>NC_092688.1:29508940-30128940 GCF_964275005.1 Diadema setosum | reverse complement strand
CCCATCGTGTATGAATATATATATATACCAATCTTTCATTTTAGGGAGCGGCAGAGGGATAATATTTATTTAAAAAAAAAAAAACAATTGTTATGATAACTAAAATCAAAGCAGAACAGAATGAAAATTTGCATTAACATCGACCTGATAATATTTTGTTCTCATTTCCAACTTGATTCAGCTTCACTGAATGTCATGAGTAGGCCCCTATAATAAGTTATACATATTTTATATATATATATATATATATATATATATATATATATATATATATATATATACATTCTGTTATCAATTCGGCTACATAATATTTGGCAAAGTTCTTCAACAGGTGAAATTTTCGATATCTCATGAAAGACATCAGCTCCCCGTATAATTCTGTGTTGCTCTATTTCATATGAGCTAACAATCCCGAGCTTCAAGCTGAGCACGAACGATGCGGGACGGGTGAGCTCTGGCTGAGGTTCTAGTGTTCATCGGTATGATTGTCGTAATATCAGGACCCGGCGAGTTGTCGCCCAGTTTCAATGCCGATATCTTCATCTTTCATATATAGATTCACCATGATTCAAGGATATTTCTACCAACTCATACTATAAGAATAATCGGCCATAGGATCTGATGGCAACATAAACCCAGTGAGCATACTATTTGTTGTGTTTCAATTAGGTTGTTTGCGTTCCCTTTCAAATCAGCTCAATTCGCACTTTAATGATCCACGTTAAGTTCATATTCCAAACTCTCTCCCTAAAAAGATATGGTGATTTTTTATTTATTTGTTCGACTATGGTTGTATCTGCAGGTATGACTATACTCACGCAGTCTCCCATTTCTTCGGGTTTAGAGATTTCGGGAGTGCACAGTTTACCAGTTATCCCAATCTCAATCTATAACTTCAAGGATTGCAAAACACTATAAAGGCTCCATTATCAACGCTCAACATCAGGCACGCCTTTTGCGTTCACTCTTATACAACTCGATATCCGTTAAATATTGTATTACATGTATTTTCAAATCATTGTATAATAACATGGTCTTTCAGTGTTTCTGTGGCTCTGCCACTCCATCTATGTGAAACAATTTGATCATCAGATGCTATTTTCCTACAAGAGGGGATACAAGAGGGGCCCACACTCTACAAGCATCGTCTTTTTAGTGGGTCCCTCCGTTTTTTTCACACAGTGCATATTGACAATTCTTTCATTTCCGTTACTTCTGCAACAATTGCAATGTATTGATACTATTAGTTTTTCTCATTATTGTTGGTTTCTTTGTACGAATTTACATACATTGTTTCTGTCACTCAAGAAAGTGAGATTTATGTCTGTATGATTTTATTGTGGAAAAACGAATAAATTCGAACTTGAACTTCCTCATCTTTCCAAAAGTACACACGGGGTGGAAGGATGAACAACCGGGAAACATCAGAATCAGCCAAACCTTTGACACTTTTAAATTCAATCTAAATTTCATTTACTGAAATTTGCATTTGGTATAGGGCATAGATATCGGGCAGGTACGCCTACTTATTTATACCTCTCGTTAAGTTAAGTGTTTTCCTGAGGCATAGTTCACATACAAAATGTTGTACAATGTATCAATACTACAGTCGTCATTATTTTTATCATTATCATTATTCACATGGTAGCCCTTTCCCGTAAAAACTGACTAACAAAGGGGGCCTGCATAAAATAATCATTGTCTTTAAAAGAAAATGAAAATAATGCTTGTGGTACAACAAATACTGCTCAAGTGTTAAGAACAAAATAAACCTCACGCCGCTGTCAACTCAACGGTTATTTATGATAGGAATATTGAAACAATATTCGCCTGAAGTGAGTAATGGAATCAGAGCAGTTAGAACTAAATAGGGTGCACACAAGATATAAGGAAAGTATATTGAAAAAAAAAACAAACATGTAGGGCCTACTGAGGATTCTGAGTAATCTTTCTTACAAGCCAGCATGTTATATTGAGACCCGCGAAACATTGCTATCATACCTGCCGTCGCGCCATCAGAATGAAGGTGAACACTGCTACAGACAGAATTTCGAGAGCTGGGCACAGGTTTGTTCGCATGGCAACAACCAATCGAGAGGACGGCACGACCCGTATACTAGTACATGATAAAGAAGAATATTAATGAATTTGAGTGTTGTAACTATTCAATATAATATGCTGTCTTTATTGACGCTTTTGAAGGATGATAATAATGAGCAACATGTGGCTTCTACGGGGAGATCACTATTTATTTTTTTTCTCTCTCTCCCTCTGCGGAGATTGTTCGAGTGCGTGGAAGGTGATAAGCGTCACGTCAGAGGGTTGGATAGTTATGGACAAATATCTGTGTGTGTTTTAAACATTTTGTTATAGGAAGACATCAGGAAGCTCATTAGAGGAACATTTAAGCACGTAAATTCCCTGTCATTTTCAAATAAATCTATAATTTTCAGAACTTTTAATTTGGAAAAAGAAAAGAGCCTGTATCAGGTACCCGGCATGGTTAATTCTAAAGCGCGTTTTGAAGAACAAAAAACGAATCAAGCGGAAGTTTGGATGAGTTACCCCACAAGCTAGCATTCTAGTTGAAATATGTGGAAATCATAGTCGAGCATGTAGTTTGCAATGTCGGTGAGAAAGTTATGTTTCAGCTTATAGGCGTATTCTTGTGGTACTGGAGAAAATTTTGCTTTAAAAGTGTGACACGAATTTTGCGTGATAAATCGCTACTGAAATCTTAAAATCTTGATGTCGTTTACATGAACAGAAATAACATGTTAGGAGTTCGTACATATATTAATGTGTTCTATCAATATCTAGCGATTACTTAGGATGGATCGAAGACTGGACAAAGTTCAGTTTGTTATTATTTTAATATGTATGTATAATGTATTGGGCATAGGGTGTGAGAGAAATAGATTTGTATTATTTGCAAAGGACAGAAAATGAAGGATCTGCAATGAATAATGTTTACATTACAAAATAAAATGATAATAGTTGGCCAAGAAGGGCACCCTTTGGGACACCACAACAAATAATTTCATACCTAATGAGTCTTGACCATTAGTGCTGATGGGTTCGTTTTTATCAGGAATGTGATTCCTAAACCCTTCTACAGATGCCAAAATGGCTTAAAGGGATGGTATACAACTTGTAGTATTGGTTGAGATGAAGATTCAGCTTCTTTTTTTTTTTTCAAATTTAAGATACGTAGAAACCACGAGATGCTGAAGAGCATGCCATTCTATAAAGAGGAATTAAAAGTTTATAATGATGAAAATTGATTTGAAATGGCCGAAATATCCAAACAAAGTAAAAAAAAAAAAAAAAAAAAGCGATCCTAATAAAAGGTGGGTCCCACCTTTTGCTATAGGATTCCTTTGTTTTGGATATCTCAGCCCATTCAAAACCGATTTTAATCAAATAAACCTTGGATTCCTCTTAGAATTCATCTGTTGAGAATGAGAAGGGCTTTAAGTCTTCTCGAACACTGATATGGGTTTTGTGGTCACTTAACGCCCTTATCATTCTCAACCGACAAATTGTTCTTTCACATTTTTACGGGGTTTCTCATTATTTCACCAAAAAAAGAGTTGGAATCCTGAAGCCCCATCTCAACCAAAACTATACCATCCCTTTAACTTAACATAAAGCAAAATATCACGGTCAATCGTTATACTCAAAAGCCTTCAAGAAAATGTCATTCGGAACACATCGAAGAATCGTGCAAGTGATCACCTATATCGCGAGTAAAAACGCGCCTGTATAATACATACGAAATAATATAGTGAGAGGAATTTAACAGAGAAAGTCATCCTGCTTTGAAAGCGAAAGTGAAACAGAAGAACTGCAAAATAAGATCTAAATATTGCTATGAAGGCAAGAGCTGGTTACGGGATTTTTAATCCGTATGATAACTGAGTCTGTAACCAAGCGATCTTTGACGTGGAAGTAAGTAAAATTGCAAGTCATAGTTCTCAAGCTATTTTTATGAGAGAAAGCCATCGAAAACAAGAGTGATGCTGTTTGAGAATCTGCATAATGACGTCACGCGCTCAAAGAGAATTGAGAGGTTTGGTAAGTCCGTCTTTTGTATTTTCCTTTTTGACTTGTGATGATTACAAATCACGTGAAAGATAAAGAATAATATAAAAAAAGAGAAGAGAAGGAGGAAGGGGAGAAGAAGAAAAGAAATGAAGAGGAGGAAGAAGAAGGTGGTGGTGGGTAATAGTGCGGTGAAGGAATACTGAGGTGAAGAGGAAGAGGAGGAGAAAGAGGTGTATAGGAGGAGAAGGCGAGATCGGATGTATGGAAAAGAAAAGGAGAAGCATCAGGGGAAGGAGGGAAAGGAGGAGGAAGAAGAGGTGGAGCTGATGGTGGATAGGGGGAGGAGGAGGAGGTATAGTGAAGGAGGAAGAGGGGAGGAGGTGGTGCAGAAGGATTGAGGAGGGGGAGGGGGGAGAGGAAGACTGGAAGAGGAGGAGGAAGTGGGGTAAGAGGTCTCATGAATCGTCAGTCTGCAAAAATCTTCTTAACTAATTGAAAGAGGCAGGCTGTGTTACGACCGTATAACAAAAAAAAAAAGAAAAAAAAAAGGAGAATGAGAAGAAGAGGAGAAGGAGGAGGATCGCTATAGAGGAGGAAGGGGTTGAAGTGAAGGAGGAAAAGGAGGAGCAGAAGGAAGAGTCCACAATGCCTCCGAGATCACCTTATTTCACAATAGGAATATATCAGTATACACAATGTATGCAATTGACGCGGTCACATCAACATTATACAGAGCCGTTTGCCGCTGAAAGTGCAATGTAGGCCTATACAGGCAGTATACAGGTAAGACACACACGTGAAAGAATCCTTGACATAATGAAATATTGTGGATTATCAGGATTTTTCCTCATGATAGCGTTATGCACAACTTAGAAACTGGAGGAATATACAATGTCATGGTACATGTATTATTGTATGTATTATAACATTAGACATTGGGAATTCAAATGATACATTCAACCTTTAGAAATATTATTTTGAGGGATGTGAACGTGGACATTTCTAAGCATAATGTGACAAAAAAAAATACTAGTAATAAAAATTGCCATTTTCTCCTCATCACTACTTGACTAAAGTACAGTGACTAGTTTTTTTTTAACGCTTTTTATAGCCTTTATTCATACAAATCAAATGAAATTGTTACATTGTAATAACACAAAATATAACTATAGTACAATGTTTAACGGACAACAAAAGGTTGTGTGCAAAGAAGTATAGATGAAACATACATAAATTGTACACATTTGACATGATTCATGAATGTACAATAAACACCTCATACAGAAATGGAATAGACATAATTCTAAGACACTCAGCCTTCCTACTCGAGGAAAGGAGTCACCAGTCTGAATAAAGATTTTATCTAAAACAACTACAAAAAACGTGAGAGGTGATGGACTTTCAAAATCTTTAAAATGTATCCTATTCAACAGTTATGAACATCATAATGACTAATATCTCGCAGGGTCTTATGCAAGTGGAGATTCATAACCAAATAATATTTGATTAAGTTTTAATGATATGAGGATCAGAGAAAATAAACAAGTGGAGCGGGCAAAGCTGAAAACACAGGAGATTCAAATCATTCTAGATAGATTCGCTGAGGTAAATACAAAAGATATATCTTAACAAGATGCAATAGTTAAACCCGGTATTTCATAAAGTATAGTTTTCCCATTTCGCGTAGTGTAATGTCAATTTTGCTTTTTCGTATTCAAACTGTTTTGAGGTGGCAATTGCCCTACATTATTATTTCTTCACAGGTTGGAGCTCTTCCAATTTTACGATTAGTATAAATAATATGCTTAATCAAAATTAATACATGATTCAACAATGCATTAAGTTTGATATCTTCCCTGAATCCAAGTAAAACATCCAGCCAATTTATATTAATAAACTGAAGAAATTTTAGTTTAGTCTAGACTAATTTAGTTTAGACTTTTTTAGTTAAGACTACTTAGTAGTTTAGGTGGTTTAGACTTAGTGCCGCTTGACTTTGTGGTCGAGCGCCATCTAGCGTTGGTCAGTTTACCTCGCAGTTTATCTAGCTGATGTAAAGATGGCAGCTTCCATGCATGCACGAGTGTCCCATATCTGTAAGGGAATTTTCGTACCTCTGCTCACTGGACGTCTGTCTCCGCCGCATCAATTTCGTGAGTGAGAGTGTAACTTCAAGCATTTGTAATTTTAGAGACTTTTCAGAATTACTGTGTTACCGTGCTAATTTTACCAGTTGTTAGCAAATTTGAACCCTTTCATGGCTTTGTGCCTTTGCTTTGTTGGGCTTCTGCTAGTCGACCAGCCCCGGGCCCGGCCCGGGGTTTTACCTTACCCCGGGGCGCTCCTTCAAGGCTTCACACAGTACCGGGTACTGACTGTAGGAGCGCCCTGAGTCAACATGCAAGAGAGTGGTGTCTCTGACTCTGCTCTGTACGATGAAAAAAGAATCGCAAATATAAGCGCCTCTTAGAGTGACCTATTTTACCAGTAAATTTTAAATGGTTTAAAGTTTACTTTTAAGTAGGCCTACGCCGCCTAGCTTAGACCTGCACCTGATGGTTTTTATGCGTTCCGTATCTAACGGTGATACCCGTTGTATGAGTATTACCTATGACTATAACTGCGACCAGCCCCAACACGCAGTGTTGGGGCTGCGCATTGTAGCAGATATGATCATGACAGGCGAAGTATAGCGCCTAAATATCAATATGAATACGCAAAAATTCTGTAATATGAAGACTTACAGGTGAAGTTATAATGTTGAAGACTGACTGCGTTCAACTTTTGGTCCTGCCAATATTCCAATTCTGCTCGAATTGATGAGTTAAATACGACTCGGTCGAAAGGAACTTGGGAGAACGACATCTTATACAGTCAATGGATTTGAAACTTGTGCGCATGCGCTGGCCGTCAATCCATCTGTACAGCTGTAGCTTTATGGCAAGGCTGTATCATACTGTTGTGGCAAACCCTCTCGCTGTATATTGCGTTGCTTTCTGGGTGGGTACGCGCGCGCAGGCGTTGTCAGAAGGCTAAAAGCATTGCGACTCCGCCCAGCACATGAATATTTACGTGCGCAGTGTACTGCATACTGATTTCGAAAATGGTGAATGGGATGGGGAGCTAGGAGATGGACCTGTAAAAAAAACGTTTTTTCAAGATCATTGGACCAGTGTGAACAAGAACAAGGTGAAGGTATGGTAGGAATTAGATAAGAATCTTATGTATACTATAAAAGTAAGTTTTTTTCTAGTGAAATTCGAAACTTACGGAGTAAATCTGTGACAGACTGTGTATGTTTTTCAAGCTTACCGATATAGCACTCTATTGACTCAGGACGCTCCCACAGTGTGTAACTGTGTACACGGAGCGTCCCGGGTTACTATGACTAGAACTATGCTATGAGGATGCCCAGTTTGAGTAAGTCAATCGAAAGACTTATAGAGGGCCATTCAAAATCCTGTGCTCAAGTTTGAGGAGTTCCATGTGATGTGTCCACAGGGCCAGGGTGGTCAGTTTATGCAATCTGGATTAAGTTTGTTATGTTTCTGTTTCCAGTGATCATTGAGCTTAGACTTGAAGCATTTAACTAATGTTGCCTCAACGGCTTCCGCACAAAAGTATTTAAATTTACTACTCTCTGGCTGAAAGAGTTTAACCTTTTACTAGTTTAACACCTTCCTTTATACAACTTAAATTTATGACTATACCTAACTTGACCATTGATAACAAAGAGAACAGCTGGATCAAAGTCTTCCATATCTTGCAAAATCTTGAACACTTGAATCTTATTTGAACATTCACGTCGATACTCTAGGGATGAATCCCCAAATACTTGAGTCTGTCAGAATATGATGATGATTTAACTTCAGATACCAACTGTTTAAAGGGACTGTACACAGTACTGGTTGAGGTGGGGATTCATGTTTTGAACATTCCTAAGTGAGATAATGAAAATCCTCTTATGAAATATGAAAGAGCATGTAATTTTAAGAAGGATTCAACATTTATTTGATGAAAATTGGTTTTCAAATGGCTGAAATATCAAAAAAAGTGCTAATAATAAAAGGCGACATGCCACAACTTTATTAGAATCTCTTTGTTTCACCTTGTTTTTGGATATCTCAGCCATTTCAAAACCAATTTTCATCGAATAAACTTTTGATACCCCTTAGAACTGCATGCTCTTTGACATCTCATAGAGTGGTTTCTGAATATCTCACAAAACATTAAAAGCTAAAACCTCACCTCGACCAGAACTGTACACACCCTTTAAACTGTTGCAATTGATGGCTTCAAGTGGTCGGCTGTTCCAGAGGTTGACTACACAAGAGAAATTCCTTTGTCGTAGTTTTCAGTTTGTAGTTTTCAGTTTGTGTGGAGTTTTCTGAGCTTACACGTATGGGACCTTTTGTCCTAGAATAGGTATGTTGCTGGAAGAAATTTGGGCTGTGCAGCTCATCTAGGCCATTTAAGATCTTGAATGTCTGGATCATGTCTGCTGTGTGTCTCCGAAAAGACAACATTGGGAGACACAGTTTTCTAAGTCGTTCTTTGTAACTCAGGTTTCTCAGACAAGGTAACAGCTTTGTTGCTCTTCGTTGTACATTCTCCAGTTTGACAATGTCCTTTTTTAAGATGGAAGCCATACACTAAGACTAAAACACTAAGAATGATAGATTTGAATAATTGTACCAAGTCTCTTTCAAATTGGGATAGACAAACTCGACGAACTACAACAATGGGCAATTGATAGCAACATGAATCTTAACTTGAAGAAGTGTGTAAACATGGATATTTGCAAGAGCACTTCCACCACCAAGTATCGTCATAATACTTAGGGCTGTATCTCGCCAACGGAGACGTCTCGCCAACGGAGACGTCTCCGCGACGTCTCCAACTTATCAGTCGCAGCAGTCGCGGAGACGTCTCCAACATAAAAATGGCTTGCGGTCTCACCAAGGAGATGTCTCGGAGACGAGTAATGGCAGGTGTCAAAAAGTTTTAAATATGATGGAGCCATTGCAGGATCACCTGACTTGATCTAGGCAGGATGTCAGCACGCAGATGGGTCACGTGGTTTCCAAAGTAGGTCAAACAGCGTCAAATAGAGTCGCGGAGATGTCTCCATGACCTCTCACCAGTTTTTCTGGTCTCCAGCTGGTCTCTGAGACGTCTTGGAGACATCGCGGAGACGTCTCAACAGTCGCAAATATAATTAATCTCCGCGACATCTCCACAACTGATGGAGACGTCTCGGAGACGTCGCGGAGACTTCATGAAAGACTCGCAGACGCTGTAATTTTCAGGAGACGTCTCAGAGACGTCGTGGAGACGTCTCTGGAACTTGTCGCAAAGTAGTTTCAAGCCCGGTGAGATACCCCCTTTAGTGACCAAGTGCTTGAGAACACCAAAGTTATTACTTGGAATGTTCATCCAGTCAAATTTGAAATTGGACACCCAGGTCAACAGCATGGTCTGCAAGGGCAACAGTCAACTCTTCATCCTGCGCAAACTTAAGTTCCATGACCTCCCTCAAGCTGACCTTGTTGCAATCTACATGTATTTAACCGCCGTTTGACCAATCCTAGAATATGCTGTGCCTATTTAGGCCATGGCTATCACCAAGCAACAGGTCGACTTGATTGAGCTCATATGAAGCCAAGACTGCAGGATCATCATTTGTTGACTATTCGGGCTATTCAGATGCTATGGACACTTTGCTTCCCCACCCTCAGTGATAGGCAGCGAGACCTCTGTGTGTCTTTCGCAAGGACCCTTCTGGATCTGTCCATCATCTGCTTCTGGTACCCTGTAACCAATCACACAATACTGTATAAGCTGTCGTTTTTGCGAGGGTTTAATTTTCACGAATTTCGCGAATCACTGTTGGACCACAAATTTGACAACACGCAAAAATGTCTCCATGTGCCAGGGGTGATAGTGCACTTACGATAGCCTTCACAGTATCAATTCGGGAAAACAACATCTCGCGAAAATGTCAGTGACCTCACTTGCGAAAATATTTTTTATGCCAAAAATAACAGCTTATAAATACAGTCTTACAAGTACAGTACAAGAAGCATGCAGAAATTCACCACTCTCCTTTACAGAACAGAAAGACATTGAAGACCAGTGCCCCATTTAATTTGTCTTTTGAATGAATAGTTATGCTTTGTGTGTGTGTACAGTGACATGTGTGTGTGTGTTTCAAGGTGTCTCTTTTAAAACACATGATATTGCAAAATGAGGATTTAAAGGGACATTCCAGACGATTTTCATAATTTCATATCATGTAGTTCATAAATCGACAACTCCATGTATAGATTTGTGGAATTTATTGTGGTTCTTGAGCAGAGAAACAATACTTTGAAAAACCTTGAACAAATTACACTGAACAAGGATGATGACATAGGAGGTTCACATATTTCAAAAATGTAGCAGTATAATTCCATTGCAATACCACTTGCTTGCGAGTTCACCTGTGTATAATCTATGCATGCCTTCTTCTTTTGTTCTGCTTCCTTGAGCCCCAACTCATACATTCTTATGGTGACTCTGCCATGTCATCATCCTTGTTCATTGCAATTTGTTCTAAATTTTGAAAATATTCTTATTCTTCATCCCAATTATCACGAATTCTGAAACTCTGTCCTCATTATAACTAATTTATAGTTGTTCAAATGTAAAAATCTGAAAATCATCCGGAGGTTTCCTTTAAACAAAAACCAAACAAACATGTATACAAGAATGTTTGTATACAATACGTAGTTTAATGGGAGTAAGGAGAAAGAGAGGGAGAGAGATGCATTGTCAAGAGAGGAGATAGTGCACTTGCTACATGTAGCAAGTACAGTGTATTTTATGTTATGCATTTTTTTTATATATTTTATATATAGTATCAGGGTGCTACATAAGCACTTGTTCGATTGCCCGGGGCAAGTGAAAATCAAATTCAGTCAAGTGTTTTTGAATAATGAGAACAAATACTTGTCCGAATAGGGCAGGCAAAAAGTGTTAAGCCACATTTTTTTCACATATTCCCCCAACAAACCCACAAAGTCAACCATACAAAAGCCCCAAGACAATAGCTGTATAGTGATGCAACACACTTTATATTTCATTTCAGCAACTTTCCATCACTTAGACCCCGTTTACAGTGCGAGGCCAGGCTCGGCCGCGGCTCGGCCGCGGCCGAAACCGGCCTCAATTGCGCGGCCGAGCCTCGCAATTTTGTCCGTTTACACTGCTGGGCTCGGCCGCGCTTTCGATTCAAACCTTTCATTATTTGGTCGTAGTGGCGCTCTGCTTGTAAACTAACGCAATTTGGTATTGTCTGGTTTTCAGACCCTTTGCCAACTGAATTCCGTGGCGACGAAGTCGTCGTTCGGGCAAAGGCCTTTGCCGAAGGAAAAAATCCTTTGCAGGACAAAACCACCTTAAACTATACTAGTTTTCGACGTTGAGGGGGTTAATATCCTGAACAGCGAAAGATACAGGCAGAGGGTTTGGAAGCCAGACTAAAACTGGCCGCGCAATTGGCCGCGCATTTGGCCCAGTTTCCGTTTACACCAAGAGAAGGCCGGGCTCGGCCGCGGCTCGGCCGCGGCCGAGACCACCTCCAGAGCGAGGCCAAATGCGAGGCCAATTTTGGCCTCGCATTTGGCCTTTTGCGCGTTTACACTGAAGCGGGGCTGGACTCGGCCGCGGCCGAGCCGCGGCCGAGCCTCGCACTGTAAACGGGGTCCAATGTGAAGAAGCCCCCATGCAATGCAACAGCAACACTTGATTGGACCAAGTTTGTTACTCCATTTGAGCGTGCGAATCAGTGGGTGCTAGTAATTCAAATTATTGTGCTTTATTAAGCTCTTGACTAACACATGATTTTGTGTATTATTTCCTTATATTTTCGACTTTCTTTTCGGGCAAGTAAAATCAATGTTCGGGCAAGTAAAATCAATGTTCAGGCAAGAGTTTTGCAGCAAAATCAAAAATCTGTTTGCCCGACTGGGCAAGTGGTAAAATAAAGTTATGTAGCACCTTGATAGTATATCATTTATTTTATATTATTCAAAGACCTGATTTACATTTGTAGAAACTGTGTTGATTGAATGTATTTCGATATGAAAGTTGTTAATGTCTATTTGATAAGAGAGGATGTCAATCAAACTGATTATATTTGAAAAAAAAAAAAACAAACTGTTATGTTGATTTGAGAAGCATTTATATCTCACACTTATTTTTTATAGATATTTCATTATTACTATTTTAAATTATAATTATTAATATATTTTGGCATAACATCATTATGCTGCCAATAATAAAAAGTGTAAATGGTATAAAATAATAATGATAATAGTTTTGTAATATTTTGGTAATTTGATTAAGATGAGATTTTGATTATATTTTGATGTATGTTGTTGTTAGATATAATGAATGAAAAAAGGTAATGTATACCCAGAAGGAGAAATTTATGTATAGCAATGCGACAGAACTCATCAACAAGTGCAAGTGACCACAATACATAACATATAGAGAATATGTTTTTGTGTTCATTTCTGATTCTGATCTTTATTTTTGTTTATCTTTTTTTTTTCATCTGCCAGAATCTTTTAGTCTTAAGCAAACTTTTCTGATCTTAGTTTGATTGCAATATTTGTTCCTGCACTATGTCATGTGAAATATGAAGTTTTGCATTTTTTGCATTTTTATTTTAGTGTTTGGACAATTCTATTGTTATAAACCCAGTGCTTTGTGAAATAGTGATATATCCTTGGTGAATGTAATACTGATTATTGTTAGAGTAATATTGGAGGTGGTGGTTTTATTGTAATAATGATAAAAATGTGTGTGATTAAAATAATGATTGCTAATTTGAATATGGTTGCAGGAATAAAGTGAGATTGAAGGAGGAGAAGTGGAAGAAGATGAGAAAGAAGTTGAAGTTAAAGAACACTTTTTTTAGTGAGGTTGCAGTCAATATGTATTTGTTAAGTAATAATGATTATTTATAATAATGAGAATAGTGGTATTAGAAATTGTAATTATTATTTTTATTGATTATGATAGTTTTGTAATAAAGGTTAATTTTATTGTGCAATAGTGAAGATGAATATGTTTGACATTCTTGTTTATTCTAGATGTATTTTCACTATCTTTTACATATCTCAACCCGTTGAGGACGAGTCCCGAGTATACTCGGGCATGCGTCTATGGGAAATGCGTGTTGTAGCAAAATCAAACTATCCTGAACGGGTTAATGTATTCATGCTGATTCATTGTAAAATGTCTGTAATTCAGCCTGTGGGCTACAATGGATGTTATCCAATAAAATACCTTTTAAATTCTATTCAATTCAATAACAATTAATAGCCTTTTTAATCAATCAGTCATGTATTCAGATGTCTAAAAAGTAATTTGTTAGTGAACCGTAACTTGCCTTTCTTACCTTAAATCTACACTGTAGCTGTATACAAGGTGATTCCCTTGTGTAAATATGGACTGAAGAATTGCAATTGATTTGCCTTATTGTCTTTCTAATCAGTGTGTTCCAGGTCATATAAACTCTTCTTATTGATAATTCTGAGCCTAGGATTCTCCTCAACTATTCCTTAGCTTCCTTTTGCAGTCTTTCCCCATTGCTCTTCTTCTCTCCTATGTTATTAAGAATTAAAACAGCCAAATGTGAATAAATATAAAAATCAAAGTCATGTTCATCATGCAATGCACTAGGTGTAATTAAGCTGATTCCGCTGCTTGCAGAAGTCAGCTGTCCTGTTATTATTGTATGTGTGTTTGTGAAATGCTAAGGGTCTGAGTAAGAGACTGTGTGTAGACTGGCTTTAAGCAATAATGTAATGTATAACCAATTGATAACACACAAATGATGCAATGAATGTTGAAGTTTTTCTCTCTTTTCTTTTTTCTTAACTTAAAAACTTTCACAAAATGCCCAAGTACAAGAATTGTACATTCTTTGTATTATTTCTGTTAGCCACATAGAGTTTCAGTTAAATCAAAGGGACTTGGTACAAAATGTATTGTGTGCATTTCTACATGATTACTGGACTGACTGAATGTGATTGTTCTTTGCTTTCTGAAAAGTTGCATTAAAAAGTGTGCATACTTTTGCAGTACTTAGTGGTCAATGAAAGCATGACATAGTTTTAAAAGGTTGAGTTTTTGTTTTGTTTTTTTTATAATGATTCAAATGCATACACTGTATTATTTTTCGTAATCTCCGTTGTTCGTTAATATGAGATCCCACTCGTACGCATGCGCAGTCAGTTAATTCGTAGCGTGTGTTTCTTAGCGGTCAAGTCGCCATTTTGAGCTCTTAATTTCGCCGATTTTCTTTCACTCTACGATCTGTCGCGTTCAAGTTTTCGGGGTTTCATAGGTTATTTTACCTCCCCGATCGTTTGGTAGTATTTTTGGAGAGTGATGGAAGCGTATTCGGGTTCTGCCACGAAGCCGAATTTCCCGCACGAGAAGCTGGTTCGCGATGCGGGTTCCACCAGCATCGCCAGCGGACCGCGAGCGGGTCCCTCCTCCGGCAGCGATCCGGGGGGAAAGGGTAAGACGGCAGCGGCGAGCTCGGCTAGCCGTGGTGGTAAAGGCACCGGGAAAGCCAAAGGCAAAGCACCGGCGAAGATTACGTCTCCTCCTCCCTCGATTGCATGGAAGTTCGCCAAGTCGGCTGCTACTTCTGAGGTCTCAGACCTTTTGATTAAGAAGCCCTCGATCATGAATGACTCTGAGATAATAGCCAAAGATTCTCGGGCTGTCCAGGACTGCATTTGTGCAGATCCTATTTCAAAGAAGGACAGTCAGGCCTGCATTCGTGCAGAGCCTCCACACACCACGACCTCAAAGTCGGGACCAAGCACTAGTGTTGGTGGCTCAAATTTTGAACATCGTCTGAATAAACTGGAAGAGATGCTGGGAAACTTGGTGGATCATTTGCCACTTTCTCATCCACAGACTCGTAGTAGTCATGACACAAGAAGTCTCGGAGATGAGGATGATAATCTCCTTTTATCTGACTATGAGTATGACTGCGATCAAGATGATGGGCCTTTTGGCTGTAAACTTACACCAGCGTCTGACTCACAGACTTCTGATTTCAGTGCTGAAACAAGCACTGAAGATAGTTATGCTACTCCTGCCTCTGGCAAGAATGTAGCCATCCCAGCTATCGCAGCAAAATTCGCAGTGCCTCTCAGCGTGGGGAAACCCTTAGATGAGGATATTGCTGGGTCAGTATCCTACCTTGTCAGCCACACTCTTGAACAGGCTGCCCTAGAGGAGACTGGTAAGAAGTACACTAGCCCAGAAAACTGTCCACTACTTGACGTGCCCAAAGTCAACTTGACAATTTGGGAGAATCTAAACCCTACTACCCGGGCTAGGGACCTGAAGCTACAGCGTATTCAGAGCGCTCTTGTGAAAGGCATCACTGCTTTTGCGCAGACCCTTTCTGCTTCGGAGCTGTCAGAAAAACAGCAGGACGCTCTCGGACTCCTGTGTAGCTCTAATTTTGAGCTGAACGCCTTGAGGAAGGACCTCATTAAACCTGGCTTGAATGCAAAATTTGCACACTTGTGCAAGCCTCAGAACCCTGTGACCAAACAGCTGTTTGGTGACGACTTAGGAAAGAAAGTCAAAGACATCCGGGAAGAACAAAGAGCAGCAGCCGGTGTTGTGAAAGGCTCAAAACCTTTCTCAACAGGTAACTCCCGTCAGCGTCCATATTGGCAGTCGCAGTCTCACTATCACCCTTACCGCCGACAGACGGAAGCTAATTACCGTAGAATGAGATCAGCGGGGTGGACCACGCCAACCGCACAGGCTGGGTCGGTACAGCGGCCTTTTTTAGGCCAGCGTTCGTGGAAGCCACACACTGCCACCTCGATGACCAGACCCAACAAGGGCAGCAGCCGACAGAGCCCTCAATACCGGGGGTTTGCGGGGGCCCGCAAGTAACTGAGCATGTTAAACCAACAGTCTCATCCTCTGCAGAGGTGAGTACATGCCCTCTCATAAATCTTGCTTGTTCGATGGTGGGTGGACGACTGAAAAATTTCTATGACAAATGGAGAAGCCTGACTTCAGATCCATACATTTTGAATGCTGTCAAAGGATACAAACTCAAATTTGATCCTAATGAATTTCCTACTGTAAGAGGGAAAGAGTTGTATAACTTATCTCGCAGTTCAGAGCTTAACAGTCAAATAGAGGAAGAGATTTCTTGCCTCTTAGCTAAAAATGTGATTGAACTTTGCGAACATGAGAATGGAGAATTCATCTCCAATATTTTCACGAGACCCAAAAAGAATGGTTCCTTACGAGTTATCCTTGATCTTTCTGATCTTAATACAGGCATCCTTTATCAGCATTTCAAAATGGACAACATACATACAGCCTTGTCACTGCTCAGCCCAAATTGCTACATCGCATCTATTGATATACAAGATGCATACTATTCAGTTTCCGTCCATCCATCATCGAGAAAGTACTTGCGTTTCTATTGGCAAAGTAAATTGTACCAATACAAGGCCCTACCTAATGGTCTCAGCTCGGCTCCCAGACTGTTTACAAAAATGCTGAAGCCAGTGTTTGCCCAGCTTAGAACAGAAGGACATGTAGTTATGGGTTATCTTGATGACACTTTGATAATTGGGAGATCTAAGGATGCTACCCATAGGGCTGTTTCAGCTACCACTAAGCTTCTAACAGAGCTGGGGTTCTTAATTCATCCTGAGAAGTCAGTACATGTACTTAGCCCAGGCCAAGACCTAGAGTTCCTTGGGTTTCATTTGAATACTAGGTCAATGCACATTACTTTGCCAAGGGAAAAACAAGATGACATTTATGAGGTTTGCACCTCCCTCTTATACCATGCCACCCCATCCATTCGAAAGGTTGCTAGGGTCATAAAGAAAATAGTTGCCACGTTCCCTTGCAGTACAGTATGGCCCACTGCATTACAGATATCTAGAGAGAGACAAGGTACAGGCCCTTAAGGCAGCTTGTGGTCATTTTCATAGGCCCATGACTCTTTCCATGGAGGCACGACATGAATTGATATGGTGGAAAGAACATATTCATGAGTCATTTAATCATGTTGTCAGACAAAAGGTCGATTTGGAGCTACGTACAGATGCCAGTGCAGAGGGGTGGGGTGCTACAGACTTAACCTCTCACACAGGTGGCAGATGGACCACAGAGGAAGTACATTCAGTTCAAACATCGGGTATTAATTACCTAGAAACATTGGCAGCTGGACTGGCTTTGAAATCCTTCTGTGCAGATAAGAGAAATGTACATGTCCTATTGAGGATTGATAACACTACGGCTGTTGCCTACCTTAATAACATGGGAGGGCTGAAATCAGAAACGTGCAATCAGGTAGTGTTAGACATCTGGCATTGGTGTATAGAACGCAATATATGGCTGTCAGCAGCTCACTTAACCTGGGTGCCAGAACAACGAGTCAGACTTCATGTCTAGACACTTTAATGACAGAACAGAGTGGATGCTAGATAAGAATAGCTTTGAGAAGATTGTGGCTAAGTATGGTGCACCAGTAATTGATTTGTTTGCATCCAGACTAAATGCTCAGCTACCTAGGTACGTTTCATGGTTGCCAGATCCCAATGCAGAGTCAGTTGATGCTTTCACACTAGACTGGGGAAAATTTGCACTCTTTTATGCCTTCCCTCCTTTCTGTTTGGTAGCAAAATGCCTACAGAAAATACAAGAAGACAATGCACATGGCCTGCTTGTGGTACCAAATTGGCCTACACAGGCCTGGTTCCCTCTCTTGACAAGTATGATGAGTGAAGAACCTTTGATCTTGAAAAGAAGCAAATCCTTGCTGACACAACCAGTATCTAAGGCTACCCACCCACTCTGCACTAACTCGATCTTCTTTGTTGTAGGATTGGCGTTCACAGTTCGAGATAAAGGGACTACAGGACAGGACTGTGGACGTGTTGTGTGCATCTTGGAGACTGTCTACACGCACACAATATGGAACCTACATTAGGAAATGGCAAGAGTATTGCAGACAGGAAACTTTGAACAGTCAGTGCACTGCTGTAGAAAGTGTTACAGAATTTTTGAGTTATCTGTTTCATGTACATAAGTTGAGTTACAGTGCTATTAACTGTGCCAGAAGTGTTTTGGCCTCAGTGGTGCTGTTGGAGAACAGCAACTGTACAATTAGTACACATCCTTTAGTGACAAGATTCATGAAAGGTGTATTTCATTTACGAACTCCGCTGCCACGGTACAACCATATCTGGGACGTTAAAATTGTGTTAGATCATCTCCGCAAAATGTCACCAGCCAGTAAGCTATCTTTGTGTGAACTTACTCGTAAGCTGTGTATGTTGCTCGCACTCACTTCGGCACAAAGGGCACAGACTTTGTTCTACATTCATATTGATGGCCTGGTTTGGAAGGATAATAGCGTAGAGATTCATGTCCGAGACTTGGTAAAACAGAACAAGACCTCCGACAGAGTAGGGAGTACGACTACAATTGAAGAGTATCCTTCAGAGAAGAGACTCTGTGTGGTACGCTACCTGAAAAAGTACATTGAGCGTACAAAAGTGATGAGGGATACGGAAAGGTACCTGTTCATGTGTTATAGGAAACCTCACAAACGAGCCAGTAAGCAAACCATCTCCAGGTGGATAAAGGAGACAATGAGTGCGGCGGGTATCGACACTAGAATTTTCAAACCGCATTCTACAAGGGCTGCAGCAGTCTCTACTGCAAAGACAGCAGATGTGCCCATAGCGGACATTCTGAAACAGGCCGGATGGTCTAATGAGGAAACCTTCAACAGGTTCTATGATAAGCCGTCGATCAGGGCAGGACCTACATGTAGGTTCTCCATGGCGGTACTGGATAATCATTGAAGAGAAAGGGTATTATTGGTGAGCTACTATGTCATTCTTATCACCATACATTGTTTGGTTTTTGCAGAAATGCGACCACTGGCTTCAAAATCTCATATTAACGAACAACGGAGATTACTAAAAATAATAAATAAATTGAACGAGAACTTACCTGTTTGAAGTTACGACTACAATTGAAGAGTATCCTTCAGAGAAGAGACTCTGTGTGGTACGCTACCTGAAAAAGTACATTGAGCGTACAAAAGTGATGAGGGATACGGAAAGGTACCTGTTCATGTGTTATAGGAAACCTCACAAACGAGCCAGTAAGCAAACCATCTCCAGGTGGATAAAGGAGACAATGAGTGCGGCGGGTATCGACACTAGAATTTTCAAACCGCATTCTACATAGCGGACATTCTGAAACAGGCCGGATGGTCTAATGAGGAAACCTTCAACAGGTTCTATGATAAGCCGTCGATCAGGGCAGGACCTACATGTAGGTTCTCCATGGCGGTACTGGATAATCATTGAAGAGAAAGGGTATTATTGGTGAGCTACTATGTCATTCTTATCACCATACATTGTTTGGTTTTTGCAGAAATGCGACCACTGGCTTCAAAATCTCATATTAACGAACAACGGAGATTACTAAAAATAATAAATAAATTGAACGAGAACTTACCTGTTTGAAGGTACGACTACAATTGAAGAGTATCCTTCAGAGAAGAGACTCTGTGTGGTACGCTACCTGAAAAAGTACATTGAGCGTACAAAAGTGATGAGGGATACGGAAAGGTACCTGTTCATGTGTTATAGGAAACCTCACAAACGAGCCAGTAAGCAAACCATCTCCAGGTGGATAAAGGAGACAATGAGTGCGGCGGGTATCGACACTAGAATTTTCAAACCGCATTCTACAAGGGCTGCAGCAGTCTCTACTGCAAAGACAGCAGATGTGCCCATAGCGGACATTCTGAAACAGGCCGGATGGTCTAATGAGGAAACCTTCAACAGGTTCTATGATAAGCCGTCGATCAGGGCAGGACCTACATGTAGGTTCTCCATGGCGGTACTGGATAATCATTGAAGAGAAAGGGTATTATTGGTGAGCTACTATGTCATTCTTATCACCATACATTGTTTGGTTTTTGCAGAAATGCGACCACTGGCTTCAAAATCTCATATTAACGAACAACGGAGATTACTAAAAATAATAAATAAATTGAACGAGAACTTACCTGTTTGAAGTTTGATTTTTATTATTTGAGTAATAGGAGTGTGAGTTAATATGCCCTCCACTCCCACCCTCAATTCAAACTTCAAGGTAATGTTCTTACTCCGTCAATTTATTTCCAGATTGTGGGATTGTGACAGTGGTCGCATTTCCTCATGGATCAGGCAAATCTCACTTGACCCAGTTGGGTCTTCGGTTCAGTTCTCTCACCTAAGTTGACATTATGTATTAGACGTCGGAAGACAGTCCGATTTCTTAGGTGGAGATTTGCCTGGGCGACGAATATTGACTGCGCATGTGTACGAGTGGGATCTCATATTAACTCACACTCCTATTACTCAAATAATAAAAATCAAACCTCGAAACAGGTAAGTTCTCGTTTAATTTATTTATTAAATGTTATTTGTCTCTAGGGAGCTCTGTGTGACAGGAAGAGATAGTGTATGAAGTTGTGAAATGCAATTCCACACCATACTCAAGTTTATTTTAAGTAAAATTAAAGGAACCTAATAATAGATTATTCATTAAAATGTGACCTATATTAAACAGTTATGGATTTTTAATTTTTTCATATAATCCAAAAACTATCAGAAATATTACAATGTAGCTGCAGCCTCATAATCAAATTGGCAGAGGTGATGATGTCGTCACCTCACAAGTCTCTCTTGATCTGTTCACAAACCTTTCTTAATTTTTCATATGTCATCATAGATTCAATTGGCATAGGGCTGGATACATTATCATTTCCATCAAATAGTTGTAGTATTGTAATAACCTAGTAAATAATGACTCCTGGGGGAAAGCTGTTGCAATTACTGAATCATCAACCAAGACAAATGATTTGTTCTCATATTTGTTTGCAAACCAGTGGAAGAGTTGTGAGGTGATGACATTGTTGCCTCTTCCAGTTTGTGCATACTTTCAAGTTGCATTTTAATTTTCTTATCGTCTGATTTAGAAGAAACATTTGTCATTTTGTCCATCTGGTTTTTGCTTTCTTTATCAGTTAAGGTGAAAATAGTGTTGAATTAAACTTAAAAACACACAAACAAATGGTTACAGCTCGTTATTCCGAAGGTTTGTTATTCCGAAGGCTCTTCAGTCCGAAGATTCCTTATTCCGAAGGTTCGTTTTTCCGAATTTCATTTTCAGATGAACAAATCTTCGGAATAACGAACCTTCGGAATAACGCCACAAATGTTCGGATTAACGAACTCTTTTTCATTTTCGGATTAACGAACCTCTAGGTATAGGGAATTTGTGTGTTTCGGATTACTGAACCTTCGGAATAACGAACCTTCGGAACATCGAACCTTCGGAATAACGAACAGCACCCAAACAAACAAACCAACAAACAAACATGATTGTTCATTCAGCATGTAGCACATTAGTAGTGAGGGTAAAAAGTGCTTGAAATTGAATCTGCTCTGCTATAATCTCTCCAGTGTCCTAAAAAGATAATGCAATTCGTGTCCTATAGTTCACAGTCCAGTATTAATTTTATCCTTTTGTGCTAGCCTTGTGGTGATCCATGTACGTAAAGTATTGCGTCAATTTTTGTCCAAGACATTCTATTTCAATTTTTCATGACTTTTCTGTTGTGGTTGTATATATATAACCATTACAATTTACAACATGAGTAATTTTGTATTGATATGAGAGTGATTTCTTGCAAATATGGAATCTAAAAACAAGCATGCAATGATCATTTAGGATTTACCCTTTGGCTCTTCAACTGATGGACATGCTCTCTTGCATTCTCCTTTTCCAATGCAGATGTACGGCATCATGCTCGTTGGTTGAAGCCATTTCTGTTTGCCCTTGGGGGTCAGCTAAAATTTCTCAGGATAAAGTATGGAGAAGAACCTAAGAAGCCCCGTTCACATCAAGATAACTGGTGAGAGATAGTCAGAATTTGACCTGATCTAAGAGCCATTTCAAGGTTTTATTGAAATAAACACAGATCAAATCTTGAATTCTAACTCCAGATGTACATTTTAAAACTTGAACTTGAAATATGATGATTTACTTTGGTTTTTTTTTTATGTGTGGGAAATGTAGTGTCACAGCAGCCTGCATAATATACATGTATTTTTTCAGATCTAGTGTAGCATAATGTGTGTGTGTGTGTGTGTGTGTGTGTGTGTGTGTGTGTGGGTGGGTGTACTATGTATGTGGCATATAGGGGGAAGATACAGAACTTGTAATGTATTGTAGAGCTCTCAGCTTTCCTCGATTCCTCTATTCCTTATATTTGTTGAGAGGTTTCACTGATTTAGCCCTAACCATTACCAGCACAGCACATAGCAGTGGGTAGCTTCAGGGACTTACTTTGTACTTGATATTTGAGAGAGAAAAAACAACAACAACAACAACAAACAAACAGTCATTTGTTGTTTGTTCATATCTAGAATTTGGCATGATTCATTCTTGCTGGTCTCTGACTTATAACAGTGTGGATTTACTTTGTATTTTTGTTTTGATTGGAGATGATTGGTGGGCTAGGGAACATTTTGTCCTTTTTAGATATGTCCTTGGGAATCTTCATCACTTTATCTCTATCTTAGGAGTCCCAATGGCAGTGGTTTAATTCTAGTCAATTGACTGTAAGGTTGATAGGATGTATTTGCAATGCTCCAAATCATTAAAAGAAATTCTGCAGTAAGATGTACAGACATTGAGTCAGTTTGGTTAATCTCTGTCTTTAAGTTGTGATCCATCTAATTTTGTTTCGTTTTGTTATGTTGATTGTATTTGTTTGTTGTCTTCTAGGGATTATACCAGTGAGATTTATGCTTTTGGGCAACGTTTTGGTGAGCAGTTCAATGATGCTACAATCAGAACAGCATTCACCCATCGCAGCTATGTAGAGAAGGAGGAGGCACACAGAAAGGAGATGGGTTTACTAGACAAAGACTCCCAGCTGCAGCTTGAAGACAATAGTGCTCTTTCCCAGACAGGTAATTAGTGCGGAATGCTCTAGACAATGTAACCATTACCCCACACTGTGTTCGTAAGGCTATGAGGGAAAAATTACGTCATTGCAAGAGCTCAAAGAGTTCCAAACCATACCACTATTTGATAAATGACATCAAGCCATCTCTGTGACAGAACAAAATTAAACTTTTGCTGGCCGGATCGGGCAACTGATATACAAAATGAAGTTTTGCTTTTGCTTTTATTTTGAGTTACTACATATCTTTTTTTGGCCACCAAAATTTGAGATTAACAGATTTTTAGTGGCCCAAATGGCCACCAGACACACACACAAAAAAGAAGTTATTGTTGATCCCTGCATGATATAAAATGTTAATATTTTCACACCAAAATGCACTGTGTTACTAGTGTGTTACTAGTGTGTTATAGGAAGCTAACTTGACAGAGTGCAGCAGTGCTTTGTTTGAACAAGCAATTCTGCAGTTTTTCGTAATTCAGGTAAGGTTTATTGAGGGAAGGATAAATGTGGGAAACTAGGAAATGTTGATCCTAAAAGTATAAGGAAGTATAAATCATTGCAAAGAGGGGGGTGTGTGGGGGGGGGGGGGGGAGTTGCACAGGCAATGTGACGACATATAGATGTGGAATTGTTTTGTTGTTATTATTTCAAGATACGAGGAGAATTGATAGGGTGTTGTCACTTTATTTCCCTTTCTGGCTTTTTGCCAAAACAGGGTATTTGTTTTCATCCAGTTATGTCAAGAGCTACCTGAGGCATTCACTGCCAAAAGTCCCAGAGGAAGGGCAAAGGTAAGAAACCTAATTCATTGTGCTGTGTGCAATAATAGAATCAAATGTTGATCAATCAGTGCCATCATATGAAAACAACAACAACATCTTACCAATTGGAATTTGAAGCTATGCAAACTTTGTAAAAGACAGGAATGGCTTTGTTAAGTGCAGTTTATGTGCTGTCTTGGTCATATCTAGATAAAGTGTTGAAGATGGCTTTGTGTAGTAGTTTATTGTCTCAGGAAGTTCATGTTGTGGCCGCTGAATCCAAGGTACAAGCCAGGATCAGTAACATCTGTGAGACATGACAGTTTTCTGTGCAGTGTTGTGTCACTCTTTGTTCAATTTTGTAGACATTCAGATTGTTTCAACCAAATTATTGGTAGACTCAGAGAAAGATTTCCAGAGAATTAATATATATATGTGTGTCAAAAAGTTTCTTTCTCAGAAAATGAATTTTGTAAAATTTCATAAAATGCCAGCGTGAAAATGCGACACTCCTGTGCCATATCACGTATCATGCCTTTTCATATGAAATGAAATGAAATTTATTCATATTCCACATAGTGGACATAATTTCATAAATATACAGGGTATAACACATAGTGAACATTATATCATAACTATGATACAAAATATTGTGATATTCTTAGATAAAATTACATCATGTACAAATGTGAAGGGGACTACTTAGAAGCACTGCTTGTTAAATGTAGTCCCCCTACAGAATATAGACAAAATAATATCAAAGATAAGGCGAAGTGGAATAACGAAAACACCATATATACATTTTATATATATATATATACATATATACTATATACACTATATACTATATATATATATATATATATATATATATATATATATATATATATATATATATGTACATAATATATATATATATATATACTATATACACTATATATACTGTATATATGTATATATACTATCAGGATAGTTTTGATGTTGTACAAGAAAACGAAATGTTGCCGAATAGACATTCTATTTTCAGTTTGAATGTAAGAAAATCATGACACAGCACTGAGTGAAAAACACTATCATGAAGCATGAAAAGCTTCAATGTTGAAAAATGTTGGAAATTGGGAATGAGCACGTTGATGTCATTGGTGCAAGATGGTAGTATGACTATTTGTGATCACAGTGAAATAGTCCCAGCTTTGTAATGGTTGAATTGGTGTGATTGTCTGGAATGGTTAATGATAATATTGGTGTTATCAGTTCAAAATGTTGTGTGCATATTTATTTTGTACTTGTAGATATATGAAGAGGAACTCACAGGAATATCTTCATACAAGTTATTATGAAACAAGTATCTTCCGTCTGTATGTACTCTTGTAGGAATCAAAATGTAAAGTCATGACTCATAATCTCTAAACTCCTAAGTGCTTAAGTTGAAAAATGAAGTCAGACAAAGATAACATTGAAATTGGAGAAAAGATATAAAGTCATGGCATTTTTAGTTTTAAAGGTCCTGTTTACCTTTGGGAGCAGTGATTTAAAAAATGTTCAAGATATCACATTCAATGCATATGTGTAGGTCTGTTGTATCACAAAACATCCTACCATATAGAATTTTTGCAATAAAGCCTCAAATATAAGGAGATATCAATATTTTTCTCATTAAAGGGACTGTAAAGTACTGGCTGAGGTGGGGATTCATGTTTTGAACATTCCTAAGTGAGATAATGAAAAGCCTCTTATGAAATATGAAAGAGCATGTAATTTTAGGAAGGATTCAACATTTATTTGATGAAAATTGGTTTTCAAATGGCTGAGATATCCAAAAAAGTGCTAATAATAAAAGGCGACATGCCACAACTTTATTAGGATCTCTTTGTTTCACCTTGTTTTTGGATATCTCAGCCATTTCAAAACCGATTTTCATCGAATAAACTTTTGATACCCCTTAGAACTGCATGCTCTTTGACATTTCATAGAGTGGTTTCTGAATATCTTGCAAAACGTTAAAAGCTAAATCCTCACCTCGACCAGAACTGTACACACCCTTTAAACCGTAACTGTAGACGGTTTAGCCTCGAAACATTTTTATCATAACTATTGTTCACATTTTGTGTATTTAACAATACTTAACATCGATTATGCGCATTCAGATTTTTATAGTAGTTTTTTTCTATCCCTAACTCACATTTTAGAATTATTTTAAAGCACTAATGTTGGGTTTTTGTTTCTTCTGCAAGTGGTAAATCTCTTTTAAAATATGAAAGAGCACACAGTTCTAAGAGGAATTCCAAAACAATTTGATGAAAATTGGTTTTGAAATGGTTGAGATATCCAAAAACAAAGTGGTCTTAATAAAAGGTGCATTAAGAGGTCGTTGCAGACTTCCGCTAATTGTGAACTGGCTTGTGTACAGTTGATCACCAACATTTATGACATAATGTAAGTACATAGTTATACATGGAAGGCAGAGCAAAATATGTGAAATTTTCTTTCAAATATTTGTCTTGTGCTATTTTTCAAAGGGAATTAGTATGATTACAGAGGACTAGGACACTGTATCTAACTTGTGTCTGTAATAATGCAGCCATTGGAAGATAATGAGTTAGCTGCTATTTGACTGACATTATTGATGTGTTTGATTTTTTTGATATCTCAGTAGGAAATTTAGGGAGGGTCTTGATTTCTACAAAGTACATGTACATAGCTATATATAGGTAAATTGCACAAAACATACAATCATTTTCACACACAAATCTGAAGAATTTTTACTTACACTGTAGCACCATCTTAAAATCTTTTCAGTAATAATAAGTTTTTAAATTCTTTCAATTGTTACCAGAAGAAGTTTCAATAAAACAAATAGAATGGGTCTTTTTAATGGTTTAAATGCAGGCTGAAATTGACAAGTATGATCAGCTAGAATGACCTAGGGGTGATTGATAACCTCTGCTAGTTGTAATATTTGTTTGTGTTTGCAGCAATATATCACACTCTGATAGGAGAAACTGCCACAGTATCTACTATATCCCCTGAACATGAAATCCTACTTGTCATCTTGCTGTAAGGCAAAAACCAGATTCATGATTAGACCGGGGGGACTACTATTGTGTAAACATTCCATTCTCAGGATTCCTAAGTCTTTTGTTTTAGTTTTGTCGCACTTAGCGTCACTCCATTGTCTCAGATGCCTGCTCAATCATCTTAACCCCCCAAAATGGGTGACAGCCGTGCACCCAGCAGCAGCGAAATGAGAGCGTGGGGATTCTCCCAGGTGACTATTAGTGCTCATCCACCTAATGCCAACCTATCTCGGACAGTTTGTCTTGCCAGACACTCTACACCAACAGAAATCAGTTCAACCCACACTTATTTGGTTATATCTAAGGCTCAATCCTGTGTCATCCTTCATTCCCCCCCCCCCCACCCCCACGTCTCCCTTTGCTTGCAGCCAGCATGCATTACTGCCTCAGACTGGTATTGCATTTTGGTCACCCTGTCTGTGGTGTTTTTGTTTCACTAGCGAGGGAAGTTTTATTGTTTGCTTGATGCAGGGCCATCCATCAGTATCTCCTCAGCGGAAATGTGCTGTCACATGTCGCCGGCAACTTGGGGATGAGGGATCTCATATTATGTGCCGTAAGTGAAATTATTCTTTAATTCTCACATAACCTTTTAATTTGACTGATACTTTACTTCTCTTTTTGTGTCACACACACACACACACACACACACACACACATACGACAAAGAAAAAGAAATTGGTTTAAGGGTCAGGCAAATTTGTCCTTGTGTTTGTTGATGTAAATATGCTTTCAGATTGTCTAGCATTGAGGTAGAAAGGTGGAGTTAACATTAAGAGAATGAAATCAAACAAAGAAATCAGGAGTTTCAAGAAATCTGACTTAAAAAAAGAAAGTTGTAGAATTTCAGAGGTAAGCCTGTTCTCTCAACAAACAATATGGGTTGCAACCACATACCAGGAATGCATATTAGTGACGCTGATTATACCACTGCCTCACAAGTGCCCTGTTTGTACACAAAATGTAATAAAATTAAAATTGTTCATTATTTCACAAATACAAACTCATTATAATTGCAAAATTTCATCTTCCTGCAATCATTGATGCTTTGAGTCTAATCTGTGATACAGGTATGGAGTGCTTCTCCGGGCAACAATATCAGCAATGCCTTGTATGAAAACAGTCCATATTTGTTTTATATACCAAGTAAAAGATCAAGTGAAATTTTACTTGGTCAGTCGTGATCATGTTAGCCAAGTCACACATTATTATAGTGTTGACAAATTGTTGTCAGTGCTGCCTTAGTCATTTGTATTGCGATCACATGGGACAAAGGTACATTTTATATACCACAATGAACCAAAAGATGGTGGTTTAATACTATGGGGCTGTTTAGTATTGTGGATCAGTTTAATCTTATTAGGAAGTTTAGGTGCTATTGGGCAGTATAGTAATATTTTTCAATAATGGACAATTATTGAATTGCCCCAGTTTCAACCAGTAAGAATAGAGAATTTTACTAGATGAGGCATATATAAATTTTTTATTTCCATTCAGAGATAGGAAGTTTGATGAACATATTATGTTTGCAGGTCAAAGGTGATGCTGCTATGACATCATCACCTTATTTACTTTGCATAGGGGATTATGACCAATGTACTTTTTTATTATTATTTTTCCATTTCAAATTTAATGGGTGTGTGTGGTTCCATCTGTTCTTGCAGTAGAAAGTAGAAGTTGCCAGTTTGATAAGGACAAAGAAATAATTTTTGTAGCAAAAATTACCCTAGAACTTCCAGGTTAAATTCAAAATTCAGCTTTAGGAAAAATTGCTGTGAGAACTGTGTAAATGTGTTAGCATAATGTTTTGTTGCATAAATTGATTGTAAATCAAAATGATAAGTCTCACCTTTTTATGGTGACTCCAATTATTAGTCAGTGAAGGTAATCAAACATTTAAGATAGTATGCACACACATGTAGGCATAGGGTTTCTACAATTAGGGTTTATGTGATAAACAGCACAAGAAATGTATACTTTCAAAGCTGGTTCCTAATAAAATATGTGATATTCAGCAAATTTTTTATTATGTTTAAAAAGTTTCCTTGCCCTTTTAATCAAAATTGCATGGTGGTTTGCATGATAGAGCTTTACGCAATAAATCATAGTGTGCTGATTTTTCTCCACTTTTCATTTTTATTCCTGAAGATTTTGTGGCTCTGAACACTTGAAAGAAAATTTTAAAGATTAAGAAATAGTTTAATTTCCTACTGTCATCTGAGATCTACATATAAATGTACAATATTTTTGTGGGGTTGAAGTTCAATGCATCACTAGATGCAGTCAATGTAATGTAGAACAGTATATTGATGGCCTCTGCACGCACCCAGAGGCAACTACCACTCATGCAGTGTGATGATATATCTAGTCTATACCTACTATACATATGTTTGTAAGGCAGATGCTTTACTGTTATTGGTACAGTTGATTCAATGATTTAAAAATTATGCTGTTGGGGCATCATTAAAATACACAAACAGAAGTAAGTTGCACATGAAATTTATATACTGGGCATGTGCTTCTAAAGCAAAAAAAAAAAAAAATACAAAAACAAAAACAAACCCCAAAGAGAGAGCCTTGTGACCCCCTTAAACATAGAATGGAATTGCACTTTAAGAATCCAACTACAGTGAAACCCCGTTATAACGAGTTCGGTTATAACGAGGAACCGCTTATAACGAGGTGATCGCGTCGGTCCCGTTTTCCTTTGCGTGTAAACCTATGGCAGAACGAATCGGTTATAACGAGTTCGGTTATAACGAGATTCCGGTTATAACGAGGACAATTTCGGTGCATCATGACAAAGAAAAACATAAGCAATTTGATCGGATATAACGAGGTTCCATTTCTTGACTAAATTGCCGCTTTCAAACACGCGACAAACGAAACATTGAAAACTGAATTCACGCAATCCACGTCTTTTTCCCGTTTTGCAGAGAACCGTTCCCTCCATGTTTTCTTCTAAACCTTGCGATAAGACACAGGAATGCCTTCCGATGTTCCTACTAAATTATTAACATAATCATTCGCTTTTCTTTTTCGCGAGATACGCGTGCGTGATATCAGGTCAGATCACAGCGCATCGAGAAAAAAAAAAAAAAAGATAACGCATCCAAAAACTTTCCATGTAGCGACACTTGTGGCCAAAAGTGGACAATTGGAATGCGTGTGCAACTCAGCATTATATCCTTCCATTTGTAGATCCGACTTCCAGTTCTTTTGCTAGTTAGCAAATATGAGTGTGGATGATTAAAGCCGAAATAATTAATGAAATCATCGCGATCCCGCCGGCTGACAGTAGCGAAAAATAGTTGAATAACGCATGATGTTAACGTAATTAATCGGTGTTCAGAAAAAGAAACGAACGCATTTATTACTTTGAGTAGATCTGGATTTGTTCATTATAATTCAACAAATGATGATTTAAATATGAGTGTGTGTGATAAAAGCCAAAATAATTCATGAAATCATCGTGATCTCGCCGGGTGACAGTAGCGTAAAAATACTTGAATAACGCATGTTAACCTATACTTAATCGGTGTTCAGAAAAAGAAACAAACGTATCTATTAATCTGGATTTGTTCATTATCATTTAACAAATTATAATTTAAATATGAGTGTGTATGATCAAAGCCGAAATAATTAATGAAATCATCACGATCTCGCCGGGTGACAGTAGCGTAAAGAGAGATGAATAACGCATGTTAACCTGCTTAATCGGTGTTCGGAAAAAGAAACAAACGCATTTAACAGTTCAAGAACGGATGTACAAAACGCGAAGAGATTTTCGGAAGAAAATAAAGAACGCATTTTAATCCCTTCGGGCGCAACGATACCACATTGTATAAAATTACAGCCGAAATGATTCATGAAATTATCGAATTCCCGCTGGGCACCAACAGCGTAAAATACGTCGCAAGTTAACGGTAAACAACGCATGTTACTCTGAAAATCATCGCGATCTCGCCAGGTGACAGTAGCGTAAAAATAGTCGAATGACGCATGTTAACCTAAATCAGAAAAAGAATCAAATACACTTATTAGTTTGAATAAATCTAGGTTTGTTAATTATCACAATTTTAACACTGCATTTCATAATGAAGATTTTTCTTGCTTTCAGAATGGTCTGCCAGGTACAGATTTGCGTAAAAAGGATCCCAACCTTCCACATTCAATCTTGTCGCATATTTTCCAAGAACGGATGAACAAAACGCGAAGACATTTTCGGAAGAAAATAAAGAACGCATTTTTAATCCCTTCGGGCGCAACGATCACACATTGTACAAGATTACAGACGAAATGATTCATGAAATCATCGCATTCCCTCTGTGCACCAACAGCGTAAAAATACCTCGCAAGTTACGGTAAACAACGCCTGTATGTTACTCTATTTGCGCTGGTGCTAATAGAAAAACTTCAACAAACAAGAATTACAATAAAGAAATAACTCATTTCAACCCCTACGTTTTCTTCTAATTCACAAATAATTTCCCTTTATTCTCTCAATAATAATGATCCATAATAGTGTAATAACAACGCAAAGGATGTTCTTAAGGTTCATTGATGGGTATATGATGTCGTGCTTATGTTTTTCTTTATTTCTGATGCGTACGGTTATAACGAGGTACCGGTTATAACGAGGTAATATCGCCGGTCCCACGGACCTCGTTATAACGGGGTTTCACTGTATTGAATTGCACACTTTTTATAATTGCCCTTCTCTCTTTTGGTTGACAGGACTTTCCTGTACCAAGTGAGATCCTGGAGATGACATTCATGGCAATCATTGGTGCTCTTCTGGAGGATCAGGTAAGCAAACATGCGACATCTGACTTGTGGAACTACAAAATTTCTCACAGATGAAATTTATTATTTTCACTCATCTGCACTCTGAGTGTGCAGAAGGCATTATGTTTTTGGATCTAGTTATTGCAATTGGAAGAGAAGATCTTTGATTTTGTACTTTAGCCCAGGCATGCTGCATGAAGTATAGATGTGACATTGTATTTAAAGCAAAATCCATAAAGGTGTGAGGTCACTGAATTTTAGGTTAACTTCAGCTAGGAATGTCTCATGAAATGTAATTTAACAGAAAGATAAAGATACATTGGGAGATACTTCTTTAGAGTAAAGAGGATTAAAAAAAAAAAACGTGATAAATGAATGTCATTTATATGTGATAAAGATCCATATTTTAAGGAGAATTTCGTGATCATGTGAAAAGGCATAGACATCCTGCTGTCAAAATGCACTATTTTTTTTTATGCCTCCGCCACGAAGTGGTGCCGGAGGCATTATGTTTTCGGGTTGTCCGTCCGTCCGTCCGTCCGTACGTCCGTCCGTCCGTCCTTCCGTCCTTCCCTCCGTCCGTAAAGAATTTTGTGGACAAGGTAACTATCGAAACCTGTTAAGGTATCCTAATGAAACTTGGCATGTATGTGTATTAGGGGGTGAAGTTGTGCCTATCAACTTTTGGGTGCACATGCTCAAGGTCAAAGGTCAAAAGGTCAAGGTCAAATACATAAAATTTCACTATTTCCACCATATCTATTGAATGCCTGAAGATATTTTCTTGAAACTTAGTGTATACATGTATTACCCAATTAAGATTCTCTGGTGAAAGTTTGGGTCATGAGGTCAAAGGTCAAAGGTCAAAAGGTCAAAAGGTCAGGGTCAAATACATAAAATTTCACTATTTCCACCATATCTATTGAATGCCTGAAGATATTTTCTTGAAACTTAGTGTATACATGTATTACCCAATTAAGATTCTCTGGTGAAAGTTTGGGTCATGAGGTCAAAGGTCAAAAGGTCAGGGTCAAATACATAAAATTTCACTATTTCCACCATATCTATTGAATGCCTGAAGATATTTTCTTGAAACTTAGTGTATACATGTATTACCCAATTAAGATTCTCTGTTGAAAGTTTGGGTCATGAGGTCAAAGGTCAAAAGGTCAGGGTCAAATGCATAAAATTTCACTATTTCCACCATATCTATTGAATGCCTGAAGATATTTTCTTGAAACTTAGTGTATACATGTATTACCCAATTAAGATTCTCTGGTGAAAGTTTGGGTCATAAGGTCAAAGGTCAAAGGTCAAAAGGTCAAGTAAAAATATTAAAACTTCTTTTTTTTTCTCCGTACCTTGGAAAATTGTTCAAGGTATCTTCATGGAACATAGTATATGTATGTACTGACTGGAAGTGATTATCTAGAGAATGTAGGGTTCATGGGGTCAAAGGTCAGGGGTCAAAGGTCAAGTGCAAAACTTCAAAATTTTACTATTACCCTCATATTTATGCAATGCCAGCAGGGTTATTTTTTTACACTTGGTGTATGCGTGTGTAACCTAATAGAAATTCTCTGGAAAGTTTTTTTTTTTCTTTTTGCCTCAAAGGTCAAAAGGTCAAAGATCAAGTGAAATTGCTGAACTAACTTTTTCCTCCATATCTCGGAAGTGGCTCAAGTTACCTTGAAACTTAGTACATATTATGCATGTTCTACCTGAAAGTAACTATCTTATGAATTTTAGGGTCAAGGGCCAGATAAAAATGGTTAACAATTTACTATTCAATTCAGAAATTGCACTTTTTCTCCACACCTGTACCTTGAAAATTACTCAATGCCTAAATGTATGAGTGGGTCAAAGTCAAGTTAAAGTCCTTAAATCCCTAGATACATGCTCTCCTATTCATCCAATTAAACCTACGTCAAGGAAGGTGAACATTCAACACATTTGTGACAAACTTGTCATTCCAATATTTTGCCAATTTTGTGAAAATGTAATCACACAGTGTCCACATGTACTATCTAGACCTATTGGGAAAATCATGCATTATGGCGGAGGCATACCAGTCGCCAAAGCGACATTTCTAGTTATGATCAAGTTCAATTCTCAACCCTCCGCTTATGTGTGAGTTTGGTTGTGCTTTTCCACTGCATATAATATATCAGTGTATTTTTTGTTTGTTTGTTTGTGTTTTTATGTTTTTATGACATTGCAGGGACCAGACAGGGCAGGTTTGTTTGTTCGGGACTTCCTTCTTCCCCAGTTGATGGACAAGGATCTGTGTGAGATCTGGCGAGTGGACAACCCCATGGGTGTGGTCACTGGTATCCTGGAGGCTGAGGGTAAAGACCTGCCGGAGTCCAGGTTGGCAATGCATGCATCATACTTTGTACATTTTTTTTTTTTTTTTTCTATCATAGGGCAAGCCTTGAAGCTGAGTTTGACACGTTTTGGGAATAACACATTGAAAAGTGACATTGACTATTAAGTGGTTTGCATTGGTTTATAAAGAAAATTTGTTGAATGTTGAAAGTAATGTGATCTTCAGCTTTGAATTGGCTTGAGGGCTATTTAAAGAAGAACACATTTGTTATAGTCTGCTGAGGAATCAATATTTGACACATGACAGTTCATTATCTTGCAATTTGGTTATCATTTGCTCTCCATTTTGGTGAAATGGTTTTACTTAGATATAAACTGCACACCTTTTTTAGCTTGCCTGAACCAAAGGCTCAAGCTCGCTGATACAATCATTTATTGTCCATCATTTGGCATGTGAGGTGTAGAAACTTTTACATTTTCAACTTCTTGAAAACCCATTATGGATTTTCACCAAACGTAGCAGGTAACATCCCTAGGGTAATAGGATCTCAATTTCTTCAAAGGGCCATTGTACCTCCCCTTTGGGCCTTCCCAGGAAGCCCCTAACCCCAAAATTAAGTAATATTTAAAAATCTTTTTCTGTTAAACCAGAAGTGGCTATGACAAGTTAACCCGTTGAGGATGGGCTGATTTTGCTACAACACACTTTTCCCATAGACACCTGCCCGAGTATACTCGGGACTCGTCCGCAACGGGTTAATGCTATGGTGCATTTCAAATTTTCCCCAAACTTGGCAGTTATTATCATGAGGGAGATAGAGGAATGGTAAAAATGTGCACCATGACCCCCTTGGGCACTCCCAAGCCCATTTAGGCAATAACTAAAGCTAGAAGTAATACAGCTAAGTTAATGCTATGGGGAAGTACATTGGAGGGTATAGTTTCATTTTTTGTTCACAGCAGACCCAGGACCCAGGACCATTTGTGGGTCAAATTTCACTTGCCCGTATTCGTCTTGAAATGACATCATGAAATGTTTACTAGATTCCACTGTAATTGCAAGGGAAATAGAATTACTATGTGTACAAATGGGCACTGTGACTCCCTCTCTTAAGAGAGAGGCGTCTGTAAAATTTGTTGCTTTGTTATCTTCTAAATGTAAACAGTTGGCCGGATTGTGACCAAACATAGCTTGTATAAAAATGTGTAGGGGTGCCCCATGGTAAGGGAGGTGGGAGGTGGGAGGGAGAGGTAGGAGGGGGATGAGGTCCTGGGAGGGTCCCAAATATCCTAAATTAGGAAGATGTTGCCCAAGGGGCGTGCAGTAATTCCAGAATCTCAAGACTTTTTTTTTTTAATACAATTGTAATTTGCCTCAGTCGAAGTGCCATGAATGCAAAGTCCAATGCTCAGGTGAGCGCTAGACACGCTGGTCTCTTGTTTTTAGAGTATTGATTGATGTGTACAAATGAGATTTGACCCCTCTTTCTCAGTGGAAAAAGACATTGACACGATACAGAAATACTGATCTAATGTCATATTAAATTGACATCACTGTTTTACTGAGTGAAGAAGATTTATGCCCATTGTAATGTAGCATAATGTTAGGCGATGATTTCTGAATTTGCTCTTCAATAGGTTAATGAGAGAAGCAGGGAAGTCCACCATCACTCCCTTGTTCATTGTTGGTGTCTACAGCAACAAGAGGCTGTTAGGATGGGGTGAGTTTTCTTAATAGTCCTCTTAAAGGCTGATAGATGCAAGAATGCAGTTGTAGGTTGTCTATGATATGGCAGAATAATATAATTCTTATTTTTTAAGGGTGTATGAGTGATTATTCACTGTAATAGATAAGAAATATTGTTATTATGTAAACCATGTCATTATAATGCTGAATTGACATTGTGATTCTTATTGCAGATTGCTAAAATTTGGCCGCCATAATAGCAATGTGTAACTGTACATTGTATAAACATGAGATGGCGCTATGCAATGGTGACCAGATTTGGACCCAATTTTCCCATTCCCACTTTTGAGTAGTCTAAAAGTTTAGAAAATGGATCAAGACCTGTATGAAATACCTGATTTGTACTGTGAATGTTGCCATGTAGAGCTTCAGGGGGAAAATGTAGTAAATACATCAAATGATAAGTTGGTTAGATCAAAACTATCTGAATGTTTTGCTGTCTTAATCCGTCAGCCCCAGGAGAGTCCATCTCAGCAGCTGAGGAGGAGGCAGCTTACGTCGCCCTCAGAAACCTACTGGACATCCCAGAAAAGAGACCACCTCTTCCTCTGGATGGAGTCAAGCACAGTCAGCTCCACCAGAGGATTGTAAGGGAGCTGGACTCGGGGCGGACAGAGCAGCAGAAAGTAGCTGCGAGTTAGCCAACACTGTCAATGCAACAACCATTACAGACTTTCATGTGTGCACCTGCATGTGCAGAATACTGCAGATAATGTCAAGAGCCTTGCAAGATGGACAGACTTGGAATCAGGGAGTAATTGCATAGAGATTATCCATCCAGTGTGCCGTAGAGATGCAGACTTTGATTGATGGGAGTAGGGGAGTCATGTGGTGTGGCTGATGTCTGGATGTCTTGAGGAGATCCTCACACACCTGACCATGGGCCACTGATGATGATACATCCTCATGGACTTATTACACAGCAGAGCTACACTTGGTCGTGCCAGAAATCCTTTCTGCCAAAAGTCAGCTTCCAAAGGCTTATCTGAGTTGGTCGACAGCCTAGGATATTTCTTAGATTAAGATTGGTATCAATGGCAATTGCAAATTGAATTACAACAGGACCCAGTTCTCTGCATCATAATTTTGAGAGCATCTCAATCATGGAAAAATTATACTGTCAAGTTGACATTTATGACTGAATAATTAGACAGAGGATTTAAGAGAGAAAGGCTCCCACAAAGCACAAAGAGGGAATGGATTTAATTTAAGTCTGTATTCCTTGGCGTTCCTCTGTCTGAACAATCTGCTTTTATTGCAGAAAGGCCCAACACAGTGAGTCAGAGTGGATCCCTTCGAAAAAATAAATGCTGAAAATTAAGCCTAACATATTGTTTTGCACCCGAATATAAGGACTGTATTTCTCAGTGCCTATACAGTGTCTGTCTATGCACTAACATAATTCAATAAAGAGTTTGATTGCAAAATAAGTTACCCCATTCTTGTTAAATTGAGATATTTACAATTAAAGCTGCTAAAAGGCAAAGAAAATAATAAGACCTTGGGTATTTTGGGTTGACATCATTTTTAGTAGCTTTTTACAGCTGACCCTCATCCCTGTTTTATACATAAACTTTTAGTCTACCATGGGCAGAAAAGTCTTTCAGATATGCTTAGAGTCCCATAATATGCAGAGTCCTAAAGACCAACAAAACTTTTCTGTGTAAGTTAATTACTTAATTTCAAATAACTTTGATGGGATTTTAGGTAAATGATGGGGACAGTGGAAAATTATGACATTTAAATATGGGCTGTTTGAAATTTTAACCAGAAAAGGATATATGGCTTAAGATGCAATCCAAAACTACATATGTCATAATTGTTTTATTGGTTTTTTTTTCTTAGAAAGCAAATCAGTCATTTGAAAGATGGGGTAAAGACATGCTGTGAATACTGTAACTACCTAATCAACATCTGTTGCATGATATGATACAAGGTAAGAATGCCAAGATTCATCAAGATAACTCCCTCATGATTTTTCACATCTTTGCTGTGTGTTATCGACCAGGTTATGTGATGTCTTTTTCCTCAAGTCCATCATCATAGTAGATTGATGTTTGCATGATCAGATTGCATGTAGCTGTCTGTCTATTGACTGGGAAAATGGATAATGTATTGTGACAAAAGTGTGTCATTTCAGTACTTGCCCGAAATGCTGGTACATTCAGATATCAGTATGTCCCATATTGATAGGAATATACCAAAACAGAATTTATATCACATTATTGTAGGGAAGGTATTCATGTTGTAAATTGCATGAACCCCTATCATGTAAGTATGATTACAGAAACCTAAGTTATACTGCACACAACTCCTTCAGTCATTTTGGAAGGGAGTGCCATTCAGAAATCATGAATACATGGTTTGACTAGAATGTGATACAATTCTTTATCAGAGAATCCAAGCAGATAAAATTCAGCCAATGTTTTCAAGTTTCTGTCATCTGTACTTGTGAACTGGAAACATTTCATGCATTGTTTTTAGTGTGAAAGGAGCATTGCACTATTAATAAAGGTCATTGTTGACTTTAAATGATAACTGCTGCTGTCTCCAATTCTAATTATCTGTATTCCTGTCAATAAAAGTAGAATGTAGTTGCAATTGAAAATATTGGAAATGCAAGTTGGTTGTGGGAAAATGGGATGATGTCAATAATTGACAACCACAGAATCTAATTTGCTTTAAAGCACATGATTTTAACTCAGTCTGGCTGAGGTCAAGGATGATTTAATAATGTAACCTTAATTTTGTTTCCACCAAACAACATATCGTGAATAAACGCTTTTTTTTTTTTCAAAAGAAACATTATTCTGTATTCACAGAAGTCAGACCAGAGTCATCCATACTGCATGACAACAGAATGGCTGGAGTCAAACTTTGGAATATCAAGGTTACTCAATTTTCTCTCTTACAAGCAACACTTTTGATGTGACTTGTAATTTTTCAGGTCAAAGGTTAATCACACATTCTGTTGTTTGTCCAATATGATGATGAAGATTAGGAGAAACATTGCGGAACACTTATTCTATTTTCAACCAAACATATGTACATGTACTGTACACCATGAATTTGGAAGTTGTATCAAGCAGACAGAAGTGATTGTACATTATGATACCAAACCACCCTGTTTTATCAATCTGAAGTGTGAAACATTTTCAACAAAGCACAAGAAATAACGAGTAACATATGTACAGTCAAACCTGTCTATAGCGGCCACCCAATGGAGAAGAAAAAATGGCCACTATAGACAGGTCATCCAACTTTGTGTGCATTGCCTACATGAACATGTATCATTGTTGTATACATAAGTACTTACATGTACATGTATGTGTGTATGGATGCACACGTGTGTTTCATGCATTCAACAATGCCGGTGTTTATGAAATTGTTGCACATCGGCATGTGTATAGTCGTGAAGAAAGCTAAACACTAATGTAGTACTATGACTGAATGAGTGATGAATGCAGTGATGCCGAATAATACTGGCTATCACTAAACTTTGCCCATGAATGACTGGCACGGCTACAAAGCAGAAAAACATGCTGAATTATCGGCTCTTTGGCCACAATAGACGGGTTAAAACTACCGCGGGAAACAAAATATGTGGCCGCTGGCCGCGTTAGACAGGTGGCCGCTATACACAGGGTCTTTAACAGGGTGTTTCTCTGGGGGGGATTTGGCCGCTAAGGCAGGTTTGACTGTATAAAAACAAAGCTGCAGGCAGATATTTCCTCAAACTAAACAGAATGATACATGTCAGCAGTGTTATACCACTTACATGGTTTTTCAATATTTGATAGCAAGTGAATAGCAAGTTGTGTAGTTGTGTTCACATATCCTTGTTGGTTGTGTGAAGGATACTGGAGATTATTAAAATATATATTATGTATGTATGTGTAACATGAAATTGCCTAGCCACATACGTGATGAGTGCTGCATTGTTTGGTGTACAAGTAGTCATGACAGGATGGAAGAGCTGGCGGACGTTGCAGCTGTTCACTTATTGCCTTTAATGAAACTGAGCTTAAAGCAAAAAAAAATAAATAAATAAATAAAATAAGAGCAAAAAGTAAACAGCATCATGACATAAGTTAACATTCACTACACCAGAACAGAAATATGACATACGTTGACATGCACATCAGCAACACTTATAATTGCAATGAAATAATTCAATATAATTTTTTATATAAGACAAGTGTACCTGTGTGGTTTCTAGTGTCTTTGGTGCGGGTGAAAGCAGTTTGCATTCGGAATTTGGGGGTAGTGAAGTGTGAGGGTGTAAATACAGTGTTTTGAGCACTGATGGTGCAAAAAAAAAAAGTTTGATGCTGCCATCAGAGCCATAGACATAATGATATACTGATCTTCTTTCTTACATTTTATTCATGAGCAGAATTATATGTGTGTGTACATACACACACCCACACACATATACACAATACCCACATTTTGTTTATGTATATGTATAATATATATATATATATATATATATATATATATATATATATATATATATATATATATATATATATATATATATATACATATACATATATATATCCTATTTTCCTCAAGCTGTCATTGAGGGCCTATGTGTCCTAATATTGCTGCTTTCACATGCTCAAGACATATTTATTGGTTTTTGATTTCCTTTGATAACTAATAATCATGCTAAACATCAAAATCAATGGTAATAGATACATAATAGTGTCTGTAGAAGTTCAAGTAGTTCCTTCACAGCATATGTTTACAATAAACATAGTAATTCCAATATGATCAGATAGGATAATGTGAAGATTGTATGTAGAATTTCATTGACAGATGATGGGCATCACTTATAATAACGAAATTTATCTTCTTCAATTTTCAATTTAATTTCAAGTTATTCAAAACCAGACTAGTCACAGTTACCTGCTTCTTTCTTTTACATTGTATTATTGCACTTTTGTTCTCATTTGTTTTTTGGGGTTTTTTTTATTCATTCATTTGTATACTTAATTAGTTCATCGATTTCTGTACTTGATTATTCAATCACCCATCATTTAAATATAAACCTGTTTATAAATATCCATGGATTCATTCGCTAGGACGAAACCTTTCTGACATGATCCGCATTTTCGTAATAGCGCCATCTATTGTTTAAAGCTTTACAGACACAGCTTGGAAAAATGTTTGTTTTTTTCCCGATATCTTTTTGATGTGTAAAAGCAAAACAATCATACGTTGCTAACTAACATTATGTGATGTATTTCAACTACCAAACATTATAGGTCAATTTTGTTCGTATTCTTTTTTTTCATATAATAGGGCCTATATACATATTCTCCGTAGAAGACAATGCCTCTGGTTTCCTGGTTTTCAGAGAGCTGAGAAAATAATGAAAATGTAATAATTGAGAACATGTCGCTCTTCAATTCTTAAACCAAGAGCTCTTCTTCTAACACTCTCTCACTCCCCCCCCCCCCTCTCTCTCTCTCTCTCTTTCTCTTTCCCTCACTACTGGGAGTATTTTATTGTAACTTCAAATTGATTAAGTGCTACATGCTTTTTTGTTGTATAACCATGAATGTTATTATACTAGTACATAAATGCAATGATATAAAAGAAAAAAAAAAGAAATGACAAACCTCCGCAATAATGGAATTTTATTATATTTTCGGAATTACGAAGCTTGGGAATAACGAACTGTATAAACTGACTATTCATGCTCTGATGGGAAATCGTTAATCCGAAATGAAATAAAATGCGTTATTCCAAAGATGTGTTATTCCGAAGACTCGTTACTCCCGACAACGAAATAATGCTCGTAATTCAGAATGTTCCTTGGTACGTATGCCCTTTTATTTCGTTGTACAAGTTTGTGTGAGCGTCTTTGACATTTCTCTTCTCACCTATCAATATCTTTATCATCGGAAGTATATCACTTTGATATCGTTCTGTGCTGTTGTTCCATCCTACCGATACCGATGGCGGTCTAAATTCATGTCATGTCAGTAACAGTGAGAATGAATGAATGAATGAATGAATGAATGAATGAATGAATGAATGAATGAATGAATGAATGAATGAACGAATGAACGAATTAACTAATGAACGAATGAACGAACGAACCAACAAACCAACGAACCAACGAACCAACGAACGAACCAACGAACCAACGAACCAACGAACGAATGAATGAATGAATGAATGAATGAATGAACCAACCAACCAACCAACCAACGAATGAATGAATGAATGAATGAATTGAAGAACGAAGGAACGAACGAACGAATGAATGAATGAATGAATGAATGAATCAGTCAGTCAATCAATCAATCAATCGTAATCATTCAGCCAACCAAGCCTGTAAAGCAACATTTTAAATCAAAACAGAAAGGCTCTTAGATGAGTGCAGCTATTATCAGTTGAGTATGCGATACTTGAATCCACGAGTACTTCAGTAATATTACAATATACAGAACAAAGTAACCCCATGACGATGCAAGACGCGCAATTATCTTTCGATCAGATACACGAGGAAAACTTTCGTCGGCAATTATTGCTCACCTGACAACAGCCTACAGGCATTAGTTTATACGCAGAGAAAAATAATTTACTGTCTACCGGCAGCAATTTAGGTATATGTTGTATTTTTTTTTTCAATGAAACGAGGCTCATTACTGTGATAACCTCCACACGTCTCTGCACTTTCCTGAGTTTTGTTTGCCAACTAGGCCAGCTGAATCAACAAATGAATTTAGTGCTCTTTATCACTGATGCATGTACATACTTCAGTGCCGGCGTCACACGTTTCTAAACACACAACGATCTAATCAGTTGGCCCAGATGTTATAACATCATCGGAATAGTAAATCTTGTCCCATCCATCGTACGGTTTCGGTGAGAAAAATAGACACAAAACAAACGGAACAATGATATTACTTTAATCTCCACTCAGATTGACTTCGTGTGTGTGTTTCAGGCTCAAGAATTGAGTCTTGTGTCTTACAATGTGCTCAATTAGGATTATACCAAGGAGGCTCTCGATTATTGATTATATACTGTATCATCGTAAGATACAACGGAGTTACCCAAAACTCGAGAGATGATTGTCAAATAAAGACAATCTCCTTAGGGAGGACAGCCTGAAGACCATAGCTATTGAGATAACCTTTTCTGTACCCTGAAATGATAGGAATTGTGCACATGCATGATAATAAAATCATAGCTGCATTTATTTTGTTATCAATGTCAGTTTCTATAATACATGTATATCATTTACGAAAATTAGTGTCAGGTGATATGAAAGTAATGGTGACAATGATGATTGTGATGATGATGATAATGTTAATAATAATAATAATAATAATAATAATAATAATAATAATAATAATAATAATAATAATAATAATAATAATAATAATAATAATAATAATAATAACATTGATGACAATTATCATAACCAAAATGATAACGAGTACTAGTATATTACTCAATTAAAGGTTAATGCCTAGGAGAATAAATCGAAACACTCAAGCTGGTGAATTAATTTGCACGTAGAGTGGCACTGTTGTGTATTTGTATCTGGAACTCCAGGCTGCAACTATATTGTTTACGTGAAAGGACGATAAGTACCTTATAGATCCCTCGTCGAAAACGCGAAACGGCCGGTGGGAACATAGCAAGGTTATCAGACGTCTACGTTATAAAATTGTGTATTTCATGTCTTTCCTGATTACATCACAGTTATCACTGTCATTGCATGTGCCTATTTTCTGTTTGTACTGGTATACCATGTTAATAATTATGCCCTAACATATTCATGGCTGCTTTAAATGCACTGCACGCGTCTTCGATTACTTTGTTTAACCAACGTATTTAGACAACTCCCTGATGTATATTTGTTTTTCTCCCTCTACGGAGTTACGTGCGTATATAGCAAGTTATTTTGACAATTACTGTATTGGCCACGTAACATAATGTGGCATAAGCATGTAGAATGAGGGACTGATTCGACGTTTGAGAGACATTCGTAACAGAGCAGTCCATAAAATATTGTTCAAGCTCCGTCCTGGGTGGCGTGCTCGGGATTCGGCGCCGAAGGCTGTCTTTAAACTGATGACGTACGGTAGTATAGGTCCTACCCTTTAGAACGCACTTATCCCATGATAAGGTTTAGACAGCTTTAAGTGGCACTGCATGCCGTGCCCCCCCCCCCCCCGCGTGTTCTTACTTTACATACCCGTAGAATTTGATGGCAAGTAAAAATACGTCTTTCCAATCGTGAGCATGTCTTGTTATAATGGTCTAAAGAATGTCGACAGCAGCAAGGCGTAACAAGCCCTTTGTCGATTTGACAATGGGATGGGATAGGCCCCTTATAATCTTGTTTTATTACAAGCCAAGATATCGTTGCAACGTAGCATAATATAGGTTTTCCAGTGTGTCTTCATACAAAAGAAAATAAGCTATGCTTGGAGAGGCACTATTTTGAATTTCATTCTCCCTTCTTAGCGGCAAGGGACTACAAATTTTACACCTGTCTTGAAAGGCACCGTTGACTCAGGCAGCACTATTCTTAAAATGCTATATTATACAGTCGAACAGATCATTCGGGAAGATTAATGTATAGGACCTAAGTATCATGTAGGTTAATGTCTGCTTATATACACTAAATATCACAGTGGGAGTAGAGGGTAGTAGGAAGAGCAGCATAGCTACCAAAGAAGGAAACACTGACTGCTTTCACGAAGTTCAAACTTAAGTCTGAACATCGTGGTGGTCCACTGTCAAGCGATGCTAGGTCATCGCCGAAGTGCTGATGTACCGCCCACCAGCCGACCTGGGTCCCTCGACGTGCAGGTATCACGTCACTGACCCGTGCTGCTCACCACGCGATGCATCAGACCTATATACTCAAGTATAGGAAAGTATGCGATGCTTGATGTCTCCACAAAGCTAACCAAGTTCATATCCGTTGTCAGCAGTACTGGTTGTCAGAGCTTAAGTTGAATTGTATCTAATGAAATCATTAAGATGATAAAAGATGATGATAAAAATGGAGAAGATCCTTTATCAGGTCGATCGCATTATCAAACACAGTTCTCAAAGTTATCAAATGGTATAAATCGAATAAAAGAGGTTCTAAGTGAAATTATTCACCCAAATTGGGAAGGTTATACATGAATGATATAGGAATATTGGTGAGGCTATATAGATATAGTGCACTATAATGAGCCTGGTATATCGTAGACGATGTGATTTTTTCAATTCATAACAATAGATTACTGCGAAGAAGATGCGTTTTCATTATATTGATTTTGAAAAAGCATTTGATTCTGTTTACATACTTTTATTTCTAAGGTATAGAATTATTTGGGTTTGGGCAGTCTTCCTGCTCTTGGTTTAAGAGGTATCAGAATACATTTGTGTCGTAAAAATGGAAGTTTCGCAACAGTTTTTTTTTTTCTGATTGTCAATCGAGGAGTATCACAGAATTATTCAATTTCAAAATTATTTGTTGCTGCTAGTAATTAACACTTTGGCACTTGCATTGAGAAAAGATAGCATTATCAAAGGAGCTAAGTTTGGTGTAGTTCGTGCGGCAGATATTGTACACTGATGTATGACGTTGTCTGTTAAAATGAAGCATCGATTACCTTCCGTGAATGTGGGATGATATTCCGAGCCTTCTCTGACCTAGAGGTCTATATTAATGTGGAAAAACATACAAATTTGATAAAGTAGGAAAAATTAAAAAACAAACAAACCCGGGAGCGTTACCTATAGGAAATACAGTGACAACATTAAACATTTCGGGAGTATATATTTCGTTGGACATAAAACCTATATGAATGAATTAAATTACAAAGAGATATTGACTAAAGTCAAGAGCTTTTGGGGTTGCTGTGCTGAAAGCAGAGAGATTTGACATGAATGAGGAAGATTAATCTGCTGAAAAATTAGGGTTTGTTTAAGCCCTTTTTACACTTGTGTTTCTTAACCCCGGACTTTCTCTGACCCAGGACTATCGTTAGTCCCGTACCAATTTTTCAGCTTTTTATACTGGCCAATTAGTCCCGTACTATCTCTTGTCCGGGGCTAAGGAGAAAACTGACCTTTTTACACTCGTATTTCTTAGCCCCGGACTTTCCAAACCACATGAATATTCATGATTACGCTGTGCACTGTACACGTACACGCACGCACCGGCAGCACTTGATTTATGGTAATACCTCGTTTCTGATTGGTCAATGGGGGTCGGACTTCGTCTCCGTCGCTTAGCCCCGGATTATTTTTTCGTTCTGTTTACACTCACTTGCTTGGCACCGCAATTGCGGTGCTAACCCTGCTATTTTGCAGGGCCAGATAGTACGGGATTATCGGTGGGGCTAGCCCACTTTGGCAAAAACGAGTGTAAACAGAAAGTGGGCTAAGGATAGTCCCGTACCAACGGTGGGGCTAAGGCCCCCCCCCCCCCTTAGCCCCACCGTTGGTACGGGACTAAGCAAAAATTTACAAGTGTAAAAAGCCCTTTAGATTAATTACCGGTATGTCTCCTTAGTTGTTCCGAAGTGATGGGTAATCGCGGAGATTACCATAATCTATTTGGAATTCATATATGTATATATATATATATATATATATATATATATATATATATATATATACATATATGAAATGGGAATGATAAAGGACCAAATCAAAGGAGTTTTCTGCTAACGGGACTGTACTGACGTTAGCGTGTATAAAGGATGATAGATTTTGACTGATATGGGAAAATTCACTTATGGGGATGGGAAGACGGGTTGGTAAAAGGCAACGAAAAGAGGACATGAGTTACACAATCTTTTATCGAAGTGGAAAGGTATACTAGTACTGAAACATTCAATACCTTAATTTGGCCTAATTTTGTCTCTCCCATTGGCGATCATGGTCTGCTTTAACAAAGTGTTATTTCAACCCGTAAATATGTACCCTTCTCCAGGACCGTACGCATCGGCAGCGGGAGACTGGGGGAATTGACCCCGGGAAAAGTTCCGTTAAGCAGTGTTAAAACTCGAATGTTAGATTTTCAAATAATAAATCAGAAAATGAGAAAGAATTAAAGATATATATGTTTGTTTTCTCCAATTTAAATAAGTAACCAACGTGTCGCCTTACTTTTTAAGAATGAAAATTTCTAGATATCCCACCTAAAGTGTGCACCAGATTACAAATCCATATCTCTATCAACTTTATCATCTCTAAAGTTGTTGAAAGAATAATATGTATCAGAATTGTGAAATTTCTTAAAGTTAGTGATATATTTTCAAATGTTCAATTTGGATTTAAAGAAAAGTACAACACAACGCACCCACAACTATTATTTCACACGATAATATACTTATAATGTTAAATCTTGTTTATATTTTCATGACGTGTGAAAAATATGCTTGATATTGTTATACTTATTTTCTGTTATGTACAAGTGGAGAAATAAAACTTACTGAAACTGAAACTTACCTTTGTTGAGAAAATTACAAACGCACTTGATACATAATCACACACAATACAGGCATCTTCCTGGACTTCTCCAAAGCTTTTGACACAGCCACGATATACTTCTCTCTAAATTGTCCCATTACGGCATACGTATAAAAGCCTTGGAATGGTTCACGAGTTACCTATCTAATAGATGTCAATATGTACATGTTAATGGTTCTGACTCCAAAATGACAACAATTGAAAGTGGTGTTCCCCAAGGAAGTTTGCTCGTCCCGTTATTTCACGTAATATCTATAGATTAAAATATAATCATCCTTCGTCATCACTTGTGACACTTTATTCAAGTCTGGTGTCATATTTGAATTATGGAATTCTTGCTTGGAGCTAGCAGTATATGTATCAACATTATTAGATAAACGTCTTTTGTTCCTACAGAAGGCGCTTAGAATAAGGGAGTTCATGGTTAGCGCCTGTCTCATTAGTATTTTGACCCCTATGCACCACAGACTTTCAAAAAAACATGGACATGTGTTGTGATCAAGAATTCCTTGTTCAAGCATGGCATCTTATATATGAAATCAATGTTGATAAATGCATGGAGAGAATTTTCTATACAGTGTTGATAAATGAATTACACCTGTACGTTCTTAGTCTGAAACACATACTGACATAATTCAGATTCTCAGTTGCCCGAGGATTCTTTTCGTTTTTAAGTCAGTGGCAAATACACAGACATTCTCATTTGACCTTTGTTTTGCACATGCGCAAATCACAACCGTGAAATCCCTCATTGTTTATGATGTCCATACCCGAGCACCAACGGCGTAAATCCGTACTGAGGAGTGGGGGGGGGGGGGGGGGATGGTCACCATCACCACGATTACAAGCCCATAACCGGACCCGGGGGGGGGGGGGGGGGGGAGAAGCTTGGTGCCCCCTCCCCCCCCCCCCCCACACACACACACTTTACAGGGACCGGATGTCCCACTCTTTTGCATGAAATATAAAGTGGGAGGAAAGTGGCAGCCAAAATATGAAGACTTTTTGTTCTTGTTGCTTTTTTTTTTTTTTGCTTGTCAGATGACTTTCGGCGGAAAATCAGACCTTAAAAGTATGAAGACATTTTTTTTTTTTTTTTTAATATCTGTGAGAGGGAACGGAGCGACCGAACGGGGGGAGGGTGTGTAGGGGGGGGGGGGGGGGGTATCCCTCTCCCACACGAGGAAGATTTTGCATTTTCAGACCTGAAATTCAGCGATCTGGTGCACACTTTTGGTGAGAATTTTCTTTTCTTTTCTTAAAAGAAAAATAAGAAAATGAAATATTCACAATATATTATTGAAAGACTAAATCGTGGTATTTCAGCTCTTGCTCCGCCTGTACGACATCACTGTGAAGGCCTACTAAATAATGGGGCCTATCACCGGCGTAGACAGGATTTGACCTATAGGAGGAGCGGTTATGTGAGAGAGCGAAGCAAACGGGGGGGGGGTATAAATCTTTTTGCATTGAAAATTTTGACATTTTACAGTCCAAAAACTGCCGTTTGTAGCTATATTTTCACTTTGGAAATTAAGGGGGGCACACCGGGTGCAACTGCTGTCAATCACTGGCAGCAACATCAGGAGAATGGCATTATGGTTGAATGCGAGCGAGCGGAGCGAGCGAGCTTGAAAGTTTTGACATTTTACAGTCCAAAGACTGCCGTTTGTGGCTGTATTTTTTCGCTTTGGAAATTAAGGGGGACACATCGGGCAAAACTGCCGGCAATTACTGGCAGCAACATCAGGAGAATAGCATAACGAATAAATGCGAGCGAGCGAAGCGAGTGAGCTTGAAAATTTTGATATTTTACAGTCCCCCAAACTGTCCTTTGTGGCTGTATTTTTTCGCTTGGGAAATAAAGGGGGCGCACCGGGCGAAAACTGCTGGCAATTACTGGCAGCAACATCAGGAGAATGGCATAATGATTAAATGCGAGCGAGCGAAGCGAGCGAGCTTCAAAATTTTCACATTTTACAGTCCAAAAACTACCGTTCGTGGTTATATTTTTCGCTTTGGAAATTAAGGGGGACCGCACCGGGCGCAACTGCTGTCAATCACTGGCAGCAACATCAGGAGAATGGCATAGCGATTACATGCGAGTGAGCAGAGCGAGCGAGCTTGAAAATTCTGACATTTTAGAGTCTAAAAACTGTCGTTTGTAGCTATACTTTTTCGCTTTAAAAATTAAGGGGAGCCGCACCGGGCGCAACTGCTGGCAATCACTGGCAGCAACATCAGGAGAATGGCATAGCGGTTAAATGCGAGCGAGCGGAGCGAGCGAGCTTGAAAATTTTGACATTTTACAGTCCAAAGACTGCCGTTTGTGGCTGTATTATTTCACTTTGGAAATAAACGGGAGCGCACTGGGCGAAAACTGCGGCAATTACTGGCAGCAACATTAGGAGAATGACATAATGATTAAATGCGAGCGAGCGAAGCGAGCGAGCTTCAAAATTTTCACATTTTACAGTCCCAGAACTACCGTTCGTAGCTATATTTTTCGCTTTGGAAATTAAGGGGGGGGGGGTGCACCGGGCGCAACTGCTGTCAATCACTGGCAGCAACATCAGGAGAATGGCATAATGATTGAATGCGAGCGAGCTTCAAAATTTTCACATTTTACAGTCCCAAAACTACCGTTCGTAGCTATATTTTTCGCTTTGGATATTGAGGGGGGCGCACCGGCCGAAAACTGCTGTCAGTCACTGGCAGCAACATCAGGAGAATGGCATTATGGTTGAATGCGAGCGAACGGAGCGAGCGAGCTTTACAATTTTGATATTTTACACTCCAAAAACTGCCGTTTGTAGATATATTTTTCGCTTTTGTTTGTCCCACTTTTATGGGAGAACCACCCCCCCCCCCCGATCGACGCCTCTGCATATGAGGGTGCTTTTGTTAAGTGAAAGATCTGCTGCACACTCTTTGATGAATTAGGGATGTATACGTCAATGTCAAAAGTGTACAAAGTTTATCGAAAGGGATCCTGTATAGCGGAGCTTTTGCATGCTTATGATTGCAATACAACGATCTGGTGCATAGTTCTGGGGATTTTTGGACAATTTTCCATTAAGAAAGTTCGAGATAGCTTTGACGCCCCTGATCTTCCCTGGGAATGCCCATAGATGTATCCTGACTGAGTAATCAGTCACTGTCGTTTCTCAGGAATGATTCAGGAAATGGAGGGAGTTCAATTATGACGATATAGTTTTTGTTATTGTTTGTTTGTTTGTTTGTTTGTTTGTTTTCGTACATATTTTGCAGATGGTCCCCAGTTACTCGCGTCATAGCATGTTTAATGTAGGCCTATACTATTTGACGTTGTCAACGTCTGAGCCATACCTTACAGTGACTGTATGTCGATGTTACTTTCTTCGCGAGCGAGCGAAGCGAGCGAGCGCTTGAGAAAATTATGTATACAGTACATTTTCCTACAAGATAGAATACTGTTCAGCTATGTTACCTGTCTGAAGACCGGCGTACAAACGTCATGCAATGATTATGTCAAAATTGTTACAATCACATTTCTGCTTCCTCCATTTTTTTCCTCAAAATTCAGGGGGGGGGGGGGATGATTGTACAGGCCATCCCCCCTCCTCCATTTCAGGGGGGGATATATCCCCCCCCCCATCCCCCCCCCCATCCCCCCCCCCCCCGGGATTTACGCCCATGCCGAGCACATACGGATGCTTTGTTTTTGTTTTTATTTTGAAAAAAAAATATCACATTTATTTCAATTTGGGCACTGTATGTCTAATTATTGTTGAACTCAACTACCCAAAATATTTAATCATTTATTTCACTGAAACAGTCATGCACACAATAATATTCCACGCGACAATCTAGTGAATATCATCTCCCCCTATCTTAATTAGAATTGCACACATCCAAAATACATTATAGTAAGTACCGGACCAAGATTTCGAAATAGCTTAGATAAGAGTTGGCAAGATATTACTAAGTTCGTTACATTTAAAGGGTGTGTACAGTTCTGGTCGAGGTGAAGATTTAGCTTTTAACATTTTGTGAGATATTCAGAAACCACTCTATGAGATGTCAAGGAGCATGCAGTTCTAAAGGGTATCAAAAGTTTATTCGATGAAAATCGGTTTTGAAATGGCTGAGATATCCAAAAACAAAGTGAAACAAAGAGATACTAATAAAGTTGGGGCATGTCGCCTTTTATTATTAGCACTTTTTTGGATATCTCAGCCATTTGAAAACCAATTTTCATCAAATAAACGTTGAATCCTTCTTAAAATTACATGCTCTTTCATATTTCATAAGAGGCTTTTCATTATCTCACTTAGGAATGTTCAAAACATGAAACCCTACCTCAACCAGCACTGTACAGTCCCTTTAAATACAAACATATGTTGACATACAATACTTTTAATACAGAAATCATTGTTTATGAAATGATTTGTAATTCTCTCTTGTCCTGACGATGGAATGGTTTGTTTACAGACCTCTCTCTTTCCCTTTTTCTTGTTCTCCTTCTCTATTATCGCTACTCCATCTGACTGTTCCTTGTTGTTTAATTGAATTGAAATGTAATTTCTAAAAATGCCAAAGTTTCCTCGCGTGAATGTTTCCCCAAGACTGAACATGTATTCTTGCCCCTCACCGGGTTATATGGAAATGGGTAGGATTTAGGGGAGCAGGAAGGTAAAGGAGGGAGAGGAAGTGGGGGAGAGTTAGGGAGGAGGCCCTAAAGGGCAGAGAGAGGAATGATATTCAAAGACATATACGGGCAGACTTATACTCTTGTTTGAATATTACATTAACTCACGTATAGTTAAATTGTGTTTACTGCTTACAAATTCTTCAAAAAGAACCTTTCATTCATTGATGAAATCTTGATAAATTATTTTGATAGCAAAATTATCAGAGAGATTGTTGAGTAGTTTAGTACATTTGGGGAGGGTGGTTTTTATAAAAGATTTCACCCACATTCTATTGAAAGCTATTTTATTCTTTGACATAAGATGCCGTGTTATGAATATTTGTTTTACCCATCTTTACCTCAAGTGGAATAAACATCGACGACCGAAGTGAAAACACACACACACACAAAAAAAGAAAAACAAAAAGAAAAACAAATATGGTGTACGGGGGGAAAATGAGCACACGCATGGAGTGATGACCACGTGACTCAGATAAGACAACAAAGAAGCACAAAAACGAGCACAATGAAAGTCACATGATTCGGATTCATTTTCAGTATTGGAAACTTTCGGTATTTCGCATCCTTGAAAATGGTGATTTTTTGTGCATATAATATATACACCAATTTCTTTCCATCGAACAAAAGGCAATACAACGCATATAAGCAAAACGTAAGTATGACACTAAGAATGGTAATAACAACTGTAATAATCTGCGAATGAATGTATAATACACTGTATACCAAAACAAACAATGCATACAGAGATGACGCCAAGAAGTAAGTAAAGCGATGAAAAAGAGTGATCCACTAAAAAGCACAACTTGTAAAAGTTGATTCCTCACGGTGAACAATACACATATAAAATCATATCTTTTCAGAATGTATCTAAGACGTTGAATGAAAACATATATGTTAACTCTTATTATTAAAGCATATTTCCATGTCTAAAAGGGATATTCCGGATCACTTAAAACTTAGTCTGAAAAGAAAGAGTAAAGATTTACAAGCTCAACTATGAAAATTTGCTCAAATTTAGAATGAGTCTTTTAGAAATCAAGAAAAGTAAACATTCGCTGATTTTTGCAAAACAGTTCTCGAACAGCTGCCTATGAATGATAATGCAAATGAGTAGATGTCATCACCTGTAACTTCTTATTGATATAAGCGTACAAAAAGACTGCTCTAAAAGTTTAAAGGGATTGTATAGTTTTGGTTGAGACCTAATATCAGGTTTCTAACATTTTTTTTTTTTGTGAGATAATGAGAAACCTTGTTTGTTTGTTTATTTTCCATCTGAGAAGATGGCTGGATAGCCCATATTCAGCTACGTTAAGCTGGTCTTCCATGGGGTCCAGTTGGATGTGAGGTGGGACCACTTCACTGGGTTAAACACCCTGCTCTTTGCGATGAATAAATGAAGCGGGATCTTTTACGTGCATGAGTTGTTACTCTCTCATACACGGGACCTCCATTTTATGTCCTATCCGAGGGACAAAGTGTTTTGCCTCTTGCTAGAGGGGACGGTATGGTTACACACAACATTGCTCAGTCCAGACTCGGGTTCGAACCCGGGCTGCGTGATCGTGAGGCAGACGCGCTACCGACTGAGCCAACTCACCTCTTATGAAATATGAAAGAGCATGTAATTCCATGAGGAATTCAACGTTTATTTGATGAAAATTGGTTTTGAAATGGCTGAGATATCCAAAACAGAGCGATTCTGATGTGTGGGACCCACATTTTATTACGATCGCTTTGGTTTACTTTGTTTTTGGATGTTTCAGTCATTCCAAACCCGATTTCCATCGAATAAACTTTGAATTCCTCTTAAAATGGTATGCTCTGTACTATTTCATAAGTGTTTTCTAGGTGAAGTTTGAAGTTTGAAGTTTTGTTAGCAACAACATTTTGAACATGTACATATAAGAATCATAACACAATTGTATCTACATTGTGTGAAAAAAAAACTTATCTGTTACTCATTTACAATAACATGATTAAATGATGATATTTGAGAGTATGATACAATCATGTAGCATAATTCTACAAAGTTGCTGTTGTTAACAAGGAAACCAAAAGTTAGCACAAGTGCTAGTCGAGATTGGTCACCTTGATCCTCATATACTAAAAGTTAAATACAAAAGAAAAATTATTACATGGTTAGTTGAAATGACTGTGAATATTACATCATTCATTTTCTAATATAGAAAACTAATGATACTTGATACAGTATGATATCTATTAGAGTAGGAAATCTTCAAGGCATTTACGAAATGTATAGACCTTTTGCTTTGTTCACGCATTTCTCGTGGCAATGTGTTCCAAAGTTTTGGTCCTAAGTAAGAAATCGAAAATTGTCCCTGTGTGGTTCTAAATTTTGGTAAGTACAACATTCTTTTTTCATTTTGTTCTTGTCCTGTAAGTATGATGCACAATTTGGCAATAGTTATACAGAGGGTGCAGAATAGTTCCATTGCAGAGATCGTACATAAAAGTAAGAACTGAGAAGTTATGTAACCTAACAACATCTAGAAGTTTGAATCGTTGGAACAATGGTTCTGAACGTGTTCGTAACGACGAAAATGTTATAGCTCACAGAGCCATTTTTTGGAGAAATATGTATACAATTTAAGTGAGATTTATAAGTACTGCCCCATACCTCAATACCATATAATATGTGTGGCTGTATAAAAGATTTATACAAAAGCACAAGAATGCGCTGCGGAACATGTCTTAATTTATACAATACACCTACTTTCCTTCGAACAACGCACATTTATTCATCAATTGAATGTGAGGTTTCCAAGTAAGATGACAATCAATCTGAGTTCCGATGAAGGATGCAACACTCACCTCATCATTGTCTGTGTCAGATAGTTTTATTGCACCCCTCATCGCAACTAACTGGCGTTTTCCTCTTATTACCATATAATTTGTTTTCTTTAAATTGGTTGTAATTTTATTGGCATTACACCATTTTTGAACTTTATTTATGCAGGTTTTCATTTACTTCATTCACATCAATTTCTTTTTGGCAAGCAGCATAAGTATGAAAATATTTGAATCGTCAGCAAACAATTTGAATTTAAAGAAAGAGGAAGAGCGTGGCAAATCATTTATAAATATCAAAAAGAGTGTTGGCCCCAAAACTGACCCTTGCGGGACACCACAAGTTATAGTCTTCGGTGTCGAGACCATTCCTTTATATTAGCAAGATAGCAGCTGAGATCTGTTGGACAGATAATCAGCAAACCATTGAAGTGGAATTCCACGAATACCATAATGAGCCAGTTTACATAAAAGAATATCACGATTTATCATATCAAAAGCCTTTTTAAAATCTATAAAAATACCAAGTGTTTTTCCTTCATCAAGTGATGACATTAGTGTATTTACAAGATCAATTAAAGACAATTTCGTACTGTATCTTTTACGAAAGTCACACTGGTGTTTATAAAAGAATATTGGACTAAAAAAAATCAACCTGTCTATCATTTACAATTTTCTCTAAAACCTTTCCAATTATTGGCAGAACCGAGATAGGTCGGTAATTTCCGGGGTCCGATTTCGGTCCTTTTTTATATATTGGTGTTACTTCGGCCATCTTTAAGGCTTGAGGATAAATTCCAGTTTCTAAGGAAAAATTAAAAATGTAAAGCAATGGCTTACAAACAAAACTTGCTGCATTATTTAATAATCTGACTGATAAATTATCATATCCATGTGATTTCTTAGAGTCTAATGCGAATAAATTATCTAACACTTCTTTCTGTGTATAAACTGGCCTCCAAAATAACGATTTATGATTCTTTTCCCCCAAGAATTCTTATAGATCAATTTGTGATTTATGATTCTTTCCCCCCAAGAATTCTTTTAGATTAATTTGTATTTCAGGAATCTTACTGGCCAACTTTGGTCCTACAGTAACAAAATAGTCATAGGTATCCCGCAAAAACTTGAAAACCCAATTTTCATCTCCACCAATACTGTACCATCCCTCTAAAACATTTAGAAATTTAAATCATTATTAACTTAACAATTAATAACCCCTAATCAATGATCATTGAAAATTAACGAAAAATTAACATTTCATCACTTCTCTATATAATCTTTGTCCGATTTGATCAGATTTTGTTTGTTGTGCTTGTAGATTGTACTCTTTTTGTTCAGTTTATATAGGCCTACTGGTATATAGACAGAAATTCTCTTCTCATTTTAAGAATCTGTGTCATGGTATAGTTCTCCTTAGCTAGGCAATGGTGGCTAGTCTATTTCAGTCACTTAGTTGTCCTTGGGTTTGACAATAACATTAGGCCATATGGAAGATTCATGCTGATTCTTAGTTGCAGAAGATTGATTAGATGTCATTGTAATTGTGGAATAAAAATATCAATTTATTATGTTTAAAGTAAGCAAAAAAAAAATGTAAATGTAGTGTAGTATCTCATGTGTGTAGCTTTTGTTCAAGAATTGTGGTTAGCGTTCCATTGTAAGGAATCATTAAAACCACTAAAATGAACCATATATTACGCACACACACGCACACAATCCCCATGAAAAAAAAAACAACAAACAAACCCACACTAAACGCTAACAAAATTACTATCGATAAAAGTACGAAAGACCTCAGAGACATCAGGGAGGTGTGAGAGCTGACCAACATCCCTGGAGACATCAATCCTGAGAGTGCTTGTATTATGGATTATGCATGCAGGGAGGTGCATGGGTTACACACCTGACTGGATTTTTGCAGAGAATCGCCGTGCCTCATAGTTTTTTTTTTTCCAGGCAATTACAGTACAAAAATGATTGTAGATTTGGTTGCTCGCGCTTGAAAGAAATAATTCTGTTTTTGTGCTCGGTCGGGCACACCCACATCGTTCAAGTTACGTCGTAGCTGCTTTTATTATTATTATTATTATTATTATTATTATTATTATTATTATTATCATCATCATCATCATTGTTATTATTATTATTATCATCAATACCATACTGCTTATTCTGTTACAACAATTACAAGTAATAACACTTTCACTGGGACCGTCAAACAAAGATGGAGAACCTGGTGAACTATTATTGACTGCTTTAAGATGGATTACATAAACCCCCGAAGATGATAACAAAATAGGTTTAGTATAAACATCGCTACAATATGGTGACAGATATCAAAAGCACAAATCAAAGAAGTGAAGAGAAATCACAATCTCATATTTCTAAGGGAGTATTCGGGAAACTTTTCACTTTCCCGATGTTGTGTATTAAAATTTAGTAGGATACACTCGAGATATTGATCACGGAGTATAACAGTTTAATGGTTTGACGCATGCTTTTTGCGTTACGTTGATATTCCCCTGAGATTTTCCACACTCTTCTCTCTTTTATGCCAAATCCAACACTGACAAACTGGTCCCAATTTAAAAAAAAAAAACAAACAAAAAAAAAACCACCGTTTTTTGCGCAATATTTGCCTGTGCGAGAAAATTATAGTTTCCCTTCCTCTGCATGATCCACGTCAGGAATCTTGATTGACGTCAAACCGGGGAGTTGAGTAACGAGAGCGACGATTGGTCAAAGGCCGCTAATCCTGATTTGAACCAATCAGAATGGTCCACATATCAAGCCTGCTGGAAGGCCAGCGTATGTAACGTGTAGATCGTACTAACGCGTTGAGTGATGAATGCCATAGCGAGCTTCACCCCATATACCAACACACACACGCGTCTCTGCGTTGCGTCTACGGACGGGAACTCTGCGTTCACATTGCATGGTACCTACGGACCCCCCGATATGGTGCAAATTTACGAACTGCACACGATCTCAACAAAATAATCGTGAGTATGTAATCGATACCTGAGAATATCGAGTACTAGTACATGGTTGTATTTTTTGCGTTATACGTCACCTCCCATTCCCCCCCCCCCCCCATCGACCAAAGTTTGCGAATAACGATATATCGTAAATGTGTAATTCCTATCGTAGATTTAATCGTCTTGGTGGGAGAGCTGCTGTGAACCATTTAGGGTCACTTTATAGGTCTCATATTGTTAGTGAACAGTAGCTTTTGTATGTTGCCATGAATTTCAGTCTCCGAATATTTGTTGGGCAGTCATAACATTGATTTTAACGTGTTCTCTTTTAAGCGCTCTGTCTGTGGTCTGTGCCGTGCCTGTGGCAGAGGTTGGTGAAGCCATTGATCCTGAGCAGCGCTGGACGCATGCGAAGCTAGCTCTCTGTATTGGCCACCACTGACTTTGCACAACAGCCTCATTACACCCACCCCGTGCATCAGCAGCATTGTTGGTTTCATTCATACAGCCCGAGACAGTCACCTACCGGCAGATCTTTCGGGGGCTAGTTAGCTTAGATTTGCACGTGCACAACGCGATTGGCTGGCAGCAGACCCTGTGTCTGTGAACAAGTGGTGGGTATAGCACTGGGAAACCTTTGGTTCTTGTGGCTTGTTCCTGTGACGACGGTACAAACTGGGCTCTACTGTCATAACGGAGAAGTCTAAATTAAATAGCCACTTCGACATCTCATTGCAATGGAGCTAGGCCTACTAGAACTGCCCCACACTCGCACTCCGGATGAAGTTCGTCAATACTACGACGTGAAGGAGTCGGTAGGCTTGGCGCCTCATGTGGTAAAACAGCGACTTGCTAAATTTGGTCCTAATGGTGAGTTGGTGTTGTAAAGTTAAAGAGCCTAACGTTAGAATCTAGCTATATCAATGGAGAGGGACAGTCTAGAAATCTACATAACTTTAGAGTCATAGACCTGAATTGAAAACAAGGCAAAAATGATCAAGATTAAGTTATTAACCATGTGTAAGGTCTAACATTAATGTTAGAAGATTAATACGATCACTGATTGTAAGTCCATTTACGACTTTGACAAATGCAACTCAACACGCAGCAGGACACCCATATCAACTCATTTAAAGATTCATGTGGTGAGTGACCATTCGATGTGCGGTCACCGGTCAGTGCGTCCCCCTTTGTTACAGGGTATTATATTAAGCAAATAATCAACTGTGAGGGCGATGGTTAGAAACTTCTACAATCTAACATCGCGGAGATGATCCGTGAGGTGGCTGCCAGGCACAGGCCGAGCTTAAGGCGAGGGCTGATAGACACCTCAAGGATCACCAAGGCGATGCGATGATTGTTACATTGTATCCATTGCCTGAGACATGGGTAGGTCTATTACTAATACTAGGAGATGATTATTTGCTTTATCATTCCCACATCGATTAACAAACTTGAGATTTGATCAAAATTTATTTCATCAACCACTGAGATTTTTATTTTACAATCGTGCTGAATGTTTACAACTACGGTCCGTGCCATGGCAGCAGTCGATTGAATGAGAGTAAATTTTAACGTTAGATCAAAGATGATAACAGGCGATACTGATGTATCGATACTTGTGCGATGTGCACGGATGTGTCTGGGCTGCCAACTTTGAGTGAGAGTTTGACGTTAGACACTGCGAGGGAGCAGACCTCCTGGCTAGCGCCTGGCGGCCTGCTGTGCGGCCGTACATACATACTACGTACACAGTCAGTGTATGTAAAGCGATGTAAAGCACACGTCATAGCCATACATATGATACAGGTACTGTAATTTGCCAAAAGTACAAGCTACCCTCACGTGGTATAGGTAGAAACCAATGGTAATCCAACCTCGTCTTTGCGCGCGAACCGAAAACGATTATTATTGGGTAAGCTTTACACCCACACGGGAAAATCTTGAAATTTTGGGCTTGGGCATATCGATATTCGGAATATCAGAGAATTTAGAGATATATTTATTTTTGTAGTCATGTACATTCCATTTTGGGGGTTTAGCGTGAGATTTCGTTTATCAGATTGAGACAGTCAAAATTGGTTGAATTGCGTGAGTCTCACGCTCAATGCGTGAGAGTTGGCAGCCCTGATGTGTGCCCCTAGAACTTATCGGTACTAGCTAGGCCTACCCACATGGCTGATAGATGCGAGTGATATCTTTATGGATTCCAGTCGCGGGTATGTAAAATTAAAAGTGCTAACGAAATTGACCATCACATAATGTGATAGTCCCACGGCATGGATGTTGGGAGAAAAACATCTCTTGGTCACGTGTTCCAAATTAAGTAATCCCATTGGTCAAACATACTTATGTGTGATATAAAACTTGGTATGATGTCCCGGTTTGTTCATTCAGGACATTGGCACATTTCATAGTCCGACACATGATAATATGTATTAGTTCAGCAGGTTATTCACTAGGCTGTAGGAAAGTACTGGTAGATCTTTATCACCGGATGCTTATTTTTTGTGGCTCTGAATTCTGTACTGAGAGGATGAAATTTTGGCCAAAAATAAAACTAGTTATTCACCAGAGTCCTGAAAATTACGAAATTTTCAAAATCAAAATCATGTAAATTATTTACTCTGATTTTTGGAATAAGAGACTTCAAATTAACCCCCGCTACAAAAAATTATCTTTTAGGGTGGTGTAAAATTGCATCATTTTGGACATTAATTTTGTGATGGAATGATCAACATCTTTCACATCTTCTCCATGCACCAGAATCACATTTCATACCCACAACTCACTGTACACGTTTGTACTGCATGGATGACGAAAGAAAAAAAAAAATCAGCAAATGAGGCTCAAATTATTGTATGGTAAAAGATCTAACATGAACATTTCAAACAATTTACGCAATAAAATCTTGTAATATATCAACATCCTCTGAATCTGGGGTGCAATGGGATTTTTTTTAGCATTTCTACATAAATTTTTGTGTTGCATTTTTGGCAATTTTGGCCCATACAATGCTCTGTAAGGCTAGTCTATAAAGTCCCACGCATATAAATGTCATTATACTGCAGAGATGTGTGCATCCAGAATTAAAATGCTTGCTGAGTTTAAAAACAGACATGCCCTGTTGGTACAAATGAGCTTTTTCTGCTCATGAGCAAAATGGAACACCAAGCTGGCTGATTCCTCAAATCATGAAAATGTTCCTTTGAATGAAATTGATGAAATGTTTACATTTCTGACATACAAGCTACAATCTTGAGTAAAGCCACAAAGACTCTTTACAAAGGTTTTTTTTTTTTTTTTTTTTTTTTTTTTTTTTAACTTTGTATTCTTCAAAGCCAAATTCTGGACAAGTTAAAAGTTAATCTGAAAATTTTTACAAATTTTAAAACTAATAAAGTTATGAAATGTTAAAGATTTGCTAATTATTGCACAACAATTCACAACAGTTACAAACAGCTGACATTAATATGCAAATGAGTGCTGATGATGTCATCGACTCACAGTTTTCCTAACCAGGTACATGTGCATTGGGAATTGAGACTAGGGCATAATGCATTTGAAGAAAAAAGAAGGAAATTTGAAGACTTTATGTACAAAATATATAGCAAGTTCTGTAGTGATGATATCATCAACTCCTTATAATTTCCATATATTGACTGTTCAAAAAAACTTTTTTGTTATGTAAATTTTACAATTTTAGAACTTCCCTGATTTTTATCCACTTTGATCAAATATTCATTGCTGTGCTTTAAAAATTGCACTCAGGAATTCTCTGTTATTTAAAAGAGAATGCAAAACAAGAAACTTCACACTCAAATTTTATGTGATTTATCAACATTAAAATGCACCTAACAGTACTAGTACCTTAACAAACATGGTAATCAGAAAACAGTACCGGGTACATTTAGATAATTGTATTTGTAAATATGAACATATTTATACTGTATTATTTTTTACGACATATGATGAAAGTTCTACAGTTGAAATCGACTGTAAACGCTAACAATTTTTTTTTTAAAATAAATTTTTGGAATATAGAAAGCTTGTTGGGATTTTTTTTTCTTTTTTGTCATGCAGGCTGAAGTACTCTACCATGTTTGTGTGATATCTTGCTGGGATTTTCATTATTTTTTCAAAATTTGCAAGGTGACTTATATTCATGAAATGCATTATTACTCAAGAAAACGTTGCCTCCTTAATTAAGGTGGGAAATCCCAAACTGTTTTTCTCCTGAACAGAATTCTGATTTTGTCAGTGGTTCTTGATTAAGAAATCATCCACTCTCAAAATTGTCTTATCAGTCCCAATTTGCAAAACATTGTCGTGAAACAAACACAGTACATGGTGTATACCATATTGTACAGTACTCTCTTCTTGCTTAAAAAGACTGACGTCTGGGGCTCAAAGGACAAGTGACAAAGGACAAGTTCATAGACATGTGGGTTGAGTGAATGGAGCAAAATTAGTAGAACACATCAGTGAGAGTTTGAGGAAAATTGGACAATCCATTCAAAAGTGATGAATTTTTGAAATTTCTGCTCAGTCATGGCTGGATGAAGAGACTACTATAGCTTGTGATGTCACATGTGTACAACGATATAAAGAAAATACAATGTATTTCCATTTTTCTCGCAAAACAAATGAACACTCGACTTTTCTCTTTCAGAGGGCAGGGGGAATAATATTACCCTTAACTTACGTCAGTAACAAATCGAAGAAATGTGCACTTTATTCAAAAAGTAAAATTTTGTGAAATTCTCTTTTTATACCCCCGCCACACATAGTGTGAAGGGGGTATATAGGAATCACTGTGATGTTGGTTGGGCGGTCGGGCGGGCGGGCGGTCGGTCGGTCGATCTGTTGGTCTGTTGCAAAATCTTGCGTTGCGAACTCCTCCTACAGTTTTGAAGCAATTCAAATGAAACTTAGGGTAAATGATGATATTGAGCTATAGATGTGCAAGACATGTTTTTTGTGTTTGTCAGACAATGCGTTGCCATGGTAACCATAATTTTACCAAAACCTTGTGGATTGAATAACTTCCATAGTATTTAAGCAATCAATTTCAAAATTGATATCTATGATGATCTATAGGGTAGTTATTCAAGACACTCTTTGTGTTTGTACTTGACAAAGCGTTGCCATGGTAACCGCATGTTTTCTTCAAAATCTTGTGGAGTGAACAACTTCCACAGTTTTGAAGCAATTGAAATCAAATTTGGTAGCCATAATGGCCTTGAGGCATAGATGGGGAACACATAACTTTTGTGTTTGTTGGACAAAGCGTTGCCATGGTAACCATAATTTTACCAAAACCTTGTGGATTGAATAACTTCCACATCATTCAAGCAATTAAGGTCAAATTTAGTATGTATGATGATCAGGAGGTGTAGTATTGCAAGACACCAATGTGTTAATATAAGAAAAATGTGTTGCCATGGTAACCACTCATTTTTGTATCAAATTAAACCATTTAATCTATGAAGGTGAAATTTGGTGTGTATGATGCTCTTTAAAGGGTGTGTACAGTTCTGGTCGAGGTGAGGATTTAGCTTTTAACGTTTTGCGAGATATTCAGAAACCACTCTATGAGATGTCAAAGAGCATGCAGTTCTAAGGGGTATCAAAAGTTTATTCGATGAAAATCGGTTTTGAAATGGCTGAGATATCCAAAAACAAGGTGAAACAAAGCGATCCTAATAAAGTTGTGGCATGTCGCCTTTTATTATTAGCACTTTTTGGGATATCTCAGCCATTTGAAAACCAATTTTCATCAAATAAACGTTGAATCCTTCTTAAAATTGCATTTTCTTTCATATTTCATAAAAGGCTTTTCATTATCTCATTTAGGAATGTTCAAAACATGAATCCCCACCTCAACCAGTACTGTACAGTCCCTTTAAGTGTAGTTTTGCAAAATGTCCTTTGTATTTGTATCGGACAATGCGTTGCCATGGTAACCACATTTTTAAAAAAAATCCTGTGGAGTGAACTTCTTCCACAGTTTTCAAGCAATTGAAACCAAATTTGGTAGGCATTATGGCCCTGAGGTATAGATGTGAAACACATAATTTTTGTGTTGGTCACACAAACTGTTGCCATGGTAACCACAATTTTACCAAAACCTTGCAGATCGAATAACTTTTCCATCATTCAAGCAGTCTAAGTCAAATTTAGTATGTATCATGATCTAGAAGTGTAGTTTTGCAAGACACCAATGTGTTAGTTTAAGGAAATTGTGTTGCCATGGTAACTACTCATTTTTGTATCAAAATAAACCATTCAAGCTATGAAGGTCAAATTTGGTGTGTATGATAGTCTTTAAGTGTAGTTGTGCAAAATGTCCCTTGTGTTTGTATCAGACAATGCATTGCCATGGTAACCACACTTTTTACCCAAACCTTGTGGAACTCAGTGTCAACTCTGTAATTGTACAGTAAACTAAAATTATTTTGTTTCCAATTCGACAAGTGCACAAACTTGGTATCAACGTGATTACTCTCATGACATCATATACTATAAAGCGACACTAGGGGTGGGGGTATTAATCACCTTCAGTGATAATTCTAGTTATTTTCCTTATATCGTTGTACGCATGTGACATCATACACCGTAGTAGTCTTCTCATCCAGCGGTGACTGCGCAGACACTTTAAAAATTCATAACTTTTGAACGGATTGTCCGATTTTCCTCAAATTTTCACTGATGTGTTCTACTAATATTGCTACATTCTCTCAATCCTTTTGTATATGAAGGTGGACTTGTCCTTTAATGTCTTGCTGGGAGGTGGATTGGCAATCTGTATGTGTTTGATGTGCTAGCCCTCATGCACACAAGAAGCCGATATTACACAAAAAACTTGCTTTTTGTACAGGGTCACAACTTTTTGACTGCCCAATATTCTCTTTTTAGCTCACCTGAGCCAAAGGCTCAAGTGAGCTATGCGATCGCCCTTCGTCCGGCGTGCGTCGTGCGTCGTGCGTAAACTTTTTACATTTTCATCTTCTTCTTGAAAACCCCAAGACCGATTTTTAGTAAACTTGGCAGGTAGCATCCCTAGGGGGTTAGGATCTCAATTTGTTAAAATGGGCACCATGCCCCACCCAGGAGGCCCCCAGGGGGGCCCAAACCCCCCCAAATTAAGGAATCTGTAAAAATCTTCTTCTCTAGAACCAGAAGTGATAGAGCAAAGTTAATACTATGAGTTAGTACATTGATGACTGTAGTTTCAAGTTTGTTCATGGCAGAATCAGGGGTGCCTCCCTTGGGACCCAGGGGAGGGGGGTGGGGAGGGGTCCTAATGGGGCCTAAATTGTATATTTTCATCTTCTTCTTGAGAACCCCATGACCCATTTTCACCAAACTTGGCAGGTAGCATCCCTAGGGGGTTAGGATCTCAATTTGTTAAAATGGGCACCATGCCCCACCCAGGGGGCCCAAACCCCCAAAATGAAGGAATCTTTAAAAATCTTCTCTAGAATCAGAAGTTATAGAGCTAAGATAATACTATGAGTGAGTACATTAATGACTGTAGTTTCAAGTTTGTTCATAGCAGATCCAGGGGTGCCCCTCTTGGAGGCAAGGGGGGGGGGGGGGGGGGTTGGGAAGGTCCAAATGGGAGCCTGAATTGTACATTTTCATCTTCTACCTGAAAACCTCATGATGGATTTTCGTCAAACTTGGCAGGTAGCATCCCTAGGGGGTCAGGATCTCAATTAATCAAAATGGGCACCATGCCCCACCCAGAGGGCCACAGGGGGCCCCAATCCCCACAAATTAAGGAATCTTAAAAAATTTGGGCCCTTATTGTACATTTTCATCTTCTACTTGAGAATGCCTGGACAAATTTTAGTACAGCTGTGAATGATTTAGATTAGTGACTGCGTGAAAGGTGAACTTGCGATACTCAGGTGAGTGCTAGACACGCGGGTCTCTCGTTCTGTTTTGGTACATTTTATATGTCAGCCGATATTACAAAATAGGGTTATGTTTTGTGGTTTGTATTTTTTTCCCTAACAAGCTCTCCATATTCCAGAAATTTAATGGATAATTTGTCTGTAGAACTCTTCACATAGAACCCATGAACACATTTTTATGGTGAATCTATGTAAAGATATTGATTATCTTTAAATACAGGTGTACAATACATACTACACTGTACATCAATGTCACAACAAATGCAATTGAGGTGTGTTATATGGTGTATATCTATGTATTGTTGTCTTCTACATATTATTTATCACGGATGTTCAGCTGCTAGTACTGTTTGATGAGTTTTCACAGGCTGTTTATAGTGTTGTGTTGTCACACACAACATGCAATGCTATTGGTACATACCAATTACCAATTACAATAGTTTCAATGTACATTGTACCTGCTCTCTATCAGTGCCTAAGTTGCAAAGTAAATGATATTCGTCACCCTTCAGAGCATTAGTTTTTTTTTTCTTCTTTATATCAGGTTTTTTGTCTTTCTTTTTTATGCCTCTGCCACGAAGTGGTGCCGGAGGCATTATGTTTTCGGGTTGTCCGTCCGTCCGTCCGTCCGTCCTTCCGTCCGTCCGTCCGTCCGTCCGTCCTTCCGTCCGTCCGTAATGAATTTTGTGGACAAGGTAACTATCAAAACCTGTTGAGGTATCCTAATGAAACTTGGCATGTATGTGTATTAGGGGATGAAGTTGTGCCTATCAACTTTCGGGTGCACATGCTCAAGGTCAAAGGTCAAAAGGTCAAGGTCAAATACATAAAATTTCACTATTTCCACCATATCTATTGAATGCCTGAAGATATTTTCTTGAAACTTAGTGTATACATGTATTACCCAATTAAGATTCTCTGGTGAAAGTTTGCGTCATGAGGTCAAAGGTCAAAGGTCAAAAGGTCAGGGTCAAATACATGAAATTTCACTATTTTCGCCATATCTATTGAATGGCCTGAAGATATTTTCTTGAAACTTAGTTTATACATGTATTACCCAATTAAGATTCTCTGGTGAAAGTTTGGGTCATGAGGTCAAAGGTCAAAGGTCAAAAGGTCAAGTAAAAATATCAAAACTTCTTTTTTTTCTCCGTGCCTTGGAAAATTGTTCAAGGTATCTTCATGGAACATAGTATATACATGTACTGACTGGAAGTGATTATCTAGAGAATGTAGGGTTCATGGGGTCAAAGGTCAGGGGTCAAAGGTCAAGTGCAACACTTCAAAATGTTACTATTTCCCTCATATTTATGGAATGCCAGCAGGGTTATTATTTTTTTACACTTGGTGTATGCATGTGTAACCTAATAGAAATTCTCTGGAAAGTTTTTTTTTTCTTCTTTTTTTGCCTCAAAGGTCAAAAGGTCAAAGATCAAGTGAAAGTGCTGAACTAACTTTTTCCTCCATATCTCGAAGTGGCTCAAGTTGTCTTGAAACTTAGTACATATTATGCATGTTCTACCTGAAAGTAATCATCTTATGAATTTTAGGGTCAAGGGCCAGATGAAAATGGTAACAATTTACTATTCAATTCAGAAATTGCACTTTTTCTCCACACCTGTACCTTGAAAATTACTCATTGCCTAAATGTATGAATGGGTCAAAGTCAAGTTAAAGTCCTTAAATCCCTAGATACATGCTCTCCTATTCATCCAATTAAACCTAGGTCAAGGAAGGTGAACATTCAACACATTTGTGACAAACTTGTCATTTCAATATTTTGGCAATTTTGTGAAAATGTAATCACACATTGTCCACATGTACTATCTAGACCTATTGGGAAAATCATGCATTATGGCGGAGGCATACCAGTCGCCAAAGCGACATTTCTAGTTTTTTTTTTGGCATGAGTTCATAAATAATATATTTGACATTATTTCAGTTTATATTGTAAAGATATCTTTGTTTTTTGTTGTTGTTGTTAATTTTGATGATGATTGCCTAATGAGAATCAGATAAAATGATGAGTGTTTCTTATTTTTTTTAAAAGATTTTCCATGTAAAATTGTCAAATTGTTCATATTTTCTCTGATTTTCAGCCAAGGCAACTTTGTTCTATTGTTCTATAGCAATTATACCAAATATGTAAGGCAGGTAATAATTTTCCAACTCAAATTTGATTAGCAATTTCAGCTGATGAACAATATTTCAAATAGTATCCTGTACACTTCTATGGAAGAAAACTACTACACAAAAGTTAGTTTGTGTAGCAGTGATGTAAAAATGCGTAGCAAATCGCGATGCAATACCAGGAAAATTATTCCTTGTAAGGCCTGCATGTACTCAATTAAACAAGATCAGATCCTGTGTATTCTGTGTTGACTTTTTTTTTTTTTCATTACCATATTTTGTTGTGTGTTGAAATTTATTTTAGCACACATTTTGTGCCTTCCATTGTATTTGTGCATATCACAAGGCCTACAGTGGCTCGGTGATCTACTTCTACTATACTTCATTGGCCTTGATCTGAAATAATTGTGATCAGCATAATTTACATGAAGATGTTTACGACCAGTGGCCAAATACCTTGCAAGAAATTCAGTCTTGTTCAAGTAAACAATTTAGGATTACCTTGCTTCATTAATAAACTGCATAATTCAATGTATTAAGATTCAAAAGCTGTGGACAGTTGACATTTCTTCTTGCGTTAAACATGACCAATTTTGCTATTATCAGGCCTGAGCTACCGGTATTGCATTGCCTTGGTCACGCAGTGCACATATGTAGTGCAACAGTAAGCAACACATTTTGGATTTTAATGTATTTGATCTGCTCTTAATTGTTTACTACAGTTTTTGATTGACTGAAATTAGTATCTGTAAGTCAAATCTATTTACCCAAGTTTGAATGAATGTCGCCCTTGTCATAAAATGACTCATTACTACCAACAACAACATAAAAAAAAAAAGCAATGAGGAAAAGATGTACATTTTTAAAAAGTGTAATAGTGATGAGATTTCTTTGTCTTTTCTCTCCCACATGAAAGAACTACCTGCTGAAGAGGGTGAGTTTATTCAATATTGCAAATTATAAATGCTATTTCACAATATCTAACATATTGTTTTCTTCTGATTAAACTCAAGACATATTCTTCTGGTGTTTTTTTATTTTTTTGTTTTTTAATCTTTGAAAAGATTTTATGTATACTTCCATCATTGAAATGTGTATCAGTTGAATCTATGCTTTACTTAATGCTGGTAGCCATACTGTAAAAAAACAACAAACATGTAATTTATATGATTTTTTTTTCTTTTTTTCTTTTAATGCAACAAATCCAATTCTTATTGCAATATGTACAACCAAAGCTTTAGGTATATTTCATGGCATTTCTGATTTCGGAACAAGCAATTGCAAATTATGCTTGTAGATTAAGCATAGAATATCATGAAAAGTGATCAATTTTCATCCCATCTTGTCTTGAATGTAATGATAAAATAAATTTGATTGGAACTGATAGGCCTTTTGGGATGTTTTTCAAATGTAACTGCCATTGTGCAAATGTATTTGATGTGCTTGTCTTAACACTGCTCTTGTCAACAGGCAAGCCTCTGTGGCAGCTGGTCTTGGAACAATTTGATGATCTTCTTGTCAAAATCCTGCTTTTGGCAGCTGTGATCTCATTTGTAAGTACATGTATTATTCTTTTTAATGCAAAATGTCATGCTTTGTCATCTCTCCTGATACACCTTCACATCTTCATCATGTTTTTAATATTCCGTTTTTTTTTCCACCTTTATCATTTCATTGAATTTTTTTTTTTCTTTTCAATGCCTGAATTATACCTCACCTTTGGATAGGATCATGAAGTGGTCAAATATCTCTTTCCCCTTCATTTGAGACAACGGACAATGTGGTGCTATGCCATTGTATGATTTAGGTAATAATGAAGAGACTGCTGCTCAGGGGATGCATTTTTACTGTAGAGAGCTTTGCTAGGGAGAGCATGTGTGTGCCTCAAATTCCAGTGCATGTAGGACACATGGCCTGCCCCATTAGTTGCTCAGATCTATAACCCCAGTCCTGCAGTCATCACAGATTCACTCATCATGTGCAAACAGCCCTGGTCGCTCAAAGCAAAGGGTCCAACAAGCTTCTACGTCACGCATGCGTGATTACCATGCAATTTTGCACACCAGCGTCATGTTAATTACCATGTGCCTTCCATTTAATTGACTCCTCTCCAAGATTAAACCTTGGCATTATTAGATTTAACAGTTCTTGCTCTCTGCTTCAGTCGCTGTTGCTCCCTCTCTCTTTCTTTGTCGCTTTGAAAGTCTGAAGCATGGGGGCTTGATGTCTTGCGGGGAGGTTAATTTGGTGTCTACACAGGCCCTCATAAGTTCCCAATTGTCTGTTGTTTCTGTACCTTCTGGAGTACATGTACTTTATTACAGCCACACAGGACATAATGTCATTATTGCATCTCTTGTTGCTAGTGGATGTATTGTTTGAAGACTGTTCTACGAGTACCTGGAGGCAATCATGCAGTATTTGCATCCAGGCCTCTATTGATACAGTCACTATTGCTGGAACTAAACAATAAAGAAGAAGAAGAAGAAAAAGGTTACAAGTGAAATGCTTGGCAACATACACTGCACCATTACAGATAGGATAGATGATTCAACTGTAATGTTGCTTTTCAAATTTCAGTGTATTGTAAAAATATGTTAAATTCTATGATGATGAGTATCATAGTGACATTTTTTTCTCTATAAGTGCTTATGAAAATGCTTGTGACGATTATGACAATAATTGTAGTAGTATATTTGAGATGTAGAAGGTTAGCTTGAAGTAATACAAATGTACATATTTCATCATGGCCATTCAATTATATTCTTTCAAAGTATGCTCTGATCATCAAATACCATATACATTGTACTTTACCACATTTCTGTGATTAGGTGCTGTATCTTTCTACTCTCAGTTTTTTTGTAGTCATTGTTAGTACTGTAAAACGAGGAATGTTCGTTTGCATTTTGATTTCGCGAATTTTGAGAGACCTGAGTTTCGTGAAATTAAAACGCACGCTAAAGATCTTGTCTACACTATGTATATGCATTGAATGTTAGAAGCAACTCGCAAAAATTTCATGCTGCAAATAAGGCCATCGGCTCCCTTTGCGAAAATTTCATGCCGCAAAAATATTGTGTTTTACAGTATTTCATAGGGGAGCATTATTTCATTTGAGCCCTGAGTTGTCCATAGATTTAAGGAATTCAACCAATTCCATCAATCTTTCTCCAGTATTGGATAACCAGTCAAATTCAGAGTTGTCAATTGTAATAAGGTAAAGATGATGATTTCTTAATTTGCAAAAGTAATAATTGTGCAGTGCTGTTAGTTTTGAATATGACACCATGATCCCCAGTGGACCCTGGCACATGTATTAGAAACAAACGCAAGGGTAGGCTACCACCTCTCATGTACTTTCCATTATGAATTACTTTTTTGAACACAGGATGTAATCAGTATGTGATAGCTGTTTTCATAAATCCAGCTTTTCCTACGGCGTTTTCAAGTATTGTTTCACAAAAGAGTACCGAACATGAAACTTTGTATTTGCGAAGCATGCGTCAGGAGTGTATGAATAACCGAAATCATTATCATCTGTTAATATACCAGTAATATACTTTCAGACAGCTTGATTGATTTTCCTCTGTAAGGACAGTAAGGACACTATTTCTTTCCTTGTCCCATTCCATAAAACACTGTCTTTGCTGAGTGTCATTTTACTTTCGTATTTGATTTTTGCTATTGTCTTACTGTTCACATGAATGGAAGAAATTGAATGGCTGCTGCCATGTCAGCAGCAGTATGAAGGATAAAGGTTCTCTTGCTGGAGCATGATGCAGTGTATGGGCCCAGCTGAAAATGGTAGGCCGAGGTCCTCAAGAATGTGAAGTATGCAGTCGGTGCATACCTCCAGTGTCAGGAACCCAAGAGTGCTGGGGTTACATGTGCATGCATGGTGTGTGTTAAAGGGAGAAGGTAACACAGTAGGTTGGCACATACATGATGGCCTGTTATTGTTATGTATGTTCTAAATTGCCTAATTAATATCAAATATGTATGTTGAATTCAACTGTAAAACATGTATTTTTCTGTTACTATGAAATTTGGTGATGTTTGTCTACAAAACCTACACATGTAAATAGTGGCCAGGTTTCATTACTAATATAGTTTTAAAACCATATTGCTATGAAGTGATTTGACCTTAAAAGGAGTTGGGGTATTTACTTTAGATGTTACAAGGACTGTTTAGGGATTGCAGTCATACAACTTACAGAAATTGAATATGTACAGGGTGTGGCTCAAGATATGGGAAGGAGCAAGAAGCCAGGTTTACAAGTCTTGAGTTCTGTACAGCTGAGTGGAGTTCAAATATATCTTGCCTAATTTCCTCTCTCTTTTATCTGCATGTAGCAGACATTGCCATGAAGATGATTGGTGTGTGTGAGGTTTTTTTTTTTCCATTTATTTGAAGGGGGAGGGGGGCTTTTTGGAGTCAGACTTACACCAGCTCTCTGCTGGTGCTTATGCTCAATAGGAAATGATACCTGAATGATACTACAGTTTCTGTTGTTGCCATCGAATGAAGAAAGGAAAAAGATCATTGTTTTGTAGGCTCATTATATCTGTAGATTGCCTGCTGGTGTTTCTAATGAGTGCATTTTTTTTTCAATTCACAAAAAGGAAAAAAAAATCCACAAAACACAGTGAAGTGCTTGCATACTGTCGTCACATATAGTGCAAGTGCTATCAAGAAACTGTGCCTTATTACAGGTGTTGATTCATCAAAAGTGAGAAGTGTTCTGAAATTTGCTAGGTCGCAGTGACATAAGCAGTCACAAGCTAGCATGTGCTATATCCAAGTGGTACAATTTGTATAGCCCTGTGCTGGTTCAGAATGAGGGGAGCAGACAAGGTCACAATTTTCACAAATCACTGTATCAAACAGTCCAGACAGATGTATGTACCAGGGTAATCTTCAACCAGGGGTCATTCATTAGTGCATCATAAGGAGTTGATAAACTTGGTAATCAGTAGCTGAAGACTTTACCAGACTAGGGTCCTCTGATGCACTGGGCGCAAGGGGTGTAGAGTATTGAGCTGTTTGATGATTTAAGTGCGATAGTCCTTTCACTCAGTCAACATGTTTATCATGTAGGATAATCAACAGGCCTACGTGGGCCTACAATGTATGAGCAAGATATTACTCCTTTGATCACTCTAACATGACATTTTTCATTGTGAAGGTGTATCCTGTGAGCCTGTCAATACTGATTCCTCTATAATACACGGTATGTGCAGAAATGAGGAGCTTCCCTTGTGATTATCTGGTTAATTGGTTATTGTGATTTTGTGAAAAACAAACTTAATCTCATGTGTACATATAATAGTATCTATGTACTGTGTTAAGTTGGCTTTGTATGGATTTATCTGACACAATGGGGCAAAACAAAAGTCGTTTGTGTATTGGAACTTACATTGTATGGTCACGTTAAGGAATATGAATAGGCCTGTTTACAATAATTCTTGAGCCATGAATGAGCTGTGGAGACATTATTTCCATTTTGAGCTATCTGGTACCTGTAATGAATCTACTTTGATCCATTGTAGATCAAGGCATTCAGGGAATCATGTCAGTAGCTTTAAAGGGGCATTCTGGATGATTTTCATAATTTCACATCATGTAGTACATAAATCAACAGGTCCATGTACAGATTCGTGGAATTTATTGTGGTCCTTGAGAAGAGAAACCAATAAATTGAAAATCTTGAACAAATTACACTGAACAGTGCTGATGACATCAGAGCCTCATATATTTCAGAAATGTAACAGTGTAATTGCATTACAATACCGCTTGCTCGACAAGTTCACCTGTGAAAAATCTATGCATGCCTTCTTCTTTTGTTCTGCTTCCTTGAGCCCCAACTCATGCATTCTTATGGTGAGGCTGTCATGTCATCATCCTTGTTCGTTGCAATTTGTTATAAATTTTGAAAACATTCTCATTCCTTTCCCCAATCACTATAAATTCTGCAACTCTGTACTCAGTTTGATTTATATATAGTTGTTCAAATGTAAAAGTCTGAAAATCATCCGGAGGTCCCCTTTAAAGGCTGAAAAAAATCTTTGTTTTTATACCCCCACCCATACATAGTGTGTATGGGGTTATATGTGAATCACTCTGAGGTTGATTGAGTGGTCAGTGAGTGGTCAATTGGTTGATCGGGGGGGGGGGGGGGGGGGGGGGGGGCGGTCGGTCCGTTACAAAATCTTGTGGATCGAACTACTCTCTCATTTTTTGAGCAGTTGACCCCAAATTTGGCAAGTGTGACCGCTATCAAAGGTAGCTGTGCAAGACACCTTTTTTGTCAGTATTGCATAATGTGTTGCCATGGCAGCGACAGATTTCCAGTAAAAATTGTGGATCGAACTACTCTCTCATTTTTTGAGCAATTAACCCCAAATTTGGAATGTGTGACCACTATCAAAGGAAGATGTGCAAGACACCTTTTTCTGTTAATATTGCATAATGTGTTGCCATGGCAACAGCATATTTCTTTTTTTAAATCTTACAAAATGTGGATCAAACTACTCTCAGTTTTATAGCAACTCCGTTGAAATTTGGGATATGCGATCAATGTAATGTGTGGTTGTGCAAGACACCTTTTTTTGTATGTGTGAATAAATCTGTTGCCATAGCAACGGCATTTTTTTTATACCAATCATACATAAATGTGTGGATTGACTCCGTGAGTTTTTCAGTACTTGACTTGAATTTTAGCACATGTGACCACTTCAGTATATAGATGTGCAGAACACATCTGTCTATGTTGATCAATGCATTGCCATGGTAACAGCATTTTTTTTTCACTGAAAAGCATACAAAAATATTGTGGATTCAGCTAACTCCCTCAGTCTGAGCATTTAGGTTGAAATTTGGCACATGTGACCACTATGGTACGTAGATATGCAAACTTAAATCTTTTGTCATTGTTGAACAATGCGTTGCCATGGTAACAGCATATTTTGAATGAAAATCATACAAAAATACTGTGGATTCAGTTAACTCCCTCAGTCTTTGAGCATTTAGCTTGCAAGTTGGCACATGTGACCGCTATAGTACATAGATGTCCAAACTTAATCTTTCGTCATTGTTGAACAATGCGTTGCAATGGTAACAAAATTTTTTCACTAAAAAGCAAACAAAAATATTGTATTGTTTGCAACTGATTAACAAATTGCCCTACATCAAAGGAAGAATTTCATGAATGTGAAAAATATTGTTTATTGTGGATTCAGCTTACTCCCTCCGTTTGTGAGCATTTTGCTTGAAATTTGGTACATGTGACCACTATGGTATGTAGATGTGCAAACTTAATCTTTTGTCATTGTTGAACAATGTGTTGCCATGGTAACAGCATATTTTGAATGAAAAAAACATACAAAAATACTGTGGATTTAGCTAACTCCCTGAGTCCTTGAGCATTTGGCTTGAAATTTGGCACATGTCACCGCTATAAAAAAATTAATACAATGTATACATGTGCAAATTTATTCTTCCGTCATTGTTGAACAATGTGCTGCTATGGTAACTGCATATTTTGAATGAAAGTGATATTTCAAAGTAAAAATATCCGGGAAAGAGATTTTGATAGCTTGAAATTTTGTGGAGGGGGGTTATGATTCAACTGATTCCAACCTTCATCAGGAATATTGTGATAAGTGTCTACATTTATATGTGCATACATGTCCATTTAAAGGCCAGGTCACACTGCCCAAAAGTCACGTAAATGCATGAATCATGCAAGAAATTTGGTTGTGCGTGCTTGTCCATCGAGAATTTTTGCTGATTTATGCGATGAAAATCACTGATGAATTGCACAAGAACTATGGAAAGATCACACAAAAATCACTTACAAACCACGCACTTCCAGCGCATAGGCACGCAAAGGCCCCAAACGGCGAATACGTGGTTGTGTGTGACGACTGAGGTCCACGGAAAACCATGCACAATCTGCGCATTATCACTAATGAACTGAGTATGAATCGCGCATGATTCACGCATGAACGCGATAGCGGCAACATTTTCGCGAACAATCACTGATATTCCACGCATATTTCGTGCATTGTTCGCTTAAGAACCACGCAAACTATGCAAAAATTACGCAAAACAGTTTTGAGCTGCTCAAAACCTGGAATCGCGTAAAGCGCCGATCCTGCGCACATCAGACAAGGTTCCGCGCCAGACAAACTCATGAAATACGCAAATCACGCATGTATTGCTTAAGACTCAAATTTCTTACGGTACGTGATTCATGCGTTTACGCGACTTTTGGGCAGTGTGACCGGGCCTTAATACAGGTTTTGATGTGGGAAAATACTGAAACCTTTATTAAGTCAGAGACATAGATTGTATGAGCCATTCCTTTTCATGTGCGAGTGTTATAAAATATGAATGGTACTGTTGACTGGCATAGAACCAAACACCCACACACACAAGGGTTAAAAAGACCGCATGGAATCTCCATTTTAGTTGATGAGGCGCTCTGGTGCTCTCTCTTCATAGGGGTTAGCTTTGATCTACAAAAATACTTGAGTATGGTACAGATTGCCAAATTACAGCGTGAAGTGACCTTTATAGCAAAAATCACAATGTGAGGAGAAAGGTTGAGTGTTTTGCCAAGTTTTCAATGGTCGGAGTCAGTTGGTTATCTACATGACAACCTGAAAGTTTACAATGGGTTTGAAGTATTTCTTTCAAGGTGCTTTTTACATTGTTTATGTACACTGAATGCTACTGAATGTTTATTTTAAAAAGTTTTTTTTTTTTTTTTTTTTTTTTTTTTTTTTTTTTTAACTGCTTGGTACTTTGGAGGTGTTTGCTCAGATGTCATGTTCTTCTGTATTTTATGGAGTAATTTGTGACTTTTTGTTTGCAGTCATCGAGTTTCGTGACTATTAAAATGACACAGATGGGGATATTGTTAATGATATACAATATTATTTCTCTCTCCGTTTGTTGTGCAGTGTATGACTGTTAGACACAGTGATGCATGTAAAGTAACATTTGCTTGAACTTGATGATTTTTGATGATTTGTTTTGATTCACACTTTTTTAAAATGATTTTAGCCCTAGTTACCTGATCTGTGTATTCTCCAACAGATACTTGCACTGTTTGAGGAAGATGAAGATGAAAAGGTGACAGCCTTTGTTGAACCCTTCGTGATTCTTCTCATCCTCATCGCCAATGCAATAGTAGGAGTATGGCAGGTAAGATATAGCCATTCGACATCATAAGTGAGAAAATAAATTGATATAAATGCAAATAAGGAGAGGTTTAAGTTCAAGTTCAAAAGGGATTTTGCATAGCCCTGTTAAGCTAGAGTGGTATTCAGCTTGTGTGCTATACCTGTCAAAACTGAGTTGTCTGTTCTCAAGCCTGTAACTTACTATGTGTTTTTTGTGTATCACAGTATTTGCAGGTGAAAGAAGAAAACACTAGCATTGACCAAGACATTCTGTGATTAGATTTTTATTCCAAGAATATTAGACTTCCTCACCCCCCCCCAAAAAAAAAAAATTATCATGACTCAATTGTCTTTTACACATGTATATCCTGCTTGACTTTTCAGTCATGCATACACATACTGCAGTAGTCTGCAGGTGTGAAAAGTGCATTGTTCAATTGTTTTCAATCATACCCTTATCAGTTTGTTTAAGATGACTTTGACATTGTTATTCTATTTGCTAAATGTTTGATTTTCATTTTTTCTTGCCATCTTCAGGAACGCAATGCAGAGAGTGCAATCGAGGCACTAAAGGAATACGAACCAGAGATTGCAAAGGTGATTCGTCAAGACAAAGTTGGTGTCCAGAGGATACGAGCTAGGGAGCTGGTGCCTGGAGATGTTGTAGAGATCTCAGGTATTTAATTTAATGAAATTTGATTCAAAATTTATTTTATTTTCAACAGACCACAAAAGAATATTTATAAATGAGATGATGATACATTGAAATCAATTTGCTATAATGAAAGATAGGCTCAATGCATGTTCAGTGAAACAAGGAGGGACCCACTGAAAAGCTATACTTGTAATGTTTGGGTTCCTCAAAGAAAATCCACACATGGATGAGGAATAAATCTACAAATAAATTAGCTTCCAACTCAAGAAGACAAAATCAGGACAGGTCATACAGTATAGTAACGTGCAGCATAGACAGCGACAGAACAATACAAATATAAGAGAAAGAGATAGAGGACAACATTTCAGATAATGTATACAGAGAAAGAAGTAAGGGAAGGAGGAATCAGAGTTCTCGAACATGTGGTGCTATAACTGTTTGAAGTGGCATGATGCATTTACAGTTATGTGAATGCATGAAATGAAGTGCCTACACTTTTGCAATATTTGCATTAGATCATTTGTGAGGGAAATGTTTGACTATCCCACTGGAGATTGTTGTATTCTTTGTTCTCACTTTAACTACAGGTCTGAGTATGTGTGTGTTTGTGTGGTTCATATTTCTGATACCACAAGGTGGACTGTAATGGGCTACTAAATTGTAATACATGTTTTGTAAAAAAAAAAAAAAAAAGCACTTGGCTTATGAAATAATAAGAGATGAAATAATGCAAATTTGCATAATCTGTAAAGAAGATTATCAATAGTGCACAAACAGACACAAGCCCACCAAAATTGTGAGACAGGAGATAGTGGTTAATATAGAATATGACACTATGTAAGTTACATGTCAGTGACACAAATGGTAATTTAAAAAAAAAAAAAGGAGAAATGAACAGAGATTTAGTGGTACCAACGAGTATATTTTTTCTACCACATTCATTACACTTTTCTTCATCCAAATAAGAAAATTTTGTTAGATTATAAGGATATTGTTTTGTAAAATCTAATCTATCATGCTTAACATATGCCATTTTGCAATTTTCAGCCTTATTTCTTTTCGTAGGAATATATGAATGTTTTGTTTTCATGTGTATCAGTACATGTTTTGTGGTCTGCAAAGGTTGGTAGCACTGGAGACAATGAAAATTTAAGGCATAGAAGACAGGAACAAAGAGAAAGATAAAGTGTGTCTGGTCTTGCCCTCTTGGGATTAAGGTAGTCTGCAATTTATGTGGCTCATTAAGTCCCCCTTGGAACTGTATTTTTTATATTTTGTTCATATCATGAATAAACTGGCAAGTGGTTTCCTTTTACTGTTGAGTGGGAAAGGAGCTAAATGTACAGCGATTAGCATGATGGCCTTTCATGCATAAGAGACGTATCCACTTTGGGGTCCTTCATCAAGCTGTTCTTTGAAGTGTATGTGGTAAACCTTGGGTTATGAGCACATCAGGTTATTAGTTTCAGGTTACAGGTACTACATGTGTAGCTTCTCCATGTAACACGTGCATGTATCAACAATAGAGACAATGATGGTGAGTGGTCATGATTATTCAACGATAGTAAATGTTGTTGAAGTGAATGAGATTGATTTGTTGCCAAAGGCAACACAATGTACTGCACAGCAAAGAAGCAAGAATACAAGAATGACATTGGTTGAATTTTGTTAGATTTACTGTGTAGTGCTTCTGACATAACTTATTGCAAGAAACAGTGTGGTAGCACCTGAAAGTGTGATGACACATTGAATTATGGTATCCAACTTCCAGCTTTTTGCTGAGAAGGAAAATACATTTATGAAATGTGCTTTGTTTCCCTGTCCACCACCAAGAAAAATAAGCCTAAGAGCATAAGATAAGCATAAGAGTGCTATTGTACTGCATAGGATCATGTGTTTGTGAATGTATCAGTCCATGTGTGGATGTGTGTGTGTGTGTGTGTGTGTGTGTGTGTGTGTGTGTGTGTGTGTGTGTGTGTGTGTGTGTGTTTGTGTGTGTGTTTGTGTGTGTGTGTGTGTGTGTGTTTGTGTGTGTGTGTGTTTGTATGTATGTGCATGCACATAAATGAGTGCTTTTTTGTGCATTATACATACTTGCAGGCAGTATGTGGTAGTATCTTCTGATCTACCTAAGATAACAGCTGTTGCTTGAAATGTCTTTTACTAATTTTTGTCACTTTAGACAGGATATCACATACACTATAGCTGTAAATTCTTGAGAAATATGTACCTCTGTGACTCTAGATAGTGAACCTTGGTATCAACTGCTTCCTGTGTAGGTTGCAATGAGCTTGTGTTTACACACTGTGCACCATGAACCTTCCAAGAGGCATACTGGTATATTGATATGCCAGTAGTGCATGTTTGCTTCATCAAATTGTCATTATGTGGAGCTATTGGGACATCTTCTTGCTGTTGCTCCACTGTCCTGATGACAGGAGAGTCAGGTGCTCATGATGACCTGGCACTTGTTTTCTCTATCAAATTTTGTTCATTAACTCTCTGAGCCTGTTACTCTTTCCATTACGTGAGACCAGATTTCTCTTTCTCTCTCTAGCTGTCACTTTTAGTTGCTCCCCTCTTGTCACCACAGTCAAATGGAATGCTGTGATTCTGTTTCTATCTTATGTGTGTGTGTGTGTGTATTAATGTGTCTGTGTGCACCTTTCTCTTATCTGTCTAACAGCATTTATACACCTTGTCTGTCTAACAGCATTTATACACCTTGTCTGTCATGCCCCATTCAGTATTGCTGGATATTTAGTGTGATCTGTCATACATACATGTTCTGAATGATTTTTCAGTAAATCATTTGCCATTTCCATCTAAAAATATGATCTTTAGTAAATGTTACAATCAATCACTCTGATTTCTTTAGATGCTTTGATGTACCTCATGTGTGCTTAAATAGCAGCAGTATGATGCAGTTCTGCACATGCCTGTCATAAATTTGCCAAGAAAAATTCAGTACAACCACTCGAGACATTCAGCCTATACAGAAACTGGATATACTGTCATCCAGAAAAATAAAACTAACTAGAATACTCAGAGTACTTATAATTTCCAAATTGCATACCAACAAAATATGCTGGCATGTATCTGCGCACACACTCACAATCACACATGCGCTATGCTCAAACACTAAATAACATCACTCACATATACAAGTACATGCTGACATAGGCCCACACAATTACCAACAACTGACATACTTACTATTCATGTTTCCCATGAATTTACACATAGTATTCAAATGTTCTCTAACCACTCCCATTTACATTCATATAGTTATCTCGCTTCATTTTATGCCTCCACCATGAAGAGTCACCGCAAGTATTATGTTTTCAGGTTATCCATCTGTCCTTCCATCTGTCTTTCTGTCCACAATCAATTTTCTGGACAGTGTAACTTCAAAACTGTTTAAGGTATCATAATGAAATTTGACATGTATGTGTGTATGAGTTGACAAAGCTGTGCCCATCAATTTTTGGGTGCAAATGCTCAAGTTCAAAGGCCAAAGTTCAAGGTTAAATTCTTAGAATTTCTCTATTTCCCCCTTATATATGCAGTGTGTGAGGGTATGTTCATGAAACTTAGTGTAGATACATGACTGTATTACCAAATGAAAATATGCAGTAGGGGAAGTTTTTGGCCATTGGGTCAAAGGTCAAGGGAAAATGCTGAAATTTTATTTTTTCCTTCATGTCTCAGAAATGGCTTTGTTTATCCTCATGAAACCTAGTACATCTAGTTTATGCATTTACTGCCTGACAATGATTCTCTTGGGAATTTTTGGATCATGGGTCAAAAGTCAAGGGTCAAATGTTGGGTTAAAATGCGAAAATTCTATTATTCAATGTTGTAGTTATACCTTTTCTTCATACGTTTGAGATTATACAGTGCATAAACTTAATCAAACTAGATACATGTATCACTGCACTATGATTATGTAAGGAAAGATTTTGATCATGGGCTCAAAGGTTAGTGAAATGATAAAATGTTGTAATTTATTCCAATATTTTTTAGAGTAGCTCGATCTATTGTGATGAAAATATATGTCACCAGTTAGTGAGCAGATGAAATAATATTGATGGTGATAGTGATAACAAAATGATCTTGGTATTGTCATGAACCAGTTCTGATAACTGTTTTGTGATGTGCTGCCTCCTCCAACATAAGCTTGCAGAATGTGTAAGAAGTAGTGCCTTGTCAGCCTAATTCTTCAGTACCATCTCTCTGGAATGCCAAGGCAGGCAAATCCATCATAGGCTCCCTAGGATACACAAGCCCTTTCTTCACTCCCTGTCTCCAGTAAACAGGGAGAGATGAGGAGGATTTATCTTGCAGATGGGCTAGGAATTTTTCTGGGTGGATAGGTGGGGTGGTTGCGGCTGACTGGGTGGCTCTGTTGCTGTGAAGCAGACTGAAGATGGATGGAGGTAGAGCTGATGCACAAGGGGTTATGTTTAAATGCCATGATGGATGAAGGAAGGTTGTAAGAAGTCACACATCTTGCAGTGAGATGTTGCCATTGAAGGAGCGATGTCTTTGCCTTCTAATGTCACATGTTGGTACACTATGTGTGATACAGGTATTCTGTGTTGGACATGTCTGATGACCCAGAATGCATTAGCTTTGAGAGGGTGCGAGTATACTTGCCCTTGAACAGCATAATATCTTAGTACTCTGAGTAAAGTCACAAAGTAATAGGGTAGGCTGCAAGACAGAGTTCTTTTGTACACACGTATATTGTGATACACAAATCATCAGTGCTTACAGTGGATTTTAATTTCAATTTCTTTGTAAATTATACTGACGAGGAAGCGGATTAATGCATGTTTAGATGAAACATAATACGATCACTTAACACAGAATATCAGATCTGCCTGACAATACTGTATGATAAAGTCATGGAAGGTGAAGATCAAATGGCAAGCTACGCTGTATGTAACAGATTTAACAGATTTGTGAGTTAAAGTGCACTTCAAAACTCTTTCAATGAGAAACTACATTTTCCTTTGAGAGAAGGAAGGGAAAGGCTGCTGGTTTTGGGGCATGGGGGAAGGGGAGATGAAGAATCTAGGATGGATGAGAAAGGAATATGATCCTTTCAGCCTGCCTGTGACCTCACAGACTCACGGCCATGTCATCCAACCAAGTATGTCGTCATCTGTATCTCCTTAGGCTGGCTGCCCAGTCTTCACTCACAGCTGTGTGTATATGGGTACTATCCCAGCTATGCAGTCTCTACTCTGTGTATGTGATTTTGAGATGGAGGATAGACAAGTCGCAGACAGCCTCAGAAATAAAATGGGCATTTGAATATGTTACATGAAAATGGAAATTCTACATAACTTAACAGAAAATCTATGGCGTGGAACTCCCCCATCTCTCGAAACATGCCTGTATAGTGTGAATGGCTTCCACTAAAAGGCTTATACTTGGGCCCTATGTATTCTTCATAACCTGCTACAAGTATGCAGAATGTTGAATTACATGTATGTGTACACCAATAGAGCACAAAAGAAACTGTTTCAATGCTTTAAGACATCTAGTATGTATGTGTTTATAAAAAAATCATTGTTTGAATAGACATATGATCCTTTCAACCTGCCTGTGACCTCACACACTCACAGTCATGTCATCCAATCAAGTAATATGTATGCCATCATCTGTATATCATACAGATATGATGGATAATGATGGATAATGCAGTGATTGAAACTGCCACTAAAAATGGCAAAGTTTGCTGGAGACTGTATTCCATAATATTCTAGCATTGATATGAGCATGACGGATAAGGTTTTGATAGTGTGAGAAGTAGTAGTTGTAAAAAAAAAAGAAAAACTTTTAGGTATGATAATCATTGAGAAATATCGCTGGTGTGTAAGATGTGAGGAGGCTATGCTGATTTAAATGGTGAAAAGTATGTTGATTCTCTTTGAATAAAAATGGAAATGCTCCTGGCATCAGTAATTTGTGTTTGTTGTTAAAAGGGAATAATTAATGTATGATACGAAATGAGTTAAAATTCTCTTTTTAGACATGAATTTCTGGTACTGTCAAAGTGGGAATTTTTGCATGATGTATTGTTGGCGAAAGGATAATTTCAGTGAATTTCTTGTTTATGATCATGTGGATGAGAAAATTTGAGACATGAAATACAGTTAAACTCGCCTAAGTCGACGTCGCATATGTCGAATAATCGCGCATGTCGAAGATTTTAAAAAGTCCCGATTTTTCCCCATTGACTTACGTGTATTAATTCACTCACAAGTCGAATTTTTTAAGTCGAATACTCGCCTAAGTCGATGAAATTCCATGAACACTTTCACGGAAAAACCATTGAATTCACTGTGCCTAAGTCGAATAAGATTCTATTGTGCAATAAATCACTGTCAAAATCATGAGACGCCAGTTTTTGTTTACATACTATATACCAAAAGAAACTTTGCGTTAAAAACATTAACGTTTCATTTACGCAAGCGGTTTCACCTGAATCGTTATTAACGCAAACTAACGATCGGGAAAATTAACGTTTGTAGTAACGATGAGTAACAATCCCAAGCGCAAATTAACGATGTTTCGTTGACATTAACGATAGTAACGCAAGAACTCATGCGAGATTTTGGTTTCCGTTACCCAGACCTGGTGAAAGGACGACATATCGCCTCTGCCAAGTATAGCGATCTATGCCTTTAGCGGAGTCTTTTCGCGAATGGTTAATATGCGACCGGGGTCACCAAAAACGCACGCCGTGCCAACAACAACAACAACAAAAAAGCCGGATGTTTGCCTTCAGTTTTGGAAATGAACAGCGGTAACAATCGGCTCCATAAGATGCTAGAATAAATGTCAGATGTTTGCTCTTAATTTTGGAAATGAATAACGGTAATATTCAAAGTGGATAAAGCGTCTTGCTGAAGGGCAAATATCGGGCACACCGCTCCAGCTCTCAGCTCCAAAGTAGACAACATACATGTACATGTATGCGTGGTGTAACTGTAAGTCGATTTTATTTCGACTTACGCACAAGTCGAAACTCGCCTAAGTCGATGTGTTTTGCTCAGTCCCGAGAAGATCGACTCATGCGAGTTTAACTGTATGCATAAATCTCTACCCAGAAAAACATGTTTAGAATACGTAAAGTTGTTTTACGGCATGGAATAGATGTCTCTGTTCAGTTCCATACATATCATTTCAGCGGTGGATGGCAGATCCTTTGCTCTTCCCAGTGACAGCACAAATCCCAAGAGTCAACTTACACTTATTCATTCACATAGCTATGCAAAGCATGGCATGTTTGAAGGAACTGAGCTTTGCAGTCAAATATTTTGTCTGTCAATCTCTTGCAACATCTTACAATACTTGTAAAACCAGAAATATTTGATGCATGAAATTTTCACGAATTGCCACTGGCTTTCAATGCATACTATAATGTAACAAGAACTTTCGGTTACATGTGATATCGCAAATCCTGGCTCTCACAAAATTCGCGACATTAAAATGCACAGAAAAATTTGTGGTTTTACTGGAGATAAAAGGGTTAATTGATCAGAAATTTCATTGAAGTATATGATTTTGTAGTATTCTGTTGAGTTTGTAGGTATAATGGTCATCACATTTAACTGACATTTTTCATTAGAGATCATTTTATATATTGAATATGAATTAATTTGCCCTTGATGGTTTGATGTTTTATATTCAGTACAACAGTACTGATTCTTAGCTTGCTGGACATGAAGTATACTCGGGAGAAATCTTTATTACGTCTTAACATATATGTTGTCAACAAATTAGTTCTACACTGATGTGTGGGGGTGTATATTTGATGAAAGAGTGTCTGTTTTGATCAGAGTGGGATTATCAGCAGTAGACGAAGCTGTGATAGTGTGGGAATATTAGAGCTGACATCCAAATGGCTTTCAGACTCCTGGGGGCCCTGCTCCTTTCTTCCTTTCTCATAGGATGAGTTAAGTGTACATGAAGTACAATTAAAACATCGCTTTCAAGACACCCCCTCCATGACTGTCTCTTCAACAGCCATTTGATCACTGTTTGAATGGACAGGAGATAATGCAAAGCAACATGCAGATAGGTATAGTGAAGGACAGAGACTGGTGCATGGTCCATGAATACCAAATACTTGCCACATATATCAAATCCATTCATGATTGCTGTCTTCAATGTGATTCACTTTTGAATGAATTTGTTCAGTCTCTGAAGTGTATCACCCTCTGTGGACAAGTGTATTCTTTTCTTGAGATGAATAAGTTTTTCCATCTTTATACTAAATAAATTCTGTAGAAATTTGTATTGATATTATCTGTGTTGATGGTGTTACTGCCAGTGCTGGATGACAAAGTAAATAAGTGTCATGTGTTGACCAGGAACAGAAAAAGTAAATATTATTTAGAATCATTTGCAATTGATTAAATCTCAAGCATCAAGAAACAAAACCCAGAAGGAGATTATGTTTAGTGGAGTGAAGAGAAGTGCTAGTAATACTCAAGCGTGCTGCTTAAATGTAGTGAAAAGTAGAGGTAAAGGTGGACTTGTAATGACATTTTTGAGTTGATTTTGTTAAAAAAAAAAGCTTTGAAATGGAATGCTGAGAGCATAATATAACCTGAACAAATTCATAATATTTAAAATAAATATCATTGACTTTTAACTTGTTTTGCTTTATAACACTTACTCAGTGACTTTTAGTGACATAACAACTTGGTATACTGCCTAGAAATGCCAAGAAGTCAACTGTGTATTCTCATTTAGTAGATGCATATGGGGAATGGGTGCACATCAATTGTAAGCCATATGACATAACAGCCTAGATTGCAGACGACAATTCAGAATTTTAGCTGTTTGTTGCTTTGCTCCAGTGTAAACCCTTCACCACAGCAAAGTGTTTTCCCATGTCATTTTGCAGCAGATATTTTGGCTATCGTGCCTAATTTTTTTTTTTTTTGATCAGTACTTGTATTCAATCATTGTCATTTTTTTTTTTTTTTTGGGGGGGGGGGGGAGAGAAGATGCTGCTGTGTTTACTACCTGACAGATGATTTGTGCATACGTATGCCCTCCATGACAATCAGGACTGAGCGAAAAGACCAGATACGAAATATCAGGGGTCAGTGAGCCTTACAGACACAGCTGTCTAGGTCTCTGTAAGCCCATCTCCTTGCTGATATGGCAATTACCAGACAAGTAAATCTTAGGTGTAGATCTGGAGTAACAATACTTGCCCTTTATGTGCTTCTGCATTCTTTCTCAGATACAAAGGTTATAGAAGTCACATTCTCTACACTGTTTGAGGTAGCAAGTGATCTCATGGACTGGAGAATACAGGATGATTACCGGTATAAAATGATTGTACATTTGTATGGGCAAAAAGAGGGGAAAAAAAACATTTTTGTGGAGTTTTCACTGAGGCTGTTTTCACATGTACGGGGTGTGCATAATTTGAAGCACGACTTTGATGATACATCACTAGAATCATAATTCAAACGATGCATTTTGGCCATGTGTATGAACATGCAAACTGGAATTGCAGAGGGTAATTTTGATCATGATTCCAATTGTGATTCAGATGATGGTATGGAGGTGTTTTCCTATCACAATTTTCCAGAATTAAGAAACAAAACAGTTGTGTGCATAAGGATTGACCTCCAAATTGTGTTTTGGATGTGGAACTTGTGACCTTTCAACCATGTCCACAAAAAATGTGCTCCTCAAATGCTCGCACTATAGTCAAGGTGCAATTAAGCCATTTATTTCAAATTTTGTGTATATAATGATCTATAGGTATAGTTATGCAAGACCACTTGCAACACCATTAGTGTTGTAAGACAGATGTTTCATCACTGGACCAAAACACTTTCCCCACAGACAAAGAGCTAAAAATGACCTAAATGTATTTGCAGTTCAAATTCAACTGAAGATTTTACCATGATGTTGGCATCTCATTGAAGGATAAATGCAGCATTGTGAAAACTCGCCTCAACTACAACATTGCCCAGTCTCAGAGAGAATGGAACAAAAATGAGAGACACAGATCTAAGAGCATTGTAAGTTCATGGTACATGCCATACTGTCTGTTAAATTCTGATTAAAAAAAAAAAAATCAAATAACAGTTAGCCATAATGATGCATGACATTATATCTGCATCTTATTTGCGTTTAGAATATGCAATAAAAAAAGGGAGTCTCAGTGCATTCTCAGGAGTGCTGGCTGAGTGAACAAAGGCATGTTTTTCATTGTATTTGCACATAGGAGCACATGCAGATTTTTAACTGTGATGCACTTATTGGTCTAGGATGATTGGAAATCAATTGATATTGCTACTATTTGTATCAGAAATCCAAATCAAGCAAAAAACAAAAACAACAAAAAACCCTGGCATTTCTATGTTGTGTATGGTGTTGCACATATGCAGAAACGTGTGGACGGATGCACACATGTGGACATTTTCAAAGTGCTCATTGTCTGAAACGTAAAAGTTATTTTGAGCATATTAAATCTTGACAAGCACATATACCGGTATGTGCATACACGTTGTTGTGCAAGATGGGACTGACTCTTGACCTGATGTATACTGTATGCCTTCTGAAATTGATTAAATAAATGATACTTGGTGATGGAGATATGATAAATAACTTGACGAAATGGCATCTCGATGACTTCACACACCTAAAAAGAATATATGCGACCGTGCATCACAAAAACAACAAAAAAATTGCATGCACTGATTTTGTGTGAGGACTGAATATAGATGAAATGGGCCGACCTAGCCAATCTTGCAAATCTTCTTCTGGGCAATTCCACAGTTAGGAGGACACAACATGGATAAAAGAAATGTGCCTCTTTATCTTACTCTTTAATTTAGGTATCAACTAATACTATGGATGTTCACCAATCATTAAGGTCTTTCAAATTCAGTAGATTTTATTTTTCGAATTGGTTTGCTTTGAGAGATCTAAAACCATCATTTAAAATGTACATGTGGGACTGGGGACGTTGAAATTCACTTAAATGCAAATTGCAGTGGGTTCCTTTGAAAATTTTTCCTCAAAGTTTCGCTAAGGGGTAAAAGAAACATACAATTAAATTCTCCAGAAGTCATGTGACATTTTGTCAATTACAAAAGGGTGAAATGACCTGCGGAATTATTGCGGACAAATGTAACGTTAGTAACAATAACGTTTCTAACCATGCTTTTGGGGATCTAGCTAATAAATTATCGGTCGGACTGCTAAGAATATTTGCGTGAACATTTGTCATGATTCAATAATTGAAATTAATGCAACACTTTGTTTGAAGTAACTTCAATTTTTGCACATTTTTGTTACAAGACAGTGATTTTTTTGTCATGTCCTTTTTTTGTAACATTACTAACCAGCCCTTTTATTTGCCATAGCAATTCTGATATTTATTGGATTGTATTCATTCTTTTCTGTATCATAAACCTGGGAAGGATAGACATGTTTTGAACATGATTTTGACTTGAAATGAATAAATGGTGATTTAGTAGTAAAAATAAATATCTAAATTTGTTTAAATGTAACGCTACTAACCGCAGAATTGCCCTTCTACATTATGCTAAAGTATGGGGTCATAAAATGTTATGCTAAAGTATGGGGTCATAAAATGAACAGGAAATTGTGTTTTTAGCAATTTTTCTTGAACACTTTTTTTTTTGTGTAGAATAGGGTGATTAGGTGTGTCTTAGAGTCCCCTTTTCATTTCTTAAAAACCCTGTACCCAGTCTTCTAAACTTTGAAAAGATAATGCTACTGCTCTGAAAGTTGGATTAATCATGGACAAAATGTGTTTAAAGCATGTTCAATTTCAGCTTAATCTGATAATCCCTTAATTGTTGTTGCTACGGTGATTTACATCCTGTTTTTTGCCCCATTCATCGCACAGCTAGCACAGCTTAAGATTAAGCGCTTGAATAGACCCTGTACTTTAGAGCCTCTTTTCTCAGTTTACACTTTTTCAGAGGGTGTGCGTTCTTTCCAATATTTAGATGGATTAGGAGAGTCCATTTGAATTGAGTTATGCATCATTTTAAAGCTTAAAGGGATCGTATAGTTTTGGTTGAGACCTAACTTCTGGTTTCTAACATTTTTTCTTGGGATAAAGAAAAACCTCTTATGAAATATGAAATATGTTTATTTGATGAAAATTGGTTTCGAAGTGGCTGAGATATATCCAAAACAGAGTGATCCTAATAAAAGATGTGACCCACATTTTGTTACGATCGCTTTGTTTTACTTTGATATAGGATGTCTCAGCAATTCCAAAAAAACAATTTTTCATCAAATAAACTTTGAATTCCTCTTAGAATGGTATGCTCTGTAATATTTCATAAGTGGTTTCTTGGTATCTCGCAAAAAGTTTAAGCCCAATCCTCATCTCTACCAATACTACATTGTATACCATCCCTTTAAAGTCTGCTCTTTTAGAATCTGCTCTTAACTAAAAATCCATGTCTGGCGACTTTTTGTTGGTTTTGTGATGCAGGGTCACATGCATACATGTAGATATTGTTGGGACCCCCAGTTAGTACCCAAGACATTAGAGTTAAACACTAAAGACGCATGAAGAAAACAGGCGAAGCAAGCGATGGCTCATGTCTCAATCCAGTATTTTATTCAAGCTCGAGTCGAGATTGCATGACTGTCACATACCAGTGCTGATACGGAAACTGATACCCCTTTCCCGCTGCCACTCTCGATGAACCGCCATTGGATTCCCCGGTGAATTCACCGGGGAACCTCCGGTGAAATTTTCAGTGCCGTCTTTTCACACCTACGACAATGCTCTGGGTGAATTTTGTTTGCAACTTTCCCCCAGACATGTTTTCTGCTCGCACCGCGGCCGATCCCAGCGGAAGTGTGTAATGCGCCATTTCGCATGCTAATTTGAACGTGGTACTGTACTAGTGGTTCATACTTGTAATTCTCTACCTCTATCGATCGTAATTCGCATATTCGGAGGGCCTTCATTTTATTGCTCAAAGTGTTGAAATTCGCGATATTTGTAGTCGTGTGTATGTTTACATACACGCATTACGTGTGGATTAATTTGGGAGCACACACTAGCTAGCGAAAAACGTGTACATGACCGGAAACAAAACATGACCTTTGACATAATCTGCATATTTCACCCGGTGTTTCACCGCGATGACCTTTCACGCTGGGCATTCCTAGGTGAACCACCGCTGGTTTCCCGTTAAACTATCGGTGTTTACCCAGGACGCTTCTAGGGTAAAAATTGCCCAAGATTTAATCGGCGTTTCACCTAGGCTTCCCCTAGGTTTCAACCGAGTTTCGTTTCATACTGCGGGATTACCCGGGTGCACCCGGGTAAGATTTCCTTCAGCGGGAAAGGGGTATGACTTTCTCTCCAGTCAACTTCAGAGGAGTTATTCCTCAAGACTGACGCTTAATTTCTTACAAAAACTAGACATCGTTCATCACCTTACAATAAACTACTTTAAGAACAATATCTGTATTCTATATTCTATAGTGACCATAACCAATGACCATCTGTGGTTTGGTCTGGGGACAGAGAGTCTATTGGGGGTGATAAACTCTAGGGGGCTTTTCAGTGGTACAATTGTAAGGGGTAAAGAACCACAAATACAAACAATGTTTTCACTTAAAGGACAAGTTTATCTTATTAACATAAGGATTGAGAGAATGTAGCAATATTAGTAGAACACATTGAAAGTTTGAGGAAAATCGGACAATCCGTTCAAAAGTTATGAATTTTTTAAGTTTTTGTGCAGTCACTGCTGGATGAGAAGACTACTGCAGTGTATGATGTCACATGCGTACAACAATATAAGGAAAATATAAAGAGAATTTCACAAAATTTCATCTTTTGAAAAAGTACACATTCCCTTGACTCGTTACTGACATACGTTACAGGTAATATCATTCCCATTGCCTTTAGAAAGAGGCGAGTCAAGTGCTCTTTCATTATGCGAAAAAAGTGAAAATAAGTTGAATTTTCTTTACATTTTCTTTATACTGTTGTACTCATATGACATCACGAGCCTTAGTAGTCTCCTCATCCAGCGGTTCCAACACAAAAGTTTTAAAAATTCATAACTTTTGCATCGATTGTCCAATTTTCCTCAAACTTTCACTGATGTGTTCTACTAATATTGCTGCATTCTCTCAATCCTTATGTTAATGAAGGTGAACTTGTCCTTTAATGTGTCCGCCCATAAGACTTGCCCTGCCAAACTTTCAAGTGGAGTCCCAATTTGCAATATTTTACTGTCTCTGTGTGCATGTGTGTTTGTGAGCATTTTTATCCATTTATGTAATGTCCAATTTTGAATCATCTTATACATACCATGTCAACCTTCTTTATCGTTCTGCTATTCTCCTTTCTTTCTCTCTCTCTCCTTCCTTACGGTTCATCTATTATCTGAGTTGCAGTGATTCCAGTAGAGATCATATTAGTTTAGGCCTACTCTCGTCAAGAAAACAGAGTTAATGGGGTATTAAGAGCTATGACAGGGGAGATGGAAGCAAATCCTAGCATATCCTGTGCAGAGAGAGAGAGAGACAGAGAGAGAGGGAAAGAGGTAGAGGGGGCTCTTGTCACATTAGAATTGACATACTTGCTAGCTGGTGGGTAGGCACAACTATATAAGGAAGTACATACAGTGACAATGCCTGCATGCATTTACTATATGAATGACAGCATATCAAGACAGACACTGGCTGGCACTACATGACTATCACGTCCTGTTCTTTGCCAGTGATTTAGTTTTTACAGAAAATTTGAAGGTGATACTTGACAAAGCTTGTCTAAATGCTGCACACAGACTACTTCATTATTTTGATGCAATGAAGGGGACAGGGCTGCCATATGGGCTAAAGTAATGGGTGGAGGTAGTGATGATGATATACAATGTATATCATGCTTGTGATGAAGTCCAATATGAAGTTCAAGTGATCTTGTATTCTACAAAGTAACAGTGAAGGGATAAGGATAAAAGATGTTTCTTTGGATATATTAGGTAGTTATCTGACCTAAATGTTAGATTCATAGATACTTCTGTCTACCTACAGTTGTATATGCACTATTCTCACAGGTTATCATTATAATTTTTATTATATGTATATATATATATATTTTTTTTTTTTGGGGGGGGGGACACCATCAAGATTAAAAGGTCAATGAATAGTATTTTAAAGCATAAATCTTCCCTAGCCAAGTGACAAAATCATAATAGCAGTGATCATAAGTAATGATTAAGTGGACAGGTTTCCATATTTTGGAAATGAAGTGCAGAAAGAATGTCAATTACATTGTACTCAAACTGTCATGAAATCTAAAATATAAACCACACCAAGGGGTGGGGGTTGAATGTCAACACACAAAGTCTGTAATTGATCATTTGTCCATTTATCAGTTCATTTGTTTTTGTTTCTTTGTTCACTGTATTGTTTGAGTGGCTAGCTGTTGTTGATGATTGATGACAGGTGTATGAGTCTTGCCACCATGTATCAATCCATGGCACTGATTTAAAATATTGATGAAGTAATGAGCCAGTTCGTAGTTTCCATGTGCGCATGAGCAAAAAAAAAAAAAAAAAAAAAAAAAAAAAAAAGAGAAAAAAAAGGTCATTTGTACCAACAGGCATGAGGGTTTGTAAATTCTCTGAGATAAACATCTGTACTGCAATGATTATTCATGTTGTCCTTATAAATGGTGCTTTTCAGCACATCCACCTGATAGGAGGCCTGATATTTGGCAAGATTAACAGAAAAAAAGTTTGCCAATGCATTCAATGCAAAACAGTAAAAAGGATGCTTACCCAAGTGTCATTTATTGACAGACCATTCTGGTCACTCGGTCTAGTTTTGTTTGAACATGAATTGTTACGTTGGGCAAGTTTAATGCATTATTACGTCGCTTTTAAAACGAGTGATGTGCCTATAAGCCAACCAAGAAAGAAAGAAAGGTCATTTGTACCAATGTGCATGTGAGCTATTATTACAAACTGGCTTTAATATAGCTGATGAATTTACACGCCACTTGTTCATTTTTCACTGCCAAGATGAACATTGCCAGTGATCATCAATTGCTTTCTTTGTTATTATTTGGCAGGTTGATTTGAGAATTAGATATAATGTTCTCCCATCCATAATCATTACAGCCATGACTTATGTGTGTATATATATATATATATATATAATTTTTTTTTTTTTTTTTAGGCAAGAATTTTGACACAAGCTTTTTATCTGTCACTCAAAATTATCTGTTTCATCAATGATTTAATTGGTTCTCCCAGATCAGTTTTTGTTGATTTTATTGATACAAAAGGGTATCACAATAGGCCTACATGCTTGCTTTGTGCAGCATGCATTCATTGACCTTTACTGAGTAGTCATAATTGTGATATCACTGAATGTAGGAAAAATGTCCTAGACATTTAAAATGCATCACATTTTTTATAATGTCTTTGATTATGGAAAAATATCTTATCATTTACATATTTAGAAGGTAATGACAGTTCAATCAAGTCCCCAACTGTACTTTCCTCACAAGCAAAATATCCATGTTTTATTGTTGTACACATATATGCTATTTGCTTTATGAGAAATGTGAAAGGTGAATATAGAAAGGGAGAGGAATTGTAACTGAATGGTGTATCTGATATGCTGTTCTATTGCTGGAGCTTGGCACAGATTCCTGCTCTCCAGCATTCCCCCGAGCCTATACACGCTACCTCATTGGAGGATTTGTGTACAAACTGTTGCCTTGGAAACGGAGCTTGTGAAAGCGCAAGAGATGCAATTGAAAGACTGTTAACTGCATTCATAGTTGCTGGCAGTGGTACATCTTGGCTGGGTCTGCCACATTTCTGATCTGTACATTTGGTACACTGCAGAGAGTGATTGATATACAACTGAATGTGTAAATGCAAAAGCTACACAGTTTGAGTGGGTGTGTGGTCTAAGCGTTCATTGGAGTATGTGACCTTTGGTGTTCAGTACAGCATAGACCTACTAAATCTATAAGTACAGTGATCTAGAGTCAATATTGTCGTCAGCAGTCAAATGATTGTCCATTACAGCTTTCTTTTCACTTATTGAATAATGCAGCGTAAAGGGTATTGCTTCATAATCTACTGGAATTTCTCCATTTGTTTGAGGGGTACCTTAGCAATTACCAGAGCATTTTCTACTAGTCTGTAGTAAAGCACAACCATGATCTATCTGATTTCATATGAAAGACAAAGCAGAGATTTTTTCTGATGAATGTCACAAGCTCATTAAGTTAACCAAAGTAATACAGTATATATAATCAGTACACCAAGACATAGTTTCAGTGTCTGTTAGAAGATAAAAAAATTTACATGTATGCATACATGATTGAATTTGGTTTTGTTTTTTATACTGTATGTCATACGACTGCTTTACAAGTACAAAGTATAATGTGTACAAATTTTAGACAAATGGCCTTGTAGATATTTTGTTTTAATCAAGTTTAGTTTAGATGACAAAATTATTGTCTTAACATTGGCAGATGGATGATGTGATGAAATGATTAAAGTAAGGAAATTCTTGGTTGATTTTGAATTTGTGGCAGTGACTGTCATGTTAGTGTTCTGCATTCCAAAAAGTTTACATGGAGGACAACCAAATAATGACAGAGGAATCTTGCTAGTGCTTCATACAATTCAAATTGTGTTTAATCTTGAAACATGCAGTAGAGCCTGCATATACAATACAAATAACATTTGGCATGGACTACTGTATAAGCTGTTTTCGTGAGGATTTCATTTTCGCGAATTTCGCAAATCCGTGTTATACCATGGATTTAACAACACACATGAATGTCACTATGTACCAGGTTAATAGTACACTTAGGATAGCCTCAGTGTCCATTCGCGAAAACAGCATCCCACAAAAATATCTGTTACATGAAAATCACAGCTGACTCCATGCAATATATAACTACCACCAAGTTCCCTTTCACATCCACTTGTTTTCCATATTTGTTTTCTCCCAGTCAGCAGAGAGCTTGCAATTTGTACATACCCTAGGAATGTGGTGGCTACATGGTATTGTAACAGATCCTTTTATTGGCTGTAGTGTTTGAAGTATTGAAAAGATTACTGTAAATGCGAAGATAGTCATGGTACATCTATTTTTGTGTATTTCATGCTACTTTTGGCTAGTGCGAATTCTAAAATGTGAAAATATTTTTCCAAATTTGTATGCACATTTTGAGCCAGTTACATATCATGCAGCTCTGTCAGCCAATAGATATTGCTACAGTTAGGATGCCTACAAAATGTGTTTATGTACTGTATTCATGTCCATGCATGGGTGTGTGTGTGTGTGTGTGTGTGTGTATTTGTGTATTAGCAGCTGTCTGTGGGACCTGTACATTTGAATGAATTGCTTGGCGAGTACTTGAGTGCCATAGTAATGCAGTTAACTACAGTTGATGCTGTGCTGTTGCCTGCACCCCAAGGCTGATTGTGACCCTGGCCCTGTGACTGGTGATACTTGGCTACTTCTTAGTCATTGTTTCTGACAAAATATGACAGACATTGTAGGAGGAAAAGCCTGCGCCCTCTCCAATAATTTCTTGTCGGTTAAATTCATGTTCGAATATCAAGGCAAATCAGACAGTTCATCAGTTTTCAAGTTTGGAAATGTCTAATCAAATTTTGTCTTTTTTTCGTGTATTGGATGACAACATGCAAGTATGCAGTTGTACAGTGTAAACTCAACCCATGATTATGTCCGGCCTTTCATAATGCTCATGAATAAGATATAAGAAATGTGAAGTCCTTGCAGTGGTGTGGGTACACTAAAATTGCACATTGTTTGTTGACAGACCTGTATAATTTGAAAGCCTACAGGGATAAAAATAAAGCAGCCAAAATTCAAGCTTGAAGTTAATAATGAGAATATCTATTTAATGAACCTGTTCATCTAGGCACTTAGCTTTTTCTGGTATAGCTTCTTATTCAAATTTGAATCAGCTACAATCATATACTGTAAAAGTTGTTATCACTTAAACATTTTTGCAAGATATTGTTTTCGTGAATTGACATCAAGGCTATCGTAAGTGCACTAATATCTCTGTTAGCAATATTTTTTGCGTGTTGTTAAATTCCCGACCCAACGGTGATTTGCCAAGTTCAGGTAAGAATCAAACCCTTGCGACAATAACAGCTTTTACAGTACCACATAACCTTTTAAATGCAGTTGTGTAAAAGACAAATACACTGTACAGTGCAACTTTTTTTTTCCGATAGAACTGTGCATGAAGTGGATTAGTGCACCTACAGATGTACACATGCAGCTATGGTAAACAAAGCAAAACAAAGTACCTGTAAACTAGTGGTAGAGAAGAAGCATTTAATTGCCTCTTGTCCTTCGTTCCCATCATGGTTGTAGAGCTCCCATCACATAGGAAGTCAGACACGTCATATTATCTGCTAATAACTGGTGCTGAAGCAACTTTATTTTCAGTGTGCTTTTTGTACTTGGTAGTTAAAATGATAGTCTGACTATTAGTAGTAACAGCATTAAACATATGTGACCCTGCATCACAAAACAAACAGAAAGTCGCCAGACATTAAATTTTAGTTGAGAGCATATTCTGAAAAAGCAGACTTTAAGCTTTGGAATGATATGTAACTCAAATCAAATGGACTCTCCTAACCTATCTAAATATTGGAAAGAAAGCACACATTCGGGGAAAATTGTGAACTGAGAAAAAAGGCTCTGAAGTACAGTGTCTATTCAAGAGCTAAATCTTTACCAAGCCATGCTGGCTGTGCAATGAATGGGACAAAAACAGGATGTAAACCACAGGAGTAATTACAATGAAGAGAATTATCAGATTGAACTGAAATTAAGTATGCCTTATGAACACATTCTACTCATACTTAACAACTTTCAAAGGGGTATCATCATCCTTTCAAAAGTTATTTGAGTTGAAAGTGGAGAGTGATACAAGGTTTTTAAGAAATAAAAAGGGGACTCTAAAAAACACACCTAATCACACTATTCTACCAAAAAATGTTCGAGATAAACTGCTAAAAAATACACTTTCCTGCCCGTTTTATGATCCCACATTTTGGCATAATGTAGAAGAAGAATGGCTCTTTCAGAAAAGAAGAAAAAGTCAAGATCGGCTAGGTTGACCCATTTCACCTATTTTCAGTCCTCACACAAAATCAGTGTGTGCGACTTTTTGTTCGTTTTGTGATGCACGCTCACATATATACTTAAATTCTAGCAGATTGAAAATGTAATGAAGAATGATTTTCCAAAATTACTGAACTCAGTATCACAAAATATCTATCAGAATAAACAAGGAAGCTAGACCTGAACAGAGTGTGACGTATAAAAGGCTTTGTGAGAGAGAGAGAGCAAGATAAGGTCGGTAGAGAGGGACAGGAAAAGAAAAACAAGCTTAGAATAGTTTGCTATTGTAATTCACCACCACCAGAACCAGTGCTGGAAGTTGTTTCCATGGCAGCAATGATGTCATCACCAGGCTTATTCTATTGTGTTACCAAGGTGTACGTGGCGGTTCCCAGGGTAATGGCAGGACCAAGTGGTGTTTAGTGAGTTTTAGTGGTAGGAGTATGTCGTGGAGCTGTATAAGTGCTGGGGTGTGTGCATTTGTATGTTTAACATGTGAGACTGAGAATGGAAGGGAAAAATCAGACCCTTTTTGGCTTTTATAAGTTGTTTAAAAGCTTAGCCTATGTTCTAAGATTGGGTTGACAAAAGGATAATGCCATGGAAATTGTAATTTTGTGATCAATTTATTCATTTTGATTTGACAATTTTACCTCTGATGACACAATCTACTGGGAATTAATGTTAGAGTAACTAGATCAAATTACTACATCAGTCTTTCTATGCTACGTTCACTTTGATGAACTGTGGGATGGATATTTTGTCAAATTCGAGAGTGCCTGTCTCATGTGATATTCATATCTTGTAAGAGAAATCTGTATGGAGACATTGGATTTATGGCATTGAAGTGCATTTGATTTGCATTATAAACACTTGCCAGAGATACTGTCAAAACTGACTTACAGAAAGAATGGGATATTTTAGTATTTTGATGTCTTGAGTGAAGTTGTCACATAGCTCAGTTGAATGGCTGCTTACTAAAACACTGTCTTCTGAAGAGCATGCAAGGCAACTTACAAATGAGCTGGTGATTTGGCACTAAGGCGTGGAATATCAGCTCTCTGTGAACTTGTCAGTAAAGTATGCGATAATCATGCATGATACAGCAATTTTAGATTAAGGGAAGTACCTCGTAAGTTTTTAGCTCACCTGAGCCCAAGGTTTGAGTAAGCTACTGTGTGATCATTCATTGTCTGGTGTATGGCGTTTGTTGTACATCGAGCAAGCTACTTCTTACATTTTCAGCTTCTCCTTGAAAACCTCTTGAAGGATTTTCACCAAACTTTATGCAGGTGACATTCCTAGGGTAATGGGATCTCAATACCTTGACACTTCTTGCCTTAAATCTATTCAAATCATAATGAAACTACAAGTGAATATGGTACTTTGAAACTTTGCTAGACTTTCAAGTACCAAGGCTTTGTTGAGCCAGAATGTGGGGAATGTTAACTGTTAAGTGTACAGACGTACACAGACGAACAGAAGTACACAAGTGTATGTAGAGAGATACAGGAAGATAGTGTGTGTGTGTGTGTGTGTAGAGCATTCTGCAGCTGGATCACATTACGGGAAGAATGCCAAGATTGCCAATATGAGCATGAGATAATGGTTATCAACACAGGGTGCTTCATTTAGTGCATCCTTTCTCTAATGCAAGGCACTAATCCTCTGATGCTTTGTTGCATCTTACTGTATATTGCAAGTTTAAGGCAGTATACTCGGATGAAGATGTCAAGTAAGATTGAGCATCACCATGCAGAAACAAGTTCGATTTACCTCTGTTTTGATAGGAAACCATTAACACAAGAACAAGAAAATCTGAGATATCAGTTTATTGTTCTGCCTGTGCTGTTAGATTGTGTTTTATGTATCTAGAATTTGATAGTCATTGCTTTATTTTCTTTATCTAAAGTACAAAATGTAGTTCATATAGATTGATTGCACATGATTGTTCTTCAGTTTAAATGAAGCTGTACTTTATGTGTATAAAGGTACTATCATGTATTTGTCCTTTATCATGGATCTTTTGACATTTTGTTATGAATGTGCTATTTGAATAAATTCTGTCTTTGTCTTGTCATGCATTCTTATCTTTGTACATAATAGGAAGCCCAAGTGGTGAAATTGGGGGGGGGGGGGGGGATTGAGAGCATAGTTTATGGTAGAAGTTTGTGTATTTTTATGTCATATTAATTCACGTACATTCTGTGCTGTAATATTCACTTTTGCTACTTTTTTACTTTGTTATCCTGGCTCTGAAATTGTAAACATTCAACTGTCATTTGTTACATCATTCATTTCTGTACCTGTTTATGACTTCACAATACCGATGCAGAAGCTATAACTGAGTACCCATTCAGTGATGTGATTTAACACTGTAGTGTTAGCCTTTTCACAAAGTCTGTGTTGATAAATACACAATCCAGACAGACAGAATACAAACATTGATAAGAGTAATGTATGTGCACTGACCGTAGCCAGCCAGCTACTGCCCGGTCACAGCTTCTATTCATCCCAAAGACAGTCCTGTTCTGTTCTATTATTAACTGATGTTATGAATAGATAGTTGTGAAGATGGGAAAACTGTAATCCAAATAATATTATGCATGTGTGATTGGTAAGGAGCAGCATATTGAATTACAATGTACTGCGTGTATATCTGATGTCATTGTTGTGCTTCTCTGAAGATAACTTAAATTGATTTGATGACAGAGGCATTGTGTGAAAAGTGCATTCATTTGTCAGTATTGATATTCACAACTCTTGGAACTAATTCTTAAAAAGTATTTTTTTTTTCTCTTTCCCTCTTTTGTCATTGTACAGTTGGTGACAAGATCCCAGCAGATGTTCGCATTACAAGCATCAAATCAACCACGCTCAGGGTAGACCAGGCTCTCCTGACAGGTAAGTTATCACTTTGTTCTTGAGCAACAGATAATGGCTTTGCAATATGGTCTGTGATGAATGATAGTGGAGCAAAAAAAAAACCCACCAAAAAACCCAAAACAAGAACAACCCCCCCAAAAACAACAACAACAACAACAACAAACAAACAAACAAACAAAAAACAAACACCCAACAACAACAGTGCATCACATAATTGTGAAGAATTCATGTACAATGTTTACTCACTCTCTGAATGTGGCGGCAGGACACAAGTGTCCTAGATGTGTTCATCGATTTTATTTCTGTCTGTCATCAGTCCAGTGTCATCCCTTGTGTGTTGGCCATCCTTCATCGTCTATCATAAATGTTATAATCTACCTGTAAGACTCTCTTGTGACATGTAACTTTTCAACTGGTACTTCAATTGTGACCAAACCCAGGTTAGAGATGCACCAAGGGATCTTCATGACATGGTACTGTCCATGGTCACCTGATAAAGTGAATGGGTCATCAAGGTCACATGTTAAAGTTTACTGTAAGACTTGTGGCAAAGACTGTGACTTTCCAACTGCTGCTTTGATGTTCTTGAGGGGGTTCGTGGTTTCATGCTGTAGGCCTACTGAAAGATCAGTTATGGCCATATGAAAGGGATTGTATAGTTCTGGTTGAGATGGTGATTGAGGAAACCACTTATATATGAAATATCAAAAAGCATACAATTCCATGAGGAATTAAAGTTTATTTGATGAAAATTGGTTTTGAAATGGCTGAGATATTTGTTATACTTTGGTAGTTTTTTTTTTTAATTGTTCTTTGAATTTTTCATTAATTTCTGTGCTTTTATGCCTTTTATTTTATTTATGTGAGGAGTTTCTAATTATCTTGCAAAAAATTAAGACCTCAGTACCCATCTCAACCAAAATTATACCATCACTTTAAAGTTTTCCCTCAAGACTCTTTCTATAACAAACATCTCTGCAGCCAATGATCAAAATGTGGCCAATGTATATTAGGAGTTGCACTTTGGAGTTTTATGATATGGAGTTCTGCAAGATCACATGCTCCAGGTTCACATTGCTACAAAAAACTGCATTCTAGTTTTTGTTCAGTTTATCCATTTCACATGAAGATCTTGATTCAAAATCGACCCAAGTGAGCTAAATATAGTCTGGCAGTGTCCTTATGTGTACTTCCTTAGTTTTCTCATTTTCTTTCCCCCTCTTGAATCTTGTAATAGTAACATACCTACATCACTTTTTTTTTTTCATGTTGCTTTTGCACTGAGTGCAAGAAGCCCCAGTCAAGAGCATTGAACCTGTGCATTGCAAGGATGTACTTTGATGTAGATTCTGGTGTTGATTAAGTTTTCTCATACAACATGATGCTACAGTGAAGCTGACCCTAAAGTAGATTCATATCCATGGATATCAATTTTCAATGGCAGTAGTATTAATATAAGCTTGATTATGTGAGTGTTGATTGGTGGGGGTAGTAATCACATTCAAATATATTCTTAGTTTGGCTGCTTTAACTAATTGTCTCAGATGTATGTCTGCAGTGGATGATATTGTTTTGTCATGATAGTTATTTATTTTGAATATGCATTCATTTGATTTCCCTCACTGAACTTAACACATTATGCTTTCAGACACTACTGTGAATATTCCCATTTTACAATAATACCACAGGTTGTTTGATTTATAATAACAGAGAAGGCATATGTTTTATGCTAATACACACCCCTTTCAATCCAGAGCGGATTGCAATGTTCCTGATTTGTTAACTCTATTTAAATAAAGACGTTCCACGTGAAACAATAGTAGCTTTTCTAAAAGCTATCAATTTGTTTATTCAGTTCTAAATACACGTAGGCAACTGTTTGAATCCTAATCACAACAGGTATACCCTTGGGCAAGGTATCTCATGCTAATAGGCCGGTTTACTAATGTATGCACAGATCTTTAATTTTGCACACGGCCGCAACCTCGGGCAAACAAAGGATGCGAGCCTGCAACATCGGCTGCTGCAGCCGTCCCCGACACGTCCCCACATGTAGACTTACGTGTATGTTGTGTACATGTGTGCGATGCATCAACTTCGATTTTACCTCCTGGCATTTCGTGTGGCTCTAAATCAATTCCCAACCTTAGATGAGGGAAAATTCTGCTGTGATCAAACGCAGTTTGGACTATAGTTTCGATTTTATTGTATTTTGGCTTCGATTTTGTCTTCAGTAGTTCTGAAAATGGGTGAAAAACACTGCTTCTACGGAACATACAACAGTATGACCGCATGCCATCACTTCAAACTTCAATGATTTTAAGCATTATGATTGATTGTGAAATCTAAACTAGACAACGAATCTGTCATAATCAATATGTTTCCAAGGATTTTTTTTTATTTTTAAAGTTAGACTCAGACTGATTAGACCTCATGAAATAAAATGACGATTTTGACCTATTTTTCTATTAACGATAACAGTTAGGGGGCCTAGCCCTATATAGATCTAGACTAGATCTAGAGTAGATCTAGACGTAGGCCTAGACCTAGAATTAAAAACAAAAACAATGATAGACCTAACCTCCCTGACATTCGCATGACTTATTCATCACCAAGCAGGTCTGGTACGTTGGTTTGTTGAGGTATGTCCGGTCGGCCTAACCTCACTAAGGATAACAGGAAAAGGGCTCGTGTCCGAAACCTCATTGAACTTCAGTTCAGGCTTGAAACACTCCCATCCGCGAAAAGACGGTAGTCCTCAAATGACTTGTATCCCTTCAGCGTTTCCAGTCATAGTCAGTCCAATTGATGATCAGGTAGTTGAACACGTCAAAGAGTCCAAAATCTGGAATACTCTCGAAGTTGGATGTTTAACCAGGGAGCTTGTTAGGGTCGGAGAACGAGCAGCCTGCCAGAGGCTTAGCGAACTTCTCCTGCAGTGACCGGCCGGTGTCCGCCCGGGAGAGGTCGAGATCGACGGGCAAATCCAACTCCGCTACGGCAGTTGCACTAGTTTGATGAGTTTCTCCTTGTTGTAGCCGCTTGTGCTCACACCTATATCCATAAAATACTCAGTTAATTCCTTAACTGTCCAATTCTTCCATGGCTTACTCGAACTTTGGCTAGAACTTGAAGCTGACGCCATCTCAAAGCAAGATTATAGCAAACAAAAGTTGTCGATTATCCGCAGCGAGTAATGATCGTAGACAATACACGCGTGAATGCAAAAACAGTGTGGCGCGCGCGTCCGCGCTTATTTCGCTTGCCCGACTTAGTTACAATCACTAGGGTCGCGTGGGGTTGACGTCATTATGCATATCATTAGTAAACCGGTCTATTGCCTAGTCTTTCGGAGGAGACTTTAAAGGTAGGAGATACCTTTTACAGACCTCTCAAAATGCAGCAAAACATAAAATATGAACCTCAGGGGACTTGTTTAGGCCACTGCTGAGAAATTTGGAAGTCAACAGTTATCTACAATTTGAATAATGCACAAAACTCAACTACTCAGTAGTTCTGTGTGTCAGCCACACTTAAGCCTTTTTGTTGCAGTCTTCTGTATTTTTTATCTATAAACACAAATCTAAAAGTATAAGAGCTGGTGTAATAACATATAGACTGTGTGGCAAGAATGTATATAGAAATGTTTGTAAGTTTTGATGAACTTTCTTCACAAAATATACATGATGGACACACATGCAGTGCATGGGTCTGCAAAGGTAGCCTAGTAATGTACTGGAATTTACGGTGAGCCCCGAAAAAAATTCAATTCAAAATCTAACGGTCAATAAAAATGTACTAAACGTTACCTTCCACTTTCAATACTTTATAGGAGTTTCTAAAATGATACTCTCTTCAACATACCACTGTATTTATACAGCTCTTCATTTAAGGCATGCAAATGGGATCCATACCTTTAATGTCGGTCCCGTGTAAAGGAGAGCCACACCATTTGCACGTTAAAGAACCTATTCACTTTTCGAAAAGAGTAGGGAGTAATCCCGGTGAAAAAGTTCATAGTTTTTAGTTAATACACTATATGAATATTATGATTGAGATGCCCATTATTTTTACTGTGCATGTTAAAACTGTGTCTGAACTTAGATTAAGCTAAACTGTTCGACACTTAAATAACACTAAACGTGTTGATAGTGTCGTTAAGCATATATTAATCAATCAATCAATCAATCCAGAGTGGAGAGATACTGTAAATGAAGGATAAAATGTTATAAATGTTTTGAGAGTTCATTGATCACAGAGATACTCGAGAATGGTCTGAAAGTGTGAGAGATGTCCAATTTAGATATTTTTGTTTGTTTGTTTGTTTGTTTGTTTGTTTGAATTGTCTGTATCTTCTTGAAATTGCAAATATGTTAATCAGCTTTGCAAGATTTATCCATGCGGTGAAAGAAAGTATATTTTGGGGGTGGGGATTGGTCTACAAATGCCTTGGGATTAAAGAAAGTCTAGAGGAGACTCTGCAAAAGTGAAACTTCCATACTGGGGTAAATTCTAGGCCTTTTGAAGCTTTAGTAATGGATACCATTTGAAGAGTACATTCATATCAGGATAAGATGTCATTAGTTTTACAATGTTGCTTATTGGCTGAGATTTTCTAGTGTAATTCACATCCAGTAGATATAGAGGCATGTTGTAAACATCAGTAAAAAAAATATTTGCTGGTTTTTTTTTCAGACTGCAGTAAAAAGTGTAGATCTATATATATGTGTAAGTGACCAGTTTACAGCAAAGGTGTGATAAAGTAGCCAAACACTGAATTTCTGTATTAAAAAGTTTAGTATGATTAGGTTTTCCAGACTCTACGCTTTGCCAACAGTATATGATTTTCCCCCACTTTATTTCCAAATCCTACTACAAGTAACAACAAATCTGTCCATAAAAAACAAACAAACAAGCAAACAAATAATGTTTTGAGAATATGGTTTGTACTTTTTGGTTTTCAAGCAATGTCTCTTAAAAGTCTTACAATTTAATAACTCTTCCTTGTTGGAAACAGGGTTATTGAAGTAAAGACATTTTTGTGGCAGTTCCGTAGAAACCTTTTTTTTTTTCATGAACTATTCTGTATTATGTATTGGTGAGATTTCTTATGTAATAGGATTTGACAGACATTTGTTACTTCTTTGCATACAACATTCTTACACTTGTGTACTGGTATAAAGTGTTATAAAAGACCACATGCTGCAATGGACAATGCTGTGCTTTAATATGTCATTTATTTCTTGCATGTCAAGAGTGGGCATTATGAATTAATTTCTAGTAATTAATACATTTGCAGAATGATGAAAGCATTGGGTATTGGTGAGTCGATTCCAAAAATAGTAATATGACAATTTCCATGAAATTTGTATACACTCTGCTAACTTGTATCCGTCTGAATGTTGCCACAGCAGCAGTTGTGATATTTCTTTATCAAAATATTTTTAACATTTGAGAAGAGTGGAATATACCAGGTAAGAGGGATGAAAAAGCCACTGCACATAAATTTAACACATCAAGGACAAATATTCAACAAAAATCACATGTGGTATTGCTGAGCTGTCTGCAGCTGTAAAGGCAGTCCCCAGAATATGCTATGCTGTTATGATTGGATCATGTTTTCATGGCCATTTCTGTATCAGTGGATTAATCTGCTACTGTAAAAGTGGATATTTTCGCGCGACTAATTTTTCGGGCTTGGCCGGGTAAGAAGAGTTTCGCTTTTTTTTAATTCTGCGGAATCACGACATCAACTACTGGAACATATGGCATGCAAATATATTCGCGCGCTTTTATTTTCACACTAGCTACTGGTTGCGTGAAATGCGCGAAAATTTCGGAATCACGACATCAACAACTTTAACATATGGCACGCAAATATATTCGCAAAATATATTTGCACGCTTTTATTTTCGCACTAGCTTCTGGTTGCATGAAATGCGCAAAAATTTCAACACCGCAAAAATTTCCACTTTTACAGTAATCTGTTTGTATTCACTCAATTAACAATTTGTGTATGATTTTTGCAATTGAAATTGGATCTCAACCAAAGGGAATGTTCGCAGCTCATGACATGTTTACCTCATTTCACCCAAATGGTGTTTGATTCTGTAGTGTGTTTTGATGTTGAATGATGCTTTGGCTATCCTGTTGTTCAACCAGTTTGCTTCTTCAGGTAGTACACGTTGCGAATGTAAATCTTTTGCTGTTCTGATTACAGCAAAAGAGTAAGTTACTTATTTTCTTGGAAGCACATCTAAAGATGTCTCAAACTGATCAGTCTTTGGATTTTGAATTCATAAAATGTTCATTGCCATGAACAGTTTGTGCTGGTGTTGTTATTATTTTCTTTCTTTTTTTAAACATAAAATTCATTCGCAGTAAGGGTATGAATGTTGTGCGGTAGAATTCTCTATTAATATCAGTCACTGCATTGCATGATTGGTTATCATTGTATATAGATTTGCATTGTGCAGTGTACATTTCTTGATTAGGAAGTTCTTGGAATAGAAACAATAGCGTGCCTCGTCTTCATATTATCCGCACCTGATAAAACGATGTACTCTGTCTGCATGTAGTATCATGTGAGTGGAATAAAAACAAAAAGAACTATTTATATCTCTTTCAGAGGGAAATAGTTTCCTTTGCATTGCTATCAGATATTTTGTTGCATTTATGGAATGTGTTTTGATAAAAATCATCACAGGTCTTGAGAACATGGTGAACATTGATGAATGAAGTAGTCAGTAACTTCAGTTTGATTATACTTTTACACTTCTAAGTTTACTTCAAGTGATGCTCTTGGTTGATATAGACTGTTTGACAATGTTTTGTTTGTGTTATTGTTGAAAATGCCACCTATTGAGTTATTTGGGGAATAGGCTATAAAATGATGATCTTGATAAGTGTGCCATACCTCTTTGCTCTGCATTGGGTCATACCATGCTTGTAAACAAAAACTTATGAAATAGTGCATGGGGAAGAGGGAAACAGCCATCGATTTGTTGCTTCTCAACAAAAATAAATGCTGGTGTAATGGTTATGGCTTTGATACTGGTAATTGAATAGAATCTCTAAGGTTTATAAACTAGCTACACAGTGTCTGCAATCTCCATGAGTACTGTACAACTTAAAATGAGTAAAAGACAAGGATTAAAGATATATAGATATATGGGTAGGTAGATTAATGGATGATAGACGGTTAAGTGAGGATGGTGCATAAGTAAAGGAGTGGAGGAGGGGTTGAAAACAATTGGAGTGGAAATAATTGCTTTTGAAAGGATGGTGTTTGTCATAGTGTCATAAAAGATATGTATGTGTGTGTGTGTGTGTTTGTGTGCATGTTTTTAGCATGATGTAAATTTTCATGTTTGACCTTTCCCTTTTCCTGTACTTCAGGTGAGTCTGTCAGTGTCATGAAATATGTGGAGGCTATTCCAGACCCACGGGCTGTCAACCAGGATAAGAAGAACGTCCTCTTCTCAGTAAGTCATGAATTATGCATTGCTGTTGTTGTTTGTTTATTCATTCCATAACTGCTAGGATATGTATATTATTTGTTAAAGAGGAGTGAAACCTATGTTGATTGAGAGAATGCAGACATATTAGGAGAACACATCACTGAAATTTGAGGAAAATTAGACAATCATTTCCAAAGTTAATGAATTTTTACAAGTTTTAGTACAGCCATAGCTGGATGAGAAGACTACAGTAATTTCTGATGTCACATGGTTACTACTAGTATCATTGTTTGTGATGGACCGGTTCTGTAATGTATTGAGATTTTATGCATGCTTTGTTCGCAAAAGTTACCCTTTTGAGCATAAAGCTTGCTGGAGGCCTGCCCTACCTAGCAACAGCTAAGTGAATTCCTGCCTATGGAACTTATGAGAGGGAGCAGGTGAATGATTATGCTACCTTTAACTAGGCTGTAGGAAAAGAAACATCCATTACTTGTTAAATTACAGATGGTCTATTGCCTACAAAGATTTACTGCATATCATTGTCAGTACTGAGAGAATGTAATGTGTAGATGCAGAAATGTGGCGTGTGTCATGTGACTACAGCTGTGGATTTATTGCACTATGTTAATCAGGAAGGCAGTCTGGTGTACTAAACAAGGTTGCTGAAAGGTTAGGATATGACCAATAATGTGATGGAGTTTGCAGGCCTTTGTCCCTTCTCTCAGGAGTAGATGACATGTTAGTCTTTGGGTATATTGTGCTTGACCTATTTCTGCTTCCAATGTGGACCTAATTACCTTGTATGGGAGTTGGATAAAATCTGTATTCAATTTAGCATTGTTTGTCACATATCATATTTTTTATGTTATGCAGTGGAAAATGTGATTTTTTTTTTAAACCTAAAAGAGTGAATGCATACTTGAAACTCCCAAAATTTACCACTAGCCATATCAATGGTAGCGAATACTTATCCTAAAACAAAAACTATTTGGAAGGTAATCAAATCATCAATTTTTAGGCTCAGCAGTTCATCATATTTGCCTTGATTTGTGGGTGTTATGTGGAATTTAGCATGACTGTGACAGAAGAGAATGCTTAGTGAATATATGGAAAGACTATACTGTTCAAAGGTTGGTGAGTCCTGGCCAAATCTATGCACCAAACCAAACGCGTGCTGCCTTGGCCATGATGGCTTCCGCAAGGGCAGATACACTTGATGGGTTTGATAATCATCATGCCCATGTCACTTGGAATTTCTTGCTTCTGAGTAGAGGTTGCTTTGCAGTTGTATTTGAAGTGTTTTTGTTTGTGAGGCTTCTTAACAAATAACTATGCACCTTCCTTGTATTTTTTGGAATGTTAATTGTATTGTTTCCACACAGGGAACAAACATTGCAGCAGGAAAATGTGTTGGCATTGTCATTGGCACTGGTCTTGACACAGAAATTGGTGAGTATAATTCTAAAGTTTGTACATACAATGTGAAATTTATAAAATTCTTGAGCAATAGGCTTATTTACCGAAGATGCAGTGATCAGTATGTGTGGCTGCTCAAGACTCTTCACAGAGAATATTGGGGGCTGTGAGTTTTTGCCATTTCTTGAATTTCATGTGGATTTGTTTTATGTACAACTGTACATGTATACATGTACCTAGTATTTCCTTTTGTCCACTGGTAATATTTTGTTATGTTGGATTATTTATATGAACTAATTAAGGCACTTAAAAACTATGTATTAAATTATTAAGCAGGGTAAAAAAGTGTAAGTTATTATTAAAGGTTGACAAATACTAAAGATTGACAAAAGGTTTCAAATGCAGTCAAGTAACATGTAGCTTGGATTTTTATTTTTTTTTTTTTTAAATGGAAAGAAAAATAGAAATAAAAGCCTTCACATATAACAGATAGCTTTTATGGGTATTTGAGCAGTACGCTATGCTTATTACATGCATTGTGACCAGTACATGGGCATTAGTCATTGTGAAGTGCTCAAAAGTAGGAAACTGAATAGCAAGTTCTTTTTCATCATCTTTGAATGCATTGTAATACAGTATATGGAACAATGGAAATTTCAGTGCACTCTCCTCTAAAAATGAACAAGCTGACAAGTTTGGTTTTGTTGTATTCATGAAATATTCAGCCACGTTGAATTCAATTTGGTGCTGTGGTTTCCACAACAAGAATTAAAGCACGCACACACTATACTGGGGAGGAGAGAATGGAGGCCATTTGATTATTGGTTGCCATAGCAGCATGCTGTCAGTAAATCAGCACAAGGCAACATGTCTTGCTGAGGCAATTAACATTGAAGGAATTTTTTGATTGGCTGGCAAGAAATGTACAAGGCATTTCTGCGTTATACAGTATAGTATTTTTTTAATGGTTTTGTCTGTTCATTTATGGTACAGCTGTGTGATGATGAGGTTGAGGGAGTATACTTCTTTTGTCCACAAGGCCTTTGATGCTTCTTTGTTCAGGGAAATACACATATTTGTCAGGATAGAAATGGTTGTGTAAAGATATATTGCTGTATACTGCTAGCTGCAACCTCTTTATTATTCTTTCATTTTTGTAGTTGTATGTGCATGTGTGTGTGTGTGTGTGCATGTGTATGTGTGTGTGTGTGTGTGTGTGTGTGTGTGTGATTCCCAAGGGTATGATTATCTATCTGATAATGCAGAGTGCAGGCGGTGGTGAAATTGATTTCACTCTGACTACGTTGTATTCGTGTTTGTCATGTGACTAGTTAGACTTACATGTAAGATTGATTGAATTTGACCTTGTGTTCATCATTACACATTCTGATACAAGGAATGAGTGTGGTAGCCTGATAATACAGTTGCTCACAAAATCATTTCATGCTTACTATTGATGAGTGGTTTTAGCCACATGAACAAATATTATAATTCTTTTTGACAGATATGTCTTAAATTTGTTTACCTCTAAAATTGTAATTATAAATACTCTTGACAAATTCTTCTCCAGTTTGTCAATGATTGCCTGAAGAAATTTGGCTCACTTTTTGATTGTGATATAAAGTTGTGCTCAAGGCATATTTATCAAGAGTAGCTGAAAATACCATTATGTTACAGCACATTAATTACTGTTTATTATGTTCACCAGTGTACCAGAAGTATTTGGCGGGGTTATAATTACCTTCAATATTATCTCTAATGAGCTCCTTGGTTTTAATTTGTGTCATGTGTGAGTTTTTGCCTTTCATCGTAAAATTTCCTTAAATTCTAAATATGAAATGTAATTCCTATGTCCCAATGCATCTTGAAGTAACCTCTGCAGTCATGTGATTGTGAACTTTTATGTGTAATACATCTCTCTCTCCTTTACTAGATATATAGTTGCATAAAAGTCTCTTGTTGACAATGTTTATGATATTTTCGTAATGAGATTTTATTTTTTTTTTAATTTATATGTAATACAGTTTTCTTGTTAGACTTGACAAAAGAATTGATCAGTATTGAAAATGGTATTTCTTTTAAAGCAGAATTCCTCTTTCAAAGACTGTCAAAAAATAGGAACAGTTTTTCTCAGTGCATTTCATATACCAAGATATGGATTAGTGAAGTCTTGGTAGTAGTACCAGTATTACCTGTGGATTTTTTATCTTGAATTCATTTCCCCTTCTTTCTGCTGTAATGTGAATATGTAATTTACCTATCATATAGACATAGGCTGTTACTCATTGTGTACAAACACAAACATGTAGATGCATCAGTGACGTGGTAATATCATATGATCAAATATTCAGTCAGGGTTGAATAGCACTAAAAAGCAGAAGAAGTAATCAGCACATGCAACTGTGTAAGTAATAGTAAGCATGACAATTCTTATCTGTTAACAGGCAAGATCAGAACAGAGATGGTGGAGACAGAGTCAGAGAAGACACCTCTTGCACAGAAATTGGATGAATTTGGTGAACAACTGTCCAAGGTAAAGTGTGATTCTTTGTGTGAGAAAAGGCTAGAATCAAAGCCTTCTATACATTTGTGACCCTTCTAGTTGAAAGTGGATGCAAGGAGAACTGTGTGCTTTTAAAATGCCTCCCTGTATACAAACTGTAAATATAGTGTACAGAAAGATAGGATCACAGCAGAGATGTTGATAATGAAGTTTCCCCTCGCAGTCAATGCCTTTTTTGGTTGGTAAGTGATGATGTGGTTATTGATTATTGATTCTTGGTATTCCAACTGATTCCACTGAGCATTCTCCAGCCAAAGATGTCTGATTCCCCTTCAGAGTCCTGCCTTGTGTGGCAGTGATCTGCTGATGAATTGAATGTTTCTGAGGCTGGATATGGCAAACTCATTCATTCATGCATGCAAGGCATTTAACAGTCATTTGCCACTTTATTTGTGAGGTTCTATACAGTAAGTGTTTTACTGTTAACTTCTTTAATTTTTCTATAGATGGAACTCACCATGTCTGCAAAACTAATCTTTGACAAGACATTTATTACAACTGACATTTTGCTCATGAAAATTGACATAAATCTTTTAAAAATGTGTGTAAGTGGCACTTTCTCATAGACTTTTAAAGTAGCATCATATGTTGATATTTATTGTCTCTTGTTTTCATGCTCATGCTGCATTCCATCTTCTTGGTCCCAAACCAGGTTATCTCAGTGATCTGTGTGACAGTGTGGGCCATCAACATTGGCCACTTCTCAGACCCCTCACATGGCGGCTCCTGGGTAAAGGGAGCCATCTATTACTTCAAGATTGCTGTGGCCCTCGCTGTGGCTGCCATCCCAGAGGGTCTACCCACCATCATCACCACTTGCCTTGCCCTCGGTAAGTTTACTGCATAAATGGCATTGTGACCTGTAATATAGCTAGTAGTAATGCTTCAACCTAGATTAAATATTTGCATGTCTCTGTTGCTGTTGGAGGTATCATGAGCATTGAAGATAATATGCTGTAGAGTTGAAAACTGGATCTAGACAGTTAGTTGATTTAGTATGAAATGCTTATATGTGAAGAGAGCATCCTGGAGTATTCAGTTCCTGTCTCCAGTCAACAGAGGCAATGTACAATAGGAGTGGAGGAGTGAATGATAGGTGCAGGTGCTAGTTCTTAGGTTGTAGGTGTTTTGCCTACAAAATTATAGATAAGGGCAATCACTGTTTCTCCTAAGGCATAAGTCCTGAACTCATATGAATGAAGGTTAAAGAGATTGCTGAAGACTGAAGTTGTGGTTACATACTGATGGGTAGTTGATGTTTGTATGTATCTTAAAGTGTATATGTGTACTGAATTGTCTCAGTTGTGAATGGACTGAACAGCGAGCAAGAAGAATGGATGATTGCTTGAGGCATTTTATTTTGCCCTGTCATTAATGGCACATAGGTACCAGGCGCATGGCCAAAAAGAATGCCATTGTCAGGAGCTTGCCTTCTGTGGAGACTCTGGGCTGCACATCAGTCATCTGCTCAGATAAAACTGGTACCTTGACTACCAATCAGATGTCTGCATCAAAGGTGAGTAATGTGCACGTACACAATCAGATTTTCACTTTCCTTGTCAGAATCTATTCTTGGCACAGGTTGTTCAAAGTTTAAAGTTGTCATATAAGAATACAATAATGCCTCGTAATTGAGGTACCTCCAACCATGCCTGTGATGATAAATTCTCCAGAGTGCTCAACAGCATTTGCTGAAGAGATGAATTCCTCGTTGCTGAGGCTGGCTTAATTGCTCACAGGCTCTGTGAACAATTAAGAGAGTTGTTGTGAAACTTTGACAGATGTTGTCATCAATACAGACCCCCTCTCCCAAAATCAACATACCCTCCAACCCCCCCCCCCCCCAAAAAAAAACCAAAAAACAAACAAACAAACAAACAAACAAACAAACAAACAACAAAAAACAAAACAAAACACACACACACACACACACACTCACACAAATTTTTTAAAGTTCAAGAACTTCTGCAAATTGGGAAATATACTGTAACAAGTCAAAAGAGTATTAGATACTCCTAGATGTAGATAAAATGTTTAATATGTCAATGAGAGAGGCAGTGGTGGCTGGATTAGGCACCTTAGAGGGTAACAAGGTTCAAATGGGTCCTTGTGATCAAACTAAACACTATCATCATTTGAAACATGGTCATATTTTCACCAGATTTTTCAGGAATCATTCTTCAGAGGGAAGTTAAGACAAAGACACATAAAGGTGGCCCTGTGGTGGCCCAAGGGCCCCAAACTATAAATTACTGTTTCCCTTGACTGAATGTATATGCCACAACTGCTTTGTTTTTCAGATATGAAATATGTTTCATTTCTAGCCAGACATTTGCTTTGTTGAAATACTAAATATTGACAAAACCACATTTTCATTTCTAAATACACCTTTAACATGCTATAAATACCTTGAAGTGACCAGTAGTTAGGGAATATCTCTTTTCCAGCATACATACACCAATTTGTATATTGTTATCTATCCCTTTCCAGTTCTTTGTGATGAAGGATGTGAAAGACAATGCTGCTGCCTTCCATGAATTCACTGTCAGTGGAACTACCTATGAACCAAAGGGAGACGTGTGAGTAGCATTTTCTGCTGTTTTCATCTGTCCACACATGAGGTAAAAACAGAAAACATCGTAGTCATCAATTTTATACTGTCCAAAGGAAGAAAATGTTATGCTACACTTCATTTCTGAGTTTGAATATGTTCTTTAATATATGTTAACCTCAGTCAGGGTTTTGACAAGTAATTGAATACACATCAAATACCCTTTCCCTCTTGTTGGTAATACCTTTGCTACAGAGAAAATACATGTGTTCATGTCAAGTAATGAAGAATGTTCTTTGCCCTGTCACTTACCAGCTTTTATGAAGGGAGGAGGGCTGACCTATCCCAGTTTGAGGCCTTACCAGAGCTGGCGACAATATGTGCAATGTGCAACGAGTCTGCTATTGACTACAATGATGTAAGTATTAATTCTTTGTGGAATAAGTGAGATAGGTTAGGTGGGGTAAGCAAGAGGAGAGATGAGTTATATGAACTGATGAGAGAGAACAGCAGAGAGGGGCAAAATGAGGTCAAGAAGAGAAGTGGAGAGATCAGTCAGTGATGTCCCCCTCAAAATAGTATCGGGGAAAAAAACCCAAACTATTCAAGATAGGGAGAGGCAGACCTAGTTATACTAGATTAGTTTGTAATATAATTCCGAAGGAAAAACTTAAAAGTTGAGAATTGGTTGAAAGATAAGGAAATGTATGGCAGCCGATGGACGAAATGGAGAGAGCTGTAGAAGTTTTCAATGGGCGTAAGTTGTAACAAAATATATTTTGTTCTTGAGGTACCCCCGGCCATGCCTGTGATGATAAATTCTCCACAGAGTGCTCAACAGCATTTGCTGAAGAGATGAATTCCTCGTTGCTGAGGCTGGCTAATTTGATATGTAAGCGCTGTGAAAAAAGCGAAAGAAAGAAAAAGTTGATGAACATTTTTACCTGATGACCAGATGACACCCTTAGATTGATCTATACTACACTGATGAAAGGAACTCACAGTGCTTGTTTATTACAAGTGGCTGATAGTGACAGGATAGCGACAGGTGGAGTAATATAGATACATGTCGAAATAGGTAGTTCATTTTCTTTTCCTTTTTCATATTCGATGACACTTCCCATGGATGGTAAGACATACTTTACCCCACCTTCTGTATCTTTCCATGTTGCACTAGGCAAAGGGCGTGTATGAGAAGGTGGGTGAGGCCACAGAGACTGCCCTCACAGTGCTCGTGGAGAAGATGAACATCATGGGCACAGATCTGATTCGCCTGTCCAAAGCTCAGCTGTCCAATGCTTGCAACCAGGCCATTGCCTCGCTCTACAACAAAGAGGTCACCCTGGAGTTCAGCCGTGACCGCAAGTCCATGAGCTGCTACTGCTCCCCTTCCAAGATCTCAAAGGCCACAGGCAACAAGATGTTTGTAAAGGTACCAGGCTTGCTCATGTCTCTTTTGTCTATTTCCTCTACACTGTATGTGTTTTCTAAAATCAGTAGCTTGGCATATATGCAAAATCAGAGATGATTGGTATTACCTGATATACTGATTCTACTGTATTTAGCACAATCATGTCTTCTTCTTTTTTCTTTGATGAAGAAAACCAGAATGTCTCACTGTCCTGCTTATTTTTGCAATAATCTGGATTATAAACGTTGATAAAGTGTAACTGGACTATTGCAAATAAAAATATGATGTTAGATCAGTGCTTTTACATCTCTGAAACCAATCATATAGTAACACATGCAGTTTAGTTCTTAGATGTCTCTGCCTTTTCCGTTATTTGTGTGCTTCTTGTGAGTTTTGACAAAGTATTTTTCAAAGATAGCATGGACTGGCACTATTAATGAACACTATTGTCACATGTCACAATATTTTGTGATTCCCATCATTTCTGTTGGTAACTTTAAAATATAAATGACATTCAGCTTTGTGGCCTTTGTTGAAAAGGTTTACCTGACTTCCTGCTGTACAAAAGGTCAAAGAAGTCAGTTATTCAATTGCTTGCCTTTAGAGAAGAATGACTGTAATCGTAATCACATCTTTGTCTAAATTCCAGTTTGGTGCTTTGATGTTGTTAACCCTTTTTGCTGCTCATGATGACCAGTTCATGTCAGAGTGTTGTCTTTTGATGAGGCTGCTGAACATGTGAATTCCTCGTTTCTGAAGCAGGCGTATGATGGGTTGTCACTATGAAAAGGCGGAATGTTAATTGAATAAATGAACAATTGAAAATTATGGACAATTTGCTGTTGATTGTACTCATGACGTAATCATATTTTGAATCCTCACAGTAACAGCTTTATTTATTTGGATTTAATTTTTTTTTTCTCAGTTTATTGATGATGCCGTTTCAGGATTATATTGAAAGGTTCTTCAGATGTGACATGCATTATGGAAGAGTATGCAATTGTCAGTATGTCTTGTACTATGTTGCTGTGGTAAAAGACAAGAAAAAAGGAGATACTTTATAGGCCTTATATAACAAGTCGAATTTTTGCAAATCAGGACTTCCTGACAGTTTTGCAAGTGGTTAGATTCCCAGTCGTGGAGTACAATAATCAGTGAAGCAATATGTGCATGTATGTTGCATTTACTCTGGATCAGAGTCAATATTTTTGTGTGTTGTTGAAATCACATATAGCACTCAATTAGCAAATCCCCCCCCCCCCAATAAAAGAGAACCAACCCCATGAGATATACAATATTTGGTAGTGTAGTATACATTTGATGTGGATCCGCCTTCTGAGTAGAAATGCTAATTCAGTGTTTTGGTCTACATCCTCATGAAAGTTGTGTCTTTCCTTCAACATTTATGGCTGCAGGAGATTACTTTCTTTGTCTCTTGATTGTTGTTCATGAGGAAGCAGCCTTAGTCATATTTGTATTTTTCCTATTCTAGGGTGCTCCAGAGGGCATCCTGGATCGCTGCACCCATGTGAGGGTTGGGAGCACAAAGGTGCCTCTTACACCCAAAGTCAAGGCTGAGATCATTGAGCGGATCATGTCTTATGGCACAGGTGGGTATCATTGATATAGTAGCACAGGCATAGGTGAAGAAAGTTGTAAGGATTGCAATAAAGCATTCTTGCCTTGTTACCTGAATGATGTGCTGCTATATCTATTGATGTGAACAGATTTTGGAGTTGTCTTATTGCTGTGACAATTGAAGGAAGACAACTTGAACTAAGAATATGACGTTATCTGATTCAGAGATCGGGGGGGGGGGGGGGGGAGGGGCATTGCTTGTGTGTACATTGTACTGTTGGATTGCACAGGGAAAGAATTAATCTTGTGCCTTTAAAATCCTTTGAGAAAGGTGGCAGTTTAAAAGAAAATGCACCACCATGCCCTTACATACAATGTTCATCATAATGTATGTTTTCCATTTCATTAATTTCCACATCAAACAATAGTCATCACTGTTTTGAATAAGTACACAGCAAAGTTTATGTGTCTTTGTTGCTACTTAGAGAGGGCATATCTGATTCTTTTTTTTTTTTAATACAGTGAGGCTGGCATTATGGGTCTTAACTTCTTTGATATTATGCTGTTCTGAGAGTGTATTGCATATGCTTTCCAATAACTTATGTATGAATTAGTCTATACTACCCATCACCAAGACTTGGAGAGAGTCTCTTTTTCATGAAATCAAAGGTTGTAGTTTGGTGTGTTTCTAATGAGACAGATGGCATTTTGTGACAAATATTGTTGAAATATGTACTCGTATGTATGATGGTAAAATCTAGACTCCTGTTGTTTTCGGTGCTGTTGCCCTCAGTGCTTCATCCTTTATAGGGTCAAAGGTCATGTTAAGGTTGCTGACTTGTACACACTGCTGGTCTCACTTTCTTTTTCTTTTGTCCTGGTGCTCTTGACTTCTATATTCAGGGATACACTTGCATTGCCACTTTCTAGTTGTGATTGGAAATAAGAAGGTTTTCTACTTCTTTTTCATGTAATTCATCTCAAAACTGTATGATGAGTAGAGTGGGAGTTGTAGAGTGAATAGAGAGGTGCCCATCCCTAAACTGGTAGGCTTGATGCAGCTTGATTTCATCACATTGTAGTTAACAATTTCTTCATCATTTTTATACTTTCAGGTCGTGATGCCTTGCGTTGTCTTGGTCTGGCCACTGTGGACAACCCAGAGAAGAAGGAGGCAATGGATCTGGAGAATGCTGCCAACTTCTGGAAGTATGAGGTATGTCATGACATTTGTCTTTCACCTGTAATCTAACACATTTGAAAAGTTTGTCAGTGCATTCTCCTGTATGTATTTCTGTGTATAATGTAGCCAATAGCCCTGATAAAAATGCAGCCAATGTCAATGTGAATTAACACTGTTGTCATATGGGGATATTTTGTGACTCCTATCATTTCTGTTGGTAACTTTAGAATATAAATTACATTACATAGATGATGATTTGGGGGGGGGGGGGGGGGAGGGAACATACCGAATGTTCCACCCGAAGGGTTTGAAATGCTATTTAGGCTATAAGCCCCTTGACTTCGTCTCGGGACTTATAGCCTCCCGAAATAGCATTTCAAACCCTGAGGGTGGAACGTTTGGTACATGTTCCTGACAACAAAAGTCATCATCTGTTATATGATATGGGTTAGTCAAATACGTCAACGTCAACCACCAGCACAACGCACTCGCTCGCTCGCTCGTGTGTTGCAGAGCTGCAGAGCCAAATTCACTGTGCGCACGCGGTCTTAGGCCTTCTGTCATTTGTCACGTGAAAATGTTTTCCCATGGGAGAACATAACAAAAATGTTCGCCCATGGGCAAACATAACGAATGTTCCTCCATCACGTGACTGTGTTTAGCCAATCACTAACCGGTATTTGACTAACCCATTTAATATTCAGCATTGTGCCCTTTGTTGAAAAGGTTTACCTGACTTCCTGCTGTACAAAAGGTCAAGGATATCAGTTATTCAATTGCTTGCCTTTAGAGAAGAATGACTGTGACCTTAATCACAGCTTTGTCTAAATTCCAGTTTGGTGCTTTGATGTTAACCCTTTTGCTGCTCATGATGACCAGTTCATGTCAGAGTGTTGTCTTTTGATGAGGCTGCTGAACATGTGAATTCCTCGTTTCTGAAGCAGGCATGTGATAGGTTACTGCTATGGAAAGCTGGAATGTTAATTGAATAAATGAACAATTGAAAATTACACTCTTTACCCTACCTGCACACATGAATAATTTGTCCACATATGAATGTGAGACAAATGGCAGTCAGTACATGCTACATCACTCTTGTCTAGAATATTTTGACAAAGTGGAAAGCAGAATTATTATGGCTATCTTCATTTGTTTGTTTGTTTTGCTGCATTTTGATGAACTATTTTTGATATTTTTGTCAAGTTGTCATGTGAAAGCTGTTGAACTTTGTGAAATCAAGTGAAGTTAACTCTTTCTTCACAGAGTAATATGACGTTTGTCGGCTGTGTGGCCATGCTGGACCCGCCCCGTGCCGAGGTCCGTGCTTCTGTTGAAGAGTGTCGTGATGCTGGAATCCGCATCATTGTCATCACTGGTGACAACAAAGCAACAGCTGAGGCCATCTGCAGGAAGATTGGAGTCTTTGGGGAGGATGAGTCTACTGAAGGTGTGTCATAGAAGTACATGATGCAGTGACAGCATTAGAATACGGCAGTTATTTTTGTCGTTTTGAAGGAAATCCTATAAGAGAGTGTTAGTCTTTGCCTTTCTAACAATGTTGAAAGGTTACATCATGTCATGTTCATGCTCTATAGCAAAGTTGTGTGCAGTTGTGTACAATTTGACAAAACTCAGTTGCTGAAGTCATCAATGCCTGTGTGTGCTTCTTGTGGTTGAGTTACCAGCAAAGGGTATGATTACTAATCTGAGTTCTTTTTAGTCACTTAGACATTTTAGATTGTCCTCCTTGCTGTTTGAATTAGAAATCTGTGACAGAAAAAAAAGAAAGACTTTCCCCAGAAAGATGTACTGTGTAAGTGGTTCCACAAACCTATACATGCCACTATCAATTTAGCTATGTACTACATGACGTGATATTGCCACAATAAAATAAAAAAATCGTCTGGAATGCCCCTTTTAAGTTCAAAGGCATGGGTAATGATTTATCACTTACAGATAAGATGATCTTCACTGATCCTACTAATCATCTCGAAGGCAAGTATATCCAGAGCCTCCCACTTCAGTCATACTTGTACAAACTATATTGAAGTGAAATGAGTGATTTCTTCTGTGCTTCATTTCCCCCAGGGCTGTCCTATTCTGGTCGTGAGTTGGATGACCTGAGTCCGGCTGAACAGAAGGCGGCGTGCCTACGTGCTAGACTATTTTCTCGTGTGGAGCCTGCACACAAGAGCAAGATCGTTGAATACCTGCAGAGCGAGGGCGAGATCTCTGCCATGGTCAGGATACTATTGACATTGTCCTTGCAATTCATATTCAGTTGCAAACTGTTCCATTTGTTAGTGATGGGAAATATTGCATGTGTTTTTCTATTGCAGGCAGTGTGTAACTCCATGAAACTATTTTGACATTTGTTGCAGCTTTTCATTTTTAATTTACATTTTTCAGGAAATGAAATCATGAAAAATCAAGGTTGCGGGTGGAGCTTGGGAAAAGATTCCCATTTAATGATAGAGATATAAACTAGCCAACAGGCATAAACATTCTCTGTAAATTTTTCATTATTCCCATCTTCTTACCGCTATGTATGTGCTGATAGGAGCAGTGATGTTCACAATCAATTCCCTAGTTATTACCCTTTGTTCTCTCCTTTTTCAAAGCCATACATGCCTGAGACTAATAGGACTGTCTGGTTCTTATGTGGTTGTCATGAAGACTTCCACCATTTGATGAATCTGTGTTTTGTTCTCTTACTGTGAGTGCCTGGACAATAAATATAAGTTGTCATCACCATTTCTTCTGAGTTATCATCATAAAGTTATAATGTTTTGACATGTGAGCATCCTAAATGTCTTTTTGGCCCTAGACTGGTGATGGTGTGAATGATGCCCCTGCCCTCAAGAAGGCTGAGATTGGTATTGCCATGGGATCAGGAACAGCTGTTGCCAAGAGTGCTTCTGATATCCTTTTCTACACACTGCTGTCACATCTTTGAGAATATGATTTGAACTGACATTACACTGGTTATGCTTTATAATCACACTTTTGAATTCATTCTAGACTTATCAGGTTACTGAAAGACATGGAGATACTTGAAAGAACTGTATTTGTTTTGTCAAGAGTAGTACCTTATTTTGCATATTTTGTATTTATGTTCTGCTCTGACTTGTGCTTACAACGGTTTTGTTAATTTTTTTTTTAAAGTGCATTAGTTTGTCAGTGTTGTGGGGCATGTGTAGCACAGAGTCTACATGTAGAGTCAAAATTGCAAGACTGGAATGGAAGTAAGTTTGAAGGCAATAGCTTTCCTTGACAGCATAGCACAGATGGTGTTGGCTGATGACAACTTCTCCACCATTGTCACAGCGGTAGAGGAAGGGCGTGCCATCTACAACAACATGAAGCAGTTCATCAGATACCTCATCTCATCCAACATTGGAGAAGTTGTCAGGTGAGAAACTCCTTTGATGATGCTTTGATGGTACAATCTTGCACTATCATGTTAATTATCTTCCAGTCATTGAAGTGAGAATGACAAGATTTGCTATTAATTTCTCTCTTCAACAGTAATCTACTGCCTGTGTAGGCATCTGCACTTTCCCGTTCAGGTAACATGGCAGAATAGCACAAAGTGTCTTATTCCTTGTTAGGAAATACCAATTTTTTTCCTGATTTTGTATGTATAGACAGGTGACACTGACTGCCACAGTGCCATGGGCTTCCTTATTGGAAAATAGAGTAGTTTTTGGTCGCATGGCATAACTTACAAGACTTGAAAAACCTACCTGTGCTTGCTCTGTATAGACCATGGTATCTGCAGAGTAGTTTTGAGAGGTAAGCAGATTGCTATACTTGTACAAACATATTCTTGTTTATGATTTGCTGTCTCATTGTGTGGTTTTGATCTTTATAACTTTGCGTGTCTTCATTATTTTTCAATTGTGTTTGTCAGTATTTTCTTGACTGCTGCTCTGGGCATGCCTGAAGCTCTCATCCCTGTCCAGCTGCTGTGGGTGAACTTGGTCACTGACGGTCTCCCAGCCACTGCCCTTGGCTTCAACCCACCTGATATTGATATCATGGAAAAGCCGCCTCGCAACTCCCGTGAGCCCCTTATCAGTGGCTGGCTGTTCTTCCGCTACATGGCCATTGGAAGTAAGCTCACCAGTCTTCCTTCTAGCAACAACACTTTTTTTTTTTGTTTCATATTTTATTCACTGCAGTGAGGCAGTTATACTTTTTATCCAGCTTGTGTGGATTGATATTACCATATACATACTTAAATTTTTATATTTCTGATTACCCTCTCACTTGACCTTTTTCATAATTTCTACATAGTTTCTTGTTCATAATGTGCTATGTTGAATGAGAAATGTATTTTTTTTTCTTTGACAGCGGTATGCAGTGCCATGAACAACAGATATATCTTCTCTTTGTAGTCATCCAGTCATATGCCTCACTTATGACATGCTTAGAGAAAATTTTTACGACCATCAAGGTACAAACATCATTACGGTTTGATGCATGAATGTGAACCCTCAATTTTCTCTAATTTTATGCATACTTCACCATAGGGGATTCCCTTGTTACTTGAACAGGTTACTTATACGATGTATCTCAGACTCATCTAACAACATGGTTAAAATTCTTCCCCACAGTCTATGTTGGAGCAGCGACTGTTGGAGCCTCAGCCTGGTGGTTTATGTTCTATGAGCATGGACCCCATCTCTCATTCTGGCAGCTGGTGAGTAGGAGGGACTCGTTTGGGGATCTCAAGCATATGCGCAGTCTTGTCCAGGGGCAGTGCGCTACTTTTTGTAGTAGTAATTTCAGCTCAGAAACTTGCCTTGCCTTGTGAAAGGGTTAAACACAAAGCTGTAAGTAGATTGAGCAAAACCTAGGAAAACAGTCACTAATTTTTTGTTTTGGTGATGTCTTCCTAAGACATGACATATGTTGCTCATACAATACAGCTTCTTACTTTGTCTTTATGATTAAAGAGTACCAAGCAGTTATGTCATAGCCATTCATCACCATGGAAACTAAACAACCTCAACTAGCCCAGTCTGTGAACACTGTTGTTGCTAACCATGCTTGCACCTGGTTCCAACCCAAGCTATTACAAGATACTGTGACAGCATCACATTGGTACTCATTAGGATATTACTGTAAGATAGGCATGTGTACTAAAGGATGAATAGGAATAAAACTTTAAAAACACTTGCAGATGGCAGACATCAAGTGAGTTGCCACTGCTGTGCCTTCACTGAATAATCATGGTATATACTGTCCACTATGGTACACACTATGCCACACAATAAGCAGGAACTCTAAGCATTTACTTGGATCCAGAAGTCTGCCTACAGTGAAGTTGCTGTAGCTGTAGTTCTCTCCAACCTTCATCATTGCCATGATATATTGTATGCTTGTCTCCATCAAAATATTTCGAAGTGAGGGAAGGTCTTGCTCTGAGATTTGTTGAGTGTTTCTATGATACACTAATATTGGGAAAGGTATTGGTATGAGCTAACATTTAGTGCATTGGGCAACCACACATGAGGATTTACAGATTGTTTAATGTTGAAGTTGGAAGGCAGGGTAGAGCTTTGTTATACAAACAAAAGAAATGCAGAGTATGCATTTATAGATCAAAGGCATCACAGGCCCTGAGAGGAGGAGAAGAGATGCAAGTCTTATTTCATGCTTATATGCTTCTATAATATTTACAGCATGTATATGTAAATTAGGAGAAACAGTAAGAAAGTATGGAGATGGGATTTCCCCTTCCCTTGCCCACCATGCATAATGTTCAGAGAATGGAAGCTGCATTGATGTCACATGTCTTTACAGACCCACCACATGCAGTGTCCTCTGGAGCCTAAGAACTTCAAGAAGCTGGACTGTGAGGTGTTTGAAGATCCCCATCACATGACCATGGCCCTCTCTGTGCTGGTCACCATTGAGATGCTCAATGCCCTCAACAGGTACCCAGGAGTCCAGGCAATACAGTTATGACAGTCAATGAAGAAAATTAATCATGTTTCTTGGTCAAGTTGAACATTCTTCTTCATATTCTCTACCAAATGTACCATGATAATCTAGTATAGGCCTATGTATTTTGCAGTTTCACCAGGCCTATGATAGTCTACAGTATAGTTAAATAGAAACAAAAAATTAAAACTCTGAAATTTATCAAGCCTTTGACATTTTACAGTGGGAATAGGCAAAAATCTGAAATTAATAACCTAGTGCTTTCCCTGCTGGCATTATGCAGGCCACTTCTCTTGCTGAGCTATCTAGTCATCTATAATCATCTGTTCCTTAGTTTGTTCCAAATTATGAATGACACAGATCCAGACTACTACCATCCATAGGGCTATGCGTTCTTGCATGGGGCAAGTTCAACTCATTTCCCTGGCAAGTGATTTTATTGGGCACTTGCTGGCAGGGGACCAAAATGACAAATAACTTTTGTAATGGAGTACCAAGGTGTGATGCTTAGCCATTCATCACCATGGAAACTGGTTCTGAACAATCTCGGCTGGCCTGGTTGTTTATGTGCATACCTTATTCCAACCCAAGCTACAACAGAATCTGCTTCCTTGCCTTACACTGAATTTACTTGTTAGTAACAATGTGTTATGACACATGTTTTAAAAGAGGGATTTACTGCTGTAGCGAAGGTTCAAACGGATGTTCCTATGGTACTCTCACATTTGGAAAATTGCATTGTAATAAGAGTTGTGAATGCTGTTGTAGCTCAGTGGATAAGACCACAGACTCTCAATATCAAGGCCCCTGGTTCATGGCCCCTGTCTGCAGCGGATGTGTTGAGGCGAAGTACTTTGTCTTCCTTACATAGTCCTGTGTAAGCCGCCAGTCCCGTAGTTGCTTGCTCATAAGTATTTTTTTACTTCCTTAGCTGTCATGTAAAACAAATCAAATCAGTTTAAGTGAATTCAAATCAGATGTATGGGAGTTCTGTCAGTTGCTTTCAAACTGAAATTTCTCATCTTGTAATGTCTCAGTCTTGTTATTTTACCTCTCCAAATAGCCCCCCCCCAAAAAAACAAACAAACAAACAAACAAACAAAACAAAACATAATCGCATATGATATGTAACTGGCTTAGGCTTTGAATCATGAGGTAATTGAATGTAGCTCACTGAAAATAGAAAGTGCATTTTGACTGGTACACTGAAGTGTGAGTGATGGTGGAGGCATAGGGCATACAGCCTCAGCCTTGATGTACATGATAGAGTGTTGATGATACATGTAATACTTGTCGTTAACAACTTCCTGGGTGCCTAGTAGCATCTCATTTGATATTTCGCCCTTTCTGAATTTTGTAACACAATCTGATTTGGTTGATATTTAAAGGTGCTTGTGATCACATTCTTTCTTGTAATGCCCCCTGTATTCTCTGCTCTTAGCTTGAGTGAGAACCAGTCACTGCTTGTCATGCCTCCCTGGTCCAACATGTGGCTGCTTGGATCCATCGCTCTCTCCATGATCCTCCACTTTGTCATCCTCTATGTCGACATCCTCTCGGTAAGCAACAGCTTGGACATTTTTAATGGATGGGGAACGAGGAGATTGCAAGTTAGGGAAGCATTGTTCTGTTTACTGTTTCATTCTGTGTCTTTGGCAAATGTTGAGTAGAAAGCATTGCAAAGATCCTATGATCTTTTGATAATGATGAATTTGAAGGAGTCAAAATTGATTTCATGTTTAGCCACTTGTATATGATTGATGTCAGTTTAATAGCTAATTTTAAGTCATTAAAACAAATGGGTGCATGTGTTGGTTATTTAAAAAAATGTTGATGGATCATACCAGTGATGATGATAAATTTCATGTTTGTGTTTCATTTTGTGTATTTACTTTGAGTACTTGATTTTTACTAATTGACAAATCCATGTATACAATATGTTTGTCTTTTTGACTGTTTATCTGTTCATCGCTCTCTATCTCTGTATGTATGTATGTATGCAGGGCTCGATGTTAGCAGTGACCTAGTTGCCCGGGGCCACTAACAATTTATGTTAGGCCACCAAATTTCCAAAAAGCTTATCTTCTGGTGGCCCAATTGGTTGATATTTGATATTTCCCTTATTTTAGGCCACCACATTTCTTTTTCAGGCTCCCAAAATTTCAAATTCAAAGATTTTATTGGCCCACATGGGCCACCAGAGAAAAGCGTTAGTGTCGTGCCCGTGTGTTTGTATATGCTTATCTATGCTGAGCTCCACATGAATATTTTGTATGTCTAAGTCTCTGTTTCTTCCATGTGTTTGTCTTTTAACAGACTGTGTTTCAGATCACACCTTTGAACCTTGCTGAGTGGATAGCTGTGTTCAAGATTTCTCTGCCTGTGATACTCCTAGATGAGACACTCAAGTTCATGGCAAGGAGCATGGGCACAGAGAGTAAGCAAGAAAAAGATAACAGTCTCTTCGTGCTTGTTGGTTGTATAGTGGCATATCTGGCTGTGATCTTTTTCATCTAACACACCAACAAGCAGACCTCTTTTTTTTTTTTTTTTTTGTTCCAGAGAAGATTTTTTTTTTTTCCTTTGGCAACAAATTATAACTCATCCCCAATCTTGTGTTATGAGTTAAATTTTGGTACTTTGTAATTTTCTTTGGACAGTTGTCTCTACTCTTTTGACTCCATCTTTTTTTTTTTCTGTCAGCAATCAAACTTTGCATTGTACATCCAATTTGTGCCATCTGCTAAAGTCATGTATCCAGTGCTTTCTCCAAACACCCACTTTAGCTGGTGGTAGAGGTTCATGTTTTCCTACATGCAAACTCTTTATGATACATGAAGCCACGGAATCAAAGCTGCCCAGGAAAACATATTTTCTATGAGATGCATTGGACATACGCACAAATTCTTTGCAATAATATCTGTGTTCCAACAGTGAGGAACAAGAATGAATAAACTTGTGGCATATAGACTCAAAAGCAAAGCTATTTCTGAGCAATGTATTCTGTAAGGTGCATGCGTGCATGACCAGAAGTACTTTCTCTGTCACTCTTTAAATTGTTGAAAACTAAAAACAATACGTTTGAGCACCACCAACGTTTTTATAGGATACTTTGCATGTGACCAGCATTACCTTAGCATCTTTTGCATAGAAAGGGAGCTTTTTTTTTTTTAAACAATGTGCATTCTGAAATAACAGCATGTGTGATAGATTATGCCAGATGCCCTTCAGCTCCTTATTCAGAGGACATGGCTGCAATTTGCCTCAAAAGATGCAGATTACATTGACATATTCCCACTCTATTCATTTTTTTTTTCATTCTTCATGTTATTATTATTATTATCATTATTTTAGTATTACAGTTATCATTAAAAGTATTAACTTCTGGGGTCCAGCTGGTCACAAGTGGGTTTAGCCCTGGCATTGTAAGAGATAGCTTGGACATACACCACTGAAGATTAGTTTGTTATGTGAATATTTCCTCAATATGAAGCACTGAATAGAAGTGTTGTTTGATGAAGAAATGGATCCACAAAGAAATATGGAGTTGTGTTCATCCAGGCAGCATTGATTCTGTGACCGAAAGGGGAAAAGTGAGGAAATACGTAAGATCTCACAGGAGGACTGGGACTGTTTTCTGTCCATAGTATCCTTTCACATGACTACTGTAATGTAATATGAATATGTTTTGTCTCATGAAGAGAGTGTTCCTTGTATCCCAAGAGAACTAACACATGTGAAAAGTCTTATAGGAATTGTTTGTGGTGTTAATATATGTACAATTGTATATATACACCTATATATGTATTTGTACTATCCGTGTGTGGTCTTTTCCCCCTGATGTTTTTAACTGCTTAGGTTTTCTAGAGTAAGACTGATCTTGCTGTTGTCTGGACCCAGCAAAATTATCTCTGACATTTGCTGATTGTCTTGTTTACAAAATGAGGATACTTTTTATAAAGTAGATGCTGGTCTATCTGGCAAGTGACATTACTATCAAGAATGAAATTGACTCTAGATACCTAGATAAAGAAAAACAGATGAAAACATTTATTATCTTGTGTAAATACTGAAGTTCTGCATGATTAAGTGTATTTTCATAGAGAGACTAAATCCCGCATTTGAAAGAAAGAAATCTATGCAGGAAGTACATCTTTCATTTTTTATTTCAAAACATGGTTTATGCCCCAATCAAATATCCCTGGAGCATTAATACATTGATGTTGAATAGATTTGAAACTGCTCCATGTAAATTCATGGCAACTGTGTCATTACCTCTTTATGTTTCTGATCATGAGATGGAGAAGCACAACAGCAAGAGATATCTAACATGTTTTTCTTACCTCTCTTATTTATAATGGTATATTGCCATCACATTTGTTGTTTTGCACCATGTAGCATAGCTTACTCACACTTTCTCAATTTGAATGTTCTTTGGGCTTCTTCCAAACAGAAGACTAACAAGGCAATACCTTTCTTTGGCAATCTGCTTGTTTGCTTTGTCTATTATAAACAAAACATTTCACTTTTCAGTTGTTTAGAGTCAAATCTAAAGCTAAAGCTAAAGCCAGTATCTAATGTTATGCTTCAGACTTTCTTTTTTAATTGACACACCTCGGATGCAGTCAGTTTTCTGATTCCTGAAGTCGTGCTTTATGTCAGAAGTACCAAACTCGCCTCAGCTTAAGTCAACTTTGAATTGACATGTTCAAAAATTGCGCTGTAAGTCTTTATAGTGGTTCAAAAACATTCAAGTTGTCACAATTTTTAGAAGTGCCTGTTTGTACATAACACGTAGCGCACTGTACACAATTAACTTCTATTCAGATATCAATCTTTTACTGTAATGAGTTGGAAGGTTACCTCATTTTACAGTAACCTGTCTGGTTCATAGATGTAAGTAATCATTTTTGTATATTTAATTTTGTCTCTTCTGCACGTTATTTAAGGATTTGAAATGCTGAATATGATCTTAAATTTTCTAAACATGTGATGTTCATTAAAAAGAAAAAAAAAAGTGTATAATTACCTCCCCCCCCCCAAAAAAAAAGAAAAAAAAAAGAAAAAGAAAATGAGAGAAAAAAGAAAAAGAAACAATAGAAAACAGAAACAAACAAAGAGAGAGAACACTGAAAAAAATCTAAGCATATAGCAGGGGCACATTTTTGTGCTGCATAGAGGTTTATAGAGTTCAGATCTTGGTCTGCAACATTCAGGACAGTCAAAAAGAGCACTGAGCAATTTCTGGATTCCCCTTGTTAATTGTCAACAGATTGCTTTCTTTCTTGCATTAGCTGTGGGTGGGTCAAGCTGACAAGTTTCTGGGTGCTGAATATCTCCTCTACACTCTTGACCTTTATTCTACTTTTTGTGTTGTGCAAGTACCAAACTCATTTTATTTTCAGGTTGTGGTAGATGCAAATTGGGCATTGTACAGTAAAGCTAATTTTCACATGATTGTCATAAATTAACTTGTGTGTTGTGGAGTTTGCTAATGCTTAGAGAAGACCATATTTATAATGATATTTGTGAAAATGCAATATTGGTTGATGCTAATTGACTATGTAACACTGAAAATAACAAAAACAAAGTAATATATGAAGAATAATCTTCACATATAGGAGAAAAAAATAGTAAAATGGATATCATTTGTCAAATGGAATGTTATTTTGCTTATGTTTTGTGTGAAAATGGAACAAAAAAAAAAATCCCAAAACAAAACAAAAACCCACCAAGAACGGTTAGTATCCATCAATGTGGAATCACTAGGAAAAGAGATAGTGTAAAGTCAACTTTACCTTCGTACATGTATATGACATTGGAATTTTTATGAACCGACTCAGAACATCCTACATTTTTACAATGGGTGCCATGATACATTTTTCCCCTTCTTCTTCTTAAATATCATTTCTTCCTGCATAAATCTTGGCCAGTGAACTTTCTTGAAAGTTTGAGAGGCAAAACAAAAGTCCTATGTTATATTCATTTATATAGATCATTCATTTTACTTGCTCTATATGTGTACCAGTTGCACAACATTTGGTGGTAGCTGGATCATCCAACTGACACTCCATTCTGTGTCATTCAATCAGTTTGAAGTTTTTATTTAATATTAGTCATTATCACCCTGCCCTGGTATGGTTTATTTTCAAATACATGTCCTTTTAACTTGTGTGTCGTTTAGATCACATCAGTTATCATGCTGCAACATTGTTCCTTTGTTATACATTATTATGCAACATGTAGGTGGGTTTGCAATACTTCAGAGTCACAGCAGTGGAGGTAAAAGAGTTACGTTGACAGGAAAAACGGAATCAGCTGTTTGTGTCTTTGTTTTACTCTCACTATCCCAAACTGTATAACAGTGAAATTGTATTCAAATTCAGTCCTGGATTATCATATCGAAAACAAAAACTGTGCATTGTTGGTCTTTTAAATGGTGGTTATAGCTGATTTTTTTTCTTATTGTAAAGGTGAAGAGAATTTCATCAATTTGCCAATGATACAGCTAGGTTTATATGCTTGAGTAAATCTCAGGCTTCTGTGTAAAATTTTGTTCCCTGTTACACTGCAAATGTACACATGCCAGAGGGGGAAAAAAAATTCAAAAGATACTTTATAGGCATGAAATGGAGTAGGGAATTTGTCAAATTACTGTTTATTATTGTATTGTTTGAGTAATAAAATGGGAAAAAAAAATCAGTGAAAGTATGTTCTACCCCCAAAAAGGTGTTGTCAATTTGTTGTTTGGTTTTTGTTAGCTCCAGAACCTTTACTGTATTCATAGCCTTTCCCCTCCACCTTGTTTGTTATTCATAACCTTTCCCCTCCACCTTGTTTGTTACAACAACAGTTTGTCCTCGGTGGGTACCTGTGTCAGTCCTCTGTTCTGTAATCATCCTCTCCCCATCCATTCCCTCCTTCCATTGTCATTTTCTGTTTTTATGTGACGTTCATGAAAATTTATGATATCTCCAGATATTTCAGATGGCAAGACAGGAGAATATACACTTGTACACTCCACAGTTACCTAATACACTGCCTGAATATTTACGTCTACATGCTTGGCATTCTAGTGGGGATGAATATGCGTACATTTGCCATATGAAGAAGATCAAATATTCACACTCCCTTACAAAAAAAAAAAAGAAAAAAAAAGAATAATAAAAGTCATTATTATAATAAATCATACCCTTGTTGATAATCCGAGAAATATCATATATAGGTGTATAAATTTGATGAGATAACTACAAGGATTTCATGTTTATTAAAGTCTATGAACTTGAGTACAGGGAGACATAGTGTTGGAAGTCTGACTTGCTCTTATGTCCTGGGATATGGTTTCAACTGATACTGGAATAGGTTCCTTGGCAATACCTGTTCATAACTCATATTAATGTGCCATGGTGTTGTTTCTGTTTTGTTCACATGTAATACCCAGACCTGTGTGTTGCATTTTCTTTTTCTTTTTATTTTTACTTCAGTTTCTATATACTTTTGTTTCATTCCTATAGTTAGCAGACAGCTGACAGTTTCTCAATTGTAAGATTCTCAAAGCACGTTTATATGCATAAAACTTGTTGGGAAAAAAAAAAGTAAATACAAGGTCAATTGTTCAAAAAAAAAGTAAATACAAGGTCAATTGTTCAAAAAAATGAGGGGAAATGTGATTACTGTCAGAAAGTATGTACAGTGTAGCTATCTTGAAATTACCAGTGCAAAGTTGAGCTGTACCTTCAGGCGCTGTAGATTGTGCACCACACTTTTTGCACCGCATGCTGCATATTGTATGTACATAGTTGATACTACGCATGGTTTTTCTGTGTGTGTGTTTTGGGGTGTGTGTGTGCGTGTGTGTGTGTGTGTGTGTGGTGTTCACATATGTGTACATGGGTTGATGTGTTTGTGTATTGTGATTTATTATTATTAGTTTTGTTGGTGGTGTGAATAGATTTTACCAAGCATCTTGTCATTTCTGAGTGCTGTTTTGAATGGCATCATGTGAAATTTGCATTCAACATATTGCATTTTCATTTTTCTTAACTCTGAGCATGCAAGAGAAATTATACTTCTATGAAATTCTACTTTCATTTTGCAGTTGTTCATGGTAGCAGCTCAAGGGAGAACTAATGAGATACCAAACTGAAGTAATATACTCTGTGGGATAATTAACAGCTCTCAAATATGTGTACTGTCAACCTTTTTTTTTTTTTATCACATGTGATTGAAGTAAGCCTTTTGAAATGTTGCAAACACAGGAATGAAAAAAATTTAATTTAATGGACGAAGTGTGATACGTAGGATAGCAAGTGAAAAATTGTGATAAAGTTCACTTTCTTCAGCTTTGAATTTGTAACATTGTAACATCAGTAATGATGATCAGCAAAACATCAGCCTAAAATGTTAAATGTAAAGTACAATGGGCACCTTTTTGCACATGCCCACTCCCATGTTAGCAATTTATATGGTGTTCGCCTATAGTTCAGTATTTCTGTTTTTAAGCCATGCTGCTCCACATGCTCTTTGCAAGAAAGATGAATAGAAATCAAATATGCCAACAAATTTATGACAAGAGCTTTTCATGACATGTTCTTATGTTGCTGAAACTTTCAATGAACATTTTTTTGGACATGAACATCTTTTTTTTTTTTCTCCAAAAATTTTCATTTGTGATTCCATATAATGCAAGTGAAAATTTACAGTCACTTTGAATTTAACAAATTGAGCCAAATTGGATTTTTTTTTTTTTAATATAAATACAAATCAACTCATGATAAAAAAAAAACAACTGAAAAGATGATAGCATATGCACACACACAAACACACACACACACACACACACACACACATATATATATATATATATATATATATATATATATATATATATATATATATATATATACATATATATATACATACACACACACACACACACACACACACACACACACACAACTCCTATCATGTAATTTGTGTGTGCTGTTTTACCTGTCAAGGTTTCCTTTGCTATTACATGTGTATTCAATTGAATTTGTAGAAACTGCTGTGGTCATGCTCTAAAATGTGTACAGATCTTCCATCTTTTGCCATCTTTGCCATTACTTTACTAAGCCTATTTATCTGCTGCCATAGCTGTAGTCCCACATTATCTTGTGATATTCAGTCATCTTTTCTTTTCTTTCTTTTTTTCACTAGTCCAGAGAGTATGATCAAACAATAGCTTTTTTTTCTCCAAAATCACATGACATTTATTGATGTACTTTCATCTATCATTCTAACTCATGCAAAATGAGAGTTGATTCTATAGCTATCAGTGCATGTCCGGTGATTTTCATCCGTCATTATGCATTAACTATTGAGATAAAATTTATGTAATACTTTCATAAAATATGATTTTATATTATGTGTGTGCTCACAGACACACAGACACACATACACAAACGATATGTTCAAGATATATTCACAAAGTTGAATTGAAAGTTATTACTATTGTTGATTGCTTTTTGTCTTGTATTATAAATGATTTCACTTAATTGAATTATCACCCACACACACAAACACACACACACACAAGGAAGAGAAACCCAATATGTTGTAATTGCAAAGAGTAATTGGTGAGTGCACATCTCCCATATACTGTAAAAGTGGAAATTTTCGCAGTGTTTAAATTTTCGCGCATTTCGCGCAACCAGAAACTAGCGTGAAAATAGAAGCATGCGAACATTTTTGCTTGCCATATGTTCCTGTGTGTGATGTCTTGATTCTGCGGAATTAAAAACATGTGAAACTCTTCTCATCCAGCCAAGCGCGAAAAATTAGTACCGCGAAAATATCCACTTTTACAGTATACATGTTTGGAAGAAATCTTGGTCACTGCTAGCAGAGCTTACATTTCTGTTCGATTTCTACATCAAGAAGTAGCAAATGCAACATTTTGCTGACACACTCTATGGATACTTTACCAACATATTTTTTTTCCTACAAAGGAACCAAGGAACATGCTTATAGAGAATAAAGTTCAACAGGGTATTCATTGTGTGTTGTGATAATTGTATGTTGTCAGTATGGCTTGCTTGAAGACACAGGAAAGAAAGAGGGACTTTTTGCATTTCATCATATTACTTGTATGAATGATTCCTGTGCATCATGTTCAGTAAATGGGAGAAAATCAAACAAAAATGCCTGACAGAAAGCAACATTGTTATAATGCATCATGTTCTTGACATGTTCCAGCCTTTGCTGGTGCAAGTCTCAAGCTAAACTGCAAATACAACTGATACCAGTCTTATCTTCATTTTTTTTCCTCTTATTTTCTGCTTTTCTTTTACTCTCTTGAAACATCATATCTTCCACTATGTTATCTGTCATCATGTTAAATCTGTCTCTTTGTCTAATGCATCCCTCTCTCTTATTTTCATTTACTACTTCTTGGTAAAAAAAAACCAAAACATCCCATCATCTACCATGTATGCCTTACCTTATGTTTGTCTATTTCATGATGTGTCTTTCAAATATTTTTTTTTCATACTCTATCCAATACTTGTCTCTGTTATTTTCCCTTTTGCTTCCTCAATTTGTATTTATTTTCACATTTGAAAATCATATTGTCGTCCTCTCCTTTACCTTCTCATTCTTATTTTTTTTTTTCACTCCACTTGTTTATTTTGTTGTTGTTGTTTTTGCTGTGTCTTTGTATTGGTTGTTTTCTTTGCTGTTCTACTTTTTCCCTGCTTATTCATGATTTTTTTTTTAATATTATTATTTCTGATAAAATTGAAATCTCCCCTTCCCAACTTCCTGCATCCTTTAATGCTATTTTTTTCATTCCGTTTCCTGTTCTTTTTCTTACATTTAATATTTCCTGTTTCTTTCCTCTTCTGTTTGGATACATCCTGCATTTTTGTTTTATTATTTTTTGCCTATGTTTCACCGATGTCCTCTCAATTTTCTCTCTCATGTCTATTCCACTCATCGGATCCTCTCCATCTCTTCCACCTGTGTCTTGTTACTTCATCATTAAACCCCTTCTATCAATTTCGGTCACTGCATCTGCAAAATCCACCATCTCATATACGACCTCGGCATGCATCAGGCAGCGACGCATACAAGAAGAGAAAATGAATGAACGAGGGCAGCCTACTCACCTGGAGCTATTCATCAGCTTCTCACAGGGATGAAAAGATTGATGTAAGGAGGATAAAGAGAAACTAGACTGAACAGGAGATGAGCCAGGAGACCATGGTGCAACAGTGATTGACAGAGACACACACAATGTTGACCGTGACTAATGGACACATACAAGGGAAGAAACCAAGATGGTAATAGCTGCAAGATAGAAGTGATATTATGTGGTTTATAATGTAGGTGTGTGTGTATGTTTGTGTGTATGTGTGTGTACATGTATTTGCATGGGTGAGTGTGTGTGTGTATGTGTGTATGTAGGTGTATGTGTGTGTGTTTGTGCTTGTGTGTGCATTTCAGGGTAGAATATTTTTGCACAGCTTTCAGGCCCTTTTTGGGTATATTCCCATGTTCTGAACCCTGAATAAGAGATTTGTTAATAATGAAACAGTAAGAAAAATGTTGTGTGAAGAAATACATTTCATAAATGCATATTTCAATTTCATCAGAATCCAATATGTATTAGAACATGGTTTTCATTGCATCAGGGAATAATTTTCCTTCTCGAAATTGAATAGCAATTTTTGTCGATGAACATACATTTTCAACAAAATGGTATACAAGTCTATGTAATGAAACTGCTATGCAAATTACATTTTGTATAGCAGTCATACCAAAATGCATAGCAAATTGCTATGCGATACCAGGAAAATTATTCCCTGTGCATGGACATGTATCAAACCAAATCTTCTCTGCTTTGAAGTTATGCATTTGTAGATAAGTTTCAGAACAGTAAGCAATACCTAGTGTAATTATCAAAGTTACCATCAAGAGTTTTCCCCTACTTCATTCTCCAAGGTAGTGATCTTTTTTTTTTTCTTGGCCCAAAAGATTAGAAACAGGAAGGGTTAGAAATTTAGAGTTGTGCAGATTCAAGATTTGGTCATCTTGAAAAATGACCAATTCTTATTATGAAATTATGACACACACTATAGACAAAGACGGAGCAATACAGTGCACACAATTCTTTTGACTACACATGGATATCTACAGGTAGTATTCTTATTCTTACAGTGCTGTATGCAATGCGGAAATTTAATGTAAAGGCTACAAATGATGCATAGATACATATCACTATGTCATTTCTGCTGCAGATGCCCTGCTGTGACCTCAATTTTTGCTTTTGATCTTGGTAAAATGCTTGGGTGTTTCGATTGCTACAATCTGCAAGTGTTTTTCCGAGAGCAGTGTAAGCAAGGACGAGAGTCACGTAACAGCTCATAAAGGGATGCTATCTAAACATGCTGAATGACTATGCTATACATGTGAAAGTCTACAGCTATCGAAAGACAAACCATTATTCTGGGTGTATTCAAGTATTATTGTCCACTCATCATCATAATGCAACAACTCTAACACAGGCCAGGGAGAGATGGGTTATCAGACAGTATGAAATGAAATATGATAGAAACCCACACACTAACAATGTACAGAGAATGTTAAGAGGAGGGTATTTATTAAATAGGTAAAGAAAACATGAAAGTCCAGTCCAAAATGCAGCAGTGTATTTCCCCACATCCCCCCTTCAAAAAAAAAAAATAAAAAAAAAATACATGCACAAACAGTCTTGTTTCATAGGACTGTTTACAGTAGAAATGTGCAGTAACTGCAATTTTTGTTGCAGCAGCTGGGCCCCAATAACCAATCTCAAATATGCAAATTATCACCAAAGCAACTGCAAGCATTGTAACTTACAATGATGGCAAATAATCTTATTAAATACACGTGTAGACAGTTGTAGTGATTATTGATAAGCTACCTTTCTTACCCAACCATGTGCCTACAGAGAAAAGAACACAAAACCAAAACAAAATTAAAACCAGTGGATTCTTCTGGTAGAGCAAAAGGGATCAAGCAAGTCTAGTTAATGACTGTATTTGTCTAATTATTAGTTGTCGAAATTGCTGGGTTGAAACAATGAAACAAAGGTGTGCAGTAAGAGCAGAAAGTGTGCTATCAAATCATTACCGTCCTGCAAAATCACCCTAAACAGAAAACTTCTCATAGACAACCTGGAATTTGAGGACAGCATGATCTTGTAATACGAGGAAAAAAAGAGGAAAAAAGACTGAAAAAATTACCTGGTATATAGAAAAAAAGTGACTGGCAATGTGTCACTTGCAAGTACAAGTTGGTCTAGTGGGACTGCATCCAAGGTACATGAATTAACACTGTACAGTCAAATGTGTCTATAGCAGTCACCCAAGGGAGATGAAACAATAGCTATTATAGACAGGTGGCCACTATAGACAGGGTCATTAACATGGCTTTTCTCTTAAGGGGAATTATTTTTAGTGGCTGTATATGGCAGGTGGCTGTCAAGGCAGGTTTAACTAAATATAAAATTGTGTCATATGAGTTCTTTTGTGAGAGCAAAAAGAAAAAAAAAATGACCTAGATCTTTAGCACAGGGTCTGCAGGTATCGACACACATTTTCTTGTTCAGTCAGTTTGACCCAATCTACAGTTATTAGATGCCTGCCATACAAGCACATACAGAGTAAACAAGTATTCACTGAAAGAGTAAATGAAACAGATGTACTCCCAGGTGATCACAGTGTATTTATTTCTTACAAGACTAGCAATGAGTACTCTCGTCCATATAAATTCTTTGTGTGTATGCTTCTGAGAGTGAAGGTGTATGAAATCCAGATGAAAAAAAAAAAAAATGTTTTAAAAAGAATTCTTCGAGTCCGTTTTCTTTTTGCGCCGTTGTTCTGCAACAACTATTGTAGCATATTGTACACCCTTCCCCCTCTCCTTTGTTTATATTTGTGTATAGCAATTGATGACAAATAGGGGCCCAATGTCGGTTAACTAATAGAAAGCTGTCATTTTTTAAAATTGTGCCATGTGGTTGAACATGGTTAAACTCAAAGGAATTGAAAGGCAAAACAAACAATACAGAAGAAAAGATAACACTGTAGGTTCACAGACAAGATTGTGGACTCTACAGTAGTGCAGATAGTTACTTGCTTTGATATCGATTACGGTGTATTTACTTATTTTCTTTTTCAGCGGTATTAGAAAATGATTTACCACATGGTGGAAGGAACTATTATTGGAGCTACTACAGCTGTGAACAGCATAGACAAAAGAAAAGATGAAAATAATCCTCTCATTATAATATTCTGATTGATTAACGTACGTAAAATGAAACAATGTACCCAGTTTGTGTTGAATAGATTAATCTGGAGTGTTATCTCTGTCATTTAACTTGAGTAAAGGACTAGTGCAATGTCTTAGGACATTCCTGTGAGTGTGTTATACGTAGTAAATTGTAAGATGTTATTCTAACAGAGATTACTAGTGCTTACCTCGCATACTGACAGCAGCATTTTATAGGATCTGCTGCTGTACTTGTAAAAATAGATGGGGTTTATGGTGGATAAGTATGTGTGAACCTCCTTTATAGCAAATAATGTGAATATTCAGGACGAGAAAATGTATCAACCACCTCATACATGTATATGCCAAATAACGATCAGGTTATCTTTGTTTTTAACTGGAACATATACTGGTGCTGGAGATAGAGAATGCCACAAAATGATACCTGTAGAATGATCACACAGGAAACAAAGCATGTAACAACTATTCCAAGGGCAAAGAAGTTTTTGTCATAGAAAAAAAAAGCACATTGCTTGTGTACACCATTTGATACTGTTGATTAATGCTCAATTCTGCATTAGTGTTTTCAAGTAGCTGGTCAAATCTATAATGGTGTTTGTTTGTGTATTTCAGGATAGGAGACACAAGTTTGCGCTTGTGTGGAAAGATTCCTTTTATATTGCTATTCCCACTTGTGTGCCTCGTAAGTCAATCTTACTTTCTATCTTCTTAACAATAGTTTGAAATACACTGCTAGCAGCTCAAAAGCTGCGTAACTTGATAGTTAAATACTATGATCTTCATTCTCTTGACAGTTAGAAATTGCCTTACTAGACATGGGCTGAGATCTGAGAACAGAGAAACCTGCATGAAACGCTTTGTTTGTTTACAACTCATATCCAGTCAGATCTTGAGATCTTTTCATTTATGTGTTTTCTCTAATCCACTATTAGTGATGTAAACATATGTTTAAAAAAAGAAAAAAAAAAGAAGAAAAAAAGTCTTAAGTCGGAAAATGTTCAATGATATGTTTGCACAGATTTTGTATTCCATTGGAACCAGAAGGGTTCATCTGTATTTCAGAGACCTGACTGTTGTATTTAAACTGCTGTGAAGAAAGAAACCTTGGCCAAAAGTGACTAGAGCACTTACCATAGACTCTGTAAATAGGTTTGAGTGTGGATTCAAGGTACCAGTGTTGCCTGGATGCAGAGTACAGTGTTAGATAGTTTTCTTCTGTCTGGTTGGAGTTGATTTTGTCTGTTGACAGGATTTTTTTTTTTTTTTTTTTTTTTTGGTTTGGCACATATATGTAATAAGGTTTTGTGGAGCTCATAAAGTTCTCAGTGGTAGTGAAATTTGGGTGTAATGTATTATTTGCAGATCGAGGATTGAAGAGAGCTATTGTGTACAATACTGTGAAATGGTTTGTCCAAACTATCTTCTGATGCTCTGAACAGCTAGGGTGTCAATAACAAGGTCTCTTCCTCTACTTTATCCTCACTTTGATGCTGTTAGCATTGCTCCAAACATAATAAAGGCTTATTTACATCATAATCAACATTCTAGATATGGACTTTTGGTGTTTGGGTGTTTTTGTTTTTCTTTATTATTTTTGTTTTACTTATTTTGAAACCTGTGTGAGGAGAAAAAAAGGCCATCTGAGCATGTCTGATTATGGCAAAGAAGTTTTGGTTTGCAGAGGTTTATCCTGTTCAGTTATTCCCACTTTGACTGTAGAGCCAGTCAGTGTGAGATATTACATTGACCTGCCCCTCATATTGCACTCAGTAGAGACTTGAGTTGTGGGTGATGTTCATTAGAAGGGATGGCAAGAACTGCCGTTCTTACAGCTTCATCTTTCATCTGCCTTATGTATACTTTTGTCATTCATTTGCATGCATAATGTGCAAATCATTTACCAGTAGATGTGGAGTACAGTTATTAATTCTTATCATTGTTAGTTTTCCTTAGTTTGGCAACTACAACAAGAAAAAAAAAAATCAAAAATGTAATTGTAAATCAGCAAGAGTGTCTTTTTTTTATATATAAGAATTTTCTCTCTGTGGGTTGTTGACATAGTGTTCTTTTTATCACAGAAACATGTTTTGAAGTGACAAACTTGTTTATATTTGCATGTTACACAGCGTTTTCAGACAAGATCAAATGTTAACTATGTAGCCTAAAACTATTTTTGTGTCCCCAGATGATGCAACATCAGAAACCTAGTTAAGTTTGAAGCCTAAGAAAGAAACCATGACGCATTCATGTTGTCAGGGTGGATATAGCCTTTTGACTATAATTGTAGATTATTTGTACAAAAAAAAAAGAAGATCTCCTTCTTTTCCGTAGGAAATGAAATATATTTTAGGTAGAGACACATTTCTAGATCAAATGTGTTAGATCCTCAATAAATCTGATGTGTAAAAAAAAAAGAAGAAAACAAGCAATGGCTTTGTTTGTATATTTGAAGCATGTATCTCAGTGAATGGCTTAGTATGTTTTGTTCGGTGCGACTGTTGTGTGAGCTCTCTATGGCATTTGATGTAGGCCTATAACGTGCCATTTACTGCACAGCTGGATATATGACTTCATGTATAGACCAGCTGTGGTTATTTCATGAGCCAACAGTAATACTATTACAGGATGTTCACCTCAGCTGCTTTAAAAACAACTGGAAGATGCAGTAAAGCATTAAGAGCAAATAAAGATACACAAAACTCTCAAAGATCTCTCTGTCAAGCAGAAAGCAGTAGGGTTGCTGATTTTTCCAACAAAAGTTGCGAGAAGTAGAAATGTACAAAAAATAATGATTTAAAAAAAATAATAAGGTAGAAAATTATTCATTCTTATTTGATTTGATCCATTCGGAAATATGATCCATCCTAAGTAGTATTGGTATCTACTACTTTGCAGATCATTTGAAGAGAGATATTTTGACTGTTTTGTAAAGTTTTTTTTTTCCTTCTTCTTTTTAAGACAAATTGACAACTTTATGTTACAAGTGTTGAGCAGTTCTCCATTTATCATTTTAACATAGAATTTCACTAATTTTCATTTAAATATTTGAGTGCAGGCAGAACTTATTCGCAGAGGAAGACATGAAAAAACATGCAATAACAGGTTTTTTTTTTGTTTTTTTTTTTCTTGGGAGAAATACAGGGGAAACTATATAACAAACACTGCTATAACAAGATATAGGTTATTAAGAGGAAACTTCCTTCCACACAAGTCTGTGTGAAATGCTACTCTTATAGCGAGATCAGCTATTACGAAATGACTGCTATATCAAGATGAATTTTGTGATTTCCAAACGAAGAAAAACATAGTAAATCAAACCTGTTATAGTGAGGTAAAGCAAAAACTGTTCCGGTAAAGCTTTACTTTGCCTGTGCAAGCGTGTTTGAAGGTTGTAAAGCTCGATGCGACAGTGTGAAAACTGTGTCTTGTACACATGTACTAGGTGTTACAAAAAACATTTCCCACTTTTGATCCTTAATATTTCAAAAACTATATATCAGATTACACTGACATTGATATGAGCAATAGCCGAGTAGTGTACAATTTTGTTGGAGGCAATTTCAAAATGACAGCATAATTCAGTTTCATTAGATAATAAACATTAATTTTTCAGTTAGGTTTCAGATTTCGCTCTATTTTCAACCCTCTGTACAAAACTTTAACTTTGCACAGAAGTCAATTGGTGTGTATGGGAGTGTGTAGTTGACACCCAGACAATGGTCTTGGACAATGACCAAGATTTGAATGCTCATTATTTATTCATGAGAAGTTCCACTATCACAGCTTCTCTTTATTCATTCTGAAATATGGTGTATGCAAGCACGTGGAAACATGTACTTACTTTTTTAATGTGCATGCATTTCACCCTTTGCTAGGAATTCAGACTAGCAGTGCCCAGGCAATCCATCATGAATAATTAATAAAGCATTCATATGCCTTGGAGCAGAGCTCTGAACAGGTGGCATCCAGGTCCATTGTTCAGGGTCATTGTAAAGTACACACTCACATACACATCATTAATTCCTGTGTAAAGTTCAGGTTTTGTACAGAGGGTTAAGATTTGACCAAAATCTGGAACCTAACTTTGAAATTAATCATGGATTTCATGAAACTGATCTAGGTTTTCATATTCAAATCACCTCCAACTAAATTAAACTAATCACTTCCAACTAAATTGTACACTATTCAGCTATTACTCAATGGCAGTTTTATCTGATGTTTTCGAGTTATTAAGCATCAAAAGTGGGAAATGTTTTTTGGAACACCTAGTACACTATTTTCTTTTGGAGCACCTAGCTCCGCATGTTGTATGTGTGTGTGTGTGTGTGTGTGTGTGTGTGTGTGTGTGTGCACATATTGTATGTATACATGCATAGAGTGCGATAGGAGTACGACAACATCATGGCATGTGAGGCAATCTGATGCTGTAATTGGCTTTCTAGTAGGGAATTCCCCATCTTCACACACGCGGGCATAACATGTGACCATGCATCACAAAACGAACAGAAAGTCGCACCTCTTGATTTTACGTGAGGACTAAAAAAAAGGTTAAATGGGTCAACCAAGTCAATCTTGAGTTTTTCATATTTTCTGAAAGAGCTATTCTTCTTCTACATTATTCTTTAGTTTGGGATCATATCATGAATGGGAAAGTGTGTTTTTCAGCAATTCTTCAACAACTCCTTTTGGGGGGAGAATAGAATGATCAGGTACATCTTAGAGTCCCCTTTCCATTGCTTGAAATCCTTTACACACTCTCCACTTTCAAGTCTAATAACTTTTGAAAGGATAAATCTAATGCTTTGAAAGTTGGCATTAATCATGGACAGAATGTGTTCATAGAACATGCACAATTTCAGCTTAATCTGATAATCCCTTCATTGTTTTTCTCAAGTGGTTTACATCCAGCAAGCAAGCGCTTGAATAGACCCTGTACTTGAGAGCCTCTTTTCTCAGTTCACACTTTTCCAGAGTGTGTGCTTTCTTTCTAGTATTTAGCTAGGTTAGGGGAATCCGTTTGAATTGAGTTATACATCATTTTAAAGCTAAGAGTCTGCTCTTTCAGACTCTGCCCTCAACTAAAAATCCATATCTGGCGACTTTTTGTTGGTTTTGTGATGCAGGGTCACATATACATAAATACGGAATGTGTCACATACACAAACAGCATCATGCAGAACCTGTTCAAGCTTTCCAAACACAACACACGCTTGCAATAACCACATACTAATCAACAGATGATCGTGACACAATTGAACACAAAACATTTACAAATTTGAAAATCCATTAAGAAACATATTCTTGATATTGCATTTCACGGGCAAAAAAACAAAACATCTTCTTTACACATAAAGGTAAGTAATTCCCTCACACACATTGCCAAGTTATCGGCATTAATTGAAATGTGCTAATTAATGTCTTTTTTCATGCCTACTGATATAACGAGATATCTACTATAACGAGGAAAACGACTTGGTCCTGACCTTCTTGTTATATGGAGTTTCCCCTGTACGAAAATTGGGAACTTTTTTTGTACAGACCGAATGAAGCGGTGCTCCGCACAGGTACATCATGAATGTGAGAGAGACCAAGGCTTGGTGGAACAAGGTTCCTCGTATGTGTTATGTGTAAGTATGTGCACTATAACCCCAATCATTATCCTTGATAAGTTTTTAAAGCTGCAACTGCTCTGCACTGCAAAGGGGTTTTTTATTTTTCAGCCAACAGCTGATGCATTTCCCTGTTAATACAAGAATTAAATATTATACAAATAGTGCATGCTCTATGATGCACTATACTGGATTAGAGAACAACAAATACTAAATTATCCCGAGTGCTGTTTTGTTTCACCGAGGCTGCAGGTCGAGGTGAATAGAACTGCACGAGGGATAATTTAGTATTTGGAGTTCTATAGTCCAGTACTGGTGCATCAATAGAACATGCACTAATTGTTATAGTAAATAGGCCCCTCGATCTGCATGTATTTTCTGTAGGTCTAGGCCCTAGATTTAACATTAGACTCACCGTACCGGCACTGATTTCTTGCACGCAGAGTCAACCGCAACCTAGTTTACGTACACAGCGCGATGTTAGTACAGCCGTGTATGCATATTTGCACATCACAAAGCAAACTCGTGTATAAACTCCTACATTCTGCGTCCAGTGCTCTACACGCGCATACGTTGAAATGCTTGGCCTTGTCCTACTACAGTACAGTACGTCCCTCCTTGTGCGAATCTCTGCATACATAAAGCGTAGGCGTGCACTGTATAGTGGCACGACCGTGCCACTATACTGGAATTTTCACACAATCACGTGATGCTATCCAACCAATCACAACGCAAATTTCACTCTACCTATTTACTATAATTTCATATCCTCTGTTGGAATGCCCCATCTTATATCTGTCTAATACTCAGCGTCAAAGGATAAGAATACTACCACTGTGCCATGGAAATTTTGCCTTGTTTTCATCCTACTTTGGTTTCAATACTGTGGTGTGCGCAAATATACAGCATGCATTCACTGACACACCCACACACATTATATAGATACTGTAGATAGATCTACATACGGATTGGTCATCATTTTCCAAAAACTCTGCATTCACTTGTTGAGTCAAAGAGCATTTTTCCTCACTCATACCCTATTAATAATGTATATCACATGCAAAAGTGGCAATTTATCGGACACAGTGGCTCTATTTTCAATTTGGCACTGTGTAAAGAAAAGCTATAATTTGGTAAAGATCAGAGTGGAAAGTATGATGCACAGAAAACATCATGTGAGATGTAGGGTAGAGTACAAATACACGTAAACCCACAACACTGATACAAGATTTCATTATTCCAAGATTTATTATTATTATTATTATTTCATAGAAGTTTAACAAGTCTTTGATACACATTACTTTGGAGAATTTTACCAGAAAAACTGGTTACCAGGTACATGTATTTTCTTTAACCCTATAAAGTCCAAGGGAGAGGGGGCTTACAATATTTTCATTTGCCACTCCTACACCCTTTACCCAATTTCAACCTTTCAACTTTTCCTAAAATTTTATTGCGAACATGTTGGTGTATGATTTACCTATATCAGATATTGTTGGATGCCATGGCAACTGTAAACTGACAACCATGTCCATCAGATTTTGCATTTTTTTTTTTCCAATTTCAGTTAAACATATGATAATGGATGAAATGGGGTTTTTCTTGGCTGTAATTTGCTAAAAGACCTAAATGTGAAGTAATTATGGTCGTGAATTACCCTGAAATGGTCTTCTTCTTATTTTCTTCATTTTTATATGGCATAGGCAACAAACAGTAGATATAATAGAAATCACTAAAACCACAGCATTATCCAAAGACTACCCTTTTATTTTGGGTCATTTTTACACATGTTTTGCATGTAGTATCATTTGTTCACTACATGAATCTGCAAACTCAAAATTCCAATATTAAGGAAATATGAAATGTGATACCAATATATGTACCTATCCCAAACAACAATACATCATCAGTCTCATATGTTTCTTCATATTGTGATGAATAGTGCCCCCATGTGTTGACCTTGAACATTTTCAAACATAACAAATAGTGAAGGTTGGCTTGCTTCTCCTTTGTGGCAAATATAAAAATGATTGGTATAAAACAAACTCACTCGCAATAATGAAACAAAAAAACAACAACATTATTTTAGCATATTTCCTACTATATGTATTTCTTTATATTTTGGTAAATAGTGCCCTCAATGGGTGACCTTTAGAAATTTAAAATGTTGCGACATGTAGAGTATGAGTTGCTCTACCCATATGCCAAATATGATGCTGATACATTATATAATAAAGAAGTTAAAGGGGGCACAATGTGCCCCCCCCCCCCTCCCCTTGGGCCTTGAAGGGGTCAAAATAGCTTTGGCTTTATAGAGTTAAACTTGGTTGGAAAAAAAAATGGTGAATATATTGTACATCCTAAATGTACACAAACATGAGGAAGATGTCATACCACTCAAAGTGGAGAGGTGCATTTTAAAAGTTTTAAGCCTGAAGCATGCAGTATACAGTAGAGTAACATCAACAAATTCACTGATCCTTCTCTGACCAAGATTTCACTCCTGTATGGATGGTAGAATTCATGGAAAGCTTGTCACTGAAAACAAGAGGAATGTTCTTCCCCTATAGATCAATAATAAACATTGGATGAGAAGCCTGCTTATGCTGAACTGAGTAAGGTAGACTTTTTCCTCATTTTTTGCCAGCTAGAGGATACCTAGACTACATGGCCATATCTTACAGCTATTTTTATGTCTAAATAAATAATCCTAAGAAGTCTAAAAATTCCCTCATCTACACAGTCATCATGTCAGTCAAACATTCTATACTCTATCATTTGCCCTTGACCAAAATTTGGCCCAAAGGCTCAAAATTATGTCTTGCAGGACCATTTTATATAATGAATAGATGAGAATTATGAGAGTAAAACTGCTAAGTGTGCACCAAATTGCACAATTTCTAATCCCAGAATGAAAAAGCTCAAAGGGGAAGGGGGGGGGGGGGGGGGAGATCCGCTCTACCCCCCCCCCCCCCCAACTCCCACGCCCTTTGGTTGCTTCGCTTTAAATCACAGTTTCTCACTCCCAGCCAGTTGAGAAACTAGGCAAAGGGTTTTTATATGTGATAATTTTGTTCAGCCAACAGCAGCTGAACATTCGTTATGTTTTTGACACATTATTTTTGAGGATTTTATCAGTAAAACTGGTTACCAGGTGTTTTCTTACTTGCTTGAACAAATGGGGGATTGCTAAACTTCCTATTACATGTTTCAAGGATTCAACATAGGGTGCATTCAGAGTGACCAAATAAGGCACACATCAGTGTACAGAGTAACATGATTCTCTGACCAAGATTTCACTTTTGTATGGATGGTAGGAATTCATGGAAAGATTGTCACTGGAAACAAGAGGAATGTCCTCCCCCCCCCCCCCCTCCCCCACAAAAAAAAATAATAATAAAAACAAAAACAAAAAGCACACAAATTGATTCAGGATGTTTATACTCACAGAACAAAATTTACCTCCTCAACTACACCCGAAAATAACAGCTTTTGCAGCAGTAAAGTTGGAACAGCAGTTTGAAGCTGTATATGCTGACACATTCTGATCTAGAACTTACAATTCAAATTAATCATTCTTGTGTCAAGTTGATTTTATTGCAACTGATTGACTAATTTCTCTGAATTGACAGATTCCACTAAATTTCACAATAACTCATACGAGTAAACGAAAGGTTAGTAGGGCTCCAATTGTGTTTGAAGTATATACCAAGTATATTTTATTCTAGTCTACCAACAGGCTCCAGTGGTACAGAAATCACAACACACATGGTTGCAGCTTAAGATATCTGAGAAGATATTTGGCTAAATGATCACTAACGAGGAGCCTTATACATACATAGCTCTTTTGATTCTCCTTTTGCTTCCAAGTATAGTTCACCTTTATGTGTATTTCATACTGTTTGGCTACTTACTTGTTTGAACCCGTTGAGGATGGACTGATTTTGCTAAAACATGCATTTCCCCATAAACACTTGCCCGAGTATACTTAGGACTCGTCCTCAACAGGACACTATCAGCCATCTTATTTTGGTAATACATACTTTGAACGTAACAGCAATTGCTTCATTATTCTCCATACTAGACAGACTTAAGGGACTAGTCATAGCTGAGCACAATGTCCTGTGTTTTAATCAGCCTCTTTCACATCGGAATTCCAGGGCCCCATTTCATAAAAAGTTGCTATGATAGCAAGCAACTATTGCTGGAATGGCAATTGTCAAGGTAGCGACAAGAGTCCAGCTTCCTGATTGGCTGTTGCTATTGGAAGTTGTCATTCCAGCAAGAGTTGCTATCCTAACATCTTTATGAAATGGGGCCCAGAGCCTATGACGATGGTTCATCTTGGTCATGACTGAGCCACTCACATCTCAACCAGAGTTTGCTTCTGATGCTGGATCTGTACCAAGCTCTAGTCCACATGGCTCTAGTCAGTCACACAGCTTTCCTTGACAGTGATGGTACTCAGGTGTCCTCATCTTCGCTGTCACTCTCCTCCTCCTCCCGGTCTGAATCCTCCCAGGATGTTTGCCCTGCCTTCTCCTTGGCAGCACAGCTCTGGATTGCATCCAACACTGCATTTTTCTCCTCTGTGGAGGAGGACATTTTAAGAAAACAAAGAAAATAAAATAAAAGAGTGGAATTATCAAATATGTCAGATTAAAAGATACTGATAGGAAACCAAGTGTGTGCATTATGGAAAAAGTATTTAAGAGGACCTAATTTTCAGTTAAACTGCCGCATAATGAAGAGAAGAGAAATACATGTGTATACCTTTCAATCTTTTCCTAGACTGTTCCAAACATATTTTAGTACTCAATTCAAAATTTTATGCTGAAACACAAGTTGCAATATAATGAAATGTGAAAATTTTCCTTTGTCTCCAAATTTCGTCTGAAGATAAATCAGCACTAACCACAGCTTTAAAGTGTAGACATCCCATTTAATGCTTTAGAACTCAAACATGCATGGATTACTAAGAGTTGCCACTCCTTCTTTAACATCTCCCTGAGTGGACCAACTGCATGTTGGTATTCACTTAAAATAAAATTCACCTGCACCTAAATAGAACTATGAAAGTTAGGTGAGTGTGATATCATGTACATATTTCTTCTTTTTTTTTCTGTGCAAATAAAGCTATAAGCTTGATAGGCACACTTTCTTCATAACTCTGTTAAAGGGAAGGTAAACCCAAAGAGCAATGTGGATTGAGTGAAAGCAGCAACATTAGCAGAACACATCAGTGAAAGTTTGAGGAAAATCGGACAGTCGATGCAAAAGTTATGAATTTTTAAAGTTTTGGTGTTGGAACCGCTGGATGAGGAGACTACTAGAGGATATGACGTATGAGTGGACAACAATACAAAGAAAATATAAAGGAAATTCGACAAAAATTCACTTTTCTAGAATTATGAAAGAGCAATGGACCAACCGCTTTCAGAAAGCAGGGGGAATAATTGCTACCCTTAACATATGTCAATATCAAGTTGATGGAATTTGTAATTTTCATGAAAAATGGATTTTTATAGTATTTTCTTTATATTTTCTTGGTATTCTTGTCCACTCATACGTCATAACCTCTAGTAGTCTCCTCATCCAGCGGTTCCAACACCAAAACTTTAAAAATTCATAACTTTTGCATCGATTGTCAGATTTTCTTCAAACTTTCACTGATGTGTTCTACTAATGTTGCTGCTTTCACTCAATCCACATTGCTCTTGGGGTTTATCTTCCCTTTAAAGATATATTTCTTATACCACCAATAAAGGTAGCCACTAAAATTATTCAAAGCTCCCCCTTCAGCCAGTACAAACCTTTGGTCTTGCTGTCCTTGAAGAGAATGGCCAGCTGTCTCCTACTGTACCTCACCAAAAACTTTTGGCAAGCTCGGATGGTGCCTGGCAAACACAATTTACACATTTGACAAAAGACATCACTTCCATACTTCTCTTAACATAACATGTTTGGCTTTTTCATTCATGTATTGCACTGCCACAACTGACTGTATTTGCAAAGCACTGTGGAGAACAAGGTTCCTGGCCTAATGGGCTACTTAGGATATAACAGATTGACCAACTTGATTGTCGTATTTGAAAATAGGCACTAGATTGCAAAAGATGTATTTGATGTATAAGACTTCCTTGGCAATCAGGACAATCACTTTCTTCACTGATCTTAGATTCTTTTCATGTACCACAAAAATGATCTAAAATCAAATTCACAGAACACAAAGGAGACTTACTTCACTGCAACCAACTAGAAATATAGCTATGGTGACTGATATGCCTCCGCTATATCAAATGGTTCTCTAAATATGTCTGGAGTATGTCTTCACAATGTTAGACGCCAGTTTCACATGCTGTAAATTTTTGTGAAGTGGAAATTTTCGTGGATTTTGTGCAACTAGAAGCTAGCACAAAAATAAAATCTCGAATAAGTTTGCATGCCATATGTCCCAGTAACAAATTTCCTGATTCTGTGGAATTAAAAGCACGCAAAATTCAACTTACCCAGCCAGGGGCAAAAAATTACTCTTGCGAAAATATTCACTTTTACAGTAATTGGTAAAAAACTGAATTACATGTTTGTCACAAAAGTGTTGAGTATTTACTTTCCTTAAACCAGGGGCCCGTTGCATAGAAGTTACAATTATGGTAACTTTGCCATCCAATGGTAACCGTAACTACCATGGAATTCTTGATTTTGATTGGCTGTTGAGTATTATTCAAATTCAACAAATTCTTCCGTCGAGATGTTTTTCTGTTGAGTATTGTTGCCATGGCAGTTACCACTGGATGGCAAAGTTACCATAATTGTAACTTTTATGCAACGGGCCACTGGTTTCATTTGGATGAATGGCAAAACTGTTTAAAGGAGAACTCCGGGTGACTTTCAGACTTATTCATTTGAACAACTACACATTGGTTATATGAGGTACAGACTTTCAGAATTTATAGTGATTTGGATAAGGAATATGAATGTTTTCAAGATTTATAACAAATCACAATGAATATGGATGATAACATAGTAGCTTCACCATAACAATGCTTGAGTGGGGGCTCAAGGAAGCAGAACAAATTTAGAAAGCGTGCACAGATTCTTCACAGGTGACCTCGTTAATCAAGTGGTATTGTAATGTCATCATTCTTGTTCAGTGTAATTCTACTTTGTATACAGCCTAATGAATCAGAATCAGGTATGGACACACAGGTGTGGACCATCTAGAACCCACATATTTGAGGAACAAAAAGTTTCTTTTGATATGCAAATGAGAGAAGCCCCTTCCTGTGTATAGAGGGCCGGCTAAAGCAGGCAATAATCAGTGTACAGCTGTGTGCCGAATGGAACCCAACAAGATATCTTCCAACCTAGAGAAGGAGCTGGTGGCTTTACTACGAGTTCAAGACCAAGACGGGGAAACATTTGCTGCCAGCGAGCCGCCGGTGAAGAGGAAGGCAGGGGCTTCTACACCTAGCTCAGCTCCCCCGAGGGCCAAGAAGACCTCTCTAGCTCCATGCACCATTTCGCAGCTGCCCCCCGAATGTACCGGCTGGTGCCCGGGAGGAATCACAGTAACCCCCAAATGCACTGTCGTGTGCCCAGGGGGACATACAATGGCCCCCGAATGCGCAACCATGTGCCCCAGCAGAGAGGACCGAGCAGACCCAGCCATGCTCAACCGAGATTCCAGCCGTCTCTGCATTGGCAGACGCAGTAGCTAATTTGCAGTCCACGGTTTTCTCTCAGATGCCTACAGCTGGTACCCATTGTGCCCCAAGCACTGCTGGCGATGATCTCGACGCAGACCCAGAGGGTGACCCAACGCTGCTAGGCTAGAAACTAGCCTACATAGTGAACAGATTGATTCGCAGAAAACTCAATGAAAACACATTGAAAGAAAATATGGAGGCTTATTCCAGACCGGGAAACTGTGACAGCCTTAATCACACCAGAGTCAATCCTCAAATCTGGGCAGCATTGAAGTCCATGACTAAAGCTGTTGATAGTAGACTGCAGAAAATTCAGCAGCTTTTTCTCCGTGCGGCCGTTCCAATCACTAGGGCTCTAAATGCACTGCTCAAAGCCACTGATGCCGGGGAAGACCGGCAGTTGATCGCCAAAATGCTACTAGATGGAGTAGCTATCCTCGGAGCTGCCAACTCTGAGCTCAATTCCAAAAGATGAGAAATGATTAGGCCTGAGCTCAGTGCAGTGTGCAAGCCGTTTTGTTCTGCTGATTCTACTCAGTTCAGCTCTTCATTGCTTCTCTTCGGAGACAATTTATGTCAACGCTGTAGGGGCTGCTCAATACCCACCATCTCGGTCTGAGAGCCGGGCAAGCTTCCCGTCCTGACCATTGCTATCCTGTGTCTGGACAGCCAGCACAGGCCTGACTGGGATTTAAACTGGCGGCGCCCATCGGACAGAGACTACTGCCAGCAGCGGTTTCCAGCCCGGAAACTCTGCAGAAGACCTACTAAACTTCAATCTTAAATTTCATTTAAATCTCGTTTAATTAGTTGATTTGTTTTTAGTTTATCAGGGTGTTAGTTTCTCTGCTCAAGGACCACAATAAATTCCACAAATCAAAACATGGAGCTGTCGATTCATGTACCACATGATGTCAAATGATGAATATCGCCTGGACTTCCCCTTTAAGAGAGCAAGTATTTGGAAATTTGAGCATTTTCACTTGACCTTTGACTCCATGGCCAAATCTGCCCCTACAGAATCATTGTGCAGTAATGTATCTATATATCTAGTTTGATTAAGTTTAATGCATTTAGTAATCTCCAAAGTATGAAGAAAAAGTGTAATTTCAGCACTAAATAACAGAATTTTAGCACTTTAACCCAACCTTTGACCCTTGAACTTTTACCCCATGACCCAAACATTCCCAAGAAAGTCATTGACGTGCAGTACATGCATATGTACAAAATTTCATGATTTACACCTTGAGCTATTTCCGAGGTATAGTTAGCATTTCATTTTGACCTTTGACCCCATGGCCCAAAACTCTCCCTAGAGAACCTTTATCTGGTTATATATGTATAAACTAAGTTAAAAAATAAAACAAAATAAAAAACAACCTACAGGCATTGCATAGATTTGGGGAAAAAGTGACATTTTAAGATTTTGACCTTGACCTTTAACCTTGAGTATGTGCACCCAAAAGTTGATAGGCACAACTTCATCCACTCATACATACATATGCCAAGTTTCATTAGGATACATCAAAAGGTTTTTAAGTTTTAATACATTGTCAACAAAATTGATTACGGACGGATGGAAGGACGGACGGACAACCCAAAAACACAATGCCTCCAGCAACACTTCATGGCTTTGACTTCTTAGGCATAAAAATAGCAAACAAAATTTTGTTTTTTATTCTGGATCACATTTCATACACTTAAAAATATCAAAGAGACATGATTCTCATTTCCTTTCTACCTCTACACACTTGAATGCAAATGAATCATTGTTTATTTGTGACACAAAATTTCTGTGTGTTTTTCTCTCTCTGTCTCTGTGCTTTATCTGAAGAAGAGGCATGATCTTATATTCTGTAAAAGCTTAGATTGATAGAGTGTTATTCGTTTTCTGAATTTGCCACTTCCACTAAGGCAATGTATTTTACGAAGTTATAAGAATTTTCTACCAGAAGAAAATAGTTCTAAAAAGTTAAAATAGGCCACATTTTATCAATGTGATTCTGGTACAAAAAGGCAAATAACTGCTTTTACCTGCAGTGTGCAATGTCTGGAGGAAGCAAGGCGAGTTGCCGATGGCCTTGACAAACGGAAGAGCAGAGGTCAGGTACTTTACTGCACGGTGACGAATCTTGATCAGGACTGTGTCGGTCTGAAGCCCTATGTATTTTACTAGACAACAGTAAATACATGATACAACATGTATGTAGGCACCATGATAATGGCTGAAGGGAGCCAATTACAATGGGATTGGAAGTAAGATCAGAGGATGTTGCACTGTGGTACCTACAAATCTCAAACCTTGCAACAATGTAACATTTTCATGACACAAGCCCAAGATCTCTAAAACATGCCACTGAAGTCATTTCAAATCATCATTTACAGCCCTCCCCCAGCACACCAGCACAGATATATGTGAAATGTCTTGATGTGCAAACATTTAGTACTTGTTCTTTCAAATGGCTATGCTGCCTGTCAAGATGACCTTGACCTGCCTGCTTTCATGGAGGGGAACATGGTCCTCTTCAGAGGCCATTGTGAAATGGCTTTAAGGAAATCTTGGAATTTCTTGACCGAGTTAGAATTAATTACAGAGCTTGGTAGATCATTCCACTGATGTACTGATCACTGAGCAAAGGAAAACTTGTCCATATTTCCCCTAGTAAAGTTGTTTGCAGAGCCATGCTGTAATTGTAATACATACTGATCACACAAAATTGTTTGAGACTTGACTGTAAAATATTGTAATGCACACAACCAAACAGAATAACAAATTTCCTACCAGTAAAACCTGCTGTGATTGCTCCATGACCATAATCCCCGTGAATTTGATGAACAGCATCTTGGATTGCCCGCTGAGCAGCGAAGGTTGTAATGCCTGACTTGGGAATGGGCTTGCTGTCATCATGTATCAGTGCACACAGAACATATCTGTTAATCATGATTACATGAGTAAAAAGAAATGTATACAGAGGTATTTTTTTGCCATTAAAGAGATTAATTCAATGAAATAGAGATTCATGCTCAACAGTATGAATATGAGAATGAGACAGATGTGATGGGCTGCAAAACAATAGAAAACATTCTGTGAAATTCATCATTCTGAAAGACCTAAAGTGTTGATTGCATAGGCTTCAGTTATTCACAATTCAAATTTTGTCCACAACCTGGCTACTGAACAGGGATACCAAGTAAACAGGTAAGATCATTCTGATTCATTACAAAGATAAAATCTCCTTCCTGTCAAAAGTCTTGTCTAGCTTAACCAAAATTGAAATGAGGGTTGTGCTTCGAATAGAAATAATGCTTGCCAAATATGAAACTTTCAATATCTAGCAAACCTGATTCCATGAACCCCATCAGATGCACTCTGAACTTTGGACTAGAGTGAAGCTTTTAAAGCAATGTCAGCTAGACCAGACTTTTTGGAGTCATTGCTCAAGGCCAGTGCAACTGCATATACCTCACCACATACATCTCAAACTAGCCAACCCTTCCCCCTCCCCATTTTCTCAGTCAGATATTGATATTTTGTTTTAAAGTCAGATTTTCTGTAAAGTAAAGTTATGATTTGATGGCCTCAAGTTCATTTATAAGCTTTTTAAGTGGAAGAAAATAATTTGTGCATCTTTTTTTTTTAAAAAAAAAGGCAATTTGAAGTAGAACTACATCATGACTGTGAATCAATTTTGGGTTAAATATAACGTACTGATAGACTGACCTGTTTTTTAGGCGAACCATGGTTGAAGTGCTGTTCTGGTCATGCACATTGATTGTCTTGAACCGGGTGAATGGCTATGAATTCTCCCTGAGAATCTGAGCGATACAGGGATAGAAATGACAAGGTCATCACAAGATCAAAATCATTGTTTCCTTCACTGCACTTGTGTTGTGACTTACCTTAATTGGGTTTTTGTGCCTGTGTCTACACCACTACTACATGCACTACTATATAATGGCACTACCAGCATGCCCACACTGCACTCATCAGTAGTGGTCAACACTTACAGGTCACTATCATATAGTAATAAGCTACAGTTTGCCAATATTTTCTAAATAAAATTGATAAAGGAACTAACAACAGGTAAAGGTTGGTAAACCCTTTGGGAAAAGCCAACGATCAGGTATTCAATGATATCGGTGTATTACTAGTAAACCATCCAAAAGTTGAAGGACCAGTCACTTGTGTGGCAGCTCAAATCTACAGTAATCATGGAAAATGCATGTTTGTTTACTTGTTATGCACCATGGTTGCACAACACCCTCAGCAGGTAGCTTCAATACCACTACCAGATGCATTCAGATGACAAGAGCTGAAGAGTGATAATCTTGAAGTTATCGAGATAGTCAACAGTGGTCAAAGGGGAGGAGGATCTTGCAGTGTATTTTTCTCCCAACCCAATTTTCACCTGTCATGTACACACAGTTGCTGCAAAAGCAAAGCAAAGCAAAAAAAAAAAAAAAAAAAAAAAAGAGAGAGAGAAAAAAAACAGAAAAAGTCTGATCAAAAGTACTTTTTACTCACCTGACAACGCTGAGGATGAGAAGTGTTGGCAAAATTGTGAAATAGGCCCTACCGCAGTGCATGTGCACCTGTGCGTCAGCAAGCAAGGTTAGGTTTAGGGTTAGGGTTTAGGGTTAGGTACTGTAGGGTTGTATTTATGGTTATCAAATATTGGCCATCAAATTAGTCAAGGGTCTTTAGGAAGTCCTTCCGAGAATAAAAAGTTGAAGACCAAAGAAAAAATGGGAGAAAGGGAGGACGAAAGATGTTATGCTGTGAAAATCGGCCCCACTGCTGTATCAATCTCGCATAAATGCCGTTTGGTGGGGCCGCATTCACGGGTATTATACCAGCTGTATACTGTGGAAGAAAGTCCCACCGCCGTGCTCATCTACCGATGAACGCCACACGGTGTGGGGCTGAATTCACAAGTATAACAGACGAGCCGCTGTAGTACACTGTATTAGTATAGCGTAACAGTGTCTGGTCGGGCTAGGTAGGGGTATAAAATTAATTTAACGATATCCTTCAGAAAGTCACTAACACGGAATATTACGTACGGGACAACGTAACAGTACATGCCATGCATGGGCATGGCTCCTCAATCGTGTCACAAATATGTTTCGCATTGTCACACATTCCCGAACTATAACATTTTAGATCTAGAATCTAGACTAGAAACTATTTAGTCGCATAAATTTCTCGGCACATGTCATCGAAAGTGAATGTAACCCTTTCAGTCACCTACCTAACATTGCAGCTAGGGCATTGCCATTGCTGACAGCTGGAGTTGCTTGGCGGGCGGCGGCGGCGAAGTCAGGCGCAGTATCCGCGATCTCCGATCCGGAAGGTACTATACATTTTACAACCGCAGAACTCTAGTGTTCGTAGAGTTCTGTGGGTACTTTTTTAATTTCAAAGTTTACTGATGTACTGCCCTCTAGTGTTGACAACGAGCCGATCCACAATCATATCGACACACTGATCCGGCCGCGCCGCGGTACCCACTAACTGAACTCCACTGGCGCATCCACCACCACACATTGTGCATTTCTACATCTTCTGGCCTAGCGAGAACCGAGCGGCCGAGATACTACCTGAATTTCTGCCAAAGAAAAATGACTCTGTTTTGGATGTGAACTGTGCGTTTTGCCGTTATTGGTGAGTGCACTTACTCACTTTCAGTACAAGTACAACGTAGGTATTTGATATCTATCGTTTTCCCGTGTACCGCTAATCGCGCTATCCTAGTTCATGAGTTGTGCTACAGTGCGTACACCCTGTCTCTGTATTAAACAGAAACACATTCTAATAACGGTAGTCTAGGCAAGGAGGTTGGTGAAGAGATGGAGTAACAATATAATAACTATACAAACAGCCACAAACAGACTTACCCAGCCAGTTCTGCAATTCAGCTCATCAGGGGGAGGGCAGGGGGATGTTTCACGATGAATTTAAGTCGAACTTAACATTTATTACCACTTGATTTTAAGATTGACCACAAATTATGGTGCGTATGCCACTGGTTTCCCTGTTCAATTTTATTCGCCTAATCACCACCCTCTTCAAAATCAAATTATTAACGTTTACCGGTACGTATCTTGTATTATCAATGGCTAAATTACATGAAAAAAGTCTCCAAAATCTTCATTCTGATCAGAAAGTTGGGCATACTCGTGAAATAGGCCCCACCACTGCGTGTCCGTACTAATAATTACGGCGGCTCGCCTATTTATACTCGTAAATTCAGCCCCACCGTGTGGCGTTCATCGGTAGGTAAGCACAGAGGTGGGGCTTCCTTCCACAGTGACAGTATGTAAATACTCGTGAATGCGGCCCCACCAAACGGCGTTTACGCGAAATTGATACAGCGGTGGGGCCGATTTCCACAGCATAGCATCTTTCGTCCTCTCTTTCTTCTCGGAGATGTCCCCTAACGGCCAATTTAACCATAAATACGACCCTATCTAACCCTAAACCCTAACCCTAACCCTAGCTAACCGACCTACCCTTGCTTGCTAACGCACGGGTGCACGCGCACTGTGGTGGGGCCTATTTTACGATTTTTCCGAAAGTTGAGCAACATTGAAGACACACAGCATTAATTTTTAGCCAATCTTAGATTTTAAGATCAACTAGGCTTCATTGTGAAACAGGCCCCACTTCTGACTTCTAATCTGGCACGCTTAACACTTTAATAGACAATGTTATAGTCTTTACCAAAGAGCGTAGAAGTGCACGCATGCAGTGCGCCAGGAGGGTTTGAGTTTGTGTATGTTTGGAGATCAGTTGACAAGGAGGTTCGAATTGTACACTAGCCCTGAATTTTTTTTTTATTTATTTTTTTTTTTTCAACCCATTGAGGACTAGTCCCAAGTACATACTCGGGCAGGTGTCTATGGGAAATGTGTGTTATAAATAGCAAAATCAGCCCATCCTCAGGGGGTTAATATTTTGTACAAAATGTCATCAGTGCAGTAGTCATTAATTTTACATCACTGAAATTTTATGATATTCTAGTCTAGACCCTACTCACATCATGAAAAAATGCTCAAGTTTATAGTGGAATTACAAGTTCAGAGATTAATGCGAAATTTTGTAGTTATCAATGTGAAATGCAGTCAATGTCATTTGTTTTAGTCGTGCACTAAAAAAAGGGCCCGCACCTCACCATCCCATGCCCCAATAGACAAAGCACATGAGCATAGTGAGTGTACGTACAGTCGTCATTTATGCATGGTGGCAGTGTTACTGTTAGGGCCCCTGGCGAGGTGCAGGTACCTCTATCTAATATACATCATACTTGTATGTTCAAAGCATTGTGAAATTGGTACTTGTACTCTTTAATGCTAGTCTTTAACTAGTCTTTAATTTATAGGTAAGATTTTAGGTAAGATTTTCTTTGTGGTTGATGTTCTCAATTATACAAGGTTGTAGTAAAAGTGTTGCACCTAAGGATGTAATAAACTTGTTAAGAAAGGATGTAAGTTAAGAATCAGTATTCTAAAACCATAGATCATCTTCTGTCATACATTCAACAGTGCAGTGATATCTCTCAACAAAATCTGTGGGTTACAGTCATGATCGTGATGGTGATTTAATTCTGCATCCTCCTCATCTGTTTTTTTGGTACTGTAGGGCCTACAATGTACATACTTGAAATCTCCCAGTATTTCTTTGATCCAAGACTTGGTACCAATGGTAAAAACTTATCACTCCTCTCAGAAAAATCTTATGGATTTGTAGTGACATTCTTCTGGTAATAGAAAACTTAGCCTTGTATGGTTGTACAACAAAATTACCCAAAATGTGATTTAAAGTGCCTGATAGAGTTGAGTTCCCAACATATAAAGCCTTTTGCTTTGGGTACCAGTAGATGATATTTGAAGAAAAAATTAGGAAAATGAAGTGCTTGTACAAACCTCTCGTGTGGAAGACTTTCTCACTTGAAAAGAATAACACTTTTTACATCAATGCAATCACGTGCCCAAAGATATGCAACTTGAGTTGAGTTCCCAACATAAACATGTAAAGCCTTTTGCTTTGCGTACCAGTAGATGATATTTGAGGAAAAAATTAGGAAAATGAAGTGCTTGTACAAAGCTCTCGTGTGGAAGACTTTCTCACTTGAAAAGAATAACACTTTTTACATCAATGCAATCACGTGCCCAAAGATATGCAACTTGTAATGCATGTATACCAATATGCAGTTACTTTGTATCAACGTTTCAAGTGACCCTGAATTATAAACAATGGAAACAAAACAAATCTAGATATGACACCACCTGCATAATCCTTGCTTTTATTCTAAGAAGCTCCATTGAATGTTGGTAATTTTTTTTTCCACTGCAGCATTAAGAAATCTTTCAGGTGCTGTCTCTGACATTGCTCATTACAGCTCTGTGTCTCATTGTGTCGTTTTTCTCATTTGACCTGTATTTGCTTATGGGCAGAATGTAATATCAAACTGGCTTATTTTCATTGCTTTATTGTCTAATTTTTGCTAAACGTATTCATTTATGGTCTCATTTTAGTCAAGTTCTTCAATCTGATAACTGTTTATTTGCTTTTTTTGTAGTTGATAATTTCTTACATTTAAGATCCATGTTTGTACATACACTTTTCGAATGCAGTAAAGAATCATTACAATTTAACAACACAAAAATCAAAACTAACTTGTCAAATTGCTGATATAATCAAGCACAGTTTGTTTACACTGTATTCTGCTTTTCTATTTCAACAAGTCATTGACCATGGGGCGCCATAGAAGCAGGACAAGGAGCAGGTCCCCCAAAACAAGTCATAGGAAAGCAGAGAGAGAGCGGGAGGGCTGGAAGGACAGCCGCAGGGAGAAGGAGAGCTACAAGGACAGCCACAGGGAGAGGGACAGCCACAAGGACAGCCGCAGGGAGAAGGAAAGAGACAGAGACCACAGAGACTCCGGAGCTTCATATGTTAGGAGGAAGACGTCAAGAGAGAAGGATGGTGGTGAACGACAACACCATTCTTCAGGAGAGCATCGCTCATCAAGCAGGAGTGACAGAGACAGGAGGAAGGAGAAGGAAGGTGGAAATAAACAGGAAGAGAAATATTTGGAGCCAAGGGACAAGGAGAAGAGACATAGGAAGGCTTCCTCTGAGGAGGACCATTCCAGGTCTCGTTCACGTGATAAAGAGAAAGAGCAGAAATCCCAGCCAAAGTCACGAAATAATTCCCTCCAGAACTCTAGCAGTGTAAAGAAAGAGCCCAAACTGCAGAAAGAGAAACCGCTGAGCCCCTCTGTCTTTAAAAGAAAGACTTACTCCAGCTCTAGTGAGTCTGATAGTGATTTTGCATCTAATGATGATAATAAAGCAGGCCTCCCAAAAGCTTATGCACGTGCCTCAAATGATGAGATGACAGATGGTGAAAGTGAGGGAGATGAGGATTCATTCAGAGACTCCTCGTCTTCACAAAGATCTTCTTCACCGGAGGAAAAAATTCCCAGAGCATATGCAGCTTTTGAGAATGACAGTGACACAGTGACTGAACTAAAGGAAAAGGAAATATCACGTCTCGCAAAGGGCAAGCAGTATGTGATACCGTCCTCAGAAGACAGCGATTCTTCAGTGGAGTCTCCTCGTGCCAAGCTGCCAAAGGCGTATGCTTCATCCTCTGTCCGTCAAAAAGCACCAAGTGAGCAGATTCCTAATAAGAGGCCTTCTAGAGACTTACAAAGAGATGATAGGAGGAAAGAATCCACACGTAGAAGGTCAACCTCCGTGTCAAGCAATGATGAATGGCACCGGCAAACAAAAAGCAGAAAGGATGAGAGTCGGGGGAGCAAAGATCGCCATCGAAGTGGATCGCGAAGCAGTGTTGATAGGCATAGATCGAGTACTTCAAATCAGAGTAGCAGAGATATGTCGCGCAAACATTCAGGTGAAAGAGAGCCCAGATCTCACCAAAGTTCCTCTGAAAAGAAACGGCAAGAAAGCAGAGAACACTCATCATCATACACATCAAGTGAAAAAAGGAAAAGGGGCAATACACAGCCTTATTCAGATTCACGTAGGTCCACCGAATCATCATCTCAGAGGCACGTGGAGAGTGGAAAAAATTCTGACTCACGTGACAAGCACTCTTCTTCAAAATCCACAAATGAGCGTAGCCGTAGTAGGGATACCTTGAGCAGACATTCTAATTCTAGGAACAATCATAACCTTGAAAAGCACAAAAAGTATTCTGATGAGCCTGTGCATAATGAATCAAACTCAAAAACTCATAATTCGGATGTGTCCAGGACTGACTTTGAGAAGACTATCAAGTCTTCCAGTGGAAGGAGTAGAAGTGAAGGGGCAAATGCAACGAGGCCAAAAGAACTCTTAAAGCACAAGCAGAAATCTGTGAGTGAGAGTGATTCTGACAACAGAGAGAAACATAAATCCAGCAAACACAATGATGCTGAATCATCTCATAAGCAAAAGGACAAATCAAATTCTAAAGTGAAGGGCAAAAAAATTGAATCTTCCAAAGAAAATCAGCTGAAGAAAGCTAAGAAGAGGAAATCCTCATGGTCTTCTGAGTCAGGAGCTTCAGAAAGTGACATTTCTTTAGATTCAACTCCGCGAAAGAAGCCAAAGAAAAAACAGGAGGACAAAAGCACTGAAAAGACTGTGGTCAAAGAAAAGAAGAAAAAAAAGCACAAAAAGGAAAAGAAAAAGATCAAGAAAGATGAAAGTAAGAAAAAAGTAAAGAAAGGTAAGGAGAAAGAAAAGAAGAAGAAAAAGGCAGGTCGAGGGAATAGAGACAATGATCAAGAAGAGACAGATGAGAAAAAGCCAGCAAATTTGACTGGGATTCAGAAGAAACTCATGGAAATGGCTCAAGGTGAGAATACAGTGGACTCCCATTATAACGAAGTCCTCAGGACTGGCAGTTTTCTTTTGTTATGTCGAAATTTGGTTATAAGTGAACAAATAAACAATAAGAACACATAGAGTGGATAATTTTGCAGCCTGAATTTTAACTTCGTTGTAACCGGAATTTTGTTAGAACTGTGTTTGTTTTAACGGGAGTGCACTGTAATGATAAACTCTTGATTTATGAATCATTTGATAACAATGTTTAATCATCATTTGACAGATTTGACTGTTCTGACAAATAGAATGAATAGATAGTTGAATGAGTGCTCAGTAATAGTTCGTTTAAGAGTTTGATACATCGTTTGTTTTGTTATCAAAGGGTGCATTTGAGTGCTCTGAAGCAAACCAAAGCGAACTGAACCAAAGCATACTGTACTGAACTGTGTCAAATTTGGAGTGTAAAGCTTACTGTCCTCATGAGTTCTTTTTAGAGGGGGTCACACATTTTGTAGCAAGAGGGTCATTCACCTGGCGTGCTTAAACTACTTACAGATGTCCTGAACAAAGAGAATAATAACTATTTGCATTATGACATTTGTGCATGTTACACACATTCTTCACATGCGAACCTACAGAGTATGCTTTTAGTACCCTTTTGGAGCACATTGGGCAGTGGTCCACTTTTGGCTTGGTCCAGTACGGTACGATACACTGTATGAGTGTTCGAGCACTCCTCTGGCGCAGGTACAGTAGGTTCAGTTCGCTTTAGGAGAGTGCTCCATTGCACCCAAAATCATATTTCTTTAATCTTCATGAGATGTTTCTCACCTCCAATATCTAATGTGCCAAAACTTGTTGAGGTTTTGTTAAAGGGACTGTACAGTACTGGTTGAGGTGGGGATTCATGTTTTGAACATTCTTAGGTGAGATAGTGAGAAACATCTCATGAAATATGAAAGAGCATGTAATTTTAAAAAGGATTCAACGTTTATTTGATGAAAATTGGTGTTCAAATGGCTGAGATATCCAAAAAAAGTGATAATAATAAAAGGCGACATGCCCCACCTTTATTAGGATCTCTTTGTTTCACCTTGTTTTTGGATATCTCAGCCATTTCAAAACCGATTTTCATCAAATAAACTTTTGATACCCCTTAGAATTGCATAATCTTTGACATCTCTTAGAGTGCTTTCTGAATATCTCGCAAAACGTTAAAAGCAAAATTCTCACCTCGACCAGAACTGTACATACCCTTTGAAGTAATGAGAAAATGTTTAGCCAGGAAGTTTTATTGCAGCTTTTTGGTAGATTTTCAAGTCTGCTCTGTGACTGCTTGATTGGAGAAATGCAAACTTCTGAAAGTGAAATGACATGACATAAAAACTGTTCATAGGAAAGAGATTAAAGAATGCACCTCCAACTTCTGTCCTTATATTTGTGCTGTTTAAACAAGATTGTGAGTCCGGTTAGCACACATTAAACATTACTTTGCACCAAAGTGTCATTTATCGGAATGCAGCAATGACAAATCAGTGCCATGTGACTATGTCTTTACAAACGCCCTCCATAAAATGTTCTACTTCATAGCAGGTAAGGCAGCCAAGGGTGAGGGTGTGTCTCGTCGCAACATGACTCCAATGACCAAGGAGCAGTATGAGAAGGAGCAGAGCAAAGTCAGACGCGTGTATGACCCTGACACTGGGCGCAACAGGTAAGTGTCTATTTGCTTGTGACAAGGACAGAAAATTTTGTGATTAATTTGATGCATTGAAGTACTGTAAATAATATGTAGAATATGTGTTCTAACTCTGAAAAATGAAGGTTTCTTGAAGAGAAATTTTGATAGTTGACAGTTTATTGACAGAGTTTGTATTTGATATCCAAATAGCAATTTATATGTGAACATTTTGTTCCAAATCAACCTGAAATTTGTTATATTCCACCTGATATCTTTTATCCAGAATAACTTGGTCCTCATCTACTGTGAATCACATTTTTTTTTCACATGCGTTTTGTTGTTGAGCATGACTCTTGATATTTGTGTGATAGAAAATAGACAAAAATAGTTCAGTGGATGCGTTCTTTACACTTGTTCTGGTAGGGTTACTCTTTCTATATCTGGAATAGAGCCCCAGGTGAGTATCCACAACGTGACGACTCAGATTATAAAGCCAGCCTGACACTGTCGTATCCAAATGGCTAAAAAAAAAGCTTCAATTTTCACAAATTTTCACCCATTAGTAGATAGTGATTCAAAAGACAGTCAGGACTGAAATGCTAAGTCGCTGTAAGCACAGTTGACTTCTGCAAGGGATTTATCTAGCACTTCTAAACTTCTAAACTTGTTATCACATACTTTTTATGAAGAATTAGTATGTTCTGAAAGAATAGTAGGTATGCTGATACAAGTAGAACTCGTACAAGGCACTCTGAAAAGCAATTAAGAATAAAACTAAATATTTCCTGTAGTTTGGCTTTTAAAGAATTTGCTGGTAAGGTGGTGTAATTCTGAAATAGCTAATTTGATATGATTACACAAAATGCCCCCTCATAGAATTGAAGACTTTGTATGTTACCTATAAGGCATCTGTAAGTAAGAAATTGACTCGTGGCTATAGTCACTTAGGGGTTTGCTATTAGTGTACTGGTATTGTCACTGGGGGCAACATAGTGAATTTCCTGTGATGGCAACTTCCAGCAGTTGGCTTTCAGTTGAAAGGTACACCTGTCTGACATTAATGCAAGACTGAAAAATACTTTAGAGAGCTAACCATAAAAAAGTATATATATAATATGTATATATATATATATATATATATATATATGTATATATATATATATATATATGTATATATATATATATATATATATATATATATATATATATCCCTAGTTGGCACCTTAGGGAGACATATTGGGGGGAAGTGTCTTCATTAGGGAGACAACTGGTCATTAAGGAGACAATTTTCGTGTCTCCATTGCGTAAACTGCCATTGAACATGTAATAATAAATTTGCATATAAAACAAATGGAAATGTCTTCCAAATGACCCATCTAGGAGTATATATATATATATATATATATATATATATATATGGGCCGTGACGCGAGAAAAGGGCCCTTAGGGCATTATTATACCGAAAATGAGTTTTCACCTCCATAGTGTAGAAGAAACTCTGACGTATTTGGATATGCAAACCTTTGTCTGAAATTCCACTCCTAAATGCTCCAATTACATCATTCAAAACAGCATGTTTTGTCCAAATTCTGTCACTTTTTGATGCGTCTATGCATTTCCGCTTAGTTAGCTCGTTGATATTTTTTGCGCGTATTGCTTTGTTAGACTTCCGCGCCGTTTTCTGGTGTTTGCGCGCAGCGGCGCTAAGGGCCCTTTTCTCGCGTCACGGCCCATATATATATATATATATATATATATATATATATATATATATATATATATATATATATATATATATATATATATGTATATATATATATATATATATATATAAGCAAGTAGACTCTGAAAGAAACCAAAGTTGTATTCCCTATAATTACATACTTCTTTTCATGCGTTTAATATTTGCATCACTTGGGGGAGTGCTAGCATGGCTGGATGTGGAACTACATGTAGTTCTCATTATATATTATGAAATGACTTCACTTGACCTTTAGTGTATTAGCCAATCAAAAGAAAAAAAAAGAAAAAAGAAGAAGTTGAAGAAGAAGAAAAAAGAAGGATTTGAAGGAAATATCCTCTTATGGGAAAATTTGTTCATTTGATTGTGATCTGAATTTGTTCATACCTTGTTTTGTATTGGAGTGATACTTGCTAATTGGTGTCATATTTGATTTCTTGATTTTTTTTTTTCTGTACAAGTGGGACTGTATTGAACTAAAATTGCATTGATGAAATATTATGAGTACAGTAATGATAATATACAGCTGCATTGTGTGTTTCCAGGAATTTAACCACGGGAAGCAGTTAAAAGCACAGTGCAAATAATTCTGTATTTGCAAGTAGTCAGTGGTACTTTGTAGAGTGCATGTAATACTGACACACAGAGCTAGCACACTAGAAGGAGCTTGGGAACAAGATGGCAATGATTGAAAGGGAGCTGGACAATATGAAATGTTTTCTGATCCTGACAATTACCACTAAAATAAAACAACGAACCAGGAAGATTGCAAGTGTGCATATTTTTGGTGCTCACAACCCATATTTAGCTGTTACTCCAATGTGATATCCTTTATTGTCTTTTAGGTTGGTGAGAGGAAGTGGGGAGATCATTGAAGAAATCGTCAGCAGGGACAGACACCGAGAAATCAACAGAGTAAGTCTGCAGTCACATTGATTTGATGGGCTTGAAAAGTAATACCTTGGCAGCCAGCCCTGTGAAGATTGTTTTTGGTGTGGAAATAATATGTTGAATTTCAACTAAAACCAGGAGTGAGCTAAGATTAAAACTTAGTGCATTCCTTTACTGTCACATCATTTTTGTCTCCAATACTTCCAAATTTTAAAAATATCACAAAATGAAAGGTTCTGTGTCTCAAGCAAATGTTAAATCTGATTACACTAATGCACTGTTGTGTTACAAGTGATTGGTTCAAACTTGCAGAAAACATGCTGGTCATGTTACCAAGTGTTCAAGGTGACTTGTATGAAGTCAAACTTTCACCAGCAAAAAGATGAACGATGGGAGTTTTAAAGACAATTAGGGTAGGCTCTTTTCTGAGGTTAGGCAATATGTGCAATTGTGCATTTAGTTTGATAGTGTTTGTATCAATTGTCATCCAATATGTATCAAATTCTCGGTCACAGGCAGCGACACGTCATGATGGTGCATCATTCTCAAGGAGCTTAGGTCTCTACAAATAACACCAGCAGTTATGTCATCCAAGACTGTTCCAGCCCTGTTTGCAGTGCTCACGTGTTGCATTGCAGTATCTGCCAAAAACATGTCCAATCTGTGCCAAGTTGTGTGCCCTCCGGAAAACTACTGGTCCTTCATCTGTTGGCCTTAACTTTGTGAGTTGGACCGTCAGCAAAAGAGTCCATACAGTTATGCAGCCAAAGGACGCAGAATATCCAATTCTGCTTTCTTTGTGTTTCTTATGACATTCACTGTGTTAACCTACATCTGTAAATTGAAAAACCTGTATTGGTAACCCATCAACAGGTTTGTGGGTATAATTTGTTATCATAGACGTAGAGGAATTCCTGCTGTGGTAATGGTATGCATTTAGATCATATGTTGCTGTTTCAAATATGCCAGTACAAATCACCAAAGGGTCATATTGTATAAAAAAAAGAAAAAGGGTTTGGCTGAATATGCTGTATCTTCTCCAACACAGAGAAATTAGGTTTATATTTTTGTAGATTTTCAGTTTTCTTCTATGCTTTGAATTTGATGCCCTTTCTAATCTGTTTAAATCTATCCTACCATGGCACATTTATTCTCGGTGTTTCTTACCCCGTTTTCTCTTTTGCCTCATGGTCTCATTCCCTTTCCTGCCCATTGTTTATCTCTGTCATGTTCTTGAGCTAATGTCCACTTTAAGGGAAAAATCTCCCGTGATCTGAGCCTCGTATATATATATCTTGAACTCTGAAATATCTTTGTTTTTATCCTAAGTGTGTCGTTACATGTAAGCTTTTTTTTTTCTTTTAATTGTAGAGTATCTGACCTAACCCAAGTTTCACAAGATCTAATTACCATGATTAGATTAAGCCACAGTGGAATTACTTCCACGCAGATTATTGCCTAATTGAAGACATGTGGAGAAGAGCTGTACATTCTTCCTTTGATATATTACCAACACACTGAAGGCAATTTGTACCAAATATGAATATAAGAAAGCAAGGTAACCAGATTAATTTGAAATTCTGAGGAGAATATCATAAATGAACTCATATAAATTAAGAAATTGTTTTCTATTTGTACATACTTTACAGTGTGATTTTAGGCAAGATGCTGGAAATTTATCAAGTCATGGAGGATATCTCTTTTTTTTTTTTTTCAAGTCAGCCACCAGATCCTGTAAATGGGACCATTGGGCTAAGGAAATTTTTGTTGGTCTCTTTTTGCTTAAAAAAAGAACAACACATGCCACGAAATGTCCACAGCATGGCTAATTCTTTGAAGAGAAAACAAGGAAATAACTAAATGGCATTTACAAAATTATTGATCATATGGAGGTACAAACTGTTGTTCCCCTCCATGATTATATTAATTGTATGCACAATTTTTGTCTGTGCATTTTTGCTGCTTACTACATGTAGGCCTACTGCTAAAACAGGAGATCCTCGGTATTAAGAATAGTGAAGCATTCACCACACACATACAAATGTACTACACTTTCATCATGTGTGCAAACGTATAGCACCATGGTTATAATTGGATGCATGCAGGGCCACTGATATATCGCTCTGTTACATAAATTACAGAGTGTCAACCCAGCAAAAGATTGCTCAGATGTGATCATTTGTGGTCATTAGCAATTTTTCAGATGAAAGTAGTTGTGATATATATTTAGGAGTACTTAGTATGTCTGTCATATAGCAAAAAAAAAAAACAATGAAAGTCCTTGAAAGTCCTTGCCTGGTCATACTTTTTTAAAGAAGCACACCCCAAAACCTGTCTTATTTTCTCTTTGAAATAACTAAACTGCCACATAGAGAAAACAGAACTTATGTGTGAGACCTTTCTCTTTGTATTCATATTATTTTGTATCAGTCAAAGTTACTTCACACTGTTATTTATTATCAGTCCAGTTTGATTCCGCTTGTTAGCTGCAGATCCAGCTATATTTTCTTAGTATCGGCATGTATTTGTCTGAGTTCAGTTTACAGGCAATATAGGCCTACACACAAAACCCCCAAATATTTGTTTGTCCATAAGAAAGAAAAAAGTCCTGGAAATGCCAGAAATGTAAGTAATTGGGCAGAAAATAAAAGACAGGTATATCACCACTCGGCAATTTGCAACGCATGAAAAAATAATTTTGTGTACATGTATAATGCTTGTGTATGCATTTGTTGTATACTGCATGGAATTATTGTAAGTGGTGAAAACAAAGTGTATAGTATCATCCATAGGAACCAGTGAAAAAGTAGTTGGCTGTAGGATGACTGGAATTTGCAATGATTTTACATGTGTTCTGTACATTATATGTGACTTGCTGATTTAATTCATGCTGCTGAAAGTCCTGGATGGCATACTTCTCTTGTTTACCTATGAAAGAAATACTATAGCATTAAGCAATCCAGGTAGTGTGTCATCGATATGTTCCTGTTGTATGTTCTGATGATTACAAATAATTTTCCTTTTTATCACCAAAGCAGTGAATACTGCTCTGGATTCAAAGTGTTTTTAAAGATGCAGAAGTGTATTGTTTGAATTGTGTTTGCAATTTAGGCATGATGGACGACTTTGTATACTTGCTTGTGACAACAGTGACAACATTTATCATAGTACACTGTATACTGCTCTGCACATGCTGTATTCAACCTGGTGTCAAAAGTTTAAATGGCAGTCATTCAGCATTGACATAATGTATAAGCTGTTATTTTTTGCATACAGATATTTTCGCAAATGAGGAGATCATAGACATATTTGTGAGATATAGTTTTCGCGAATTGACACCAACGCTAACATTAATGCACTATTACCCAAGGACCTTGAGACATATTCATGTGTTGTAAAATTCACGATCCAACTGTGATTCGCGAAATTTGCGAAGATTACACCCTCACGAAAATAACACCTTATACAGTAGAAGTGTTTATTCTTTGACTCACATTGCCTTGTAATTGAATTGTAAAACATTTGAACATGAAAAACAAAATTATGGTAAAATCAGCACTACCAAATGGTGATTTTCTTTGTAAATCAAGCCATAGAACAGACTGCATGCTTTGATTCTTTGTCCTACCCAGTAATTCAAAGAAAAGGAAGGTATGCAAGTCCATGCAAATGGTCTTGCATGGCCAGTTAAATGGCCATTTAAATGGCCATTTAAACAGTCAATGGTTTGTGTGCCAATATCATGTCTTGGGTGAATCATGACAGATTGAGTTTAGACAAGAACTAAAAAACGCAGATTGTATGTGTGTCTTTTTAAAAATTGTTATAAATACGGCTGTATAGTGATCATACAGATAAAGATGTACCATGTTATTGTTCATGGTCTTTGCATGGTAGAACACAGCTCTTGGCAGTCTAATGCTATTCCCACCAGTGACCAAGGACTCACCCCAAAATACCAGTGTCTAGAGAATTCACCTAAATTTGTTTCATTACATTGTACTCTTTTGTGTGTGTGTGTGTGTGTGTACAACAAAGTACACATCATGTACAACAAAAATGTTGCTAAAAAGAGAAGAATTCTGATAAAGTTCAGGTACCAATTTATATAATGCCCTTTGCCCTTACATCTGACACTTGCATGTGATTGTAAATAGAGACATGTCAATGAGATGTGCATGTCTTCTTTCACACCATGTACTTCATGATTTTAGAGCATGTCACCTTGAATATTTGTTTAGGTACCATTATTTGTGACATGATGTCCCATCATAAGTCCATGTTGTGGATCATGTTTTTTCCCCCCAGGATTTTGTTACTCCTCAACAACAACAACAACAACAACAACAACAAAAACAAAAGTTATATTTAGTAGACACACATGCATGTGAGATTCATTGACTTTTTATTTAATCTCTTCATCTTGAAATCATATGAAAACTTAATTGATGTAAAATGCTTGCTTCTCAGTCATTTCTGTCGCTACCTTTTAACATACCTGTTTGCTTCCTTCTTCCTTTCTTACACATTCTGCAGTCTCTCTCTCCATTCTTCCCTCACATCCTGTCTCTTTTTCCTGCTTTTTGCTATTGAAAGCTTGATATTTCTGTTTTAGTTTAGTCTGCGTACACGCAAAGAAAGGCCACTTTCTTGTTAACAATTAGCTGTATATACTGAAATGTATTCACTTTTTCTATTCCACTGTATATAGTCTATACACATTGTGAATACTTGCAAAAAAATTCAAGAAAACGTGCACTTTGAAGAATAATTTTGTTTGTACAAATTTTGTAGGAAAAATAATGAAAAAAAAAATCTGATACGGTACCACCAAATATATATCTAATCATACTATTAGTGGTATGACTTAAGAACGTTGCAAAAGTTAAAACACTGTTTGTTTTACACATTATGGAGTTTGTCATTCAGGTGCCGCTGAAAATTCTTGTTTTCTTTATTTGAGGAAAATTATCTCTCTGCACATTGCAGAATTCTTACAACTCCTCTTATACGTGCAGTAATAGATATGCTTTCAGATATAAGATGCAAAATATGGGTTTGTCAGTATCAGTGATTTAGTAGATCTGATCAGGTGAAATGTGAAACATTTTGTCACATTTGTCCGTGTGCAGAGTATTTTACATGCTTACTCCAGTCAATGAAAAAAAAAAACAAATAACTGATATTTTACAACAGGCCCAACAATGTGTGGTGTCTTTGAATAAGAAGTCTTTGTGTGCTGCTCCAGTTATCTGCATGTAGGTATGTTGTACAAGCTGGAGGATAAGGACCATCCATGTGAAATGGTGTGCTTCTTGTCAGTTTATGACATAGAAATACTGACTTCCCCCTGAGCAGACCCTGCTTTGTGAAGACCCAGTAGAGTGGGGGTACCATGTAATGGGAAGGCTGGCCCAGCTCGGATATACAATATTCAAGAATCCCTGTAACAAATTGTATGCAGATTTATAACTGATCTCTTTATAAGTACACACACACACACAGCCAAAGAATCTAAACAGGAGTTGACTGTTACTGATGAGCGTATGCTTCAATGCACATATTTGCTGACATGTTACTGATGGACGCTTATCCTAGTTTCATGTTTCCCCATACTACCAGGTCTTTGATTTATGTTTAGTTTCTGTTAACTGCAGTGTACATGTAGTCAACATTTCAAGTAGAAAAAACTCTGGTCTGTAAGGATGCAGTGAGGTAATGGTGTTCAGATTCTTCATCTCTCTCTTTTGCACAGGAGGACACTGAGACATGAATTTAACAACAGTATTAAAGTACAGCTGTACAAGTGTATGATACAAAGTATATACAGTACACAGATGAAGTGATATTCTGGTGTTTCTTTGAGCCTTGTCAAATGTGGACTTGAAATAGAAGAAATAGAATTTTTCTAACCTACCAATACATAGAGACAGGAAAAAGAAACAAACTTGGTTGTACAATTGCAAGAACCAGTTTTCTCCATAGCAGAGATCTCTGTTCACTTACATTTTTCTAAACCTTTGAAAAGTATGTAAAGTAATAACCCGTTTGTGGCCGGACCATGCAAGTAAATCTCCCTGTGTATGTATTGGCTTAGGTCTTGCCATTTTTGCTCAGCCCATTCCAATCATGTAATTAGTGTTGTTTTGGTTTGATTGCCTTCTGTTATGTTTCATATGATATCACACTTCTTAGTTTGCGAAGTTTCTGTGATACAGCAGCACAAGGCTTTTAAAACTTTTTTGTTTGTAGGAAATAAAATGTACATTTGGAATGTGTACAAAGTGTTTTGGGAAAAAAAAAATTGTCATGAGTGATTATTAGAATACACATACTCTTGTATTTTCTTTTTCATCTTGTGCGATGGTTTTCATATTATATCTTGCTTCCAGTCACACACACACACACACACACACACACACACACACATATACAAACACACACACTGGCCATGAGATGACAAAACAACATATCTACATGCAAACTCGAGTTTATAAGTTTTGCAAACGTACAGCTGTTTTGTTTTTGTTTAATACGTCATATCTTACCCTAAAAGGACCAACAGTAAAAAAAAAAAAAAAAAAAATGTATTGAATGCAAATTGATTCAATAAACTCCTTATTTTAGAATAATTTGCATAAATTAAAACCTACGTTGTTTTACCACATAAAACTTACCAAGCTATTGCTACAGCAAAACAATGGAAGTCTCGATCAATAGTGCAAGTACATGTCCCATGCCACTGAATGCATGGTTCTGCATGCTGCAAACGGTCACGCACCCTAATACTGTGTAAACATTTATATGGCAAAGCAACATATTGTGTGTAGATATGTTGTTTTGCCAAGTTCTTAACCGATGAGAGTTAAGAAAGGGCAAGCGCGTATCGACACATTGTTTTGCCAACAAAATTCTAACATTTCCCACGGGAAGGGGGCGTCATATCTCAATAATGGGATGTGTTCTGATTTCACAATTTTGTTAAGTGTTAGATTACACTAAATCAAACTGAAATACATCTGTATGTATGTGACTAAGTCAATTTCCGTAAATTTTCGACATATCTGAACACTTGTATGTAGTATCGCCATCTCTCAGCCGAAACACACACACACACATATCTATATACAAACATAATGAAATGTAGTCTCTACATTGGTAAAGTAAAGGTTTCTCTCACAGAAGTAACTATGTGGGATTTGATGCAAGCTTTGAATAATATGACATTTATTACTTGTACTGGGGAAATCTGATACTATAAAAACTGATATTAACATTTTTTGAATGTTACTACGGAATTTCCACAGCCAAGATTTTCCTTTCATACAAATCAATGTACAATGCTACTTCTATAACAAGAATAACTGCTGTAATGATCTGAATAGTGTTACTCCCAAACAACTAAAAGATAGAGGTTAATGAACCTGTAATGGTAACAACTGAAAAAAAAAAAATCCATTTCCATTTCCCACATAACCATAAAGAAGTTAGAATATCAAATTTTGCCTAAATTTGTAACCTTACTTTAGCAAGTCTTGGCACAAAGCGTAACATGTTGACCAACTGCTAAACAAGTGGTTCATAAAGCACACGTACCATGTAACTTGCTAAGTCCTATACCACAACATATTATTCTGGAGTCTGGGTGCCCTACATTTACTTCATGTCATAGCTTTCATTTCCACAGATTGCAGCAGCCATTTCAGTAGCAGTCATTTTTGAAATAATACACAGTGTCTCAATTACACTTGGATGCTCACAACACATACTATAGACAACAAACCCCAGAATGCCTACTAGGTACATAAGCTTTTCTCCCATTGAAGCAGAGCTCCCATACAATTAGATCAAGTGGTGGCTGGTATTGGCCCCTGCATAACACCCCACATGACACCCAGTATGTGCATATGGACAAAGATTGCCCAAATACTCATCCCATTGATGTCCACACATGCAGAACATACAGAAACAGCGGTAAAGATGACAAAGCAGTCTCATTGTTTGAGCAAACGCATCACTGGTACAAAACTTCATCCATTTGATTCATATAACAACCCTTTGCAGAGTTCACAGTACATATTAAGTGACAATGTCTCTGATCCTGCCAATGCTGAGAAATAGGCTGCACTCTTATTTAACTTAAATAGGTTCTTGTTACACCATTTAAGGGGGACAACACATATACATGCAATGCATGCAACTGAGTGACAACATATTTTATGTTTTCATTTTTGTTTTTAAATTATCTCATTCTTTTTCCGTCTGCCACAAGCACATGTCCACACACACACATTACACATACTCAAATGCATACTGAATGAGTATGTGGACAGCATGCGGTGAAGGTGACTCCACATTTGCAATGAGGTGCATGTATGAGTGGAAGCTAAGGGCGCTTCATATAACTGCCTGCACAATGTCCTACTGGCTAACAGACAGCAAATGTTTAGACTATGCAATCCACAGAATCTATCTGAAATTGGATGAAAAATAACCCTTTTGGAAAAGAAATTAAATCCATATAATTGCCTTGAAGGATTCAGCTTTCTTTTTCAATGCACTGATAAGAATTAATGGAAGTGGTTCAGTCAGAACAAGTCCTGATAAAGTGGTTTGTGGTTCAGATAAACTCTTTATTTGCCATGTTCACATGTCCGACTCGGTGGACAGCGAGCCAAGTTCACATATTGTGCTCAAACGCACAAACCCGCACATGAAACTGATCGATAAATCGCCAAACGCCACAGTACAATGAAAGCATTTCTCGATCGTGATTCCATTCCTGTCATAGGCAGCTTGCATTTTATGTGGTGACTATCAAGCCGTGTTCCCTACTGGATCTGCAAGTAAATTCAAAGTTTCTGTCACTGTTTTGTGTGCGAACAGGATCATGCCTCTACAATTATGGGGCTGCTGGTCATTATTTGAAAGAAAAACAATCAAAGATTTGTCATACAATTTATATCAAAGCAAAGGTATGCATTTTCTCTACAACTTCACTCATATTATGTCGAGCGTAACAAAAATCTATAAAAGTTGCATTGATTTGAGAAACAAAATGTTTTCCCAAAGCATGCTTACATTGCTGTCTCAGAATAATGTGACACACATGAGGTTTACACTGTGGCACATACAGAGATAAGAGATGAAATAACACAATTGTTACACTGAATTTTGTTGCATTTTACCATTCAGGTAGTGCTTCCGCTAAAGTGGGTCTGCGTTATCGGGTAAGCACTGTACCTGACTGATAAACACATGAAGACAGGTGAACATCAGATTCATGGGAAGTGTTTACTCAAATCCTACCTAATTAGCAGAAGTACCTCATTATCTGGTAAATAGGTGGAGAAAATTGTATATACAGCAATAAAAGACACATTTTAAAATGGTGACCTTTAGAATCATAAGGGCAGGTACAGAGCGTGTGTGCACAACAACATATAGGCAACAGCCACGTATTGTAAGATATAACAAATATGCCAATGTACATATGTACAAATTAAAAAAAAAAATAATACAAAATAAATCGGTTCAATTGACATTATAGCACTGATTTGAATACAAGGTAATAGCCAATCATGTACTACATATAGCATTTGGACTTTCAAAAAGCTGTACATGAAGAAGTATTCTTCATTCATCCTTCTTCAGCATGGTGAACAGACAGACAATTGTCCAAAGCTCTGTATCCCTGGAGCTAGTTATCAACATGGTCCTGTCACCCTTTGATCCTTAGTCTTTGAGCGGAGCTTGGCCTGTGCTCAGCAGTGCATTTTCCTGCGAGAAGAATTCATATTAACTGCAGTGTACATGTAGTCAACTCTGGTCTGTAAGGATGCAGTGAGGTAATGGTATTCAGATTCTTCATCTCTCTCTTTTGCACGGGAGGACACTGAGACATGAATTTAACAACAGTATTATAGTACAGCTGTACAAGTGTATGATACAAAGTATATACAGTACACAGATGAAGTGATATTCTGGTGTTTCTTTGAGCCTTGTCAAATGTGGACTTGAAATACAAGAAATAGAATTTTCCTAACCTACCAATACATAGAGACAGGAAAAAGAAACAAACTTGGTTGTACAATTGCAAGAACCAGTTTTCTCCATAGCAGAGATCTCTGTTCACTTACATTTTTCTAAACCTTTGAAAAGTATGTAAAGTAATAACCCGTTTGTGGCCGGACCATGCAAGTAAATCTCCCTGTGTATGTATTGGCTTAGGTCTTGCCATTTTTGCTCAGCCCATTCCAATCATGTAATTAGTGTTGTTTTGGTTTGATTGCCTTCTGTTATGTTTCATATGATATCACACTTCTTAGTTTGCGAAGTTTCTGTGATACAGCAGCACAAGGCTTTTAAAACTTTTGTTTGTAGGAAATAAAATGTACATTTGGAATGTGTACAAAGTGTTTTGGGAAAAAAAAATTGTCATGAGTGATTATTAGAATACACATACTCTTGTATTTTCTTTTTCATCTTGTGCGATGGTTTTCACATTATATCTTGCTTCCAGTCACACACACACACACACACACACACACACACACAAACACACACACTGGCCATGAGATGACAAAACAACATATCTACATGCAAACTCGAGTTTATAAGTTTTGCAAACGTACAGCTGTTTTGTTTTTGTTTAATACATCATATCTTACCCTAAAAGGACCAACAGTACAAAAAAAAAAATGTATTGAATGCAAATTGATTCAATAAACTCCTTATTTTAGAATAATTTGCGTAAATTAAAACCTACGTTGTTTTACCACATAAAACTTACCAAGCTATTGCTACAGCAAAACAATGGAAGTCTCGATCAATAGTGCAAGTACATGTCCCATGCCACTGAATGCATGGTTCTGCATGCTGCAAACGGTCACGCACCCTAATACTGTGTAAACATTTATATGGCAAAGCAACATATTGTGTGTAGATATGTTGTTTTGCCAAGTTCTTAACCGATGAGAGTTAAGAAAGGGCAAGCGCGTATCTACACATTGTTTTGCCAACAAAATTCTAACATTTCCCACGGGAAGGAGGCGTCATATCTCAATAATGGGATGTGTTCTGATTTCACAATTTTGTTAAGTGTTAGATTACACTAAATCAAACTGAAATACATCTGTATGTATGTGACTAAGTCAATTTCCGTAAATTTTCGACATACCTGAACACTTGTATGTAGTTTTGCCATCTCTCAGCTGAAACACACACACACACACATATCTATATACAAACATAATGAAATGTAGTCTCTACATTGGTAAAGTAAAGGTTTCTCTCACAGAAGTAACTATGTGGGATTTGATGTAAGCTTTGAATAATATGACATTTATTACTTGTACTGGGGAAATCTGATACTATAAAAACTGATATTAACATTTTTTTAATGTTACTACGAAATTTCCACAACCAAGATTTTCCTTTCATACAAATCAATGTACAATGCTACTTCTATAACAAGAATAACTGCTGTAATGATCTGAATAGTGTTACTCCCAAACAACTAAAAGATAGAGGTTAATGAACCTGTAATGGTAACAACTGAAAAAAAAAAATCAATTTCCATTTCCCACATGACCATAAAGAAGTTAGAATATCAAATTTTGCCTAAATTTGTAACCTTACTTTAGCAAGTCTTGGCACAAAGCGTAACATGTTGACCAACTGCTAAACAAGTGGTTCATAAAGCACACGTACCATGTAACTTGCTAAGTCCTATACCACAACATATTATTCTGGAGTCTGGGTGCCCTACATTTACTTCATGTCATAGCTTTCATTTGCACAGATTGCAGCAGCCATTTCAGTAGCAGTCATTTTTGAAATAATACACAGTGTCTCAATTACACTTGGATGCTCACAACACATACTATAGACAACAAACCCCAGAATGCCTACTAGGTACATAAGCTTTTCTCCCATTGAAGCAGAGCTCCCATACAATTAGATCAAGTGGTGGCTGGTATTGGCCCCTGCATAACACCCCACATGACACCCAGTATGTGCATATGGACAAAGATTGCCCAAATACTCATCCCATTGATGTCCACACATGCAGAACATACAGAAACAGCGGTAAAGATGACAAAGCAGTCTCATTGTTTGAGCAAACGCATCACTGGTACAAAACTTCATCCATTTGATTCATATAACAACCCTTTGCAGAGTTCACAGTACATATTAAGTGACAATGTCTCTGATCCTGCCAATGCTGAGAAATAGGCTGCACTCTTATTTAACTTAAATAGGTTCTTGTTACACCATTTAAGGGGGACAACACATATACATGCAATGCATGCAACTGAGTGACAACATATTTTATGTTTTCATTTTTGTTTTTAAATTATCTCATTCTTTTTCCGTCTGCCACAAGCACATGTCCACACACACACATTACACATACTCAAATGCATACTGAATGAGTATGTGGACAGCATGCGGTGAAGGTGACTCCACATTTGCAATGAGGTGCATGTATGAGTGGAAGCTAAGGGCGCTTCATATAACTGCCTGCACAATGTCCTACTGGCTAACAGACAGCAAATGTTTAGACTATGCAATCCACAGAATCTATCTGAAATTGGATGAAAAATAACCCTTTTGGAAAAGAAATTAAATCCATATAATTGCCTTGAAGGATTCAGCTTTCTTTTTCAATGCACTGATAAGAATTAATGGAAGTGGTTCAGTCAGAACAAGTCCTGATAAAGTGGTTTGTGGTTCAGATAAACTCTTTATTTGCCATGTTCACATGTCCGACTCGGTGGACAGCGAGCCAAGTTCACATATTGTGCTCAAACGCACAAACCCGCACATGAAACTGATCGATAAATCGCCAAACGCCACAGTACAATGAAAGCATTTCTCGATCGTGATTCCATTCCTGTCATAGGCAGCTTGCATTTTATGTGGTGACTATCAAGCCGTGTTCCCTACTGGATCTGCAAGTAAATTCAAAGTTTCTGTCACTGTTTTGTGTGCGAACAGGATCATGCCTCTACAATTATGGGGCTGCTGGTCATTATTTGAAAGAAAAACAATCAAAGATTTGTCATACAATTTATATCAAAGCAAAGGTATGCATTTTCTCTACAACTTCACTCATATTATGTCGAGCGTAACAAAAATCTATAAAAGTTGCATTGATTTGAGAAACAAAATGTTTTCCCAAAGCATGCTTACATTGCTGTCTCAGAATAATGTGACACACATGAGGTTTACACTGTGGCACATACAGAGATAAGAGATGAAATAACACAATTGTTACACTGAATTTTGTTGCATTTTACCATTCAGGTAGTGCTTCCGCTAAAGTGGGTCTGCGTTATCGGGTAAGCACTGTACCTGACTGATAAACACATGAAGACAGGTGAACATCAGATTCATGGGAAGTGTTTACTCAAATCCTACCTAATTAGCAGAAGTACCTCATTATCTGGTAAATAGGTGGAGAAAATTGTATACAGCAATAAAAGACACATTTTAAAATGGTGACCTTTAGAATCATAAGGGCAGGTACAGAGCGTGTGTGCACAACAACATATAGGCAACAGCCACGTATTGTAAGATATAACAAATATGCCAATGTACATATGTACAAATTAAAAAAAAAAATAATACAAAATAAATCGGTTCAATTGACATTATAGCACTGATTTGAATACAAGGTAATAGCCAATCATGTACTACATATAGCATTTGGACTTTCAAAAAGCTGTACATGAAGAAGTATTCTTCATTCATCCTTCTTCAGCATGGTGAACAGACAGACAATTGTCCAAAGCTCTGTATCCCTGGAGCTAGTTATCAACATGGTCCTGTCACCCTTTGATCCTTAGTCTTTGAGCGGAGCTTGGCCTGTGCTCAGCAGTGCATTTTCCTGCGAGAAGAATTCATATTATCAGCTATTTTAACAGATGTTTTAGTGATAGGATATGAAGTGTTATTCATATGCACATTAATTCGCATTTTATTGATTTTTTTTTTCTTCTTCTTCAAATTTTCAAAATCCAGAATAACACACTATAACTTATATTTCAAGACCACATCAAAGCTGCTTTGGCCTTTTTTCCCCCAACACATAGCATAAAGCATGACTCAATCATAGTTGAGGAGCAAACAGAAGTTTCCTTAGGAATGCAAAATTTGCATTTTTCATGGAATTTCACTAGTTCATTTTTGTGCACATGATCATCTTAAAATATCAAACCATTAATTGTTTTTCACTATACATGACTATCAAATGTTTCTTGTATATTTTCTTCCCATTAACAACGTGCCAGTAAAACAGTTGAGACGACGTGCATAAACAACAATAAGAATTATGCCAATCTTTTTGGAGAAAGAACACACAATTTGACACTATTTTAAAGAAAACTGGATGAAATTATAATCTTGATATGAGAATCTCTTCATACATTGTTGTACATTAATAGGGAAAGGATGTTAAATTTCCCAGCATCTTTCTGTTTCATGTTTTGCCATTGTTGTCTGTCATTCTTTCCTTACCATAAGATCTGTAACAGCGTCCTGTATTTTTTCCTCAAAGTTCTGTTTCTCAGCTTGGTACTTTTGACCCTGTGTTCCCTCACTCTGGACCACAGAAGGAAGGCTTTGGAGAATGATTTCATTCAGTAGCCGTCCAGCCTTCTTCTGAGCGATGCTTGAGAACTTCTTGTAATCACCAGCAATGTTCAACAAATGATCCCTCCTCTGAAACATGTCAATGAAGAGAGAATATGGTGGTTAATTGGAAATACTTGTATTATTGGCATTGTGCATATATTTTGAGTAAGAGATCAGCAAATATTTGAATGAGAAAGCATGCATGGAGCATTGTAAATATGTGTACCAGTACTCATCTAACCATAAGAGAGCACTTGAGAAAGCTTTCCTTTGTGTGTGTGATAGGCAAATACCATGAAGATCAATTAGTCCATTTCTTCTGTTGTGACACCAGCTTCTGCATGTGCAAATGTTGAAATTTACCATGTGAAGATATTCACAAGTTTGTGATTTTGGTACAATACCATGCCCCCTCTCTAATATCTGTCTTAGTCTATTCATCTGTCATTCTTTCTGGTTCTTTGGGCCTATAGATGGCTTCCACAAAACAACTGCTCCCCAGCTTGATATATGTCATTGTCAGAGATTTTATTTTTTTATTTTTTTTTTTTGTTTGTTCTTATGAGAGAGGAAATCAGTCTTCATGCCCTAATAAGAAAAGTGGGCAACAGAAAGAAGAAAAAGATGATTGTGAAGTATATGTACAATGATTCTAATAGCTAATAAACAGGTGTGAGAAATGTCTGCTCAGTTACAAATAAAATATCATTAAGGAAACAGGACAATAATAAGCAGGTCTGCAATTATGACTATTACTGGGTACAACAAGGTGTAATAACACTTGATACTGGTATTTGTAAAACAGGAGCTGGAAAAAATCTATCATCAATAAGATATGCACTTCAACTGTAATATTCATAATGCTCACATAAAGCAAAACCAGCATGGAAAACCATTACTCAGAACATTTTGGTCACTATTCATTATCATCACAAGGTATTACACACAAAATAACAAATTCCCGCACATCCTCTTGCCCTTGCATACCCAACATGTCCGAGTGCTGATCCTATACTGTGTAGATATTGTAGACCATGTAGTAAGAAAAGCAAATGAAAAGAAGAAAGTTACTAAAACCTGGAGAAAATTTTGTGATGGGAAGATTAGCTGTAAATGTCATCAATGTGCTACCTCTGAGTGGCTGTATTTCTGTTGTCATGACTTTACATACAAGCTAAGAGAGAGAGAGAGAGAGAGAGAGAGAGAGAAGTTGTTATTACTTACTGGAAGGGGTATTGTCTGGCCAGTGTAGAAGTGAGCATCCCAGATAGAGGCAATGGCAGATGGGTGACTGGAATGAACCTTGATGGACTTTTGTTGCAGTGAGGACTGGATCCAGGACTCCAGGCTGGTAGAATCACTCAAGCCTTTTAAGGAAGACTGGTTGAGATACAATGATGGCGTCAGAATTATTGTTGTTCATATACAAAAATCACACCTTGCAGATAACATGAATCAATGTGACTACACTTTCAGTCTTACCCTGTCAGTTCATTCTAAATCTACTCCCATCTCCTCAGAGTGACCCTGCTCCTATTCTGTTTTTTTTTTTTAATGCTAATGCCTGTGCATATATATGTTGCCCTTTTCGTTGTTTTTTTTTTTTTCATGTGCTCCATTTTTGGAGAGTTTTTCATGACCTTGACTTTGATTTATTTCTGCTGTATCCCCTGAAGAATCCAAATTGTTCATATTTATGTGGCAAAAAAGCTGCTGAAAACTGCTTATCCAATAAAGGCGAGCCAAAGGGGTAAAATGGAGTCAAAAGGGGCCTGAGCTTTCGATCCTAGCAGAATCTTCGTCAGAGGCAAAATGGTCATTTTGCCTCTGACGAAGATTCTGCTAGGATCGAAAGCTCAGGCCCCTTTTGACTCTTGTTTATATTTAGACAAAAAAAAATCAAGATGTTCTTCACTCAAAGCCTTGTTTTTCACATACACTGTGCCTGGCCCATGCAGTCACGTCACACAGCCAAAAAGAGTCGCGTAAACGCATGAATCATGCAAGAAATTCGAGCCTTACGCGATACAAGCGCAATTTGCGCATTTCATGAGTGTGTCTGAACCTTCGTAGTTGTCTACCGATGTGCGCCGGATCGGCGCTTTACTCGATTCCAGGTTTTGGGCAGCTCAAAACTCGGCTTCGCGTAAGAGTTTACGTAGTATTGTGCTGTTCTACGTAATTTTTGCATAGTTTGTGTAGTTCTTACGCGGACAACGAAATACAACGAGACGCGGCACGAAATACGAGTGAAATATCAGTGATCGTTCACGAAAATGTTGCCGCTATCGTGTTCATGTGCGAATCATGTGCGATTCATACTCAGTTCATTAGTGATAATGCGCAGATTATGTGTGGTTTTCCGTGGACCTCAGTCGTCATGCACAAACATGTATTCGCCCTATTTGGGGCCTTTTGCGTGCCTATGCGCTGAAACTGCGTGGTTTGTAAGTGATTTTTGTGTGATCTTTGCATAGTTCTTGCGCAATTGATCGGTGATTTTCATCGCATAAATCAGCAAAAATTCTCGATGGACAAGCACGCACAACCAAATTTCTTGCGTGATTCATGTGTTTACGTGCCTTTTGGGCTGTGTGACTGAGCCCCTATTGGTAACATGTGTCTTCCTCTACAAAACCTCCTTTTATTCTTTGAATTACTCCATTACAATGTGATTTGTCCATCAAAACGTTTCGTATGATCTACTGCATGGATCTTGTATGAATGCAATAGGCAAATTGAATGATAAACAAAATGAAATGAACATCACTAACAACTGATGAGTGCTCAGCTGGTTGCGCACAGGCTAGAATGACTGCAGGGCTGCCAACTCTCAAGCAATTCACCCAATTCTAGCTGTCTCATTCTGCTAAGCGAATTCTCATGCTGAACCCCAAAAAGAGAAAATTTAAAACAAATTGTCTCCACAATATATTCCAAACATTAAATATGTCGGATCTACAAAACAGAGAGTTTCAAGATTTTCTCTTTTTTTTTTTCACTTGAATCAATCAAATCCTTGGGTTTGGTTGTTCTGCTCCCTCACAGTGTCTCAGTCTGAACACTCACTCAAGGAAGCCCTGTGAATGTGTAATGTATATCAATTTCAGTCTCAATCATCTTGTACCCCTTTAATAATCACATTGATGTCACCCATGACTCATAGAGTAAAACAATTCAATGTACTCTAAGGGCTTAATCAGAAACTATCCCTCATACACAGTGCAATTTGTCAGGCTGTTGTTTTCCTGTTTATACACACATCTGGCTAATCCCTACATATACACATTTACACACACGCATACATATGATAAAACAAAGTAACAAGCAGAATTACAAGACTCAAACAGATACACACACACACACACACACACACACACACAAAATATGAAGCACTGTGAAGCAATGAGCCTGTTCACCTTGTCCTTGCTATCTTGGAAGATGGGAAAGATGAATGTGCCCTGCAGGACACAGCCCTGGTCAAAAACAGGTAGGACACTCCAACCCAAGTATGAGGAGCTGTCCAGTTTTATGTCCCCCTTACCACCAGCACCTTTGACCATTCCCTTGGAGAGGCCCGAGGGGTCTGGTTGGTAAGCGCATTCCACCCCAAAGAACTGGAGAAAGAGAATGAAGCGTTCATCATACCGAGGGTGTAGTACCTGCAATAAAACAAAACAAATGGCAAAGTCTGATGAATATTGTGAATACTGACCGATCTTAGTGAATCTGTCACATCAAATTGGTTTGATTGCAATCACTTGGTGAAACCACTGGTTCAATAGTGATAGGATAATCACATAACATCACAATTAAGAAAAATAAACAAAACAAAACAAGATGCACAAACTAAACTGACCCTTGGTCTGTCTTTCCATCTAGGTGATCTCATGAGACTATCAATGTCCATCTCTGTGGTCAGAAACACCTCCTGCTGACTGACCTCTGCTACATCTGTCTTTCCAGCCTGCTGATTGGCCCCAACACCATATACGAGTCTAGTCAGGACCACAGTATAGCGATTCTCAGCTAGAAAGACCAAAAAGAAATGAAAAACAAAACAAAACAAAAATCACAACCTGTGCTGAGATGACTTCCCATAGTAATTTGACATGAAACTAGGATACAGAGATGAGTGAACAAAAACATTACAAAACATTAACATTACAGAATTGATGCAAAGTATCTTCTTCATGATTATACCACTTTAAGTGGGAAATGATTATACATTAAATGCACTAAAAATCAGTATAGCGACTATATAGTGACTGTAAAGTCACTTTACAGTTCCACTTTGCTCATGAGCAGAAAGAGATCATTTGCCATATATTAACAGGCACGTTGGTTATTAACTTCACTGAGACAAGCATCTCAGTTGTAACAATTTTCCACAGAATCGATGTAAAAAGTGCTTGCCAGCTAATCCATCTGATTGGCAACAAATTGTTCACAAGAAGCCTAGTATTTTGCAATAACGGAAAAAAATTGTGAACACATTCAATGCAAACAATGAAATGGATGCTTCCCAAAGTGATGACTGACAGGCCATTATGGTCGCCTGGTCTAAATGAGCTCATACTTTGTTTAAACACAAACTCCATGAATGGCTAGGTCGAGCTCATGCACTATGTCATTTTGAGAACGAGTGAAGTGCCTAACCAACTGAAAAAAAAAAAGAGAGAAAGGTCATTTTCAGAAATCATGTGCACGAGCCAATTACAAAATAGCTTATTGTGAAGGTGCATTGCAAATACCTTGGAGACCAAAGGCAGCCCGGACTCTGACTGCCACCCCGGCAGTACTGTCATAGTCCACACAGCGGACAAGGTCCAGCAATGGAGGTCTTCTGTCCCTTGGAAGCTTTGAAAGGTCTAGTCTATCTGTCAGCCACCTCTCAATGTCTTCATCAGATCGTCTGGACCACACATCATCACTTTCCTGTTCCCTTACTGGCCTGGATGTACTAGCAACGTGTCTGTCATCTTAGTAAACATTATGTTTTGTGACCAACAGAAGGAGACGAATAAGATTTGTAGGTGCAGAAATGCAATTATGCAGGCATGTAATTAACCAAACAAATATTGCACAACCATATGACTGAGAACGCACAAAGTGCCTATAATCAGCCTATCTATCAATTAAATACCTAAATATAAAAAAAGGCTCGAAGTCCAAATTTGGCTTTCATCTTTGGAGACCTCTTGCAAAGTAAGTAATACAAAAATATAGATAATCATATAAATAACTGCTGTGCATTTGTATACATAACATTACCATCAATAAAAGAAAATGAAAATTTTTGGATATTTGTTTGCATGTTTATTTTTTCTCAAAATTCTCTCTTCTGAACTTGGGCCTTCCTCATATTCAGGTACAATCATTACTCACTGCTACATAAATATTATTCTCCGCATATAACATACATTGACTAATAAAACCAATAACATTTGTGGAAACCAATTGCTGGTCTACCATAAAATGCTTTGAACCTGATGACATCACACACTTTCTGTAAACAGAGTATATACGGGAAACCTGAATTTGGATTGATTTATCTTTTTCACCCTCAAACTTGTATCCTGAATACATATCTCAGCCACAGCATGCCCATGTTATGTCTGACAAAGAGATTATGTCAAAATACCCAGTTTTACCTTCCCTTCTAGCCAGCTCCAAGATGGCTTCTTTCTCAGTCTTCTGCCAGTCAGCTCTTGCTTTGTAGTGTTTGATTACATTAACCTCTGATTCATTGGGCTTACACTGGTGAGAATGGTAGAAGCCACTGGTGTATGCTGGTGCTTCTAGAAAGTCCTGTTGGCACAGAGGAGAAGGGCGGTGTCAAAACGTAAAACCTTTAAGAGCAGTTAATACAATAATGTAAACCTAGATATAACTGGACAGTCCTCCCTCTTATTTAGTAACAGACTGCAATGAGAAATTTATGATCAAATTGAACATGATAGTGTCACATCATGGGAATCTCAATATGATCAACATTCCAACTTACATTTCAATCAAGGGATTAACCAATAGTTACAAATGCTTCACAAGATTGCAATTTCTGATGGCTATAATCCAAAGGGAAAATTTTCCCAATATGATGCACACGCTGCAATATCTTACTTTCCCTTCCTACTGCAGCACAATATTTGTCCTATTATTGCACTAAAGGAAGAGGCAATCTGCAGAGATTAGTGCAGGTCCCATTACTGTAATGAATTCTGCCTACGGTGGTCTCTCTGTGTCACTGTTAATGGACTGTGTGCAAAGGCACTGATCTTGGACTTCCCAGAAATTCTCTTCTTTATGTGTTTGGAATGCACACACTGCCTACACTTTGAGATGTTGCTATTAGTCACACACAACTTACATCAGACCTGACTAGCAGTCTCACTAGCAGGGAACAGCCTGGGACTGGAGGAAGATGGTCCAGAGATTGAGGAAGAGTGGGACGGTTGGTGATCGGGTAGCCTCGTCTCATGCGCAGCTGGTGTCCACCGATGTTAAGCTAAGCATGAAAGCAATTTACAGTGATACAACCACAGGATAGACTGAAAAGGTGTTATATGTCTTCTACTTCTGGAAGGTAGCAGACTGGTTTATGAAGCATACAGAGAATTTCAAACTGCTATGGACTTGGTACATCTAACACTACTGGCTCATCAAGATAATTCTGAGAAATTTAAACAAATTACACTGGCAGTAAACAAAGAAACTTAAGAATAGAACATGTTCCATTACATATTCATTCTTATGGATAAAACTGGATGTAATTTCATCAACAGTTTTGCACAGACAGTGATAGATGTATTTGGGTTGTTTGTTTGTTTGTTTGTTGTTTTTTTTTGGTAAAGTGAAATACAATACAAAGAGTTCGGATTCCACTTATTCACATCAGTATGAACACCAACAATAGTGACACTTGTATCATGCCACTTCCTTGACAAAAGTATCCTCTACTGTCTGTTCCTGCAAGCAAATTTCAGAGCTGACACAAATCACAAATTAATAACTCATAGCAAGTCTGCTAGCTCCCTCACATCCCCCCCCCCTCTTCTTTTGGTATACTGTGTGAGAAAAACATTGTTGCCACAGTACATCAGTGTTACAAAGAGAAGACACAGTGGGAGAGTGATGAATATTTGATGCTGGTATGATATTCCCGCACATGGAAAGGAAGCACACTGAAAGTTGTCCTCACCTTCTTGGTTTTGGGGTTATATACACTGAGCAGACTTGATCCCAAGACAACTAACTGGCCGGTGTGTCTCTCCACAGTGTAGACTCTGAACTCAATGAGCTCATCAACTTTTCCTGTCCCAACTGTGGCACGGTGTTTGAACTTTGGGCAGCGGGCCAGGGATGACCACTCTGCCTGAGTGGACACCGAGTCTACAGCAGAGTTGACCTTGCCCCCATCCAGAAAAGCAAGAGTGACCTGGGATGGAAAATGAATATCATTCTTGGCACGAACATTCTTTGGAAACGGTGATCTCGCTCAGTATGTAACTTGTGATTTGTTCTAGTAGTACTGCAAACATATCAGGACACATACTAGTCCTTATAGGAGATATTAGTAATACATACAGGTATATTTGTATTCCAAAGTGAATACAAGCAGGTTCATTCACTTCATTTCATTCATTTAGGTGTTGTTGTTTTTTTCATTTCCAACAGAAACATATAGATATTTTAAAGAACTTGAAAATGTAAAATTACATCACAATTCACAATGTTTACAGAATATCATTATTAGACGGAAATGCTGGAAATGGAGAGGAATGCTAAAAAGCAGTGCTTGTAGAGTGCATTCCCCCTCTCCCACAAACACTCTTGATTTTATGGCCTGACATAAACATATCCATCATTACATGCATTGATAAGACCCTGTGCTGTACTCTGCTACTTTGTAACACATTTGATACCACTATAGGGCCTACACATGTGTTTCAATATCAATGTTTGAGTTACCAACCTTAGCTATGCTAGCATTGTCTGGCAAAAACCTGACCCCATCTATGTACAGGTCATAACCATCTGTAGGATCAACGGCCTCAGGGAGGTCAGAGGTTGCACTGATGTCAAAGAGCACCCATTCTGGTTCAGGATCTTGTGCCTGTGGTCTTGCAATAGGATGAGGTGGTGGTGGTGGTTTGGGTGTTGGTGATGATTGCTTTGGACTTTCCAGGCTGATGTGCAAAGGAGTGTGAAGAGAAGTACCATTATAGGTTGTGAGAAGTTTTGATTACAAAAAGTAACATTTCCACAATTATTAAAATGCCCACTGGTAAGTAGCAAATTGTTACTTGCGACAAATTGTTTGTATTTTTACACAGTGGCCACTCGAAAAACAGGTGAATTAAAATTTTTGTACATCTCTATTATCTTATTGCCCAAAGCTTTTGTCTGAAAATCAGCTTTGGTCAAATTTCCCTTTAATGGAAAGTATCTCTGATGAAATAATGGAATTAGAACATTATCATAAAATTACTTAACTTTGCTGTCAAATATGGGAGTTCTTGAAAAGAAAATGATGTTCATTCTGATATGCCAAGGGGCAAGAAAGATGAAATCTTATGGTGCTGTGAATGCAAATGGACAACTGGCAGACAAATAACCTTGCTTTTGTTTTTAGGGACAAAAATCATGTAGGCTACGGATGAAAGCATACCAGTATTGATACAAACTATGCATCAAAGAATAAAACAAAACATGTAATATCAATCCATCAATGAGACCAACCTTTTGACAGGCGTATTGGTAGCAATGTCTTCCTGATCTTCAGTGGCTGCTGGTGGCAGGGGGCTTGGTTTAGGGATGGACGGAGGTGCCAGCTCATCTGATTGCCTATCAGGAACCACCTCAGTGGGGGTGTCAAGGGGGACATCTGGGTGGATTGGTGAGGGACTGGGAGACTCTAGACTCATAGGGGAGTGGGTGAATGGACTATCTGTGTGGATGGGATGAAGGGTCCTCCTGTGTGTGGGTGTGTGTGTGTGTGTGTGTGTGTGTGTGTGTGTGTGTGTGGGTGTGGGTGTGTGAGGGAGTGAGTGGGTGGGGTAGGTTGGGAATGAATGGGTGGGGACGATCATGTGTGCAGAAAGATAGGGTGCAGATTCATAGGTAAACAGAATTTCACTGGTGACCACAAAAGAGTGCATGATACTTTTTGGTTACAGGAGAGCACTGAGGCTGAGTGTCTTTAGTCTGCATTTTATATACATAGATGCCAATAATATGGATGTTACAACAGAAAAATTGTTTAGAAGTTTAAAAATTAAGAACATCACCAACACAAATGCAACCTTTGGTTCAACAACAGATTAAGTATCAGCTCTGGCATTTCACACCTACATGTGCATTAACCCTATTCTAACTGGGCTATTTGAGACCAAGTTTTTACTGAGGGGGGTCAATTTGACCCCCCTTCAGATCTCGGCCGCCGATCGTGCAATCGCCGCGACATTTTGCCTGAAGATAGAGCTGGATGTAAACTACAAGATAACATGGTCATACAATAGAAAAATGTTGCCTTTCTATTTTTAATAAATTGATTATGCAAATTTGTGCATGAAATCATATTTTCACCTATAACTCCATTAAAAAGACTGGAGGATTGCTAAATTTTTGTGTCAGAATTCCTCAAGACACATCAAACAATCTTCTTGAAAAAAATTAGCACAATCGAAATCAATTTCTTTTGTTTTTTATTGTTTTGTTAATTTTTAATGTATTTTACTGTTTTTTCGACCTTTTGTTTTCTATTGTTTTTTGCCAAAATTTGTTGCAGGCACTTTTTCAGGCTTATCTACACTAGAATTGATTAATTTCAATGGTTAAAAGTTGAAATAATCCAATTTATATCAATTTAACCAAAAAACACAATTTGCATTGGATTTGCACACGATATCATGAATTTGAGCTGTTTTTTGGTTGACATGCATATGCAAAACATTACGTAACTTCAAAACGGTGTACCCGGACGTCGCAAATTTGGTCTCAAAATATGCGGGAGACTTCAATGAAAAAAGTCGTGAAACGATGCGGCAAAATCTTTGCGCGTTGCGAAATCGTGGCGTGAAACGTCGAGGGGGGGGTCAATTTGACCCCCCAGTTAGAATAGGGTTAAAGGGACATTCCGGACGATTTTCATAATTTCACATCATGTAGTACATAAATTAACAACTCCATGTATAGATTCGTGGAATTTCTTGTGGTCTTTGAGCAGAGAAACCAATAAATTGAAAATCTTACACAAATTACACTGAACAGTGTTGATGACATCAGAGCCTCATATATTTCCGAAATGTAGCAGTGCAATTCCATTACAATACCACTTGCTCAACAAGTCCACCTGTGAAGAATCTATGCATTGCTTTTTCTTTTGTTCTGCTTCCTTGAACCCCAACTCCTGCATTCTTATGGTGACCATGTCATCATCCTTGTTCATTGCAATTTGTTATAAATTTTGAAAACATTCTCATTCCTCATCCCAATCACTGTAAATTCTGAAACTCTGTACTCAGTTTAACTGATTTACATTTGTTCAAATGTAAAAGTATGAAAATCATCCGGAGGTCCCCTTTAAAGAGCATTTGACTGAAAACATACAATGTACAGGCTTGACAGTAATGATGTGTATAGCACATCTCTGCATGAGAGCTTTAATATTAGCATGCAACAGACTGACACATGGGTACTCTAAAACTCCCTTTATTTGCCATACAATCAGTGTGTAGTTGATATCATGAACATGAATGCAAGACCAATGACAACAGAAAGACAATCAGAATAGTGCAAAAAGATACATTCTGACAGATTTTTCGTTTTTGTTTGTTAAGGAGAGGACAGTGAAAGTCATTAGAAATATACATTAACCATGATTATTTATACAAGAGAATGCCATATTTGCAAAATAACTTGCCAAATTCATTATTGATTATAATGAAGAGAAAAGAGCTTGGATTTGAAAAAGAGAAAAAGTCAAGAATATCAGCACAACAAACTCACTAATAGATGTGCTACAAATAGTTTCACACAAGGTCACGTATAAGCTACAGGACATGCACAAATCATAAACACATATTTTGCGGTGTGGAAATTTTCAAACATTTTGCAATTCCACATCTTTCCAGAACTGGAAAAGTGTTAGCAAACCTTGCACCAGCATTTTTCCAGAATGTACCATAGGGCCTACTACTAAAGATATTCATGAGATAAAAATATATGACACCATGTCAAGCCACAATCACACGATAGATGCAATGTAGAGCCTTAAGTTGAGACCAACAGCGGGATATTAATGCAAAGTACAGTAAACACACATGTGGTCATGATTATGCCTAGATTTTTGATAATCATGAAAATCAAGCTTTGAAAATGGAAACAACAAGAAAAGAAGGTTTCCTTTAGTCATAGAGTGATAGTGAATGGATGCTGGCTGTCACCTATGGAAGGGCCTATAGTGTTCTATCACCATTAGACCATGATGCCATACTTGCTGACCAAATGAGGCTCAGTAGGATCAGTGGACATGGTTTCATAAATACTTGTTCCAATGCATTCCCCTTCTTATTAATCTTGATTGCTTTTGCTTCATTCAAAGCAACTATCTTTTTGTGGTATGAAAGATATACAACTGCTGCTGCGAGTAATCTCATTTGTATTCTCTGACCATTGCTAAAATATTGTGAGGAATTCATGCTCCGTCTAAAAGTGTTGAGTATTGAAAATGGTAGAAATGAGCATACCCCTAGGGTGTTAATGTGTAGCTCTTTGGTGAAAAATAGGTAAAAAGCAAGTTTAAAGGGTGTGTACAGTTCTGGTTGAGGTGAGGATTTAGCTTTTAACGTTTTGCGAGATACTGTATTCAGAAACCATTCTATGAGTTGCCATAGAGCATGCAATTCTAAGGAGTATCAAAAGTTTATTTGATGAAAATCTGTTTTGAAAGGGCTGAGATATCCAATAACAAGGTGAAACAAAGAGATCCTAATAAAAGGCGTGGCCTGTCACCTTTTATTATTATCACTTTTTTTTTTATATCTCAGCCATTTGAAAACCAATTTTCATCAAATAAACATTGAATCCTTCTTAAGATTATATGCTCTTTCATATTTCATAAGAGGTTTCTCATTATCTCACTTAGGAATGTTCAAAACATGAATCCCCACCTCAACCAGTACTGTACAGTCCCTTTAATGCGAGGTTACTTGGTCATTTGAAAAATGAGTTGTAGAAATGTGTTAAATATTATATTGGTCCTACATAAAAGAATTGCTTTTAAGACATGATGATTTTCTAATACCTGTATCATAATACCCACATTCAAACATCAATTTAGGTACCGGTACTGTACCACAAATTTGGGAAATCACATGTGTCAATCACGTATTATGAAGTTAGGTGACAGTGCTAATCAAAATAGGAATCACTGGAACAAGGGATTAATCTATAAGATTGACATACCACTTCTATTAGTGACCAAACCCAAAATGAATGTGTCTGTGTATACAGTATACACTGCTGAACATATAAGTGAAAAATCTTTATGATAGAGTTTGAAAGTATGAGTTAATTCATAATTAATGTGATTTGCATTTCCAAAGGTTAAAGACTGGAAAGAGTGCAAGACCACAACATTTTTGCCTATTCCGTCACACACACCGATGGTTATGATGCAATGAATTGCTGTTCATTACAGCATGACACCATGCTGAAACCATGATGAAACCAACCCCCTCCTTGAAAACAACAATATCTCACATATACACCATAGGGACATGACAAATGTGATAACACTTTTGCCAGAAACACAGCTTAACTGTGTCTGAGATATAACAACTCAGTAACTTTCAACTAAAGGAATACAAATTCTGTGGCAGAGCAACTTCAAAGGCCATACATTAATAAACTCCTTTTTGTCTTTTTTTTTTCTTTAAAGAGGAAGGGTCCAAATTCTACAAAACATATTGATGTATTCATTAGCATTCAAGGAATACACATGAAGCAGGCTAACTCATGGTTCTTACGAATATTGACAGGATTGGCCATGGAAACAAAAAATACCCACAAACAAACAGACAGAATATTACAAATGCAAATACTGAGCAGAAGGGACATATATTACGATAATGTGCAAGTGCATGGACACCGAAAATAAGATAGAGCAATTCCTCTCATAACTTGTATTGAATACAAGAGAGCATTTTAGAGACCCTGCAGTGACCCACTTTGAAGGCTGGAGTGCAAGCTAAGATTGGGGGACAGTGCAGCAGGATTAGAGGATGGGTGGGTGTGGGACTGGGGAAGAGAACCACCGACTGCTAGGTCAGGAGTCTGACTCTTGGATGGGGACAGGGATCTTGGTGGTAGAGGGGGTATGTCTGTATTCTGGGTGGCAAGTTTGGGGTCCTTAACAGGGGACATCTTCCGTGGCTTATATGATGTTGGAGCGAGCATGGAAGAGACCTTAAAAAGGTCTGGATTTGAGGTCTGAATATCAGTACTAGGCAAATAAATAAAGGAGACCAACAGAAAAAGATTGCATACAGCAAGTTTGGATAATGAATACATACCAAGAAAAGAGATAATGACTAACAGGAAAATAGCATCATTTATGACACTATGAGAAGTGGCATGCGAGGCCAGTTGCCTGTGAAACATGTATTCCGTATGTAGTAAGCAATACAATAAACACAACAATAAATACTTCTCCAGAATACCTGAAGCAGCATTTGATCCACAACTCCCAGCAGGTTGGATACAGATAATTATTGTACTACGGTGAAAACAATCCAATATCTGATTAATCAATGTTCTTTTGTGATATCATCTCCTTCATAACAAAATCTTCAGCACAATGAAGCCCCTAAGGGTGTTTCACAAAAACTAAGATTATGGGTGACTGTTCATATCCCTTTGTTTGGCCTGTGCCTTGCAAATGGTGCCATTTGAACTTTAGGGGCATTTTATAAATTCAACATGTGCAGTGATGGCTATCCATACAGATTAAGTGTGATTTAAGTTTAACTTATATTTAAGTGTATCTTCGGGGAAACACTCCTTGGAATAATTTTGATCATTATTTTTGCCTAGATCAAGCTCACTATTGTGATGTCAAATTGCAATTAATGCTGCTTTCCCCAAATCAAAAACATTTTCTGAAAATCATATGCAATGAATAAGATATGCACCACATACGGCAGTACTTTGTACATTAATGCAACTGGTCTTAAGATTTAAGCAAGGAATCTCCTTTTCTAAGTCTAAGTCATTTCCATAGGATCAAGGAGGGGTAAAACATCATGGGTACTCTTCCTTCCTCTGTAATGACCAACATGACCATGTACTCTGAGGGTACAAAACTGACACAACTGCAACAAGCCATTCATCTGGATCAATATATCACAATTTTGAGCTACTGTCTTCCCTGGGTGTAGCATTACAATTCATTTGCAAAATACCCCTCCCCCCCAAAAAAAAAAACAAAACTAGAAATGTCGCTTTGGCGACTGGTATGCCTCCGCCATAATGCATGATTTTCCCAATAGGTCTAGATAGTACATGTGGACAATGTGTGATTACATTTTCACAAAATTGGCAAAATATTGAAATGACAAGTTTGTCACAAATGTGTTGAATGTTCACCTTCCTTGACCTAGGTTTAATTGGATGAATGGGAGAGCATGTATCTAGGGATTTAAGGACTTTAACTTGACTTTGACCAATTCATACATTTAGGCATTGAGTAATTTTCAAGGTACAGGTGTGGAGAAAAAGTGCAATTTCTGAATTGAATAGTAAATTGTTACCATTTTCATCTGGCCCTTGACCCTAAAATTCATAAGATAATCACTTTCAGGTAGAACATGCATAATATGTACTAAGTTTCAAGATAACTTGAGCCACTTCGAGATATGGAGGAAAAAGTTTGACCTTTGAGGCAAAAAAAAGAAGAAAAAAAAAAAACTTTCCAGAGAATTTCTATTAGGTTACACATGCATACACCAAATGTAAAAAAATAATAACCCTGCTGGCATTGCATAAATATGAGGGAAATAGTAAAATTTTGAAGTGTTGCACTTGACCTTTGACCCCTGACCTTTGACTCCATGAACCCTACATTCTCTAGATAATCACTTCCAGTCAGTACATGTATATACTATGTTCCATAAAGATACCTTGAACAATTTTCCAAGGCACGGAGAAAAAAAAGAAGTTTTGATATTTTTACTTGACCTTTTGACCTTTGACCTCATGACCCAAACTTTCACCAGAGAATCTTAATTGGGTAATACATGTATACACTAAGTTTCAAGAAAATATCTTCAGGCATTCAATAGATATGGCGAAAATAGTGAAATTTCATGTATTTGACCCTGACCTTTTGACCTTTGAACTTTGACCTCATGACGCAAACTTTCACCAGAGAATCTTAATTGGGTAATACATGTATACACTAAGTTTCAAGAAAATATCTTCAGGCATTCAATAGATATGGTGGAAATAGTGAAATTTTATGTATTTGACCTTGACCTTTTGACCTTTGACCTTGAGCATGTGCACCCAAAAGTTGATAGGCACAACTTCACCCCCTAATACACATACATGCCAAGTTTCATTAGGATACCTCAACAGGTTTTGATAGTTACCTTGTCCACAAAATTCATTACGGACGGACGGACGGACGGACGGACGGACGGACGGACAACCCGAAAACATAATGCCTCCGGCACCACTTCGTGGCGGAGGCATAAAAAAAGAAAGAAAGAAAGAAAGAAAACTTAAGTTGAATTAGCGTAAGTCAATTCACGAGACACATGAAAACAAAAGTTACTTACTGCAATCAATTAGAATATTACTAATCTAGAACTAGACTTTCCACAGCACACTGTATGATTCAATGACAAGCATAGTATATAGACTGGGCTATTACCACTGAATACTTCAGTGAGAAAAACTGGTAGATTTTCCCCCATAGAGTAAAGAATTTCACTCAGTGCTTACTTCTCTTTCAGAGGACGACGGTTTATGGCTGGCACGAGGGTGACAGCTCCCTCATTCTGCAGCAGCTGGAAAGCCTTCTGGATGTCTAATGTGTACAGTCTGCTTGGCTCACTCAGGAATATCTAGCAGATGTTTAGAAATGCAGGGGGAACCAAAACCAAGTTTAGCTTCACTGTTCATTATTTGCTAGAATTTGAGTTGGCCCTCCAAAACCGTATAGGGACATCTAGATTTGAAACAATATACTGCATCATCAGGACTAGGCTATATCAGCACAAAATGCAAACTTGGTACATTAAAATCCTTTAAGCATTTCACAGACAATATAAAGACTGTCTACTTCAACTTATTTTGATTGTAATGTAAACATCCTCCACACTGCCAGTCTAACCAGTATACTCAACAGACAAATCTTGCTATACAAAACAGCCTGGACCTACCACTGAAATGCCAAAACACTTGTCACAATCCTATTACTGTAAATTCTTCAATGTGGATGGATAAAGGAATGCTACAATCTGCATCTCTTCCATAAGTGATCCCTGTCCTTTCTCACATCACTCCTCCCACCATGCATACTCAGACAAGATCAACTAGCACTCTGAGAGTGCAGAACTCCACCAAGCAGCTACTTTTCCATCGATGATCTTCCTCTTCCATAGATATCAGTGATTTCCACCCTTATACGTATGCATGCTGAAAAGTCGCCCGATTTCCCAATATACAGTTGTAGAAGCTTTTGTTATGTCATAAACCCTCAGCTGCGCGGGCGTGCCTCACCCTAGCAGAAATTAGAGCACGCACTTTAGTGCACGTATGAAAACCTTAAAAAATGCCCAGCTTGAACTCCCAAGTTTATTCACCCTACCTGCAAACAAAATCAAAAATCCTTCATAAAATCCATAAAAATTTCTGGATAACTACCAAAATTAATCATCTGTTCCTTGTGTCAATCTTAATCTTTTCTGTAAGTTTTATTCAAATCTGTTTGCAATTTTTTGAGTTATTTTGCACACAGACAAACAAACAAACCAACAGTAACGAAAACATAACCTTCTCCCTTGGCGGAGGTAACAAGTGGTAACAAGTGGTAACAAGTACATGAATACTAGATCTGCCCTTCGTGTCCATGATCACGGTATCAACCTCTACAAGTTGCCCACACTGGGTTTTACAGTTTGAAGGTTTTGTTTTTTGTTTTGGTTTGTTTTCTTTGTCTGTCAAACCGCAAGGTACACACAGCACATACAAAATCCAAATTACACGTGTGATGCTATCCTCCGGTGGTTCAAAAATTGAAAACAACACAAAGAAATATCATCGAGCTGACAAAAGGTAATAATAAAGTAACAAAACCTCATGTTTCTGTTAACATTCAAACCAAATAGGCCAGAATTCTTGCAAGTTATACTGACCTGTTTCATGCCGTGGTAGTCTTGGGCCTGTTGCATGAAGTTCTTTCTCAGCAGCATAAGGAGTGCTAGACAGAGATCACGCAGAACCTCATGGCTCCAGCCATTCATGAAGCACTGATCCCATATGTAGAGGACAGCAAGTGTGTCACACACACCAACAAAACCCTGGGAATTGTTTAACAAGGGCATCCTTTAAATTTTGACAACATGTGTGTGATTCATTGATCTATTGCTTTTAAGGAGATGGGTGGGTTGACATCATGAGCAAAACAGAGGACAATGGTTCCTCCAGTATCTACATGCTATTAACTAAAAAATATCTGCCTGCTCTCAGTCAGTTTAGTGAGGTTTGATTGGAAGCTTTTTCTTGATTTGCTCTACACCAAAATTTACCTCTCAGTATGTGCAAGTATTAAAAAATTGAAACTGCTTGTTTATGAATGGAAGCATCTGCAATGATAAAAGTGAGCTATATGCTTTGTTTCCAGAAAATTATCATATTCAAGTTTAAAAAAAAAAAATCCTACATGTGCAAACAGGGTCAATTACCAAGCTGAGAGTCTTCCTTTGTCATTTTTTTTAACAGGAAAATCCCTTTTCTATGTTGAAAAGCATCAGCTCACTAAATCTTTGTAATGTTCAATAGTTAATCTTTATTTCTCATTAATATGACAAAATTCTGTAGTACCTGACCCTATATCATTGAAGTTTGACAACTAGATACAGAAAACAACAACAAACTGATGATTTCCAAGCCAATGTAAGATTTAACCCTCACTTCACCAAGCCACTTTCTGAGGAACATCAGAGGACTGGCCAGAATATCTCCTGTTGCCATGGCAGCAGAGTCCACTGCTACATCAGTAGTGAAGGAGGATGCTTTCCTTTTTTCATCATATATTTGATGCACTAGAAACTCCTGCAATGATAGAACAAGACAGAAGAGTAATGAAAGAATGACATTTACGTTTCAGATTACATGCTATATGCAAACTCGTACTTTTGAATCTAGGATTGGCAGGTGGTTATGGTATTTAGGGATAGCAGTGTTTCAAAAGTATCAAATAAGACAATACATCCTTCCAGTTTTATTCACAGCATCAACAAATGCCCATCTTCACATAACTAACAGTAGGAAACATACATTTTACTCAAATAAAAGACAAATAAACAAACAAAAGACTTAAGCATTTACCTCTCCAATTATGACTGCTTGAATCAAGTTTACTGTATGCACAAAGACTGCATGGAAGCACTGATAGAGTAAAGACATTGTAACCTATTACAGACAACAAAGGCACTGGAATCTGTTACTTGCAACCTCGATGATGATAATCTTGGCAGACTTGCCTGAGGATCCATCTTGATGTTGGTCTGGCTGCACTGGATAAGATGAGAGTAGTATTCTGGATCCTCTGTCTCCACAATCTTCATCACATCTTGAGCAATGGCAAGGACTTCAGACCATTGTGGGAATGTGTGTGTTGTCAGAAGTTCAAGCTGGAGTGCCAGTTCATAGGGACGGTCATCTATAGGCACAAGTAACATCATCACATGAGAGCTAGGTTACTAGCTTGTGCTTTGAATTCTCTATGTGACTGAATAAATGTAGACACATATTTCTTTTAAGAACAGGCAGGGTTTCTATCTATCCAGTTCAACACATCAAAACATTTAAGTTCATGGGGAATCATTCTCAGGGCTTACATCTTAACTTACACCAGTGATTCTGAATGTTGTAATTGGTGAGCCTTGTGTGAAAGACATGACATGCATATTCTGGTTTTAACCTGATTTAAGCCTAGTAGTATCTGCATACATCATCTCCAAGATAAATCATCTCACTTTAATTGAACCTAGGGAGAAAATCAAACAATGAAAGCTTCAGAATGCAGTTCAAGATGGCTGTTCCAATTCAATCTATCATTAATCCACAATCCTAAAAACAAACCATGTTCTACCTTCAATGGAAAAGTGCTAAAACTTGCATATACCTGTTTATAAGGGCAGTTAAAGTTGAACTCACCGGTTTTGTTCCCAGCAGGGTTCCTGTCTTGAAGAGCCAGCTGTAGTGGGTAGAGCCAATGGATGAAGAAAGGCTGGTAGGACCTGTTAAACACATACAGGACATTGAGGGTCTCCCTGGCTTCCCTGACGATAGTCTGATCTCTGTGCTTCAACAAGCATGGTGTGCTGCTGTATTTCTGTCAATCAAATGTTGAACAAGGTATGAAGTAATCTTAGCAACACAAGTGCACTCACCAGCCATGAGGATTGAGTGAATGCAGCAATATCAGCAGAACACATCAGTGAAAGTTTGAGGAAAATTGGACAATCCACTCAAAAGTTATGAATTTGTAAAATTCTGCACAGTCACTGCTGGATGAGAAGACTACTACAGAGTATGGTGTCACATGCTTAGAACAAGATAAGGAAAATATACAGAGAATTCCACAAAATTTATTCTTTTGAAAACAAGTAGACATTCCCTCAACTTAGTACTGATGTATGTAAAGGGTAATATTATTCTCCCTGCCTTCTGAAAGAGGCAAGTCAAGTGCTCTTTATAAAGCAAGAAAAGTGAAAATATGTCAAATTTTCTTTTCATTTTCTTTACATCATTCTACACCTGTGACATCACAAGCTGTAGTAATCCTCCCATCCAGTAATGGCAGCATTGAAACTCCAAAAATTCATAACTTTTGAAGAGATTGTCCAATTTTTCTCAGCTTTCACTGATGTGTTCTATGAGCATTGCTGCATTCTCTCAATCCTTAACAAATATATTAAGGAGAACATGTCCTTTGATGGTATATGTTTTTTTTTTTTTCACTCATTAGCTTTTACATGTGATAACAATAACACTACACTACTTATTAATGATTTTCCCTAGAACATAAAATATGTGTGGACTTTGTGTTACATACTGTATTTAGTGACTGAGCAAGTCAGTCAAGTGCAAAATAGCTTGGACATGACAAAATGGATGCATCAAATTTGTGTGTGCACACTAGAAAGAAGATGTAGCATTATAATATTCTCTAATTCGCCAGGCTTTTACAGAAACTCATAGGCCTACTGCTGTTCTCTTCTGTTTTTAAGAAATCCATATTAGGTTGCTTAAAGGTAAAATTGTGATCACATCCCTTAAACTCTTACAAAGTACATTGTTTTGCTCACTGATTGGCATTGAACACTGGAGTGCTTTTTTCGTTGATATGCATTGATAAATGGAAACTAATTGCCATTGAAGAATGATGAAATTGCTGCATTAAAAACGAAACATAAACTAAGCTCTATGTAGATTTTGATTCATCCAGGTAGTATGCTAAAAGCGTGTAAATTAAATCTGTTCGACTGGACTTACTTGTGAATATCACAAATAAACTAAGCCCACAAATTTAACCTCTATGAGGGTATTCTAAAGTTCATATACCAGTAATGTATTCATCATTTATTGTTGGAAAATTGAGCACAAACCTCTTGAACAGCTGTCTCTATGAGGCCATCTATAGGTGAAGTAGTTGTAGACATCAGTCTTAATTCGGCCTTTCCTCTCATTACCAACTTGGCAAAATTCTTTCTGAGGAACATCTCAGCACTCCTATGTGGAAAAGAGAGAGAGAAAAAAAAATAACAGAAACGTCAGTACAACTTACACTAACGGGTTGTCTGGAATCTACTGATAAAGATTACACTTATCATCATGCAGATATTGATAATAAAAAATGTCATCATAACTAAATGTAGTCAGTACATATCACAGTCAAATCAATGTCCTCTCTATTTGCTTGTAAAATGCTCTGTAACAGTCGCGCCCAGTGTTGTCACATTACATGCCACAGACACACAATGAAAAATTGAGTACCAGCATAACAAAAGACAAAACAAAAACTTAGGACCACTTCACATCTGACATCTAAATCTTTTGTCACATGATATAGACCACATTTATTGTCTAATCATTAGTACACTATTGAATACCAGAATTCAGAATCAAAAATAAATCTGAAAATATATAAATATGATGATCTCTCACAAACAGAAATTGTGATGCTAAATCCTTCAACAAATTTGCTGTTATGTTGACATCAAGTTGGTGTCATTCATTACAAATAACAAAATCTCTGTATCATTAAATCATCCGTAACAATTCATCATGCATCAAAAAAAAAAAAAAAACTAGAAATGTCGCTACAGCGACTGGTGTATGCCTCCGCCATAATACATGGTTCTTCTAATAGGTCTATAGTACAATGTCTTGACAATGTGTGATGACAGTTTCACACAATTGGCAAAATATTAAAATGACAGGTTTGCCACAAATGTGCTGAATGTTCACTTTCCTAGAACTAGGTTCAATTGGATGAATGATTAAAATTTCAGAGTGCAGGTACATTATATTTGGGGGAACTGATGATTTTCACTTGACTTTTGACCCTTTTACAAGTTTATGCATTGAGTAATTTTCAAGGTATTGAGAAAAAGTATAATTTCAGTATCAAGTGGTAAAATAGTATTATCGAAACCTGGCCTTTGACCTTTGACCCCACAGTTCCAAAGAGAATCACTGTTAGGTAGAACATGCATAAATATGTAAGTTTCATGACAATACCTTAAGTTATTTTTGAAATATGGAGGAAAAAGTGCAATTTAGCACTTTCACTTGACCTTTGACCTTTTGGCAAGAAACTTCCCACAGAATATATATTGGGTTATACATGCATACATCAAGTTTTAAAAAAATCCTTCAGGCATTGCATAAATATAAGGAAAGTAGTTATATTTTGAGGAGTTGACCTTGACCTTTGACCCCTGACCTTTGACCCATGACCCCCAACTTCCCTAGATAATCACTGCCCATCGGTACAAGCATAAAGTTCCATGAAGATACCTTGAACCATTTGCGAGATATGGAGAAAAACATGAAATTTCAATTTTTTTTCTTCACAAAATAACCTGTGACCTTTGACCTTTGACCCTGTGACCCTAAAATCCACACAAAGTATTATCCCCCAAGGATATACCCTCACACCAAGTTTGATGCAAAACCGCCACACGGTTCTTGAGATATCGCCAAAAACAAAACGGGACGGACGGACGTACGGACGTACAGACGTACGGACGTACGGACGGACGGACGACCCGAAAACATAATGCCTCCGGCCACTTCGTTGGCGGAGGCATAAAAATGTTGCAAACTGATTGTGCCTTTGAAAAACACTCACATCTGGAGTTACAGTGCATGACACACAATGGGTCAATCACCCCCAGGTTTATAAGAAATATTGGATGATTCACTTTGACAACAACCTTACTTTATTATTACTTCATCATTTGACATCATTCTGAAATAAGACATTGTGAAGAAAACCTGCACAGAGGCACTGTGAGATATATACTAACTTTTGTCCCTTGTAAGCTTCCTTGTAGTTCCTCAGCATCACCTCATTCCACACCTTGTACCTGAGACTGCCAGGGAGGGGTCTTCCTGACAGCTTTCGGCACACCTCTTCCAGTCGGGTGGGGTCACGCCGCAGCACAGCACACAGTGACTTGCCCAGGAGGTCACTGGTCTGACCCCAGCAGTTTGGGACAGGGTGTTCCTCTGTGCCCGATTTGGAGGCAGACCGCGAGAAGTCTGCCAGTGGACTGTCCTTTGGGGTGTCATCAGGATGACTGACGGTATTAACCCTCTGGAGTTGCGTGAGATGAGTTGCCAGTGTGGGTTCTACTCCCTCACTTGATGTTGGCATTGTCATTCCTTCTTGCACCAGATATCTTGTTGTCATCATTATTATAATTCCATAATTACGAGGAAAGAAAACACAATATGGAAGTTTACTGCTAGTAGAAACAGCATATTGTTATGATGTTCTTAATGCAGATGAAAATTCAGTCTCATGGTTTGAACTTACAGCTAATAGGAAGATTAGAGCTTGACTTTATACCAGTATGTTCTGAAACATCAGAATTCTAATTACTGTATAATGTGTTCCTTTCTTGGAGAAAATCAAAGAAACAACATCACTGAGAGGACATATGCAAAGCATTCTCTGAATGCATAAGTACACATGCATTAAATGATGTACACTACATGGAGAACACTGTTTGACATCATAAAAGATGAAAGCAAGAGATTATTAAGGATAGGGGTGAAGGTTGAGGTGTGTTTTCTTCCAACATTGTCTCCCTCCACAATCTGTTTTTAATAGACGAAGACAAGAAAACTCACATCTCAATCATAAAAGATGTTTGCCTGTGCAAATGGGCAATTCCACGGTATGTAGGACACAGATGCCGAAAATTCAAAATGATATTTGTTTCAAACACCATACATTTTCAGACAGTAGTTGAGTTGAAGTTTTAAGAATCATTATGTTTTTCAATAAAAGCGGCCATTTTGATTTTCAAAATGGCTGCCAAAATATGCCTATAACTCAATGGTAAGAAAGAGTGTATTGTCACATAATTTACCCTCTGTATATCCACTTTACTAGTACTCTAAACAACAATCTTTTATATGTATGCAGTTACCAGACAAGTCTTTTACCACATGATAGAAAAAAAAAAGCTGGTTGCTTTAAAGAATTTTATAAAAACTTTTAATTAGTTTGACAATGATGGATGTAACGTCAGTTACCAAAAACAAGGAATTTTTAACTTTATTCATCAAAGAAAGTGAGCTGTATGACGTAACTTAGGATTTCTAATGTTTGCCCATATGCCTTCCTTTCAATACCAGAAAATAAGGATACTTGGCATACTGGAGAGTCAAATGAACACATCAAAATGTGTAACGTCAGTTACCGAAACGTCATTTACCAGTATGTAACGTCAGTTACCATGACAGTAATTATAACTTAGGCAAATTTTTTGACTTTAGGCCATTTCAATACATCTGGGAAGTCATTTAGGTTATCAACAAAGAGCAGCAATCCCTTTGATAGGGAATGATGTCATCACCATGGTACACTGTATGTCCATGGATACATTTTTTTTTTGTGTTCATTTAATCTTATTTATTTATTTATCATATTTGTTTTGGTGGAGGGGGCTTGAGCTTTTGATTTTCGGTTCAGCACAAGTTTAGGTTTACCACATGCAATACATAATGCACTCAAATTACTATACAGTACATTCACAGTCCTACGGGATGATAAAGCTACCAAATTTGTAGGCCTAATCAATGATGTGGTTACATGGTAACCACCTTTTTCTATTAAAAAGCTTGTGTACAGCTGTATACCAAGAGTTTTATAATCTTTACTAATGACTACTTTTGCTAGAATTTTTCTTTTTTTCTGGAAGCTTAGTGAAGTTTCTACCTCAAGGCAAATGCAGGAAGAGATATATTTCTTCGCTTGCACTTAAATGTTTGGTTTAGTTAATATGGCGCATCTGGAAATGGTACATACAATGTAAGCAGGCCTGACATAAGGCATTTACTGTCATTACTGTTTGAAACTAACACTGATGTTGCTTAACGTTTGGCAATAATGTTGCTCAAAGTGAGAGGTGATTCTAGGGTAAAATAAAAAAACTGTTCATATTTGTTGATTACTTTATTTCATTCATGCAGGGACATTTTTGTAATATTTACATAATAATTATGAACAGGAAGATTCATTTATATTAATTTTAGAATTCTTTCGTTGCAAAATCCTATTTCTTGGTATCTGGGATTATTTGCAAGCCTTCATATACCAGTGAAAAGGAAAAGAAAAACAATTACATTCCTTCAAGCAAGGAATAAACAAATGCCCTTTTGTTCAAAAAAGCATGCTTCTTCTTCACAGAAAAAATATTTAAAGTGTAACACTACAATGTATTCATTTAAATCATTATTAATGATGGAGATCATTTTGTTATTTGTGGCCCTAACAATGCCTTGAGGGAGAAGGAGTAAAATAAAGAAAAGAAGAAAGAATATATCACAGTGGATTACATATGAATATTTTTATTTGTATGTGTTTTTTCTCCATGACCTGAAAGATATTTTTTTTTTCCCACACACAAAAATATCTGTGTTTTGTGTAGTACTGCAGGGCATTATGGGTGGGGTACTCTAGATAGAAACTTTCCTGTTCATTTAAAAAAAAAAAACCCACAAAAAACCCCTTAGTTATGTCAATATTCATACTTGGAACTGCTGAATCTAAATGGCTCTGTGTAATCATAACTGTTGAATAAGCATTCAATCTTAAGATAAATGTCAAGAAATATCCTCTGGTGCATTTACATTATTTTTGCTCAACTGTGCTATGGCATGGGGGGGGGGGGGGGGAGCTTGCCCTCTAAGGGCCCCATCCCATTTGTGTCTTTAGATTTTGTTTTAATTTGTTGCTAAGTAAATGCCTGGGATTGTTACTGGTATACTGCAGCAGTATAATAACCTGTTAAATAAGTTAATTCTTTGTAAACCCCATAGCAAAAGTATGTGTAACGTCAGTTACGTAACGTCAGTTACTGACATGTTTCCCTTTAAGTTTTCATTAAACACAAAGAAAATGGACTAATGTTTCATTTCATTTGGGTATTTGTAATTGATGAACCAAGGTATGATTCTATATCAAACAAATCACTCTGAAAGGTCAGAATAATAAAATATCACAAAATTATTCCTAATCATGATTTTCCATGTGTAAACCCTATGGCAAATGTAAGCGTAACGTCAGTTTCGTAACGTCAGTTACCGTCATGCCTTCACTGAAATTGGCATGGTGCTAAAAGGAAATATCTAAAGTGCACATTATTTTGCACACCTGTTCCTAAGAACCTAAGTATATTGCCATATAAAGCACATAAAGTTTAGAGGTCAGGGACATGAGATATTTCCATTTAAATCGACACCATAATTTCCCATGTCCTTTTTCCGTAACGTCAGTTACCGACACATTTTCACTTGCTATGTGATAAGAAATGCAGTTTGAGAGAAAAACTTTCCACCCACTTCTTCATTCTCATGAACTCATTCATCAATGCTAATTACAAGCCCCAGGTGCTTTCATTCACAAAACTACAACATAAACAATTTCATGAAAATCCTTACGCGTAACGTCAGTTACCGTGGAATTGCCCAAATGCTCAATGTTCACTGCACCGAAACTAATGGCAAACAAGCACTAACATTTGTGCATATCATATTATTGAAATGCAAATCATTTGTTAAACTCAATCAATGCAGATAAAATAATGCAGTTTCTTTTTCCCCAAGTGAGGGGTGGTATGATCTAAATATGGCAACCAGTATGAGAAGAATGCCACATACCATCTGGAAGTTTTCAATAAAACTTTGTACACTCTGAGGGTATTTGTATATTATGGTGAAAGTATGTGCAGTTTTCCTCTTCTTCTTCTTCTTCTTCTTCTTTTCTGGCAAAGCCTTTGGGTTCATACCTATGCATGCCTGTGCTGAATATGGCTTCCATCCTGGACATGGTATCCAAGACCTCGCCTGGTACAGGTCTGGCTACAGGAGGCTGGTCTGTGGGTGGTGTGATAGATGACTCAGTGGCCAATGCTCTCTTCTTGGGAACCAGGTATCCACAGTCTGCTGCTGCCAAGTCCATCTTCTCCTTGAGAAGCAGCTGGGTGGACTGGAGGATCCTCTGACGTTCATCATCACTACATTCCTCAAGATCCTGTGAACTCATTGTATGTTCAAGTATATGAGTGTGACTGGCATGGGTAGCAATTTTTCATAACTGCTAATCCAAAGCATGTCATTTCTCCCATCTATAAGTGTTTTTACTTGCATTATGATTGCGAAATCAAACATTTCCATCTTCATTTACACATTTCAAAATTTGCAGGACCGAGTTGAATTTTTGAATAACCAATTTAACATCCTACATACTGCATGTACCAGAAATTACACGTTCTCTATAGATACATGTAAATGGATCAACTTTTTTTTTCACTTATGACACCATGTGTGCCAGTACAGATTTACACTTGAATTGTCAGGGGCATCAATCTGTTTTAAGGTTTCAGAGTGGTGTGGGAGAGGGTATCCCCTCCCACAGAGAGAGATTTTGCATTCTCAGAATTGAAATTCACTGATTAATTACACACAAGGGATCTTTTGCATTTTTAGAAATTAGAATTTAATAATCTGGTGCCTAATTTTCATGGAATGCATAGATCATCTTTAATAAAAAAAAGTAGAGAATATATGCATTTATGGTGAATAAATGTGAATGACTAGGTAATTGTGTTATCTGTAACCTCTTGTTCTATGTGTGAAGGGGGAGGGGTGGATTGAATAACATGATCTAGTGGACTCTTCTTATAGATTATTAGGACAACTATGAAGGCTTTGTTAAGTATTAATAGCTAAACAGAAAGCTTGCTTACAATTTGCCATTTATGCTCTGGCAGTCCATCAACAGTAGACCTACCTGTATTATAATTTTTGGCCAAAAATGTTTGCTCCCTCCCCCCCCCCCCCCCCATCCCTGATCGACATCCCTAGATATAAAGTGCTCAAATTCAATTCGTTACTACATCTTAAATTACTCTTTTTGTTTTTCTACACTAGTTCTTTTGGATGAACTCATCTGTGTTCATATCCTCTCTTCTTATTTCTTTGAAGTTCTGGTACCGGGTACCTTTGTCTTCTGTCTTTCGTCTTGCTTCATCTGGCAGATCTGTGAAGGTAAATCTGGACCACCACTTTTACATTGATTTGCTAATCACTCTAAATTACAAAAGCTTTAGGAATTAGTGATTTCTTCAGTTCATAATGGATAACGCTTCATATCACGCATGTGCTCACAATCACAAAACTCCACTGTACTTACAGGTGGTAACAAGAACTTTCTGATGTAAAGATACAGTTATGAAATAACTGTGAGATGTTACTAGATCAACCATATTTCAAGCTGAAAACAGGATATGACATGTCTAAGCCTGCCGCAAACTGCACGATTAGACCGGTTGCACAACTAGAGAGGCAAGCCGGGTCATGACCAGTTGCACGACTCGACACCGCACACTACATGACCAGACTACACACAGCTAGGCTCACGACCATTCTGGCTTGAGTATTATAGAAGCAGGCAATGTGCACTTGCACAACTGGAAACTAGCAAGGCTGGCGACGCCGCACTTCTGGGGGGCATTTCATGAAGGAACTTGTCGGATAAAATATCTGACAAGTCAGTTATATCCGACAAGTTCAGAGAAATCAGCCAATCAGACTAAAGAATTTCTCAAAACTTGTTGGATATAACTTACTTGTCAGATATTTTATCCAACAAGTTCCTTCATGAAATGCCCCCCTGGTCTCAAAGGTGGTATGACCAGCCTGATCGTGTAGTGTGTGATGGGCTTAAAGTGAAAACAAAGTTCTGGTAAGGGCCTGAGAACCCGTCTGGCACCATTTCATATTTGCTTGCAATATATCGAAAGAGTCTACAAAGAAACTTACCTGGCTGACGCGGTTTGCCGGAATGACGAGTCGTTTTGGAGTATTTTGAGAAAAATAATAAAAGTCGGTAGACCGACTTTTATTCCAGAAGGCTCCAGACTAACTCGGTCTCAGGGAAAACTCGACCCTATTTCAGACAATTTACACACAGTTCATGATCGCCATGTTCATCAGTTCTCTACGGGTACCAAACAAGGCCTTGATGAGCAGACAGGAAAGTGCGTGCTAATCCTGTACAAAACAAATGGACAGCGTGCGGTCCTCAACCTCAGTTGCTGAGACGCGCGGTCTTTGAAGTTTTTGTTGTTGTTTATCAAGCGTCTTTGATTGTTTTTAGAGGTGCTTGAGAGGCGCACACTAATTTTGCATGCGCGCCAATGAGGTCTTTGATGCGCGCGTTGTAACAACTCGGACCATTACTTCGAGTAGCCAGAACGCTACAATGTAGTTTATACAGGCCGCTCCCATATGCAAAGTACAAGGTACAACGCTGTACAATCCAGAGGGTAGGGACAACCAATACAACTCATCCCGCCGTCAAGCAAAGCGAGGCCGAGTTATCCCCGAGTCCGAGTCTAGCTTGACCCCGTTAGGGTAAGTTCTGAGACTGAATGTTTTTGGTTAATATTTCCCATTTTCGTCGTTACCCATCGAATATCTTGTTATTACAGCGTTATTCCGCACATTTCCTAGGCATACGTTCACATTTTGGAGCAAAATTTGACAACTTTTGCAGGCGTACCAGAACTTTCTTTGGGCTTTAAGACTATGCATTCTATGTGCAGTATCTAAAAGGTTACACCCCTAGACTAAATGATGATATCCAGGACTTGGGAAAACAAATCAAACCTATTACCTTTGCAGGAACTGCCCATGTCCACTTGCTGAGGTATTTCTGCAGGAACCCTACTCCCAAGAAACCAAAGATGGCTGCTCTCATGAGTGGATCCGACAGCTCTGGCTGGATCCTCTTGGCCAGGGCCTGGCTTAGCTTGTCATACACCTCATGCCATGGTGACCCAGGCATGAGAGTCTCCTGCACAGCAGAGTCTAGCCACACATGGCTAAAAGGCCTATAGTGGCTCATGGCATCACTGGCATTCAGTGCCATTGTCACTCAGAATTGATATGCTCCCTCTTATTGCTGCTATAATTGTCAATACAGTCACATGAAAGGGAAAACCCCTTCACTACACTTTAATCTTCAGTCTTATTGTAGCATCAAATACTCTTTGTGGGCAATGCTGTGTGGCATGATTGTTGTTGTTGGTGTTATCACCACTATAATCCAGCATTACAGCTATGAATACTCATCAAATTTTTGTGACATTCTGCAGGTGTTCTTCCATTTTACAGATTTCCTCTCTCAGTTGGTTCAATGGACATAATGTCTACTTTCCAGATGTAGTGTTGTGGGGTCCCAAACTGCCATGGGAAGAACTCACATTACTTAGTATCTTGAAGGTGCAGAATGCCCTAGCTGACCCACAATGTCAATCTACGAATATCTTTCTCATTGACATACAAAAAGATTAAGTCTTAGAACAAGCGAATAAAATTCTGAGACTTCATGCAATATAGTCTGTCTCCTTCCAAGTGTGAAAAGTCCAACCATCAAGGCACACACACATATTCTGTAGAGACAAGAAGCTGAATGCAGCTGCTCCTTTGAAAGACAATCTCAGACTCAAAGTTCAATGTTTTTATTTTGCATGCACCCCTACAGATGCATGGTAATATCTATGTCCAGGCTCTGACATACACATTGAAGAAGGCTCTCTGTCATATCACAATGCCATCCTCGTGTTCATGCAATGAAGGTGTGTCAATGGAGTTTTGTTGTTGTCATTTTTTTATCTCACCACAAACTACATTCCATCAGAAACACTGCAGGCCCACAGCTGTCCATTACTTTTCAGCACAACATGCCCACAATGATGTCACATTTTTTGGCACTCGTTTCTCACGATGGTTTGCACTCTGTCAAGGCATGAGCTTAAAATTGCATGCACAATGTATGTTCATATTCCATCATGCACTGCCTACAAAGGAGGGAAAACAGCCATCTTCATACATGCAGGAGGCATTCACTTCATTGGTCTTGTCAGATCCATGGGTCAAGTCTGAAATAAAATGACATGTAAAACAACATGCCGTGAACTTGTTCTGAATGTGCATGTCTCACTCTCTTCCATGTTTCATATTTCCTCTCATTATCAGTGTGTACAATATATTTACAGTAAAACAATACGACTGAGCTCACTGTGACCTATATGAAAAACTGAGTGACATGTCATTTTCTGTGTACTCACAAAAGTAAACACACAAAAGTAACAGCATGATGTTTAAATCATTATTTGCACATGCATGCTCCAATGACGGATCTAATCATGTATTGTACCCTATCATACATGTCAAATCATTGATTTGCAACTTCCACTGAAAATAACATATATATTAATATTAGTTTGAGTCTTTGGAACTGAAGAATACTCAAGACACAAGTAAAAAGCACCATTTCATGCAATGACACTGACCACTTAAAGAGAGTGAATAAAAAAGACAAGGAGGATAATCAAGAAAATTAATTATGAAGTCTGCTCAGCACAGGATTTTGTGTTAATCCAAATACCATGCAAAAACAGTTAGGTGCAAATATGGTGGTGAAAACTCTGACAGATTAAAACTAAATTACGTCTACAAACACACAAAGACCACTATGGAAAAAGTGTTTCTTTCCTGTCTTTTGACTTGTTTTTATTGAATAACATCCAACATCAGAGATTTTATCATACACATTTGCAGTAGCACATTAGTTACTTGGCTCTGGCATCACAGTGAAAACACCTTGGTGACAAAGTATCTCACACTACACAATTTACATCTCCTTGCACAGCCCAGAAAGAAAATAATAATGCCTCCGGCACCTCTTGGGGTGAAGGTTTAAAAAAATGATAAGAATAACTACAGAGCACATTACCGTAAGTCACAGGGCACAATAGTTTTTGTGAAAGGTTGAAATTAACTTCATCCTGAATTTCAGAAGCACTGCCAAACTTGTATCATCATACATTCAGGATTCATGTAATACTTGGACATGATTCTGGCAAAGACAGTGTGCACTTGTTTTTCCCTGTTTGTCAAAGAAATTGTGTTCAGCTTACACAAAACTTTGTAGGCTTCATGTGAATAACAATGATGAGTGCTTGTCTTGATGACACAAAATACTTTGTAGACAATGGACTAAATAGCTTTTATCTTCTGCACATATTGCACATCAAGACTGCCAAAAGCTGAACAGATAATGTTACAACACATCATTGGGCATAACTTACTCCAGGTGAATAATACTATTACAAGGTTACTTGAATGTCTGTTTATACAACCAAGAGCAATGTTTCTCTGATTTAAAGTGTGAGTACCAGTACTTACCTATCAAAAACTAGATAATGCAATGCAAGAAGTCTTTAATCATAGTTAAGAAACATATAGTTTTTTTTCCTTTTTCTTTTTTTCAATTACATGAACATTTCCTCACAGCTAACATTTCATTCATTTTCCTGAATCAAACTTCTATTCAGTGCAACCAGTGTGATGTCAGCTGTGCAAAACATCAAGTCAGCTGTACACTGGTACTTGACATTCTGCTTTATATATTACGTAAAGTCTTGTTTATTCATAAAATACTTCTCAAGGTCTGCCATGATACCACTTAATGCACAGACTGCGCTTTCACAAGTCTTAGTTGGCCAATTCAATGCAGCAAAACTAAAATTGCATCGGACAGTTCTCAAAAAATACACATTTTGTGAGTTTGTGAGTTTGTGTGTATTAGTGTCATACTGTCTCATGTCCCAGTTTCATTTTCCATGTGGTCACTCTGTGAATAAACACTTAGAATTCACCAACAAAAGATGTATTCTATATACATACATATCATCTACACTAAAATGTAAAATTTTCAAATTAGTTTCAACCAGCACAACTGAGTTAAACAAAGATCAATTTTGAATTGTAATTTGTTGTGAATAATACACAAAAACAACAATTTCTTTCCTTATTATTTGCTAGACAGCAATTACACATAGCTAAGCCATCTTCAACTTAAATCAGGGAAATACTTTAAAGAAAGGAGCACATGAGATGACACTCCAAGAGAGAATACAGCTTAACAAATTATTTGAGTGAAAGCTGAGCAACGAGATAAATGCAACCTGTCAGTCATCACTGGTACATAAAACTACATCGTATTTGTGACCATGGCCACTTTGGCACACATCTGAATTTACCCAAATGATGCGTTTGGGAGCAGGTGGCACAACTGAATGTCAAATTAAGTTCAAATATATTCACCTGCAGTTTTCTCCAGCTTCATATACATCTTTACCAATTTTACAAAACATATTAATCATGGATAGAAAATTATGTAATATAATTTGTGCACTTGTGTGCCAGTTTTATCAAAGAATAATTCACAAGACCTTTGAACTTAGTATTTTTCAATGTTACATATGATACTGGTCAATAATAAGTATAATAATCTAAGCTTTTGACACAATGCAAAATGTATAATGTAAAGGCTTATGGGGGGGGGGGGGAGGGGGTGGCAAAATCCTCATTTTCATTAATTTATTGTTTTCCCAGACCAATGGCCAGAGTTCAATTCAGTGCACATACATTGTATGCCTGCATACATACATATCTCAAACTGAACTTTCATCAGTTTGTGATCATTACATTTTATGACACTTTAGTATAATCATGTTGTGCCTCTCTTCATCTTACTAGTTTGATCACAAGAACTTATTAATCTCAGGCAATAAAGGATGCTGTAAGCCAAGAAAAGACTAAATTATCTTGTAAAAATTTGAAGTGTTTATAATCTTCAATGTAAGAAATATTGGGTGGCAAAACAATATCTGATCACCATGATCTCTGGTGAATAATGATTTAACCTGAATAAACAACAGGTTACTTAGCAGAAAGGATGGAAGATTTCTTATGTACAAACCAAATTACTTACAATATTCACATTCTATTTACAAAGGAGATAAATATTTGCTACGCTCTCTGCTATATACATTACACAGAAATTGAATGCATGATGGGTTTGAGTGGACTTTTGTTATAGAGAAATATGGACTTATGCCATTTAAATGTCACAGCAAGACTAAGAGTGGACGATCAATTTCCGGATAATTACTACCATCAGAACGAACACCAATATGACATCTGGATACCTATTCTAGATAATTCATCCTTGCCTGTAATAATCAGCAACTTGTCCAGAGGGGTAACCTGGGTAAGAATTGTCTACAGGCTAAATGAGCCGGGAAGATAAAGTCATTGTTGGAGGGGAAACTGTCCTTATCAGCAATTGTCTGGAGGAAAAGGTCTTGCTATTAACCACACATATCTTGTGCTGTGCAAGATTTATCAATAGATGGTTGGCCTCATCATTCAGAAATGATGACAATGTCCAGTTTTCCAAGAATTATGCATGCACATAGCCACACGGTTTTGTCTTTCCCCTAGTTTCACTGGTGACAGAACAAACCCTATGCTGTTCATACACACTGATTTACACAGGATTATCACAGACAGAGCAAACATTTCAGCTTTAAACAAGGACAATATATATAAATATAAATATATATATAATATATATATATATATATATATATATATATATATATATATATATATATATATATATATATATATATATATTACAATGAATTCACACATAGAGAGGAAATAGTAGAATGAACATAGTATCAGTATGAAAGAATAAGTTGAGATAAGATGTGAAATTGTTTCACAGTGGATTGTGCATCTTGCACAATGAAATATAAACTTGTAAACTTAGGCATTTCATGAAAAGTAATAGTAAAACATGCAACTTAACAGCATAGAGAAATGGGAATTGTCCATTTCCACTCGCCATCTTTCTTCTGCAGTTAGTTAAAATTACTAACACACACTGAAAGAGTATGACATTTGAGTTTCTCAGTACACATTCCTTAAATAGAGAGCTATGTTAAGAAAAGAGATTTATCCAACACTGCTTGCTACAGGAATGTGAATTCAACTACAATGTATAGCATTCCAATCAACATGTGGATGAAGCTAAGAAAGGGAAAATGAAATAGAGGGCATGCATGGAATGAAAGTTGGCATGATTTTAGAAGACTGGGTTAAATGTTAGAGTATGCTCACAGTCACCATATGGGAAGAAGAGAATGCAATGTAAACACAAAGCAAACACAACAGAATTGAACATGTCACCTGATAATACTTTGATCCAGTCAACCAATCAGATGTCAGCTCTTCCAGCTAATGGATTTTGGGAAGTCGGAATACTGTTTAAATTACATACAGCTCCATTATTATTTTTGCTTGTCCTTTTTTTTTTTTTTTTTGAGTTGGAATGGAGTGAAAGAGTTGTGCTGAAGTCTCCTCTGATTGACAGAAAATAATAAAATAGAGCTGCATAGAATTTCAAAGGGACGGTTCCAGTTACATAACAGCCAGGTTGATGGTAAAGGGTCATGAATCGGGCATCAACTCTGGCTGGCTTTCTCCATAACAGTGTTTTGCGATGGGGTCTCGGTAGGTGTTTTCATGCTTTACACTCTGTGACAGACAAACAAAAAGAAAAGAGATGCAAGTTTATTTGCTCTGTTGCACAGGTGAACATTTGAACTGCATAACTACGCTATTTCGAAACATCAGGCTGGTGTGAAAACGCCTATTATTTTAAATCAGCATAAAAAGAGATTACATACAGTGTACATGTAGTCCTGAAGAAAAATCAGCAGTCCACAGACATCCCATGTGATTACGATATACAGTGACACTTTACCTGAAAGAAAATCTGGTACTTTAAAAGTTTGCTATTCTACCACTGAAGTACAGTTGTACTAGAGACAGTAATTTAATGAGGAAAGTTTAAACAATCTCCACAACCACTTTTACTCCTAAACATCTCGCGCTATTTTGAAATTGCATTGCCCAAGGGGGGCTTATTTTGACCACCCCACATCTTGACTATTTATGGACAGATTGTGACCAATGTATTGTACTAGAATGCCTAGTTAAATTTATGATCTACTGTTATTCTTAAGTCATCTAATTAATCATACACATTTTATTCTTACAAATTTTGATATTTTCCTGTTTTCCCCATTCATGGAGGAAATGCAATCAAATTTTGTATGTTTGTAGCTTGTCAAGTAATTTCAAAGATAGCTTGATCAAATGTATTAAAATTGGCATGAAATTTGTAATCTATATGCAAAAATACCCATTTTCCTTGAAATTTTGAATTTCTGGATTTTCATTACATCAAAGCAGATATCTCAACATTAATTTTTTTGAAAATTCTATTATGTATTTCTCTGTTTTCAAATCTTTTGTTTATAATAAATGATCTATGATGGCCAAAAGGGTGTTATCTGAGGAAAAATTAAAAACTAAAAATTCTTCTAGACAACTCTACCTATAAAACCCATACAATTTACACACACAAAGTTATCCGAAGCCACCAATTTTTGGTGACACTGGTCATCAATATGTGCTATATCTCCGCAAACCATATCCCCAATTTTTGCAAATCGGGTCTTAAAATGATGTGAATGTAGATGTGAATTTAAAAAAAAAAATTGTGAAATTTCAGCATGACATCTTTTTGCATCGACAAATTATCTTGAAAACAGGGAACTTGATACAAAACCAGCTGACTCAAACTTGATATTACGTTTGATACAATGACTACTGCTCTTCTGAAAAACATAAACAATGCTTGGAAGACATAATTTTTTGAGTAACAGATGAAATAATGACATCATGGAGAAACATATTTAATTTCTGAAGGATTTGTACAACCCTGAAATGCACAAAATGGGAAATTACCTACGTACTAGTACTTGTCTGAAGTAGTTAAATGTAGTGTAAATTGACCAATAATGACTAACCTGAGAAGAGGTACGGCACTTTGTGAGACAAAGCTCAAAATGGTCAGCTACAGACTGGAACAGGAGACGGAATGTATTACTGGCCTTGCCAAGCATATCTTGAAGAATATGTTCCTGTTGCATGGAAAGAGAAAATAAAATGACTTGGTTTGACATTTGCTTTAATGGGTTTTCCAATTGATTTTCATAATTTCACATCATGTAGTACATAAATCGACAGCTCCATGTTTACATTTGTGGAATTAAATTTGGTCCTAGAGCAGAGAAACCAATACTCTGAAAATCTACAACAAATTACATTGAACAAGGTAGCAGTTTCACCATAAGAATGCACGAGTAGGAAGGTCACATATTTTAGAAATGTAGCAATGTAATTCCATTACAATACCACTCACTTAACAAGGCAACCTGTGCTTTTCTCTTACATTTTGCTGCTTTGAGCCCCCACTCATCCATTCTTATGGTGAAACTGCTATGTCATCATCCTTGTTCATTGTGATTTATTATAAAGTTTGAAAACATTCTTATTCCTTATCCTAGTCACTGTAAATTTTGAAACTCTGTACCCTGTGTAACAAATTTATAGTTGATCCAAAGTAAAAGTCTGAAAATACTGAAAATAAGCCAGAGTTTCCCTTGAAGTGTTTACAAACTGTCTACATAGTCATGCCTCCAGCCACATTTTGGGATACAGTAGATGCATAGCAATGACAACATCCAGCACAAAGTAGCAGCAGGGGGAATGAGACTACCAGAATACTTCTCTTTCCTGCATATGAACTCACGACATTCATACAATCTACTGTAAAAGTGGAAATTTTCGCGGTGTTGAAATTTTCACGCATTTCGCGCAACCAGAAACCAGCCCGAAAATAAAAGCACGTGAATATATTTGCTTGCCGTATGTTCCTGTACTTGGTGTCTTGATTCCGCGGAATTAAAAGCAAGTGAAACTCTTCTCACCCGGCCAAGCGCGAAAAATTAATCGTGCGAAAATATCCACTTTTACAGTATGTCAATGCTGCACACTGTCACTGGTCCAACGGTCCAGACCAGTAAAAATCACTGCTGGACCAGTAACTTTCTTAGGAATGGACTATTAAGAAAAAAAAAAAAAAAAAAAAAAAAACAGTCTTGTCCGACCTGTCTGACAGACAGGTCAGACCAGTAGAAAAAAAAAATGGTTAGTGTGCAGCCCTGTCTATGTGACTCTTGTCTATCTCACATTCAAAATAGCAAATTGAACAAGATCAACTAAATTTAGTGGGAGATCCAAGAATGATTATGACATTATCTGCATCCTTACATTAACCAGAAATAAAACTGAAGACTGATGGATAACTGCTCACATATCTATTAAATCGCAGATTTTTACAGTACAGCTGGTGATTTCAAGTTTGATGCTTGTGCTGGTGTTAGTGCTATCTCAACATTAGCACCAGCGATAATCCAGATTAAAATCAGTCAGTGTAGGCAGGTTGACCGCAAACTATGACCTTGTTCTGGTAGCGAACATTGGGCATGGTGCTGAATGTTGCCTGCTGAACTGACCTTTCTGACTGGTGATTTTCACTGTACATGTTTGTGTGTGTGTGTGTGTGTGTGTTTTTCTTCCCTATTGGCTAATACCAGCCCCTACGGATTATCAAATTTGTCATTTCAAGTTCAATGTTGGTGCTAGTGTGAGAACCACATTTCATGTCAGTGCACTTAGTCATCTCTACTCGCATCAATTGCACGTAGATCTGTATGAGCATAGTCAATGCTCATGTAATAGTCACCCTTGGAAAGCACTGTAACACTCTAGACATAGCCACAAAAATGTATGTCTGAAGACAAAAAAAAAAAAACCAACAACAACAAAATAAGATTGTATTTTTTAGATGTTACAAATTTGTAGCATTTTAATGTTTCTTCCACATTGCTTGTCTTATAAAAGCATTAATGGTTGCATCTTTTCATATTGAACCAAGCACAATAATCGTTTTTAGTTTTTAGCTGTGATGTAAAGATGAAACTAATGTTGGGGTCTACAATCATGATCAGTATTACTTGCATTGATCTGACTGTTGATGTTGGAGCTCAATTCAATGCAGTTGTCTGAAAGTTATCACCAGCGCCAGTGCTAGAATCAAACTTGAAATCCCCCACTGCATGACATGGCATCTTTAACTTGTGTACCCTTTTGCAGAGAAATAAATTTAAAGAAAAGTTCATTGTTTTTCTTTTATAAAGCATGGCATAATCACTGCCATGAGAGAAGGAATAACATGAAATATCGCTAAAATGATATCTGAAGGGTTACAAGTTAAATAAAGCAAATCATTCAGTAAGGATGGTTGTGGAAAACTAATGCAAAACCACTATAAATGATGCAAAATGAGAAAAAAAACTAGAAATGTCGCTATAGCGACTGATGCCTCCGCCATAATGCATGATTCTCCCAATAGGCGTATAGTACAATGTCTTCACAATGTGTGATCCATGACAGTTTCACATAACTGGCAAAATATTGAAACGACAGGTTTGTCAGAAATGTCTTGAACTGGGTTTGCTATAATTTTCTAAGAGTGCAGGTACACATATTTGGGGAATTTTTGGGAAGTTCATGCATTGAGTAATTTCCAAGGTACGAAGAAAGAGTGTGATGATGGTACAAAATAGATTTTTTTTTTTTTTTTTTTTTTTTGGGGGGGGGGGCATTGAAACCTGGCCTTTGACCCTTAACCTTTGACCTTTGACCTTCTGACTGGAAATTTCCCGGAGAATCTCCATTAGGTAATGCATGTATTAAGTTTTGAAACTAATAATGCAAGCATTGCATATACTAGTATATGAAGGAAATAGTAAAATTTTGAGTAGACCTTGACCTTTGACCCGACTATTGACCCATGACCCCTAAATTCCCTAGATAATCCCTGCCAGACAGTACATGCCATATGTACCAAGTTCCAAGAAGATACATTGAACCATTTGCGAGAATTGCAACATTTTCACCTAACCTTTGACCTTTTGACCTTTGACCTTATGACATGAAACTCTCTCTGGAGAATCTTTACGCAGTAGTTCATGTCCACACCAAGTTTCAAGAAAATACCTTCGGGCATTGCATAGATATGGGGGAAATGCAACATTTGTAGCATTTGACCTTTGACCTCTTGCCAATGTCACTAAAATCTACTCAACTAATTGTCCCATCATTGTACATCATCCTTGGACCAAGTTTGGTGAAAGCTGCTTCATCCAGTTTTGAGTTATCACGTAAACAGATAAATTTTAGGATTTGACCTTGATCTTTGACCTTTGACCTCTGTCCGATTTCACTGAAAAACTAGTCAAGTAATTGTCGTATCATACATCATCCTCCAACAAAGTTTGGTGAAATTTGCTCCATCCAGTCTTGAGTTATCGCGTAAACGGATACAATTTCATGATTTGACCTTGACCTTTGACCTTTAGCCGATTTCACCCAATATCTAATCAAATAATTGCCCCATCATACTTCATACTTGGACCAAGTTTGGTAAAATTCCAGTAAATATTACTCAAGTTATCAATCACGTAAACGAAAGCGGACGGACGGACGTACAGACGTACGTACGGACGGACGGACAACCCGAAAACATAATGCCTCTGGCACCACTTCGTGGCGGAGGCATAAAAATAAAATTGACTATAGTGCCTAATTACCACTAGACAAACTTAGCTGAAATTATGGTTAGACAATGTATTATGAATATAAGTACAGCAACTATTGACCTTGCACCCATCACTAATTGTCCATATATTTTCAGTCCTTCCCATTTGAAATTATTAGCTGAATAGCTAATAGCTTCCAACAGAAAACTCACCTTGACCTTTCACCACTATCACTTCATGTGAATAACTTATTTCTTTCCCTTTTTTATCAAGTTATCAACAGCTGTACATCCCTGGATGAAGGTAAAGCTAAAGAATTCAATTTTGCAGCCATTGGATGCAGAGCTCTGCTCACGCAACAGAGATTTTCTGCCTCGGACATGCCTGGATTTTCAACTTTGCTTTTGGAATCAGGTTTTTCAGATCAACTTGTTTCTCAGGACAATGCATTGTATAGCACAAGACAACTGGACAGATATCTAACACTTTTACTTAGGGCCCACCTTCTCTGGATGGAGACAACACGAGACACAGTGCTCATACACTGCACAACAGCCATTGTTGGAGCAACCATCACAGTTGTGGATAGAAGCTGCAGGGGTCTTTGAATTACAGCAGCCATTGGGAAGGAGGTCCTTCCATGAACACACGTAACCTGAAATGAAAAGAGTTTCCCTTTCTTCAGTTTTGACTGTACAATGTCAGTGATGTAATTGTTTTTAACTCAGGATAAAAAGACAAAGTCTAATAGACTCTATAGACATGACAACTAACACATGTCTTTCAGCTTTTTGTCTTAGTGTTTGCCTTCTGGCAAATAGAGAGTATAAGTGAATTCTACTCAATCTTAAAAATTGATCGTAATGGAAAATGAAACATAAAACAAGTGATTTTCAATTCCAGTGTATCATGTCACATTTTCATAAAACGGTAGCATCAGGCACATTCTACCCCAAACTCTCCGCAACCAGCAATCCCTCATGCCTTCATAAAAACATCTTTAAACTCACTTGTTTTGCTCATAATTCTATTGTAAAGTGCATTTGAGCATGTCATGGAAAATGCACTATATCTATATACAGTATATATATATATATAATTATGACACATAATAACAATAATCACCATCATCATCATTATCATTATTACTATTATTATTATTATTATTATTATTATTATTATTATTATTATTATTATTATTATTATTATTATTATTATTATTATTATCATTATTTACATTGGCAAATAGAAGTGATGAAATAATTGCCTAAAGGCTTTTATTTTACCTACAGTATGTATGGATGAATAGGGAGGCGACATCAAAAAAGGAACAGAGGGATAAAGAAAGGAAAAGAGTGTAGCAGCACCATGAGTGGAGGGGGGGGGGGGTGCGGAGCAAGCAGCGAGCCCTAACCTGGGCCCCGTTTCATAAAACATGTTAGGATGGCAACTCTTGCTGGAATGGCAACTTCCAATAGCAACAGCCAATCAGTAAGCTGGATTGTCATTGTTACCATGACAATTGCCATTCTAGCAAGAGTTGCTATCATATCAATTTATGAAACGGGGCCCTGGTGTGCCAAGAGGAGGCAACAAAATGAAAGTGAGAGTCAACCAATGCAAGTTACCAAACAGATCAATGATTATACTTTGATCTGTTATTCATCTGATTGAAGTATATCATACTTTATTTAGTAACTTGCATTTGTTGGTTGACTCTCGCTTTCATATTGTTGCCTCTTCTTGGTACACCACATTAGGGCTCGCTGCTTGCTCCGCCCCCCCCCCCCCCCATGTTGTTGCTACTTCACTCTTTTCCTTAATTTACCCCTCTGTTGTTCCTTATCTTGTTTGATGTTCCCTCTCTATTCATCCTTTTCCTTTAATGGTTGCCCCCATGGTCCTCTGGGTCATCACCGACTCTCCTCTGCCTTTTGTCTGTATACCCTCATGCTTTAACCCCCCCCCCCCCACCCTCCCTTTACCTGTTGGGCTCCTTGCCCATGACTACCAACCCTTCCCTTTTGTTTTCTTTGTTCTGTGTCCCTAGCCCTCCCATGACTGTTTTTGTTGTGTGTAGTAGTTCCTATGCATGCGACTGCTTTCCCTGCCTGTTTTTCATTTTGCCTCTGACAAAGATTCTGCTAGGATTGAAAGCTCATGCCCCTTTTGACTCCATTTTGCTTTATATATTTGTCTATAATCAGCTTGCTGAGAATGCTGTTCTATTTGATTAAATTCTTTGCATTGATGTGAACTTGAGCATGCAATGGAGTTTCCCTTACAACACTACATGACATGACGTTGATCACAGCATATTGTGATGTACAGTACATTAGATATTTTTACACATGACATCAGTGTCTAATAAAAGAAATGTTTTGAGTTTGATGTGGATATGATGGTAATAACAAAGACACGTTGAAATACGTGCATTACACTAGTGAGAAGGATCATACAATTGTATCTCCTTTGAGCTAGTCCATAAAAAGTGTGTCGTTAGAGTACACATGCTAGCCATGGCATGCCAGTACATAATGTAGTCAAAGAACATTTCAATCTGATACATCAAGATGTAAATACTGTACACACACGAAGCACAGTATTCATGCTGCATTCAACTCTGTTGAAAGAGTATCCCAGTATTTTGAAATTCTGAAAAGTTTCACTGCTGCACTGAAATCATACCTTTCTCATCTACGACATAATTCTTTCCTTGCCGGGAATTCCGACATGCTGTAAGATTGTTGGCCTGGGCACTTGTCCTGGTTCTCAGTGCTATCTGCTGAGGTGTTGGAGGCACATCCTGGAACTGGTCTGAGATCGCTATTGGAACCTACACAGCAAATGTCCATTCAGATAAACAAGATCAAAACACAATTATCCACCTTACTAGTATGTTTTTCCCATTGCAGATGAAGGGGGGGGGGGGGCTTTCAGTTCAGATAAAAACTGAACAAAGTTTGGGAATAACATACATTGTACATGAAAAGTAGAAACCAATAAAAAAATAAGAGACCCACGGGTCTAGCGCTCACCTGAGTATCGCAAGTTCACCTTTCACGCAGTCACTAATCTAAATTATTCACAGCTTTACTAAAATTTGACCAGGCATTCTCAAGTAGAACATGAAAATGTACAATAAGGGCCAAAATTTTTAAAGATTCCTTAATTTGGGGGCATTGGGGCCCCCTGGGGCCCACTGGGTGGGGCATGGTGCCCACTTTGATTAACTGAGATCCTGAACCTCCTAGGGATGCTACCTGCCAAGTTTGACAAAAATCCATCATGAGGTTTTCAGGAAGAAGATGAAAATGTACATTGTACAATTCAGGCCCCCATTTGGACCTTCCCAACCCCCCCCCCCCCCCCTCCCCCCCCCCCTGCCCCCAAGAGGGGCACCCCTGGATCTGCTATGAACAAACTTGAAACTACAGTCATTAATGTACTCACTCATAGTATTATCTTAGCTTATCTTAGAGAAGATTTTTAAAGATTCCTTCATTTTGGGGGGGTTTGGGCCCCCTGGGGCCCACTGGGTGGGGCATGGTGCCCACTTTGATAAATTGAGATCCTGACCCCCTAGGGATGCTACCTGCCAAGTTTGACGAACGTTTTCAGGAAGAAGATGAAAATGTACAATTCAGGCCCCCATTTGGACCTTCCCAACCCCCCCCCCACCCCCCTGCCCCCAAGAGGGGCACCCCTGGATCTGCCATGAACAAACTTGAAACTACAGTCATTAATGTACTCACTCATAGTATTATCTTAGCTTATCTTAGAGAAGATTTTTAAAGATTCCTTCATTTTTTTTTTTTTTTTTTTTTTTGGGGGGGGGGGGGGGGGGTTGGGGCCCCCCGGGGGACCCCTGGGTGGGGCATGGTGCCCATTTTAACAAAATGAGATCCTAACCCCCTAGGGATGCTTACCTGCCAAGTTTGGTGAAAATGGGTCATGGGGTTCTCAAGAAGAAGATGAAAATGTACAATTTAGGCCCCATTAGGACCCCTCCCCACCCCCCTCCCCTGGGTCCCAAGGGGGCACCCCTGATTCTGCCATGAACAAACTTGAAACTATAGTCATCAATGTACTAACTCATAGTATTAACTTAGCTCTATCACTTCTGGTTCTAGAGAAGAAGATTTTTACAGATTCCTTAATTTTGGGGGGTTTGGGCCCCCTTGGGGGCCCCCTGGGTGGGGCATGGTGCCCATTTTAACAAATTGAGTTCCTAACCCCCTAGGGATGCTACCTGTCAAGTTTGATGAAAATCGGTTTTGGGGTTTTCAAGAAGAAGATGAAAATGTAAAAAGTTTACGCACGACGGACGACGCACGACGGACGATGCACGCCGGACGCCGGACGAAGGGCGATCGCAATAGCTCACTTGAGCCTTTGGCTCAGGTGAGCTAAAAACACATCAGAAATACAAACATTACAAAACATAGGAACACAAAAGTGACATGTTCTTGTTGTGAGCAGGAAAATTGAGTTTTATAAACAGTAATGATACATATCGTATTTATGGGTAAACTCGGCCCCCTGTGTGCACACTACAACTAGTTGTAATGCACGCGCAGGGGGCTGAGTTTACCCATAACTATGATAATTGGTTTGTTTGTTGTTTTCTTTTCTCATCTGGGAAATATTATTCTTCATTATTACACAGTTTCCATATGTTTTTATACTTGCTTAGGTTGAAATTATGGAATTATCTCCAATATGCATGAAATTTACGTAATTAACAAATCATTCTTAAAAACAATGCATATTTGATGAATAAGAATTATGCAATCAGATTCAGCACATGAAGACCTATCAGCATGCAAATTGTGTATTTTACACCCCCTCCCCCTCCCCTTTAGAGTGGAGTATTGTCTGAAGTGCCTGCTGAAGTGGCTACAAAATTGGGATGCCTCCTGCAGCTTCATTAGCCATTCACATGTACTAGGGTGTCGAATCGCGCCCTTTCCTACCTTTGGACCATTGCGCGCCCTACGCGAAGCTGGATTGCGTGTGCATGCTGTGTGTATGACTATGTGGACATGTGTGTGTACTTATACGCTCGGCCACGCCTGTTGCCTTGCTCCTTGCTGCAAATACACGTGGCTAGCACTGTTAAACGGTTGCGACTCACTACCCCGGTCGACAGCGCTGCAACACATGATGTTTGATACACACTGATTCCACGATTTACAAAAGGATAGTGCTCAATGCCATGTGCCTTCATGTAGACTCTACACATACAATCACACAAACAAAACACTTTCCATTCATAACATTGACTCTCACTTTTCTCTGACAGCTGTAACTGTATGCGGATTTGTAATTATCACACGAGTTAACCTTGCAAACAAACAAGTTGTAGCTTGTACAAAGAGCCACAGCTCATAATGATCAGTCAATTCCTTCCGCAGGGTTGCGTGGGTCTGCAATGTAAACAGCTGCGCCATGTGATATGTACACTGTATGTAAGGGTAAGGGTAGCAAGCATGTACACACGCACACAGCACATGCGGTGTGACGACGTTGTGGGGGAGTGGCTTCTGTGCTTGTTACGCGTATTTTCTAACCGCTGTACACTCATTTTCCAATCACTGGACGGAGATCCACACACGAATGCAACTTTTCGGCGTAATGATTTGGACACATTTTCGTGCGTGCTCGTCAAAATAGGGGGTAATATTGCTGTGATTTGAAAGTTAAATTTCTCGAGATAAAAGCATCATTTCACCGTGAAATTTGTAATGTCTTAATGATGTAATTCTCTTTCATATAAAATAGTTCACGATTGTTTTTCACAGAATTTCCAAAGTTACAATTAGACATGAAGTCTAATTGTGACCCTGCACCACAAAACCAACAAAAAGTCGCCAGACATGGATTTTTAGTTAAGGGCAGATTCTGAAAGAACAGACTCTAAGCTTTAAAATGATGTATAACTCAATTCTCCATATCGCATATAGCTATAAAAGAACCAACAATGGCGGCGCACTAATTTAATCGACGTATTTGGAGAGATTTGCAGTCAACCCCACTTCCGGTTGCAGCTATCGCTCCGCGCGCTATTATGCATGCATGCACGCTGCGTGCAGCGGCGCGGCTAGCGTCCCACACACTTATTCATCGCTTTCGTTGCATTAACACGTACGTATACTTACTCGCATTTCGTCAGACCCGATTAAGTCTTATTTCGCTGCAAATTCACCGAATTGGAGAATCAACAGTGAGAATTTTGTGTAGATATCACACTTATGCTTCTTGATTCTTTCATATGTCCAACCACAGTCAGTGAGTAGATAAGCGTAAACATCGCTAATACGAACGGGTGGTAACTGTTTCAAGTCCCTAGTCCATGTCACTGCTTTCCCATTGAGATCGCGAACTGAGCCATCCGCTGTAGTCACCCTGCGCCGCTTCCTCTCGGAGGCTGCGTGGTCGCACTCCTCCAAAACCGGATAAACTTTTTTCGGCTTTTTTTCGGCGAGATTTTCTAACTCAAATCGTCGTTTTCCAGTGCAAGGCACACCCCTTTCGACAAGATATTTCTTCAGTTGAGGAACTGTCATGTTCTTGAATCTTTCACGATCATCCATGATTAATAGCTTTTAGAAAGACACTCGCTGAAAAGGTAAAATTTGCGTGACCGATGTTGAGCAGACGCTACCGATGCAAGTGAAACTGTGCGTTGGCGTGCAGTGCATTGCGGTGCAGTGCATTGCGTACGTAACATGTTGGCGATAACCAGAAGTTAAGCTGACTGCATAAAAGCCACGATGTTGATTGCGCAATGCATTCTGGGATGATATTTTGCTATATGCAATATGGAGAATTCAAATGGACTCCCCTAACCTATCTAAATACTGGAAAGAAAGCACACACTCTGGAAAAGTGTGAACTGAGAAAAGAGGCTCTGAAGTACAAGGTCTATTCAAGTGCTTAATCTTTACCAAGCCAGGCTAGCTGTGCCATGAAAGGAACAAAACACAGGATCAAAACTACTGGAGCAACAACAATGAAGGGATTATCAGATTAAACTGAAATTGAGCATATTCTATTACCGTAAAACATTCTGCCCATGATTAATACTAACTTTCAAAGCAGCAGCGTCATCCTTTCAAAAGTTATTATACTTTGAAAGTGAAGAGAGTGCAAAGGATTTCAAGACATGAAAAGTGGCCTCTAAGACATACCTGATCATTCTACTCTTCCCCCCCCCCCAAAAGGGTTGTAGACAAACTGCTAAAAACCCTTTTTCCCATTCCTGTTAAGATCCCAAACTGAAGAATAATGTAGAAGGATAGCTCCTTCAGAAAATATGAAAAACTTACACTGTAAGACTGACTTGGTGGAACCATTTCACCTTTTTTGAGTCCTCACATAAAATCAAGGGGTGTGACTTTTTGTTTGTTTTGTGATGCACGGTCATAATTAATGAAGATTGTCTTTAACGAGTTTGAGGTGACAAAAAATGATGTCCAGTATCAAAACTCAACATGATCGACATGTTTGCTTTGTGTTGTTGACCATCCTGGAACAGCCCTGTTGCGTTTTGATGTGGTACAACAGACACATATGCATTAAATGTCAAATCTTGAAATTTTTTTAAATCACTGTTCCCAAAGGGAAGCAGGACCTTCAAGGCCAGGATGTGTTTCTCATGCTGCACAGGGCCGGGTAAACTGACCAGACGCTGTTAATACGCTGTGTGAATACAGCGTCTGACAGACGAGACATGCACCTTCAAAGTGGGGAACCACAACACAACTACAAAACTTTATACGTTTCTTATAAAAAATGTATATGTTACTCACATTAAGTGCATGCTTGTATTACAGAAGGTTCATAAGTCCATAAGACGATGTACCGTTCACACATGCTGCATATAATCATCATTTTCGGTAAGTTGTAAAATGTGAATTTCAATATTGATAGCATAGATATGAAGTCACATTATTGAAGATTTGCATTAGATGAGTTTGAGGTGACAAAAAATGATCTAAAGTATCAAAATTCAAAGCGATCGCATGCGATCGCTGAACTCTCTTCGTGTTGTGGGTCACGTCGTTACAGCCCTGTCGCTACTTACAGCAACTGGGCTGTGTATAGTTAAGGGCCGGGTAACTGCGACCTAAGCAGATAATAGGATTTTGGGCCTTGTACGGGGTAGTATTGTGGATAAATGCGAAAAAAACGGACCTATGGATCAAAAGTTATGACCCATAATAGAAACGCACCATAAAAACTTAACATTGGGCCCTTAAAGTTTGTTGACCCCTGCTTGTGACCTTTGACCTTGTGGTGATCATCCACTCCCCAAGGGACATTTACCATCTAAGTTTAGTCACAAATGGACCTATGGATCAAAAGTTATGACCCATAATAGAAACGTGCCATAAAAACTTAACATTGGGCTCTAAAAGTTAATTGACCCATGCTTGTGACCACTGACCTTGTGGTGACCATCCACTCCCCAAGGGACATCTACCATCCAAGTTTGGTCACAAATGGAGTTATGGGTAAAAAGTTATGACCCATAATAGAAATGCCCTGAAGTTCATTGACCCCTGCCTGTGAGCTTTGACCTTGAGGTGACCTTCATATATGGTAAAATGTGAAACTTTGTACGACCCCTCTTCCCTTGAAGTTTGATTGCAATTGAAGCCCAGAGTAAAGAGTTATTGAAGTTTTTGTAGCGTTATGGACAAATGACAGACGATGGACGGACAGACGACAGACGCCGTAGGCAATCCCTTAGTCTCCCCTCACCTCCAGTGGGCTCGACAAAAATTGCTTCAATTTGAATACATACAGATGTAGACCAAGTATTGAAAACAGGATACAGATTGAACATTTGGTTCCTCCAATACTGTAAAAGTGGAAATTTTGCGGTGTTGACATTTTCACGCATTTAGCGCACCGAGAAACTAGCGTGAAAAAAAAAAGCATGCAAATATTTTTGCTTGCCATATGTTCCAGCAGTTGATGTCTTGATTCCACGGAATTAAAAACATGCGAAACTCTTCTTACCCAGCTGAGCGCGAAAAATTAGTAACACCAAAATATCCACTTTTACAGTAGACCTAGTCCATTTCTGTCCAAACTGACAACTTTAAATGATTCGGTCAAGAGGAATCTATGAGAACGACAACTGCTCCGTAAGACGGACTTGAAACATATTCATGTGCGCTAGCTGGTAGCAGTATAGCCTTTGGACCAGGCGCTCTCTGCTGGGCGCGTTGCTTCCTGGCGATCCAAGCCAAGCGCGACAGTGTGAGAGCGAAAGGGCTTTGTCCAAAAAGGCAAAAAACATCGATTGCACCTTTTATGCATATTCATATCGCCAATGTGCGAAGTGCCTTACAAAGGCCGTTTTGAAAAACAAGTTCGAAGGGAGGAACAGGGTCAAGTGAGGGTCAGGTAGAATGGAGGTGGACTCATAGAAGCACGTTTTTTCAAGACCATATGGGACCAGCCTGGAAATTAGCAAGTATTTTTCAATGGCAGGTAAGAATTAGATATTGTAGGAAACATGGTCTAGATCTAATGTTAGGCCTAGTAAATTTTATAAAAGTAAGCCTTTTGCTGGTGAAATACATCTAATTTGTGTTTCTCTTTCATTGTATTTCTACAGAGATAGCTTGATAGCACTCTGTTGACTCAGGGCACTCCCACGGCCCACAGTAACATTAGGTCCTACACGTGTAGGTCTAACATTAACATTACCAGTATGGTAGACGTCTAGTTTACAACTTGAGGAGCGCCCCGGCGTTAAGGGCCGGGTGGCTTCCTGATGCCAATGCAATGGAGTGATGCCGATGCGATAGCGATGGAGTGCCAGAGTCAGAGACAGCCTGCTTATTTTCCCTTTTTCTAAGGGCGAGGCAACCCCCTAGGCCTTATGAATACACAAGTATCGAGTACCGCATTCTGTCTCTCATCGTGCTGTTCGTAGCAGGGTAAAGCAAAGGCCAAGGCTCTAGGTAGGGCTAGGCAAACGCATTCTCCGTGTCTCGTGACAGCCATTCATTCAGTGCCACAATCGCGCACTAATATGTTAGCAACATCAACATTGATCAATAACCAGAGTCAAGTACCAGTATGGTAGCCCTACTACATATCGACCACCCTTTTTGAAACTGACCGCGTATACATTGGCACACAGAGCGCTTAGTACGCACTTCACTGCGCGCAGAGCACATAAAAATGGATTGGCTTTGACCGTTGATGAGGATGGTGTGGGAAAACGCGAAAATTCACTGTTCATTAATGGTTTTAATCAAGGACAAAATTTCGAATGAATATTTTCACCGAATCGTAATGTAATGTCTATGGAAGTTTCTAAAAAGCTTCGTACAAAACGGTGTTCAATACAACTCGGTTTGCGTGCATTGTCAATGCAAAAAACAGCGGTCGATCTCAGTCAATAAGGAGCTTTGTGACCGCGGGGAGCTGAAACGAGGCCACGCAAGTTCGACGGCGATATTTTTGTCACTGAAACTTCGAATCAAAAAGGGAACAACGGCATTTGATAGTGCTAGATTTTCTCAATCACGTAGGTCAAAAACTTATCAAGATAAACATTAGGCGGTCGATGAGTAGTAGGTCCAACCATACATATTGTCATATGACTGTACATAGCCCGAGGCTACGTATGCATTGACTGGGCTGTGTATAGTTACAGTACATACAGCACAGTACAGCTACCAACAGAAGTTAAAGACGTTCCACTGATTCACCATTCACAAACTTTTGTCTTACCTGATTTAACGTCTTATTCATAAAATAGGTAAACGAAAGCAGAAATATCACAGCCAGTACCCAGCGTCTCCGAATAAATCGAATCGGAAACATGGAGGTAACGATGCGAAATAACTAGCGTTTGCAATCAACACGCAATTATTTTCGGGCAGGCACCATATTGAATTCCGTCGACCGCTGCATCCACGCTACCACCAGCCAGACTACGGCGAGATGTAATGCGGGCGGCGGCCACAGACCGCACGTAGGTACTAGGTTCACGTACGCGCGCGCACGCACTGTATTGCGCGCGGAAAAGCTCCTATCTGCTGCTCCATAAAACTGTATGGATATGTTGAGACAAGGCAGAAAATATTCTTGCCTGAAATTACCGACCATTAAACTTGGGTAGGCCCACTAAGTATTATGTTGTGAGTATTAGGGGCCCTAGTATGTACTACTCAGTAGTACTCTTAGAAATAAGCAATAAAGAGATCCGTTTTATATCCCAGGATTAAAATCTACTGTAAATCATGCATCAATATCTCCACTTATCACTCTAACTACATGTCAATTCATCCCGGATTTAGATGTGGTGTATTTCTGTACTGTGCAATTCTTTTGCAAGAATATGTATTCTTTGTTGGTATATCTTGAAGAAAGACAAATAAATGATCTTGAACTTGAACTTGAACTTGAACTTGTGTTCGTTCGTGTGTATCATGTGTGTCTGTGTGTGTCAGTAAAAACACGATTTGTTTGAATGTGAGTTTCGTTCCTCAACCATCTACCTCGATACCATAATTTTTAGTGTCTAATGTCAGTTTTAAAATACTACAGAAATAGCAATGACGTCATCATCACGAAGTCGGATGGCGAAAGTCTGTACAGTATAAAATGGTTGAAGTGAGGATTCAGCTTGTAACATTTTGCGAGATATTTAGAAACCACCTTATGAAATGTTAAAGCGCATACAATTCTAAGTGAGGATTCAGCTTGTAACATTTTGCGAGATATTTAGAAACCACTTTATGAAATGTTAAAGAGCATACAATTCTAAGGGGAATCAAAAGTTCATTTGATGACAATCGATGTTGAAATGACTGAGATGTCTAAAAACAAGGAAAAATAAAGAAATCCTAATAAAAGTCATGGCCTGTTATTTTATTAGGATCGCTTTATTGGATATCTCAGAAATTTCAAGGCCAATTTTCATCAAATAAACATAGTTGAAATCTTCTTGAAATTACATGTTCTTTAATTCATATTTCATGAGAGGTTTCTCTTTATCTCACCAAAAAACACACACAAAAAAATGTTATACACCTGAACCCTCTCAACCAGTAGGCCTACTTTGGATGCCTATGCCCCCCCCCCCCCCCCCGAAATACAGTTGTGTTTTTTACGGAAACTATCGCTAACACAATTAACAGAATTAATTAATGAATGAATCAATTAATCGATTGTGATATATGAAAATGTATTGAAAACAATTTCAGATTTCCACTTATCATGACTTTGTGAAATCATATTTGCCTGTGAAACTATCAACGCACTGGACATACGTATATATTTTGTGTTGGATACTTGTAGTTTTAGCGCACATTATTGTGTTCAATAGGCCTATTAACCGTCATGTAGGCCAATACTCGATATTCAAGACATTTAATTCATTGTAGAGTCATAGAAACTAAATTGATGTTGATGTAACGCTGCAATATAATAGCAATATACCCTATTATGACATTATTGATTTGAAAACTATCAAAAAAAACAACTTGGTTTAGAACGCGGTCAACTATATTAAAGTTACTAAAACAAATAAAAAAAGTAATTGAAACTGATGGGATTAGTAAGTTGCAATGTTTGTGGCTACAGAAAAAGACGCTCTGTGACCTTTAAACCTATACTGAAGTCCACCCTGAAAATAAGTTGTTTGTTTGTCGCGTTTGTTTGTTTATTTTTTAGATTAGAAGCAGAAAATTAGAGGAGCGGGAATAGTGAAAGTCTCATCAGGATGAGCAAATTCTCGTGGACTGAACTTTGAAAACGTAATGATTTCCGTAAGATGTGACAATCAAGTAGGTGCCTACAAATTGGCAACTCTGTGATGCAGCATGTGAGCTCAACTTCTATTTTATGCACAGTTTTACTACCGGTATTTTTCGTTATTTATGACAGAATATTACGATATTTGCATGCAGGGGTTATAAAAAAACACTTGATTGGAACGTGCAGGCATTATAGAAATTTTCTTGATTGGTAAATTGAAATGTCTTATATAGCTATTCATAATGTTACAGAACAAATAAGGGTGAGCTTGTGTATCCATATGCAGCATCAAAGAACTGCTAACTTCAAATAACTTTCTCATTTTTAGCAGAATTTGCTTAACGTTCACTCTCCTGTTCCTCTAATCTTTCTGCTTCTATTCAGTATGATATAATAACAATAATATTAAAAAGAGTCGAAGGAAGAAGAAGAAGAAGACGAAGACGTAGAAACTGTGAATGATGATCTCTTTGGTAGGGTATACTCTTCGTACAACATCCTATATTTTCATGATTCGAGAACAGCTTCTGATACGTCTGTCACTATATGAGAAGTTGCTCTTCTTGAACAGTTATTGCTAAATCTATCATCCCGTCCCCCCCCCCCCCCACTCAGGTGGTCAACCATAATTAAAATATGCTTTTTCCAGATTCTCAGAGCAGGATTTTGACTTCACATCACGGGCTTTTGGAGGGGTAGCCAGAAAATAACCCCTATCATAGGTGTTATGCAGATGGAAGCTTGCAAATTTGTGCAACGTATCCATAGCCTGTATAGACCCTACACGTCGCTTCGCACGTGGTGAAATTTCCTGCGAAAATAAGGTTAACTCTGTCATACATGTTCGCAGAAAAACACACAGTATATTAAAGGCCTATACTGCATTCGGAGTATATAGGGGAAACAACAAAAAGCCCTATTCCGGATTTATTTTTTTTTTCTCTTTTTTTTTTTTGGGGGGGGGGGGGAGGTTAAAACTAACTATTATAAACTCTTTTCGGAGCCCTATTAGGATTGCTCGGAAAGAGTTTAAAAACCATTCCAATCAAAGAACAAATAAAACAAACAAACAACAAACAAACAGACGGGGCGAGCACGCCTGGCATATTTCTCCTCCTCGACTCCTGTGCACATGATTTCAAATTAATTGAATCAATCCATACCATAAGAGATACTATAAGTATACGGTTATATTTTCTATGATCTATCACATGTTACGATGTTTGCCGTGTGATAGCCCCTGACAGTCCGATTCATTTTCTTTCTTTGAAAATCTTCATGAGAAGCACTCAATAATAGTAGACCTAGATTGTTTCTGACACTTACTGCCCTTGAAATTCCAAAATTCCAAATGAGGGTTTCAATGTCTAAGTCTGCAAGTAAGCAGAGAAAATCGGATCGTTGTATGCCTACTTTTTAGTTTATTATTGGTGATTTTTTAAAATCTTTTTCATTACTACGGAAAGAGAACCGTGGGATTCGCAAAATTCGCGAAAACTAAGCCCTCACGAAATAACAGCTTTCAGCACTGATCTAAGATTTCTGACAGTTTAGATCTATAGAGATCAATTTGAATACAGTATAGAGATCATTGTTTTACCAAAAGAGGTTTGGAGTTTTGTTGTTCAAAGTATAACAGTTGTCAGTTTTCTATTGATGTACAATGTGCTAATTCCATGGGTACTTGACCACACTATCCTTTTACGCAAATTACATTGTTATGGAGTTCGTGGCATTCCACTGGGAATGATTTGAAGATTATTTATCAAAATAGACAGCAATACGTATGAATCGGTAAACTCTGAAGTTTTACCCATACATTGTGGCGTCCCACAAGGATCCATATTGGGGCCACTACTATTTCTAGTGTATATATATTACAAATTCCTCTAAGTTAGCTTAAGTTATTATACTGCAATATATTATGTGCGCCGATGACACCAATGTATTTTGTTCCAATTCTGATTTTCACTCGCTTTTAAGAAATCTTAATACTGAATTGCCGAAATTATCTACATGGTTTAAGAGCAATAGATTGTCACTCAATTTAAAAAAGACAAATTTTATTTATTTTCATAATAAGAAGCATAAAAATGAAATGCGCCATTTGAATATAATGGTGGATGGTATAATGGAGCAAAAAGAAAGTGTCAAATTCCTTGGAATATATCAATGAAAATATGAAATGGAATGCACATGTGCAATACATCTCAGGTAAAGTGTCTCGTAACGTTGGTATACTCTGTAAGCTTAAGTATTATGTCCCAAAGAATATTTTATTTATGCTTTATAATTCGTTGATATTGTCAAATATCTCATATTGTAACACTGTTTGGGCAACTGCGAAAAGTCACATTGACAGTATATTGCTTCTACAAAAGAAAGCTATACGTATATGTACCAATTTGGGTCATCGGGACCATTCAGATCCTTTGTTCGTAAAACAAAGGAATTAAAAACACTAAAGGTAAATGATATTAATTTTTTGCAAAATTCACTTTTTATGTTTCGTTTGTATAACGGTCAGTTGCCATCTTCTTTCTTCTCATTATTTCAGTTAAACAAGGATATAGATTCTTATCCCACAAAGCAATCTGATAAATTTCATCTACAAAATCCTAAAACGGTGATGGCTCTGAAATCTATCAGACACACTGTTGATGGACCTGATATTTGGAACTCTCTTCCTTCAGAGATTCGAGCTTTAAAGTCTATGTATTCTTTCAAGAAAGCTGTAAAGATAATGCTGCTCTCTGGATATCAGTGATTTTATAATGTCATTGCAATTGTATTGTATATGAAATTCCCTCGTTGAATTATCGCCGTTCAGAATTTATTGCGTAATGTTATGTAACCGACCATGACCTGTAACTGTTCACCTGTACCTCGGTGAGAAAATACTTTGCCATGCTTTACTATTCAGTGATCCAGGTGATCTAACTTTGCAGACCTCTCCTCTCTCCTTTCTCCTATCCTATCTCTACGCAAGTCATCCCTCCCCCTAGTTTTCTATATGTTATGTATTATGTACGAGGGCTGCATGCAAATCAAGCAATGCTTAAGCTGTAGCCCTTCTGCGTTATTCATTGCATCACTGATAATCATGTTCTTTTGTACATTGTAAAGGCAATGAAGAAACTGTGTTGCTGTACATTCTAAAGGTAATGAAGAAACTTACCTTGTTAGCAATTAATGTTTATGTATATCCATTTATATGTATGGTATTATGTGTATGTATCTGCATGAGCAATGACATAATGCAGGAACCAATACAATCAAATCAAAATCAAATCAAATCAAATACTTTGAGCCTTTGATGATCGTTGTTCTATGCAGCGGCTTGCTGAGCAATCCGAGGATTCATTTTGAACGTTAACATAATTATGATGGCTATAAAGTCAAACCTGTCATAGCGATCACCTGTCTATAGCGACCACTTGCCGTATACGATCACTAAAATGAATCCCTTCGAGAGAAAAAGCATGTTGAAGAGCTTATACGACGGCACTTTTTCCGTCTCCCTTGGATGCCCACTATATAGACAGGTTTGACTGTATATTATTTTTCCTTGTTCATTTATTAAATGAAATGAAATCTCACTTAATGATAGAGCATAATAAAATAAAAGTCAATCCCGTCCCAAAATATATGGAAAAGTATACAAATCAGAACTGTATCATTGTGAAAGTGTTTACTGTACCCTCCTGTCTCCATGCAAAGCCGCTTTCATCATCCCCCCCCCCCCCCAAAAAAAAATGTAGTCCTTATATTTGTTGTTCACACACGTCTAAAATATAGACACAGGGCGTGGCTCCTCTTCCTCACCACGGTATATAGTCAATATTTTACATCGGTTTTCTGGGCAACGGCGTAGCCAGGATTTGATCTTGGGGGGGGGGGGGGGGGCGATTAGTCTGCGAGGGAGCGAAGCGAGCGAGGGGGGGGGGAGGGTGTGGGAGGGGGGTGTCCCCCTTCGCACGGTAAGAACTTTTTGCATTTTGATGTTGTAAATGGTGCAATTTGATGCATGTTTTTGCGCGTTTTATCGACGTGAAACCGTCCCAGTCTTGTTTAAGGTTGAAGTATATTTTGATGTAGATTATTATTGAACAATTTGCCTATAAAATGGTATAATTTAAATACACTTCTTGTATTAATTCTTTTCACTGAATATCATGAACAAGACTGAACCCGAGCGAGCGGAGCGAGCGAGGGGGAGGGGAGGGTGTGGGAGGGGGGTGTCCCCCTCCCACGTGAGAACTTTTTGCATTTTGATGTTGCAAATGGTGCAATTTGATGCATGTTTTTGCGTATTTTAACGAGTTGAAACAGTCCCACTTGTTTAAGGTTGCAGTATTATTTTAGTGTAGATTATTATTGAACAATTTGCCTATAAAATGGTGTCATTTAAATAATCTTCTTGTATTAATTCTTACACTGAATAATGAACGCTGTCTGTTCAGCAATCTAATAGAAAAAGTATGAAGACGAGGGTGTAGATAGGGGCATATCCCCTCCCACACGAAGGTGATTTTGCATTTTCAGACCTGAAATTCAGTGATCTGGTGCAAATTTTTGGTGCAATACTTTATCACCGAAGTGTTAAATCACGGAATTTAGCTCTTATTCCGAATATGCATCATCAGTATTCTGTGTGTATGTACAAAGTCTAGTGAGGTAGAGCTTAGGGGAAGGGGGATTCCCCCTCCCGCTCGTAGAGCTTTTGCGTTTTTAGAATTGAAATAAAGTGATCTGGAGCACACTTTTTTGTGGAAAATTCGGAAATTGTCATTCCCAAAAATGTACTAAGTCTATAGTGGGTAACAAGCAATGAAAAGGTGGCAAGATACCTCTCCCATATTCAATGAAGCCTTTTTTTTCAGTTTTAAGCTTTTAGAACTGAAATTCAACAATCTGGCGCTCACTTTTGTTGGAATATCTGGAAATTTGTCAATCAGAAGAGAAGTGTAGCAAGTCTGTGGAAGGAGATTCTGTATAATTTTCTGATTGCAGTTAAGCGTTTTGGTGCACACATTTTGTGTCATATTTGGAAAACTGTTTATGTTCAAAGTGTAGCCACAGTCTACTTCTGTGCATGGGGGGGGGGGGGGAGGGGCGGGCGAGCAGGGAGAAGGCGTGGGCGAGTGTTATCTCCACCCTTCCCGTACGATGGAGCTTTTGCCTTTTTAAGGTTGAAATTGAGATATCTCGTATACGCATAGTTGATGAAATATTTGGGAAATCATTAAAAAAAAATGATGGGGGGGGGGGGACTGCCGGAGAGAGGAAAGGGTCGATTAAAAGGGGGAAATTCCCCTTGTATCATACATGAGGGAACTTTGAGTTTTCGGAATATAAGTGATAAGTCTTGTGCGCTCAAAATTATTCATAATTTTTTGTAAATCTAAAAAGTGTATATAAGCTAGGGAAAGAGGCAGAAAGGGGGAGGGTTTGGGAGGGGGATACCCCCTCCCAAGCACGAGAGATTTTACATATTTTGAATTGAAATTCAACGATTTGGTGCACACTTTTAGTGAAATATTCAAAAAATATGATTTCATTTGATGAAAGGTTGCAAAGGAGACCCGCTTCATGTGCATGCATACAGTATACACGCATTTTTTTTCCGCCTCCCAAATCCCCGGTCCAAATCTTAGGGGGGGGGGGGGGGGCGACCGCCCCCATCGCCCCCCCCCCCTGGCTACGCCAGTGCTTCTGGGCCATCTTTGCTGTTCGTATGGAGGGGTCAAATACTTTGACACCTTGACTTTCATGATCAATTTGTATTGGTTTTATTGTGGCTATAAGAAGTATGCAAGGCACAATTGCGTTAGCTGATTAAAAAGAAATAACAAGTAAAGAAAAAAAATTTAACATAATATTATTAGCCACGAAAGGAATGTATGTTTGTCACCACCTTCCAGGAGCCATTTAAAAGCTACCATGCAGGAATGTTCCATTTACCCTGTTGGATTTAGTGACGTGCATTACCCTTTGATTAGTAAAAAAAAAAAGTTACGTAATTTCTGATTGAAAATGGTTGCCTTCAAAATTATTGCCAAATCCACCATCACTGTGGGCGGGAATGTCAAAACACATTCCCATCCGGAGCTCTTTGGTTGACCATTTTCCTTTTTCTTACAACTTATTATTATTGAGCAAGAACATCTGAACTCAACCAATTGTCAACTAAGCTTCCATAAATTTTGCCTTTCCTGATATTTAACCGCAGAGCTCAATTGTGCCTATTAGCCTCACTATAAATATGTGTTGCCTATAACATGTCCTGTGCGTATCAAATAGACCAATAACAGGGCGAGGTTTCCCTCCTCGCCTCTGCTATGATCCGACCTCCTCGTTGATCCACTGTGACGCCCAACGCTGAGTGTATGGAATGATAGAACCACGGCTTGTAACAGCCATTTTTACTTCATATTATAAATTTTTTGATGACCGATAATATGAAAAGCTTAGCGAGAAAAAAAGAAAACAATTTTCTGTCATCATTTTAGGGATACACGGTTCAATTCGGCAAGGTTATGCTCATCCTCCACCAGCCTGTATGGTGACAATACCTTATGTTTTTACGTATTGATTGTGAAGCCGGAATTTTTACACGCCCGTTTCACTTTAAAGTTTCAAAACCTTTTTGAACCCATATCTCTAATTTTTTAATGAATGTCATTAATCAGTCTTATATTTACTGATAACTGATAAATGGTTCTTATCAACCTCCCACACTTTCTGTTATTGAAATCCGATTTTCTCAGTACAGCACATTCCGCACTTCTTCGGCAGACTATCCTCAGAAGCGGATCTAGAGGGGGGGGGGTTTGGGGGGTTGCAACCCCCCCCCCCCAAAAAAAAAAAATAATAATAATAAAAAATAAAAAAAAATAAAAATCCGAGAACCAATTTTTTTTTAATCTTATCTTTTTTTTTTAAACTAAGTCTTGTAATTTTATTTTTTTTTTCTATTTATGGCAATGACCTCTATACCAAAAATAGTGGTGTTTTAAATGCAAGAAAACGCCATTTTCACACACAGATTTTCAAAAATTCTCCCTACTGTGGGAGGGGGACACCCCCCTCCCACACCCTCCCCCCTCCCCCCCCCCCCCCCCCCCCCCCTCGCTCGCTCCGCTCACTCGGGCTCGGTCGCTACGCTCCCTCGCATACCGCCCCAACCCCCCCCCCCTTTGTAATAAGCTAGATCCGCCCCTGATCCTACTGTGAATTGCCCGACAAAATCCTTTTGTTTTACAAATCATCTGTGCGAAAATCAGAACCCATTGACATGACGTCCTTATTACACGTGTACGTAAAGAAGTTTGCATGAGTGTATAATCGTTCACAATGTTTAGTGTCGACACCAGGCGTGGCTGCTTTTTCGCGCCACGGCCGACTGATCTCCTATGTTAATCAAGCCAATGCAAGTGACACCTGTCTTTGACGCATGTTGAACGGGTCCCTGATTTCCATTTAGTATAATATTTGTACTTACTTTTTTTTTCTTTGATACGTGTGTTAGTGGGTGCATGGTTAAAAGTCTCGCATTTGATAGCCAATACAGATGTTGCAAGAAATGTACCTTCACTTCCCCTTTATACTCCCTTCAACTCGGGCACTATAAGTGTCACGGTCCTTTGGTTCTCCTAAAGGAACTCTAAAGCTTATAATGAATTTGGTAAGCTTGGAATGATAAACCTCGCTGTCACTAAATAGTTTTGATGGGAGGGAACTTTCACACCCCCACCAAGTATACAACTTGTTTGTTATTCGTTTTTTCTTTGAATTGTCACTGTATAATGTAGTTGAGTAAAAACATCCAAACACGTTCAAGCCTCCGCACACTTTCCTCCTTTGCCTACACATACACACACACGTGTACACATAATTCCATCTACATAAATTATATGTTTCCATACGTGTAATGTCGACAAAGGGCGTGAATTGTTTCTCCTCCGCGCCACGGCTGACTGATCCCACGTATACTTAATAGTATATTATTATGTCCACTGTCGCTTGGTGCTCTCAAATTGAACACAATCGTTGCATTGGATTCACTGTGTAAATAGATTACTTGACCAGCCTGATTTAGTTTTTAAAATTGCGTTTATTTTATTTTTTTTTTTGATTGTTTGTTTGTTTTTGGTCAGAATTTAAACTTTAATGAGAAGGTATGAATTATATGTTTCTTTTATTCTTTGGGAATGCCAATATACTGTAGTTCTCACAATAGGGAAGTATGATGAAGAGTTATTCGCAAAGATGTACGTTTAATAGCCCGCATGCATGAACGTCTCGCTGTGTGGATTGCGATGGCGGATACGATACAAATTGTATTTAGTTTCCACATCTTTAACTCATTTCCTTTTCTTTGTGTACGTGTTTGAAAACACAACACCCTTATACTGGGCGGTCCGGCTATCCCCTGGTGATCTGTTGTAATTGAGTAATTATTGTAACTGTGACCAAGATGGGTCTAATTGTTATTGTATCGTATTATGTATCGTATATTGAAACCCCACACACATTTGCACTTCGTACACACACCTGCACAGTAGTATGCACTTGCAAAATGCACATAAGCACCTATGCAGTTGTTGTCTTTCAAATCTCCGGTAATTTACATTTCTTTATTACAAAATGGTGTCACAGGTGAATACTCCCGATATTCTTGCTGACGTTATGCCTATGCACGACAGTAAATATTACTCACCTCTTGAATTCAATGATACCATACCGTATAGTCCAGATAATATTTCACTTCTTCATATAAACTCTAGGAGTTTGAATAAAAACTTTGAATATTTGGAAAATCTTTTGCACTCTTTAAATGATTTTGAATTTTCTGTTATTGGAATAACTGAAACTTGGTTACATCAGAACTCCCCAGATATCTTCAATTTACCTAATTACAAATTAATTAGGGCTGATCGGCAAGGAAAAGGGGTGGCGGTGTTGCGTTTTACATTGCACAAAATGTACAGTTCAAAATCCGTTCTGAAATCACATTAAGATATGCAGAAACGTTATTCATTGAAATTGATAACCCAATCTCTAAAAATGTATATTATAGGTTGAATTTATCGACCCCCTGATATGAACTGTGAATTATTTTGTGATGAATTGGATTTATATCTTCATAAGCTAGGTAATGAATGTAAACATAATAATCTTCATTTCTGGTGATTTCAACATTAATTTTTCCCCCACATCCGACAACAACAATTTCCTTAATTTTATACAATTATTTAATGTACTCATATGGTTTTGTGTCGATTATCAATAAACCCACCAGGATAAATCCGCACTCATCAACTCAGATTGATAATATCTTTTCCAATGTATATAATAAAACAACTATGGGGGTATATTGTGTTGTGAAGTTTCTGATCATTTACCAATATTTTCAATTTGTGAATGTAAATTAGGTTGTAAAAAATTATTTGATAAGATTTTGTATTATAAAGAATCAAAACGCAACGTAGAATTGCTGAAACAGAAATTATTTTTAGAGGAATGGACAGACATTTATAGTGTTAATAATGTTAATCTGGCATATGAATGTTTTAATGAAAAAATGTATTATTATGAAAATAGCATTCCTTTATGTAGAATAAAAAATAACCGAAGTAAACCCAGAAATCCTTGGATTACAAAAGGTATTTTGAAATCTATAAACACTCGTAATTCCTTGTATAAATTTCATATTCGTAACCCAACTGAATCTAATTTGAATATGTATAAAGTTTATCGAAATAAATTGACAAAATTTATTAGTTTATCCCGCAGATTATATTTTCTGATAGAATGAAAAAGGTCTCTTCGAATATCAATGCAACATGGAAAATTATCAAAGAGGTCCTAGGTAAAAAGCCCGATTCTCCACCAACGGATGATATCACATTAAATGGCATCAAAATAAATGATCCCAATATGTTGTATGCAAACTCATTTAACTCATTTTTCGTTAATATCGGTCCGGAACTTGCTACTAAAATTAGCAATACTTCTGCTCATTTTAGATACAGATTATCTCTCTGACCAAAATCAAGAGTCTTTTTATTTCAACCCAAAAAAAATCCCAGTGAAATGATCAGTATCACCAAATCTTTGAATACCTCTAAATCTTGTGGTTTTGATGAAATAAGTATGACGCTTTTTAAAGAAATAGTTTATCCACTCGCAGAACCTTTAACCCATATATTTAACCTTTCTTTATCACAAGGTATTTTTCCAGATTTGCTGAAAGTAGCCAAAGTTAATCCTATTCATAAAAAAAGATGATCCTCATGAAATTAGCAATTATCGTCCTATTTCTTTGTTGCCTATAGCTAGTATATCAAAATTTTAGAATTTTTTTTTTATAATAGACTTCTTAAATTTATCAATAAGTATGATATACTCATTCAAAATCAATATGGTTTCAGAAAGAATTATTCTACTGACTTAGCATTGATACAAATTTATGATAAGATTACGAGTGCTTTTGCAAATAAAGAACATGTTGCAGGTATATTTTGTGATTTGAGTACGGCATTCGACACTCTTGACTATTATATTCTACTCTCCAAACTTAGTCATTATGGTATTCGGGGTCAAGCACTTTTATGATTTAAAGATTATCTAACTGATAGAAGACAATATGTTACTTTTAATTGTTGTGAATCCGATCCCCTTTTAATCAAATGTGGTGTTCCTCAAGGCTCAATTCTGGGCCCACTATTATTTCTTCTTTATGTCAATGATATCATTAATACATCCTCTCTTATCTCCTTGGTTTTATTTGCTGATGATACCAACATATTTTATTCTCATAAAGATCTTAAGATTTTAAATGATACTTTGAATATTGAAATTAGTAAAGTATCAAATTGGTTTAAGTCTAATAAACTTTCTTTGAATATAAAAAAGACCCATTTCATTTATTTTAAGCTTCATTCTCATAATGCAGATACGCTGATACATATTAACATTGATGGTATCCCATCAGAAAAGAAAACAAATTCAAAATTTCTGGGAGTATAATTATATAGATGAAAGTTTGACTTGGAATGAGTAGTTGCATCATGTTACAACGTGTATTTCTAAAAAATATAGGGATTATTTCCAAGTTGAAGTTCTTCCTTCCTCGTTCAACTTTATTTTTATTATAATAATTCATTAATTCTCCCATATATAAGTTATTGTAATGTTGTATGGGGGAGCTTGCGGCTCTACCAAAATAAATTCTATTTTCAAATTACAATAGAAAGTTATACGAATTTGTACTGGATCGCATTTCCTGGCTCATACTGATTCTTTATTTCATGAACTTAAAACATTAAAGGTTTTTGATTTGAATATTATTCAAGTAGCAGTAATTAATTTAATAACATGTTTAGGTTTAATACTTCTGTCCATTCGTACCCTACTCGTATATGTAGAAATTTCCATCTTTTGAATCCCAAATTATTAGTGACACATAAATCTATAAGACATTCGGGTCCGGACATTTGTAATAATATCCCGGACAATATAAAGTCTTGCTCAAGTATTTATTCCTTGAAAGCTTCACTAAAACGATATTTGATGCAATCATATTCTCCCCACTCATCAAGATAACAAATATTTATAGTAAATGATTGTTGTTGTTTTTTTAATCTCTATTTTCCTCCAACTGCATCTTGCACTCACACCTGCAACTGCACTGCACCCACCTGATCACTTTCAACCGAGAGAGTTGTGTCGTTGGATAGTCCTTTTGTGAGGCCTCCATCCATTTCAAGCTTAATCGCTTACGATGATGGTCTCCTGCATTCAATGATCTCTGTTATTAACTGAAAAATACTGTTTATTCTATTTTATGTTTTTGTGTATGTACACTGCTCAATGCAATCACCTATGTCTATCTATTTGTGTACTGTTATCGATTTATTTCACTGCACTTGCTATTCTTTGTCTTTGTACTTTTTGAAATTTGTATTTAAATTGTATTTAATTGAATGCAGAAATAAAACAAATCAAATTAAATAAAAAATCAAATCAAATCACTGAAATGATTCCGTCAAATAAAACTGGTATGGAATAATCTTCAAGTATATATATGTTGATAGATATACCAGACTAGTGCCCGGGCATGCAGTCGAATAAATTTCAGTAATCATCACAAAGACATCTTCCTTAGAAAGTGGCTGGTTATATGAAATGTTGAGTCAATTTTAACTTCCTGTCTGCGAGGCAGATCCACTTTGGCACAATGCTTCACAGGGTTGCCCCCCCCCCCTCCCTCCAATTAACTTTTTTGGTACCAGTCACTATAGGAATATACATGGGCAGGGCGTCACCACTTTAGGCCCCACTCTTTTTTTTTTTTAACCCGGAAGTGGCACCAGAAATAGAATGAAACCTTGAAGTGTGAGCGCGGTAAGGCGTGTTTTGCGCTGAAAAGACCTTTTTCTTCTTCTTTTGCTTGTCTGCTGAAGAAACCTGGAAGTGGCACCACAAGTTGCGGAAGTGGGCCTCCCTCACACACACACACACACACACACACACACACACACATGTGCACACACTTTTGAAAACATGGCGCCGGCAATGCTTCGAGTATAATTTTCGAGTGGCGGCATCGAATATGGGTTCAAAGGAAATAAAACAATTGTGATTCTATTCTCTTGAACCTCTTGGTCTTATACCATGGAGCTTGATCCATCATGGTTTTTATAAGCTCACACCTGTAAATATAATGGACTCATAGGTGGACCGCATCAAGATCGTACCAAAGACACTTAAATAAAATATATAATGAAGAAAAAATATATAAAAATAAGAAATGCAGTTTGGTAAAAAAAAATGAATAGCTGCAGATATTGAGTATGAATTCCTCAACAAAGGCATTTTGGTTGGAAGATGAAAGCTTTTCTCATAGAATTTGAAGGGACCATGATTGGGTGCATGCACAGAAAATATCATGTGATTTTTTGAGTAAAAAGAACTCGTAGTCTGGCTTTGCGAACCGTTGGACAGAGTTTGAGCTAAAGAACCCCCTTAAAAATTTGATGGATGAAAGGGTATATCTAACTTTTTCAGGTTAGTGAAGATAATACACCTCATTTTTCCCAGTTATTTTACAGAATTTTTATTGTGAATTTTTTTCGCATTTTTTCCACTTTTTATTGGATGTAAACCAACAGGTAAACAACATAATTATTTACAATATTTACAAAAAGTATACGCATAAAGTCAATATCAGCAAGGTCAACAAATCACATGCTAAGACAGATTAATCATACCGAAGTTTCAGCTGTCAATATCTTGTGGGAATTGGGTGTTATTTATAAAACTGTCAAATGTTACAATATGATATCACATAAAACGGGCATACAATTAAAAAAAAAAAATGAATTTTGAAATTTAACACGCGTCTCTATGGGGAAATATTTCCCGTGTGAGCCCTTTGGGCACAACCAATCGTAGATGGCGGCAGTTCTTGTATCTTCAAGACGTACAGTGTGGACTATGTGTAGGCAGGCCTACAAGCACAAACGATAAAACAACAGTAGCACGCACAATAGAGTACTAGTAACTAGCGACACTAACTGACCGACGGGGTAGACAATGCAGAAATTCATTCTGCAAATCCGGCTGTGACCTCATCACGTTTCTTGCCTCTGTGGAGATGGAACGTGAGTAAATTCCAAAGAAGTGTATGTTTCGAGAAAGAGCCCCTACTTAGATTAAATCCCTCAGGATTTTAATAATGACAAATAGTGACACCCGGCCCCGGTCGTGTATGCCAGATTGTAACAGTCCCATTAATATGATTTGTCGTAAGTATGTTTAATACAATTACAAAGTGTCTCTAACCAAATTGTAGCCTAGCTAGTGTATACTGTAGGCTGTAGTGCTGTAAATTATTCACCTGTCTTGTCGGGCCCCTAGAAAGACGATAGTCTTGTAATGCTCTCCCACTTTCAGTTAACTTCCACTGTATACTGGTATAGTGTAAAATTTATGTCAATTTGAATACATTGGCTTCCTTTAAATTTAATATTGCAGTAAATTTAGGCCCAACTAAATGAGAAAACTTGTCTAAAACTCTAAATTGTTAACCTGTTTATAGTGTTAGTTCTTCTAATAAGTTCATAGTGTCTAACTAGAAGTAGAAGTTCTCCTGTGCAGTGTGCAGAGACGAAAGTAAATTTATGTTAATCTGATGTAATTTAAAAATGTAATGTAAAAGGCCACCTACCAATTTAAAATTAAATTTCAGACCCTAGGAATGCATCAACTGACAATAAAACTGTTAATAATTGTACTGCAGTTGCTTCCATTGCTGGCATTGATAGCATTGGTAGCATTCCATTGAGATATGGTTGGACCTACTACTCATCGACCGCCTAATGTTTATTTGCTTGATAAGAATATTTAACACTGAAATTCACTTAAAAACTTGACCTACATCATACGTGATTGAGAAAATCCAACACTATCAACTGCCGTTGTTCCCTTTTCAATTCGAAGTTTTCAGTGCAAAAAATATTGCCGTCGAACTTGCTTGGCCTCTTTTCAGCTCCTTGTGGTGCCGCTCATTTTTTAGATCGACGGCTGTTTTTGCATTGACAATGCACACAGACCGAGTTGTATTGAACACCGTGTTGTACAAAGCTTTTTAGAAAATGCATTGACATTACATTACGATCTGGTTAAAATATTCATTCGAAATTTTGTCCTTGATTAAAACCATTAATGAACAGTAAATTTTCGCGTTTTCCCACACATCCTCATTAACGTGCAGTTCAGTGCGTACTAAGCGTTCTATGCGCCAAAACTACGCGGTCGGTTTCAAAAAGGGTGGTCGATGTGTAGTAGAACTACCATACTACATGTATTACTAAAAATACTCTGTGGGTGAAATTATTTTTATGATGTTCAATCATGTAATTGGATGTATTTTGCTTCTCATTTTGTTAAGTTCTGGATCTTGAGTCTGAGATTGTGACCATGAAGATAAACTCTCTCATCTTTTGTCTTGCAAAGCTTGGAATAGTTGATGTCAATAACCTAGCCATTCATAATTTTGAAGACTTGAATCGTGTTACTTCTGAGTCTCCTGTACTGCAGGCTAGAGTAGGCAGATTAAATTTCTGTAATCTGTCAGCCGGCCCACCCAGTCAGACATTTGGTGATGAATTGCCAAAATAGAATCATGTGGTTGGTGGTTCACACTGTAAAACTTCAAGCAAGAGTGTCGGCTATTTGAAATGTAAGAGGTGTGTCTACATGTAATAAACTTACATTTCAGTAAACATGGTAAAGTAGATTCTGACAGAAAAACATATGTAGAACAGTAAATTAGTGTAGAGTCTATTATAGAATGGGTAGCGAAAATCCTGTGAGGCTGCTATCTCATTGGGCGAGAGCCACGTGTTGATTTTTATTGGCCACATGTTGCCTCACAGAGGACAACCACTTTAAACATGATATTGTGCACTTGTAGCAAGAGTACGCACACTTGTAGCAAAGGTTTGTGCACTAGGCAAGCGTTCATCATGTGCTTAGTAAGAGATGCCTATTAGCTAGAAAACTGCATTTAGTACTTTTGCCATGCAGCCAGTAATTACTGGACGCAAAGCGTGCCAAGTGAGAATGTGATATATGCGTAGAAAAATGAGCGTAGACCCACACAGTATGTTCCCAGCACTCTGTCTTGGGCTTGGCCCAACAGCAAGACCGCATATTTCCTTTGGGGAGCGAAGTGGCAGCAAAAATGGGAGTGTGGAAGACCTTTTTTTCTTTTTCTTTTTTGCTTGTCAGCCGATTTTGGGAAAGAAGTGGCAGCAACAGCGACAAAATGTGAAGGCTTTTTTTAAAATTTGCTTGTCATAACCCATTTTCATTGGGTCACCCCCCACCCCTAAAGCCATAATAATGTCAGGAAAATAGTTTTATGGTTTGTGGCAGATATGAATTCATTAAAAGCGAAGAAAATTGATATATAATTGTACACAGTTCAGTACAAGCAAAATATTTTGAAAACAAATTAAATGTTAGCAGAATGTAAAGGGTATATTTCCAAAGTTGGCTTTACGTGCATTTTTCTTTCCTTTTATTATCTTCAACTTTATACAGGTAACGTGATGATGCACAGGGTCAACAGAGTACGTGTAAACCTACCAAAAATAGATTGCTTAAGACTCTTCTCAGTATTGCCTACATTTCATTTACTTTTGAAAAGTACTGCATGTCTATGGATGTACATACCTAGCGACGGTCCATATGGTAAATATAGTTTCAAGATTGGATCAAATTAGTTAAAAACCTTTGATTCTAATAACCACATTTCAGCCCAAAATCTGACCCCACAAAATGAGTCTATGTGAGTCTGATTATATTTACATAGATCGTATTGCTTTATGGTCTTTTGCCAAGGTTGCATTTGCATAATGTGCGTGTAACTTTAAAAGATGAGGAAAAACCAGTAAATATTTATCCCCAAACCATAGAATCTCCTGCAGTAGTTTATAAAAGGGCTGCTCACCATCACAGAAAAAACAGATCTCTGCAAGTTGCCATGTAGTAGCTTAGAAGGAATACAAATCTAGCTCTGATTGAATTTTGGCATGAGGGCATCTTGTGGCAAGGGTGTTAGATACATATGGCTCGCTCATAGCAGCAACAGCCATTTTGCCAAATGTTTCAATAGAGTGAAGATGTACTTCTGCTACCTACATACAGTGCAAATTGTACGGTTAATTTACAGTGATATTTATGTTGGAATTAGGCTGTGGCTATGGAGCTTTATGTCACCTGCTAATGGAGAGCGAAATTGCAGTATTCATAGGAACAAGAGGAAAGAAGGTGGTTCTTTCAGAGAGATTGTAAAGTAGACCCACCAGTAAATTTGTTGGTACAGTGAATTGGGAGGTTGTTTGATTCAAGTTTAATGCCAAATTCAGCTAATGTTTATTCCATATCAGGGCAATTACCTCCCGGCTAAATATTTTGGTTTGTGATGAGGTTAGAGTAAAGATTAGGGTTAGGGTTAGGTGTAGGGTATAGAGTTTGGGTTAGGGTTAGTATTAGGTTTAGGATTAGGATTAGGGTTAGGGTCAGGAGAAAGGTGCGGGGTAATTGCCCAGGGGGTAATTGCCCTAGACCTGTTTATTCACGAGCTGGGAGACAGTGTAATACAGTAGTTCATAGCAGGTCAGATTTTGGCAGGCAGTCGAAGTTTAGACAGTTTACCCTACATTTATACTCACACACATACACACACACACCCCAATATGAGTGTATATTCTCCTTGATCAGATGTATGATGAGTATTATTTTTCTTTATTTCATTTTTAGAGTGGAGTGTCAATGGAAGTTGCTCGTGAGGAATGCTACACTGCAAAAAGATGGAGCCAGGGAAAGTTTTACGAGACAATGAGGGCAACACAAGACCTTGCCCAAACTCTTGTGAAACCACTACAAGAACTATTGAGAGTACCTTATCTGATGATCAAAGAGGGAGAGATAGAACAGGTCATGTCCCAGAGGCAGAAGGACACTCTAGACCATATGGCGATCACCAAAATAGCTTGGGTGGATCTGAAAGTTCGTCTAGTGCCAAGGAGAATTCTCTTGGGTTGGAAACAGGTCAGTCATTGGAATGTGCAAGTATTCCAGCTAGGCAGATAGACCAGTCAGAGAGCATAGTGTCAGAGGATAGCAGCATATCTTATGGAACATCTAAGAGTGCTGCTTTTGCTCTTCAATTGGATTTAAACCACAGTGAAGGGGAGTGGTCGACTGTAAAGTGTGCAGGTTGTGGAAAAAACTTTGAGCAGCCATTCGTTATTGCACAGAAAGCTAACAGGATAGTGCTGTCATTGTGTGATGATTGTCAGAACATAACATCAGCAATGTTCTTATGCAATCGCTGTGGACAGGAATGTGACAGCCTTGCATTGCTGCGGGCTCATAAGCAGACTCACTTATTGCCAAATCAGAGGACATTTGTTTGCCAAATGTGTGGGGTTGGATTTTCACAGGAAGCTGAGCTAGATGACCACATGTGTGACCTCGCCTCAAGTGAAACGACAAATTTAATTGTCAAAGACAAAGCAGGGTGTGTTGAGTCCACAGTGGGACAAAAGTCCTTGAGAAAAAAGCCAAAAGAACAAAAAGTGAGAGTTGAAGCAATAGTGAAGACTCTGACCCGGAGAAGCCAGGCTACAAGAACTAGCAAGACACAGGCAAGGATTCCCTCAACTTGTAAATCACAAACTTCTAAGCAAATATGCCCTGATGATAGGATCTTAATAAACACAAGAGCAAAGTCAAACAAGCAAGCAGTAAATAAAACTGCAAAAGTTTCTCCCCCTATCAGACAAACAAGGCTGTCAGCAATCAAGTTTGTAAAGCCACCAGCTAATAGAGCCCCAGTCAGAAAGAAAGTGCTAAAGCCACCCAAAGTATTTCAGTGCTTAGAGTGCTCTGAATTTTTTACTGATGGCAAAGAGTTCAGAAAGCACAAGGTTACTCACAAGAAAAAAGAGACCTTCCACTGCCCAACTTGCCAGAAGGAATTCAAGTCAAAAGGCAACCTCAAGAGACATGAGGGGGCCCATTCAGGTCAGCAGACAAATATCTGTGACATATGTAATAAAAAATTTCAGTCAGCGCAAAATTTACTCACACACAAAAGGACAGTTCACACTGATGAGAAGCCATTTTCGTGTGATATTTGCAAGAAAGCCTTCAAGCAGCTAGGGAATATGAAGACTCACAGACGCACACACACTGGTGAGAAACCCTTCTTGTGCAAGGAATGTGGCAGACCTTTTGCACAGATGGGCAATCTCCAAGCTCATATGGTCATCCATGCTGCTTCCAAACCACATGTATGCGAAATATGTGGTAAGTCATTTTCCTATCTTCGCAGTCTGCAAAACCACAGGAGAGGCACCCACACAGGTGAGCGTCCCTTTGCATGCAACATCTGTGGCAAGACATTTTCTAATCCCAGTGTGCTACGTGACCACAAGCGAACACACTCAGACAAGCGGGGATATCTATGTGACAAGTGTGGTAAAGGTTTTAAGAGTTATAAGAACCTGAAGCAACACGAAAAGTTTCACCTTGAGGTGCGCCCATATTCATGTCAGGAGTGTGGCAAAGGGTTTGTCTGGTTCAAGAGCTTCCAGCTGCACAAGCGGACACACACGGGTGAAAAGCCATACTCCTGTGAGCAGTGTGATAAACAGTTTTCAAATATCAACTCCTTGAAGAACCATAGGCAAAAGCATCTCACAGGTTCTGCAATACCTGCTACCAAGAAGCGCCCCAATGCCACAGCTGCACCTCAGCCAGCAGAACTCCTCCCTCAAGCTCCACCTCCTCCTCCTGCTCCTCCTGCCCCATATACACTGCCTTCACAGTCAAGCCAGTCCATGCTGATTCCCCACCCCAGCTTGCACCAGGGTCAAACGCGGGATCAAATGCACAACTCTATGCATACTCATTCTCAACCTCAGGTACCGTCATCTTCCTCGCCATCTGCCACTACACCCATGCACCCTTCCCTGCCTCCCCATTCTCAAGCATATGGCCATGTTGTTTTCCCTCATACATTTCCATCATTTGTGACTAATGCTGGAGGAGATTTTACCATTCTCTAAAAGAAAATTTCTGACATGATCGAGAGCCAGCACACATGATCAATGCACTTAGTTGAACATCCAATCTAATTACTCATGAAACCTTTGGTAAGGGATGTTCTAATGATGGGGCTTTGTGATCAAAATCCCAAGGAATGTATTCCACAATGGAATTTTTTGTAACCATTTTAAAGTGGTTGTACAGTGCACCAATGCAGTGTCTCCTTCAGTGAAGTCCATGAAGGTAATATTACAACCTTGACTAATACTGTACATTCTGCAAATGAAAAAGTAGCTGCACATGCTACATTTTTATTTGCAGAGTGAATTAATGATTCTTGTTTATTTTTTCTTTTTGCACATTATTGTCTTATGTTCAAGAGTTACTTTGCATAAGTTTGATCACATGAATTCACACCAAAGCTTCCTTATTGCATCAAGCTAAGATTTAGTGTCTGCCTCAGTTTCAAAATAGACCTAAAATAATGAAGAATATTTTATCAGTCAGCATGTATACAGGTAAACCCTGTTATGAGGAGATACCGGAAACCTCAGAAAGTAGAAACAACAGCAGCAACAACAACAATAACACCACCAACAACAACAGCAACAACAACAACAACCGGATGCCCATAGGTTGCTACATACAAGGTGAAATGCACACATGTAAGACTATAGATGGTTGTCGCACATTAAGCCATACTTTAAGATGAGAGGACTGTCTTCACATACTCGTAATAGCACAATGTTTTTGTAAAATGTAGAGTTCTTATGCCTCCGCTATGAAGTGTCACAGGAGGCATACTGTTTTCGGGTTGTCTGTCAGTCTGTCTGTCTGTCTGTCCATCTGTCCATAATCAAATTTGTGGTCAGAGTAGCTTATGAACCATTTGAGGTATCCAAATGAAACCTGGCATATGTATGTATGAGTGGAAGAAGTTGTGCCTATCAATGTTTGGTTGCACATGCTCAAAGTCAAAGGTCAAGGTCAAATTCATAAAGTTTCACTACATCCCCCATGTCTATGCAATGCCTTGATATATTTTCTTGACACTTAGTGTATATGTGTATTACCAGATATAGACTCTCTTCCTAGGGAAAGTTTTGGGCTATGAGGTCAAAAGTCAAAGGTCAAGTGAAAATGCTTAAATTTATTTTTTTTTTTTTTCATATCTCACAAATCATCTTGAAATGTAGTACATATGCATGTACAGCCTGACAGAATAAAAAAAAAAAAACTAAGTGTATACATGTATTAGCAGATAAAGATTCTCTAGGGAAAATTTGGGGCCATGAGGTCATGGGTCAAAGGTCAAAGATCAAGTGAAGATGCTAAAATTTCAATTTATCTCCATATCTTGGAAATAGCTCAAGGTATGCATGTAATATATCTTGCAAAAAACAAAACAAAACAAACAAACCATAGTACATATACATATATTGCCTGACAGTGTGTCTCTTGGGACCTTTTGGGTCATGGGACAAAGGTGAAGGGTCAAAGGCCAGGTTAGAATGCTATAATTCTACTATTTAACACAACTTTTTCTCAGTGCGTACACTTAATAAACTAGGTTCAGTATAAACATGCATTACTGCACAGTGATTCTGTAAGGAAAGATTTGGCCTTGGGGTCAAAGGTCAAGGGAAAATGTTTAAATGTCACTTTACCTGCTCTCTAAAACCATTTAACCATCCATCCATCCAAATGAAATCTTGTAGTTCAAGGAAAGTAAACACTAAAAACATTTGTGACAAACATGTCATTTCAATTTTTTACCAGTTGTGTGTCGAGATGTAAGTACTATAGACCTATTGGGAGAACCATGCATTATGGTGAAGGCATATCAGTCGCCATAGTGATATTTCTATAGTTGAAAAGTAAATTTGTCAACATTCATATGTAAGCTCACAGTGAAACCATTCTATTGATTTAGTATGATGTTCAATTAATCTATGAATCTGCAAGTGCTAGCATTTTATAGAGAGAGATTTGTATGGATTCCTACCATCCATATGGTGCTAATCTTAGCCAAGAAATCAGTCATACCCTCTCCTACAATACTTTATATACCGGTACTATATGCTTCAAATGCGAAACTTATCGACAAAAGTGAACATAGCAGAGCAAGTGTTGCATCTCCGCTTCGAGTATGGTAAAGTGTGACGTGCACTACATGTCTGTGAGCTTGTAATATGTATGTGCAAGACGTGCTCAGGACTGTTTGTGAATCCTCAAAGCAAGTATCGGAAAATTGAGCATTCCCCACACTTTTCAATCTCATTGTATCAGAGTAGGTAAAGAAAGGAGTAGGTAAAGAAAAGAGAAATAATGACAACTTTACCTTTAAAATCCTCCCATACATACTAACAAAATTGCATTGGCATTATCTGAAATTTGCTCACCATATTAAGTGAGTTTGGCCATTAAGATGCATAGTAAAAAAATCCACATCACAGAATTTTCTCGCAATAATGGAATCTCGTAAAAGTGCTCAATATAGGGTTCACCCATGATTTGTCTGATTTTTGGACTCTCATATTCTTTATTGATTTTCTGCCGGTGAAATCATAAGACATTAACTTACTATTCTAGTGAGTATTGCATCATTAACCCGTTGAGGACGAGTCCCGAGTATGTACTCGGGCAAGTGTCTATAGGAAATGCTTGTTGTAGCAAAATCAGTCTGTCCTCAACAGGTTAATAGTAGTGTACGTGTACTTATGTATAAGATCATGTATTATAAAGAATATGTGCCATACACTGTACATATTTTTGTCATGTACTAAGAGAGAACAGATAACTTTGTACTTCCTGCATGTTCAACGTTTAGAGAAACAGGTTTTTCACAAATGGAGATAACTATCAGTTGAAATATGTTTTGTAGTTTGTTTTTTATTACTGTGAACAACTCAAAGGGGGGGGGGTTGATAGAGAATTCTTGAGCAGATATAGCTTTACAGCTATTCAAGAAAATAGATTGTGTTCCAGTAGTACTATTTTATCCTTTATGAACCCAGCCACTCAGCTTAACTTGCCATGCTTTTTCAGTAGTATTCAATAATCCATTCAAACTCGACGTAGTTGTATATTAGCAAGCCAGCTTTATAGGTGTAGCAATGTCTATCATAAAGGCCGAGGTGGCACATTTTGGATTAGGGAGATGATCTTATCTCTTTTCTAACGATTAGTTTTCAGACATATGGTCTGTGCTAATTTGTGAAGGCAGAACTCTGTGTGCCAGTCAGCAAACAAAGCACAGAAGAGGTTTAAGTAGACTCATGGTTTACATTTTCAAGATCCAGCTAACGATTAATTAACACATGTGTGATAAATGATTGTGCAAACCACAATGTTGCAAAGGAATTCTGTATTCAGTAAAATGATAACTGCAAGTTTGCATTATCATAAGACTACCAAAAAAAAAAAAAAAAAGAAAGAAAGAAAGAAAGAAAGAAAATACACAACTATTGGTGTTTTTGACATAAAGGACTACATATGAAGGGGAATCTCAGGCATAAGCCCATTTTAATCAAGGAAAAGAAAACAGCTAATCTCAGTAATAAATATTTCAAATGTTTCATGGGCTTTTATTTCATCATTCAATAAAAATGTGTATCAGAATTATGTATTTCAAACACATGTAGGAAAGCTTGTGTGTGTGTGTTCTGTTGTATGGAGCCAGCATGGAATCTATTGTCAATGGAGTATAGTTTCATTGCTAGCTGTGCTGTGTTTTGCTTTGACAACATGACTACACAGGGAAAATTTAAAAAAGAAATACACCAAGATATCATATGTGTATTCATGATATGCTGATAATTATTGTATTTATATTTTCTTGCTGGAGATCTTACAATATGTTTCATGCAACAGGACATTCTTGATAAGCATGTGTGACTGCCATGACCTGATGAATTACATCAAATGTAAATTTCTCCATATGCCACCCCTGCATTCTGAAATATCTTGGAAACTGCAAGCATTTAATTGTCAGATTGGTTGTCACCAAGATCATAATATGCTTGTATATTCTATCTTGTAGTTGACAGAGTACCTCACTCGCACATGTCAAGAGGCTTAACACAGTATTTTCATCATGGTCTTGTTGCATTTTTGTACATTTCAGTGTGCATATTACCTAGTTGAATGTGTGGGTAATATTGTGTTGTAAGTTTTGGAAGTGGTACATATACATATATGTTGTAGCACCTTTGTTTGAGTGATATTACTTTGTTAATCAGAAAGTTTGTTTTTCTGAAAATGAAAAAGGTTTGTTATTCCGAAGGTTCGTTATTCTGAAACACACGAAGTCTGTAAACCTAGATGTTCATTGATCTGAAAATGAAAAGGGTTTGTTTATCTGAGGCATTATTCCAAAGGTTGGTCATTCCGAAAATGAAATAAGTTCATTATTCCGAATAATGAACCATATTTCATTTTTTGGATTAATGAACCTTCTGCAACAGTTTAGATAAAACTCTTGTATGTACATTGCTTATGCAAATATTGGCTCGTTGCAAAATTTGCAAATGTTTCATGCTCACAAAAAGTTCTGTTTTTCCAGTATGCATTGTGCAGTGCTAGAAAGCCATGGTTATCTACAAATTTTCAGGCTACCAGTTTTGATATTGCATAGCAAAATGAAAATACCTTATCCTGACAGATTAAAAATTCCCTTCTCTGAATGCCCTGTTTTGTTTTGGTTTGTTTCTGGGGTTTTTTGGGGTTGTTTTTTTTTTTTTTGTGTGTACTGTAGTACAGGCTCATGTTATTTCAGAACTGTGTATCCCAGTGCAATGCATAACTGCCCTTTCTTCATTAAATTGTCCATAAACATATTATGTGTCTAGTTTGGACAGAAGTTTTTCAAGCTGGTTTGCCTTGCCTATTTTTGTCGACCCACCAGAGGTGCGGGGAGACTAAGGGATCTCCTACGGTATCCGTCCGTCCATCTGTCGTCCGTCTGTCATTCTTCCATCGTCCGTCTGTCATCCATCCGTAACGCTACAAAAACTTGAATAACTCTCTACTGAGGACTTTAATTTCAATCAAATTTGGAGGGAAGAGTGGTTATTCAAAGTTACACATGTTACCAAACATGAAGGTCACAGGCAGGGGTCAATGAACTTTAGGGCCCAATGTTAAGTTTTTACGGCGCGTTTCGATTATGGCTCATAACTTTTGATCCATATGTCCGTTTGTTACCAAACTTGGCTGGTAGATATCCCGGAGGGAGATGAAGTTCATCACAAGGTCAAAGGTCACAAACAGGGGTCAACAAAATTTTAGGGCCCAATGTTAAGTTTTTACGGCGCATTTCGATTATGGCTCATAACTTTTGATCCATATGTCCGTTTGTTACCAAACTTGGCTGGTAAATGTCCCTTGGGGAGTTGAAGGTCACCACAAGGTCAAAGGTCATAGGAGGGGTCAATGAACTTCCGGGAGTTAGAAAAATATTAATTTCTTCTTCGCGAATGGGCGAGACACATTTTGGCACTTGCCTTGTTTATTGTAGGGTTGTGGTTAAAAAGCCCACACGTGTCCTGAACTGAAATGCATGATTATTGGTCTTACAGCCCTGTAATAGGTGTTATACACAGGTGTTAACAGACTGTTCATTTTGTCACCAATCTTAGAATTTAGATCATTTTGTTCTGTAAAGGGGCAAAACATTTGTGTGTGGGTGTATGTCATGTGTTTGAAGTGTGTGTGCATGTGGGTTGGGGGATGTTGTAAGAATGGAAATTATTTTGGTAGCATATGACAATGTTTCCATTCTCTTTCTTTCTCTCCCTGTCTCCCTCCCACACACACACACTAATACACAAGTATATGTGTAGGACTTTAGTTATGTTCAGTAGGTTTTTGTCAGAGGTGTTTTGACACTGTGTATTTCTTTTCTGAAGTTTTGTCCATTTTAGTGTCAGTGCTCGCCTATCAACAGCTATAGAACAGCCTGTTCCGATTCATTGCTATGTAAAATGTACTACATGTATGTACAGGCAATGCTTGTGAATAAAATTTAATGTACAGTTTTTAGTTACACCATATTGGTATGAATGTGATTTGTGGTGTCGAATAAGCACACCTGTAAAGTACTTTTTCCTTGTTTTAAACACTTGCCAATGTAAGTCAACAAATTGCCTACAAATGCCAAATTGTGTCGAACAATCACGAAGAAAGCAAATTTGATTCTTTTAAAAGCTTTAATTTCCCATCAAATAGAGTAAATGACATCTACTGCAGAAGTTGTGCCTGTGAGTCTTTAAATCAGGCATAATATATCTGTAAACGAAGTTATCCATTAATCACTGTAAAGGAATGTGATTCAATAAAAAGTGTCTATTGTTCAATTTGTCAGATATTTCTGCAGTGTTCTCATGTCTGTTCTATATGCTGTACTATTAGAAGAAAAGTTTCCTCAAACATGTAGGCCCTATATAATAGTGTGGATTCAGTAAATATGCTTGTAGAAAAAAAATGCAAAACCCATCGGTGTAAGTTTGAAGAGAATCAAATGGCCTTTCAAAACTAATAACATTTTCCCCCATGGGATGTTAAAAAGAGTTCTTGAAATGACTCCTTCATCAGACATGCAGAATAATTTCAACCATGACATATTCCTGCAACAAGTCAAATGAATGTATTGTATTCTAAGTAGAATCAAGTTTCTTTGTTTGTTTGTTTGTGTGTGTGTGTGTGTGTGTTTGAGGTTTGTAGAATTGTTTCTATTTTTTCTTTGTGAATTGTAGGGGCATACAATGTTGGCACATGCAATATTAACAGTCTTAAAGATCCTTAACTTTTTAACAGATTAAATATGTTTGAGGAAACTTTGTGTTTGAGTAAAAGATACTAGTATTACTTGGACTCGTGTATATGTATGCACATGTAAACACCGCAGTAAACATGCTGGTATAGATGTCTGTGTGTAAGCATATACAGTCTCTAGTAACATGCGTCATCCATTTGTTGTGCATTTCTAAGGGCCTATTCATACCTCTTGGATGTCATCTTATTCAAACTATAGTCATATTCATCTTGACAGTGCATCTACTTATTGCCAATCAATTGGTTACAAGCATAAGTAGCTTGGTACAACTTTGAATCAAAGTACAGTGTATAAACAAAAAATGAATATCGAATCATACAATTTGATGTCAAAGGAATTGCTCAGTAAAAGTTTCTGGACAGGTTGAGAGACAGAAAATATATTATTTTGAGAATTTGTGAAGTTGGTGGAGTGATGTACCCGTAAACAGAGTTTTTGAGAGCTGGTATATGAAAGGATTACAAATACATGTACTACACTGGAAATGATAGATGAGAGCAGAACTCGCCCATGGTTCCAATGAATCATCCCTTTCCTCCCTACTTTAATTATCCTTACTACCGGTAAGTGTACCAGGTATGCTTCATTTGCTGATTAGCTATCTATAGGCTGATGGAAAGAGAACAGCTAGCTGGACTGGAAGTGTCTGGGTACATAATGGTTAAAGAAAACTTTGAACTGTTTTTAGCGCCGTGCACCGGTAGTCTATTTCTATTAACTCGTATAGGTTTTACAAATCAATTACAGGTGTAACCTCAAATGGAGCTCATACGACAGCCAGTCGATGAAATGTCTAAATTATTTTGCAATTGGTTGCAATCACACTTTTTGCCATGTCGGATTCATGCATGTATACCAGCATGCTTCTCAGTGAGTTATAACTAGGGCCTACATTCAGAAAATGTTATCTTAACACATTTATACTGTATGCCATCCTCAAAGAGGATATGGCATAGATCATGTCTACTCTAGCTTGCTGTACAGCAACAGGCCAGGGTTGTGTGCAATTATAAGTCTAATATCATGGTATTCCGGGTTCCCAGGGACATGGTAATTCATTGCAAAACCCAATTCTAAATTCAAAGAAATAACTGGTTTATGTATTTTTTATAATTTTTGCAAGTACCGTACGAAATTGTACCTCACTAGTGTGTACAACACTTTTCTAGTAGGTCTACCACGAGGCAAAAACAAAAAACAAAAGCGAAACAAAACAAAATGCACTGTACTGGTACACACAAACACACACAAAAACGACTGGAGCCCAACCTACGCACACGATCGAGTGGTGGCTGTCGCGTCGCTTGGAGACGAGAGGGTACAGCAGGGGCAAAAAATTGGCAGGTACTGTATCACACGGGCCCTTGATTGCCTGGCACGCCACGGCGGGGGCGACGGTACGGACGGCTGGCCGCGCGGCGCAGGTACGTACTAGTATACCCAGCTAAGAAGGGGAGTAGCTCCGGTCCGGCTTCCAGCACATGAGCAGCTGCCACCATGCCAATGCGCTGTTTATACCGTCACATAATTCCTCCTCACATTTATTATACACACGAGTAACGTTAGAGATCAACTCTGCCTCTAGATCTATATGAGGAAGTCTGAATTGAACTGGCTGCGGTTGGTAAGTATAAAAGTCAAACGCTAGCGTTAGACTCTAACGTTAGAACTTCTCAAAACTTCAGGATCAACAAGAGTTAGAAATTTAGAATCTACCTTTATACCTTGGATAACATACCTTGGATGTGGGCGTAAAGTCAGACTTAACTTATTTGCCCCTCGGTGTCGTCATTACGCCGACATTAATATATATATAATAACTTTTTGTTAGGCGCTGTGCAGTATAACATGGACAAAGAAATATCCCGTCGGGGTAGTATTTATGTTCTTGTCTTGACTCCAGAACCTCTCTAAGTTAGACTTGAAACTATTCACGGATGGGCTGTCGACTACAAATGATGGTACAGTAACTTATTCCACTCACCAATAACTCTTTGAGAGAGAGAGCACGGTCTCACTTTGGACTTTACATGTTTCTTCAGTATGCTATGACCACGCGTCCTTCCTCCAACTGAGAACTCAAAAAAATCTGAGAACTTCATATCATCAATCTCATTCACGATCTTAAAAATCTGTATCATATTGGCTCTATGCCGTCTAAATGCCAATGAAGGCAATTTCAAGTGTTTAAGTCTTGCTTCATAACTCAAAGGTCTGAGTGGACGTATCATTCTGATAGCTCGACGCTGTACATTCTCTACTTTTACAACATTCTTCTTCCAATGAGGATGCCACACTGATGAACAATATTCTAATGTCGGTCTAACAATAGACTTGTACAGTTGAATAAATCCTTTCTCATTAAAAGTAGAAAATGTAGAAAAAAAAAGTAAAATGTTAAACTGAGGAATATTTTCTAAAATACAAGGTATTAAATAAAAGAATGGTCAATGAGTAGTACTACACCCTACTAGTCAGGTAGTAACCAACCATACATCTAGTTAAATTCACAATTTCAATTCATTCGCATAATGTTCCACACAAGTCCATTTCCAAACATGTGTAGGCCTAAATATCCTGATCCTAATTCCTATGACCTGAGAGCGTGAAATATGAATTTACAATATATATAAATTTATAAAACCTTACATAACGGTATATAATGAGAATTAATGACTTATACATTTTTACTTTAATGTTTCGAGTTATTTTAAGGTAGGCTGAAGTTCCAAATTAAAGAAAATCCTGTTCAAGTGATTTCACAAATTTTTTTATAATGTTCATGTTTGTACACTATGTTTACAGGGCAGTGCAAATCAAATCTGCTGAAGAGATCACACCCAAAATGACGGTCCGTTAATTCAGGAAAGACTTCCCTCAAAAAGCCTTCGGAAAGAAACTAGGAGTTGTTTGGACTAGATCTAGTGTGATGAGGTCTGCGTCTGGATCTATCTAGCATCACAGACTTCTACAATGTCTGATGAAAATGGGGAAACCAGGTGAGTGCTATACTACGGGTATATAAGAAAAATAAAGGCAGCCACCATAAAGTTCTGTGTGTGCACTCTACCATGCACATTTCTAGGTTTATTTCCTCCAAAACTGGTATGGAAGGGCATGATGGCGAAACTTAGAGTCCAGACCCCTTATTGTTTTTGGTGATGCTGCTCCAAGTGTTTCGCCTCTTAAAGTATAATCTGGTTGCTCGACCAAGGAGCTTGCTTGACATACTGAGCTGGATTGACATGGGCCCCATTTCATAAAAAGTTGATATGATAACAACTCTTGCTGGAATGACAATTGTCATGGTAATGACAAGAATGCAGCTTCCTAATTGGCTGTTGCTATTGGAAGTTGTCATTCCAGCAAGAGTTGCCATCCTAACATCTTTTATGAAACAGGGCCCAGATATTGTTTTGTTGTTGTTGTTGTTGTTGTTTTTTCTACACAGTGTTCTCTCTGTCTCGACCTTGTGTATAAGCAGACTGCTTCTTGTACCATTGCTTGATTGTGAATTATGATTATTATTTCTTCTTGAAAAGTACCGCTTGAATGTGAATTCAAAATTATTCGCAAAGATAAATGTGTGAATATTCAACCTTGAATGACATGTCTTTAAACAACAACCATAACCAAAAGGGTCAAAGGTATTTTTTGATATATCTCATGTGTGGCATTTAGGCTGCATTTCTTGACAGACTTTATTGAATTCTTAATATTTCAGTGAGAAAGGGACTTTTATCCATGCATGAAATGTGTGTTGCTACATCATTCCATAAAAGTAAATACATTGTACTCTTGTTATAACAAAATCCTTGGGACCGGCGAGTTTCTTTCATCATGTCAAAATGTTGTTATAACTGAACAGTAGGCCTATAGTGTATAGACATATATAGTTGATGATTTTGGGACCTGAATTTTGATTTCGTTGTAACAAGAATTTTGTTATACCCATGTTCGTTAAAATGGAAAAGCCTTTCACAATGTGTATTTCATATCCTTATAAATGCAAGATGTCTGTACATTTCTCCTGATGTGTTTTTCAACTGTAAGCACACCGGTGGAGAACCAAAAGTCTTCCAGGGCACATCGCAATTCAAGGTGTCAGTGCGACCTTGGTAATGCCAGTGTTACTGAGAACGATGTCAGTGATTCATCCATTACAGCAGAGTCAGTGTCATCCTCTCAGTACAGACTGCAACGAAGGCCTAAGAGTACAGTAAGCACTGACTATGTTTCAGTTCAGTTTCAGTAAGTTTTATTTCTCCACTTGTCCATAACGGAAGATAAGTATAACAATATCGAACATATTATTCACAAGTCATGAAAATATAAACAAAATGTTGCATTACAACTATATAATCATGTGAAATAATACCGGTACATAAATATCATTACAAATCTTTAAGTGTACTTTGCAATTCCAATTGCTTATAATATGAATTATATGAATATAATATGAGTACTAAAGCCTGTATCTGGGGTTTTTCACTTGCCAGTCAGAGAAGTTTTGTGAAAAACAAGTACAGTTGAACCTCTCGTATCCGGACAAGTCGGGACCGGGACTCATCCGGATAAGGGATTTGGCCGGATACGGGAGACTCAATGCTTTATACATGTACATATACATACACATGTACTGATGTAGCCCGTTGTAGTACCACATGTAGTAATGTGTATACTGCAACCTTTTCATTGTTACACTCAGTAACAGACCCCAAAATATAGGTGTATGTTAATGTTGGAAGTAATATGTAATTCATGTGTGTTTGTGTAGGAGTTCTCAAGGAGTTGGGAATCCCCCTTTCCTCCCGTAATCATTAAAAAAAAGGCATGCAAAAAAAAAAAAAATCACGGCGAGATTGCGTCCGTATGATAGAGAGATCCGGATAAAGGGAGGCCGGATAAGAGAGGTTGAACTGTACACTGCTTCTGTCTTTTTATTTTATTTTATTATTTTTTTTTTATATATATATATATATTTTTTTTTTGGGGGGGGGGGGGGGGGTTTGGAGAGGGAAAAGTGATGGTTAAATCTCAAAGAAAATATAAAAGTGAGATTCACGTAGTTGGAGATAGGTAAAATTTTGCTTTTAAGTCTACTACTTTTTTTTTTTAAATAGATAGGTATTGAGCTTACTTCACCACCATACTTCTACCAATAGATCATGTTTTACTTACATAACCATCACACTGAAAGAAGCTATTTATTAGCAAGAAGTCATTTCAGGCACTTTTTAGCATTTACAGCGAGATTTTTTGATATTCACTGATTTACACAGAGTATATTGATGTTGTTTGCAGGGAATTGAATCTGAAAATGATACATGTCATTTGAATAAGTGCTCAAACTGGCTTCTTCCTCCATGCTGTAAGTTCATGTCACAGATTAGGTATCCCCAAAATAGGCCATTTTTGCTGTGTAATGTACCCTAGCGAAGAAAATCATCAAAATTTTTACCCAATCTTATTTACCAGTATAATATCTCTTCCACACATGAAAGACTTTCTGAAAATAAATATCACAGCTGTATTTGAAACCATAAAATGAAAATAAGACATTTTTTATCTTCATTGCTGAAATCTTTCTAGGATTTTATGTTTAATTTCAAGCGGAAAAAAGCATGGGGCACATTTCTTATTTATTGTGTTACGTTAATTTGCTTTGTGTGATGGGGATACCTGTGTACATGTGAATGAAAGCTACATGAATACAGCTTTTTACAACGGGTACACGCTGAGGTCCGCTGCCATGATCATCTTCTTTGAGCAGCATGAAAGCGAAAAAAAACCCCCAAACATGATACAAAATGTAATAAATCAGTGTTTGAACTGCTATGTAGTCTTCATGTTTGTTTTAGATAAATAAGCTGAAAGAAAACACCAAGTCGAACCAAAACTTAAGATAAGGATATACCAGTTATGCTTGCCGCTCCATTGTGTATATCACATCCATTGCTAACCGCACCAGCGACCCCAAAACCTTTACTAGTTACAACGCCCCGCGCCGGGGTCAATCCAGTGCATGACATGGCCCAGTTTATTACTGTGTAGCCTTGATTTTATGTCGTGAATGTTTCACTTCTGTATTTTCTATTCCATCAGCCAAATCATTTCAGGACTCAGACTGCCCCCTCACGCCTGCAACATCATAGAATGCCTCTGAAGAGTTCACCAAGGCCAGGTAAACAATTCTGAATCAGATCAAACAATATTAATGTTCAGAGTTTAAGGTGCATAAAGAAACAGTAGGATGACAGGCTGGCTGTGTCAGCAGTATATCTTCTTTACAAACAAAATGGTCAATACCTAGAAAGACCAGCTGAGTTAAATGTTTCATAATATCATGTCAAGAGACAAAAACATTTTCGTCCCTTGATTAGGTCAAAGGATGGTGAGGCAGTGTGTGTAAGAGAATCACAACTTTCACATTGAAGATATCCCCTTTCTTGACATGAGCAGGGTGCAAACCTGGTGAAGACATCCTTTTTATTCACACTCTGGAAAATTAGCAAATGATATCAACTTTGTAGTTAACTCAGATGGCTTGTGATAGTGAATGATATGAACCAGACCCCTTGTGCCATACAAGAAGAGGCAGAAAGCAACAATTAGTGAATTTATTTAGTCATGGTTTTTTTGTCGAGCCCACCGGAAGTGAGGGGAGACTAAGGGATCGCCTGCGGCGTCTGTCCGTCCGTCGTCTGTCCGTAACGCTACAAAAATTTCAATAACTCTTTACTCTGGGCTTCAATTGCAATCAAACTTCGAGGGAAGAGGGGTCATACAAAGTTTCACATTTTACCATATATGAAGGTCACCTCAAGGTCAAGGCTCACTGGCAGTGGTCAATGAACTTTAGGGCCCAATGTTAAGTTTTTATGGCGCGTTTCTATTATGGGTCGTAACTTTTGATTCATATCTCCATTTGTAACCAAACTTGGATGGTAGATGTCCCTTGGGGAGTGGATGGTCACCACCACAAGGTCAATGGTCACAAGCATGGGTCAACTAACTTTTAGAGCCCAATGTTAAGTTTTTATGGCACGTTTCTATTATGGGTCATAACTTTTGATCCATAGGTCCGTTTGTGACTAAACTTGGATGGTAGCTGTCCCTTGGGGAGTGGATGGTCACCACAAGGTCAAAGGTCATAGGCAGGGGTCAACAAACTTTAAGGGCCAAATGTTAAGTTTTTATGGCACGTTTCTTTTTTGCCATAAATTTTTACCCTTTTATATCTCTTTTTATCTGTTATATCTCTTTTTTTTTTAACCTGGTATATCCCATTCGCGTACAATTTCTTGTACGCGAATGGGCGAGACACATTATGGCACTTGCCTTGTTTGTCATATTCATCTTGGAAGAGGTACCTGTACCAGGAATTTGAAGCCACAGGATGTCCTTAGTTAATCTGTCAATAAGCATTACACACACACACACGTGTACGTCTATGTACATTAAAAAAAAAAAAAATCCATTGAAGTGATAGTGAATTCATGAAGACACGCACAAACAAACACCCACACACACACACACACACACACATGCACAAAAGAGTTTAAGAATTGGAAATGTTTGAAATCAGTACTGTGACCAAAAATTAAGACTGTCAGGAGTATACAGATCTTTGGGGATGGTATAGCTTTAGTTGAGATGGGGGTTCAGGTTTTAATATTTTTCGAGGTAAGTAGACCCCACTTACAGTGAAAATGAGGCCAGCCTAAATTTCACTGTGAACGCTAAAAAGGCCAAACGCCGTACCAAACATGACTGCGCATATGGCCAAGCTCTGGAGGTAGTCTTAGCCTGGGCTCTGCTGGACTTGGCCTGGCCTTTTCTCAGTGTAAATATAAGCTGGACCAAATGCAGTACTGTAAAAGTGGATATTTTCGCGCGACTAATTTTTCGCGCTAGGCCAGGTCAGAAGAGTTTCGCGTGTTTTTAATTCCGCGGAATCAAGACATCACGCACAGGAACGTATGGCAAGCAAAAATATTCGCGTGTTTTTATTTTCGCGCTAGTTTCTGGTTGCGCGAAATGCGCGAAAATTTCAACACCGCGAAAATTTCCACTTTTACAGTACCAAATTGCAAGCCCGGAAATGCAGTGATCAAGACATCTTGGGATATGACATCATCCTGCGTGTAGCAAAATTTCTTTGGTGTACGATCCTCATTTTTTATTTTATTTTGTGTGTGTGTGTGTGCATTGATTTCCGAACTTATGATTGAATTTTAGTTACCACGGAATCATCTTGACTGTACTTCACCATTTCTTTCTTGTATTTTACGGATAAATTTTGTAAGATACATATAATTTTTGTTTGTTTGTTTGTGTGTATGCAGGTCCGACCATTGCCGGGTAAAGCTGTATAAAAAACTATAGCTCCACTCACCTACCTTTGTGTTAGTTTAAAATAATATCGCGTGAGATTCTGTTCATATTTCGTTATTTGGGTTGTTTGGGATCGACCTCAGCCATTAATTTGCTGAGTAATCCCACTTCTCCTCTATTCCGTAACAGGTGTGTCTATTTGTGAATGGTATGATTTAGGATATAATCATTAAGTCAGTCTAATAATAATGGAAATGATCATTAATAATTAGACCCAGTAATATAACTAATATCAATGAATTGATAATAATCATGATAAAATGGCCAACAAAATATTGAATAGTCTAGCCATTTATCATTATAGCAATTTATTCAGTCTTATTCAAAAAAAGGTAGTCTTTTCAGAGCCAAAAGGCCTGCTTTAAAAAAGAGACCTGTTAAGCATAAATATATAATACAGATTGGAACTTATTATTTGCACAATGTAAAGAGATATTACAACAAAACCAAAATTATGTCAGACACAAAAACAACTAAACAAGAAAAACAAACAATATAAACTAAACTCATAACAACAAGATACTACATAGCAAGACGGGTAATCAATGTGACACACCACAGTTGTGGCTTCAGTCGGTGCACAAAATTATAGAAGAATAAACCAGAATTTGCATTAAATCTGCACTGAGAAGTTAATTGATTGTATTTGGGTCTTGAAAGAGATGAGTGTTGTTGCCGTTCGAATATGGGGTGGGAGTTTGTTGTAAATACTGGGTGGTATGAAAGAATATGATTTTTTAAATTCGGTGTTGGACTTCGGAATAAACAGTGGATTTAGAGTAGAATGATGGGTGACATAATAGGACATTCTGTGGCATGATCATTCAGGTAGTACGGTGCTATATAAATCATTAAGTGTCTTGAAAACCAAAATACATTACTGAAAGTTAATTCTACTGTCGACACTTTGCCACCCAAGTCTATTCAATAGAGTTTCTTTGGTAGATGAGTAATCTGCATTTAGAACCAGTCTTGCATATCTGTTCTGAGTTTGTTGTAGTTTGACAAGGTCTGTTTTGTTGCACTTTCCCCAAACCACCGAGCCATTTTTATCCATGCTTTTTGCAGGCCTCTTATTAGTTTGTTCACATGCAGAGCGCCACTATGACAAAATATTGAAAGGTTTCAATTTAGGCCTAAATTTAAAAGGTTGGGTCCCACCTTCCGTTATGACCATTTTATCTTGCTTTGTCTTTGGATATCAGCAGTTTCAAAATGGATTTTCATCATATAAACCCTTTATTCCTCTTAGAATTGTATGTTCTTTAATATTTCGTGTAGGTAGTTTTTAATTGTCTCACAAAAAATTAAAACGTGTATCCCCATCTCAACCAAAACTATACCATCCCTTTGATTTTTCAGTTGTAGATTGACTGCAAATATCTTGTACAGTGTATAAGCTGGAAGCAATGTTGGTACAGAAATAAGATAATTACCTCAGTTATAGAATTGTTTTCTGTTGCCAATCATTTGTCATCTTGTACATGGCAGCATAGATATTGTGAGTGATGAAAACTTTCACATAGTGAATAGAAGAGTGGTGATTAATTGTTGTACTTGACTTCCATCATTCTCCACACACACTACCATTATACACCAGGCTCAGTAGACACATCTGATGCATCCTCAGAAACCTCCTCACAGGAGTGGGCCTACCCTTCCCATGTCACCTGCCGTGTTTCCCACGATGCACCTGGCTACTATGAATATCACCGCCCCATTTCAGTCTACCGAAAGCCTTTACGGCGACCACTTAGCCTGCCACAAGCCTTTGATGACAGTGAGAAGCTTCACCATCCCGACTTGGACCCAGGCCAGAGGGAGTATCTGTGGCACACGGCTAGTGTCTACAGCGTGGGCAACATGAAGTCACTACAGCAGAAGAGATACAGGCAGATCCTTAATCACCAGGTCGAGACAGGTGACAAGCTACAGAAGGGGTGGGGAGAATGGTAGAGAGAGGTTTGACTTTATTTATAGAGTGTTGAGTTGCAATGCAAACACCAAATTCACTAGATATGTGACCTTTTTGTAGTGTCTATTTGAGAACAATAATTATTGCAGTTGATCTGACAAAATTTCTTCACTTTTTATGTGATTTGCATATAATTTGGTAATAAACTGGACAAAATTGACCATGCTGTCATACTGTATATTTTCTCTTTTTGTGCCACATACTGATAGGATTCCACACCAGAGAGGAAGTGGAGAGATACTACAAATACCTGGTGGGCACCAGAAAGCGCCAATATGAGGCAGATCCAAGTGTGTGGAGGAACCCACCCAAGCTCCCTGTTCGGCCAAAATGCTTTCACAGATGTACCCGCTCTGCCGGCGATGTTGATGAAACTCGAAAAATTAACACAGGATACTACAGGGAGAAGAGGTCCAATGGCAAGAAATCCTCAGGTGAGTGTTCATTTTAGTTCAGCACAATTATATGGTAATGATTGTCATATTTTATGTTCCCTTTTCTGCTAAAAATTTTGCAATACTGTCTATTTTCTTTATTGTTTTCTGTTCATCTGTACTGGGTATCATGAGGATATGCAATTGATTTTATGAAGATAGCAGGCTGCTAGCATAGACATGTAATTTCCCTTGGGGGCTCTGCCACATATATGTCTTGTTTTCTCCTAATCCCAAGGCCAAAGCACTTGGGAATACAGTAGCATACCTCTGCTTTGAGATATTTCATTGCAGAGGCAAAATCTCTTTACCCTGCAACTAACATTATTTTTGTCAATGGAAAGTGCAAAACCATTAAGGAATAAAATTACAATACAAATTCTTTATAGACATGACTTTTTGCTATCCTACCAATCTTGCCTCTCACAGGCAAAGAATCAAAAGGGAGCCTAAATAAGTCAATGGAGAAGCTGAGCCTATTCTACAGTACGGACCTCAAGAGGACATTACCCAGGGAACGCAAGGAAGAGGCCAAGTCCTAAATCCAATTCCAAACCAGGACCTCTGAGGAATTGTTTATTTTTGTGCATATGTTCATGTGTGTGTGTATTTTTCTTTAAGTGTGTTACTAGGAAGAGTTTCACTGTGATCTGACATTTCTCTTTCCCAAAAGGGCAGAAAAAACAGAGGACCCCTTCCATGACATGATGTCAAGCTATTTTTGATACATCCCAGTTTCTTTGAAAATCTTAGTAAAAGTCATCTTTACTGTGCAACAGATGATCAAAGAATTGCCACCTGTATAGGACATATCATCATTGACTGGACCAAGGTCCATGATTGGACATTGTTGTTAACTGTGGTACAGTGTACTCCCATTTAACAAACACAGTTATAAATGATAAAATTCCAATTACAATGAAGTAAAAGTTCAGGCCACAACATTATCCGCTCTTTGTTTTTTATTGTTTATTTGTTCGGTTATAATGAAATGTTATATGTATAATGAAAAAAAAAAAACTGCCGGTCCCGAGGACTTTGTTATAATGGGAGTCCACTGTATCTATATCAGTTGTTCGTGATGTAGATATCTAATTGTTGTGGGGAGAAAGGAAGGGAAGATGGACACCATAGCATTTTGTGTTTGTTTGTGTATGTGTGTGTTAGTGGGTTTATTTGTTTTTGATGGGGGGGGGGGGGAGGAGGGGGGGATACTTTGTTTTTTGTCATTTGTTACAAGAAAAAAGTGTTTCATGCCTTAATATATCAACAGGGTGAGAGGGCATGTTGTTTGTGACAGTGATTCTCATGAGTGTGCCTAAAACACAAGCTTCATTTTTGGTCTGATCTTCTATTGAGATTCACTTCAGATAGATAATTTGAACTCTGACCCTGTTATTAGTCAAAGTCTATGTACCAAAGACTAGCATTTTTAGGCCCAGGGCTGCACACTAACCAATTTTTTTTCTACTGGTCCAACACAGGTTGGACCAGTAGGTACCCAGTTTTTCCATTTGTTCAATGGTGCATTCCCGAAAAAGTTACTGGTCTGACAGTGATTTTTATTGGTCAGGGACTGTCAAACCAGTGCCAGTGTACAGCCTTGCATAAGCAGTGGGTTGCATTCTCCTTTAGAAGTGACTGATGACATTAGAAATATTTTGCATATTCTGACAATTGCATTTATGTCAATTAGCATGTACACTTGTAATGTATCATGTGAATGCTGTGGCAGTTTATGTATATGAAACAGTAGTATTGATAGTGGCAAGTGAACAAACTTTACTTTCTGTAATACCTTTTATATTCACACCATTTTCTATGATTATGACCTAAAGAAATAACACCTTGATTGCCTTAATAAAGTTAAATGTTTTTCATATAAAGTTTGTAATGGTCATCACATTGTATCTGCCATGTAAAATGTAAAGAGGTGAATGATAGAGTAGTTTGCTGTGCATGATACACAATAGTGCCTTGAATAAATAGAAATTTATTTTATTACCTACAGTAATACATTTTGCCAAGCACATATAAAATTGTACATGCTTCTATAATCATAGCCATATTTGTGGACAATCGTTGAACCAGAAATAACACTCTGACAAGGTAATTTTGTTGCTGTTCATTTTACATGTGATAGTACTTCAGTACAAGCGTGACTGCTCATAGTATGAACCACTGTATATGCCATTTGCAAAAATTAGACTCGTCAGATATATGGCGTATACAGTACTGTCTTTCCAGCTTCTTAATTCAACTCAGATACATGAGAGTAGTGATATGTAAAACATGTCTTGAACCAGTGATTTGTTCAAGGGGCAAGAGGAGGGATGACTTCATATAACTGTACATTGTATTTCATTCTTTGGTATTCAAATATGTATTGTAGATCCACTGAGAAGCAATCAATTACTGAATATTTTTGGGTATATAGTACTATGTTGTAATGATGAGATTCAGGCATGCAATATCATGTCATTACAATTTGTATTATAAAGTTTCTGTGAGTTGTTGCTGTGTATGATGCATGTTGATAAATGTATGGTAGCCCTCAGTGGCGTACCGTGGGTCAAGACATTGGGGGGGCACCTCATGGCAGCAACATCAGAATTGCATAACGTAACAATTAAATGCGAGCGAGCGGAGCGAGAGAGCTTGAAAATTTTGACATTTTACAGTCCCCAAACTGCCGTTTGTAGCTATATTTTTTCGCTTTGGAAATTCAGGGGGGGGGGGGGTGCACCGGGTGCAACTGCTGGCAATTACTGGCAGTAATATCAGGAAAATGGCATATAACGGTTAAATGCGAGCGAGCTTGAAAATTTTGACATTTTATGTTCCCAAAACTGCCGTTTTTAGGTATATTTTTTCGCTTTGGAAATTAAGGGGAGGGGCGCATCGGGCGCAACTGCTGGCAGTTACTGACAGCAACATCAGGAGAATTGCATAGCGATTAAATGCGAGCGAGCGAAGCGAGCGAGCTTGAAAATTTTGACATTTTACAGTCCCAAAACTGCCGTTTGTAGCTATATTTTTTCGCTTTGAAAATTAAGGGGAGGGGGCGCACCGGGTGCAACTGCTGGCAATTACTGACAGCAACATCAGGAGAATTGTGTAGCGATTAAATGCGAGCGAGCGAAGCGAGCGAGCTTGAAAAATTTGACATTTTACAGTCCCAAAACTGCCGTTTTTAGCTATATTTTTTCGCTTTGGAAATTAAAGAGAGGGCCTGGGCGCACCGGGCACAACTGCTGGCAATTACTGACAGCAACATCAAGAGAATTGCATAACGATTAAATGCGAGTGAGCTTGAAAATTTTGACATTTTACAGTCCCAAAACTGCCGTTTGTAGCTATATTTTTTTCGCTTTGAAAATTAAGGGGAGGGGGCGCACCGGGCGCAACTGCTGGCAATTACTTACATCAACATCAGGAGAATTGCACAGCGATTAAATGCGAGCGAGCGAGCTTGAAAATTTTGACATTTTACAGTCCCAAAACTGCCGTTTTTAGCTATATTTTTTCGCTTTGGAAATTAAAGAGAGGGCCTGGGCGCACCGGGCACAACTGCTGGCAGTTACTGACAGCAACATCAGGAGAATTGCATAACGACTGAATGCGAGCGAGAGAAGCGAGCGAGCTTGAAAATTTTGACATTTTACAGTCCCAAAACTGCCGTTTGTAGCTATATTTTTTTCGCTTTGAAAATTAAGGGGAGGGGGCACACCGGGCGCAACTGCTGGCAATTACTTACATCAACATCAGGAGAATTGCACAGCGATTAAATGCGAGCGAGCGAGCTTGAAAATTTTGACATTTTACAGTCCCAAAACTGCCGTTTTTAGCTATATTTTTTCGCTTTGGAAATTAAAGAGAGGGCCTGGGCGCACCGGGCACAACTGCTGGCAATTACTGACAGCAACATCAGGAGAATTGCATAACGATTAAATGCGAGCGAGCTTGAAAATTTTGACATTTTACAGTCCCAAAACTGCCGTTTGTAGCTATATTTTTTTCGCTTTGAAAATTAAGGGGAGGGGGCGCACCGGGCGCAACTGCTGGCAATTACTTACATCAACATCAGGAGAATTGCACAGCGATTAAATGCGAGCGAGCGAGCTTGAAAATTTTGACATTTTACAGTCCCAAAACTGCCGTTTGTAGCTACATTTTTTCGCTTTGGAAATTAAGGGGAGGGGACGCACCGGGCGCAACTGCTGGCAGTTACTGACAGCAGCATCAGGAGAATTGCATAACGATTAAATGCGAGCGAGCGAAGCGAGCGAGCTTGAAAATTTTGACATTTTACCGTCAAAAAACTGTCGTTTGTAGCTACGGAGGGAGGGGGCGCCCGGTGCGCCCCTGGATCCGCCACTGGTAGTCAAGGGTGTCGGTTTATGTTCATGATTGGGGGAGGTATGACCAGCGAGGGGGCGTCGAAGTGACCAAGCGGGAGAAGGATGTCCAAAATCTGCACTTTATATAGAGCATCCCCTAATTTGTTTGTGTTTGTGTGTGTGTTTCATATAGATGGAAAAGTTAGGAAATAGCCAAGGTCAAGTCTTATTATTGGCAATGCAAGGCATTTTAATATAGACAAGTATGTAAAGCAACAGTGCAAAATCAATGATCAAGCTTTGATAGCAAATGTGTACAACCTATCAAACATCACATTGCGCAACATCGCAGCGACTCTTTTTGCCATTCCGATGTTCTGAGTACACTGCGCACATCCTGCTTGTATTCAAAATGCCAACCAGGAATCACACTGAATCACAATCTTTTGTCGTCTCCGGGCTTTTTGAACAATGTTTCACTATAATACCTCTTTAATTATATGGTTAAAAGAAATCTTAGAAAAATTTTTTTTTTTTCTTGATCATCCTTTCATCTCGATTTCAAAAGCAGTTTACTAACCCTCGAATTACCATTTTGGTAGGGTTTTTTTCTTTTTTTTTCTTCCTTTTTTTCTTTTTTTTTTTACCAGCGGATTGGGGGGGCATGTGCCCCCCCATGCCCCCCCGTAGTTACGCCACTGGTAGCCCTACTACATATAGACCACCCTTCTTGAAACCGACCGCGTATACATTGGCGCACAGAACGCTTAGTACGCACTTCACTGCGCGCAGAGCACATAAAAATGGATTGGCTTTGACCGTTGATGAGGATGGTGTGGGAAAACGCGAAAATTCACTGTTCATTAATGGTTTTAATCAAGGACAAAATTTCAAATGAATATTTTCACCGAATCGTAATGTAATGTCTATGGAAGTTTCTAAAAAGCTTCGTACAACACGGTGTTCAATACAACTCGGTTTGCGTGCATTGTCAATGCAAAAACAGCGGTCGATCTCAATAAGGAGCTTTACCGCGGGGAGCTGAAACGAGGCCACCGAGTTCGACGGCGATATTTTTGCACTGAAACTTCGAATCGAAAAGGGAACAACGGCATTTGATAGTGCTGGATTTTCTCAATCACGTAGGTCAAGTTTTTTACGTGAATTTCAGTGTTAAATATTCTTATCAAGCAAATAAACATTAGGTGGTCGATGAGTAGTAGGTCCAACCATACATACACAATGTATTCTGATGTGGAACATGTAACGAATGTAAAGGGAGACAGCATGTACATACGTATGTGATATGCCTGTTTTTCTTTCTCAAATGATACAATACAATCCTTCTTTATATTTTTTTGGTAGTCTGTACCTGAAGTAGATTTATTTTGAGCAAGATAATTTCTGTTTTTCATGTATCCATTTGTTGAAGCAACAACCTTTTATCCCCCCTCCCCCCCCCCCCCCCCTGAGTTGCTAAAGTCTGAAGAAATAAATTCACTGACATATTTCAAGTGCAGGTTCAATAGGGCATTCAGGGTGTATTCATCTGGTGCCTTTGAGTGATTTCAACACACACACACACAAATGGACTTGTTATTATTTTACAAATAAATTATGGTATTCATCAATTGTCATGAAGTATGCCTATAAATGTACTGTAAAACATGATAATATATTTGCGGCATGAATTTTTCGCGAATTGGAGCCAACGGCCCTTTTTTGCAGCATGAAATTTTCGCGAACTGCCAGTGGCATTCAATGCATATAGTGTAGACAAGAACTTTCGCGTGCATTTTAAATTTTGCGAATCTTCGCGCTCGCAAAATTCGCGAAATTAAAATGCACACGAACATTCCTCGTTTTACAGTATAAGAAGGGGTAAGTGCCTTTTGATTTGTTTTATCTAGATTGTCTGGTGAAGTTCAGAATGTTTCGACTTACTATTTTCAGTGCCATCATCACTGAATGAGGAGACTACATTACCAGATGTCACTGCAAGATGATTTAAGAAAGTGTAGAGAATTCCTTATTAAAGTTTCTTTTTATTTTCTTGGGGGGGGGGGGGAATGAAAAGTACACATTCCCTTGACTTTTTACATATGCTAAGGGTAATATTATCCCTGCTTTCTGAAAGAGGCCAGTCAAGTTCTCTTTCATAATGGTGGAAAATTAAAATAAAGTATGTTGAATACTCTTCAGATCATTAGCCTGCAGTGATATCAAGAACGGTTGCAGTCTTTGATTGTCTGATTTTCCTCCAAATTCACTTTTGTGGGCAAACAATTGTCTTTCATAAGATGGAAATTTTGTTACAGCCAAATAATAGAGTATTACAAAAACTTAATAATTTTTGGATCTAAACGTTTACTTCGTTGTTATGTAAGATTATTGTTATAACTGTTCATTAGAGCAGGAGTGCACTGTAATGCTGCAGTCACTCAATCCACTCACACACATACACACACACACACACACAAATATATTATAACACCACATAGATATACATATACATATATATCTATCCATCTATATATATATGCGTGTGTGTGTGTTTTGTGTGTGTGCGGGTATCATTTATGCTGACTTTAGTGACAGGAACAATTTCATTGTCAATTACAGAAATTACACTTCTTCAGACCCTGCTTTAACACTAAATAATTTGACTTGTTGCCACCATTGTTTTCCATGTAATGTTTAGCTTATGTAATACGTGTATGTACAATGTATTTGTTCCTTGCTGAATTGCTAGTTAGAAGTTTGCAGTCACACAATAGGCTCCTACATCCTGTACTTGTCTATTTTTGACACAATCATGAATTATTTGTGTTGGGTTCATTTTCTGTTGTGTTACCAAAGATTCTAGTGATATAAACTGCATGTTCTTAAATTGTATATATATATATATATATATATGTATGCGTGTTTGTTGTTAAATGTGTGAGACACATAATACCTCCAATGATAAATGAAATAGTTTTATGAATAATGCACTATATTAAAATCAAAACAAATCAAAATTGTGTGCATATGTGTACTTGTATCATTATTGTTTTGTTGCACATTTACTACCTTCTAACTTTCTGGTTTTCACAATGGAGCATGCAGCTGATCATGTAGCCTATCCGATAGGCGTCGGGCTGTATCGATACTAGACTGATTGCTACATGGAGATGGACATGCAAGGGCTTCAGCCCGAGCGCCTATCATCACTCGTTTTCGAATCATTTGTTTTCGTAGATATTCTACGAAAAACTGGTACGTATGTATGTTGAATATGCATAACGCGTAAAGGCTATATTAGGCAACTCCAACAGCGTAGGTAGAAGATGGTTGATAGCCAAAATAATTATTCTTTCAAATTCCCAATAAAGTGAAATTGTCAAGTAATAGTACAAATAAAAAAAAAAATACAAAACACTGAGACTAATGAGAATCAAAATAGCAAAGTAATTATGAAATCATGTAGTAGTTCTTATAAACCTACCCAAACAAACATGGATTCGTCCAAAAATATATGCAGTTGGAGATGATATTTGATTGGTTTAATCGATGAGGTCGATGACCACATAAGGCCTGTCTTATGAATCATGCATAAAAATACATGTCGTGCATACGATAAGCATATCATGAATAATGATTCGAAAACGAGTGATGATAGGCCCTCGGGCTGAAGCCCTCGCACGTCCGTCTCCATAATAGCGATCAGTCTAGTATCGATACAGCCCGACGCCTATCGGATAGGCTACTGATCATGCTGTTCCCATCTCCAAGTAATTGTACATACTGTATATGTATGTATCAATAATGCACATACACAGATAAAACACACAAAGATGTTTGTTCATTCAATGTAGTCAATACAGTCATAACTATACAATTTGTACTACAGTACATTATCAGGTCACTGGGAGTTACATACAAAATTCATCCTGCGATATTTGCATGCATGAATGATCTTATAAAAACAAAAGAAATATATGTGGCATATTTAGAGGCATTCACAATATCACTTTAGGGTCTCATGACATAGATAATAAACAAGAGACCCGGGGACCTCGCACTCACCCGAGTATCACTAGTCCACCTTCACACATTCTTGCAGACTATTGCCTAAGAACATAGCAGAATTGTGGGGGGGGGGGGGGACTTTGAGGGCCTCCATGGGGTTATGGTCTCCATCACACTGGCAGAACTATCTGCCAAATTTGTAGAAAATGTGACCAAGCATTTTCAAAAAGATCAAAATATTAAATCTGGCCCAAAATTCAGTCCTGGCCCTGATGGGGCCCCTTGGATCTACCATAGGTAACATTCACAGCACATTCAATAATGTGTATTTACTCAGGGTATTTCTTTATTTTATGGTTGTCTGTTTCTTTGATTTTTTTTTTATTCTCTACCAGCCAAGTGTGGTGAAAGTCTTTGTTTTAGAGAAGAAGGTTGAAAATGTAAAATTTGGGCCCCAATTTGCCGCCCCCCCCCCAAATCTGCCATGCACAAACTTGAATCTACAGTCATCATGTCTTGTTCTAGAGAAGATTTTGTCAACTTTTTTTTTGGGGGGGGGGAGGGAGGAGGAGGAGGACTCCCCTAGGGATGCTACCTGCCAAGATTTATGAAGATCAGTTACAGAGTTTTCAAGAAAAAGCTGAAGATTTAACAAGTTAACGGACAACAGACAATTGCTATCGCTCAATTGAGCCAACAGCGCAGGTGAGATAACAAAGCCTACACAACTGTTCCAAAGTACAATAATAATTCACCTACTATAAAGTCTGATAATGCTAAAATCTGTATATTCTGTGATGCTACCATTTGGCAGACAGTCTGAGTCAAACTTGCTTCTTTCTTTGTGGAAACATTCACTTGGTTGTTAGTGCAGCCACCAGGTATAAAGTATGGTACAATTCTAGCTTTGATTTTCTTGCCACTATGTCATTATCTTCACATCTCAATAACTAAAATGTCACACAGACAAGATAGAACAAAATTTAATTAAGACACGGAATAATATAATTGTTTGATAAAGCATTGATGTAACTAACTAAACTACTATAGGTTTAATGGTTATGTATACCTTGTTTTAATCTTTTATCTAAAAATTCTCATGCGACTTGAGTATCCAGCAACAAAGCTTGATTAAATAAATTGATTTTCACGTAAATCAACCAGACATGTCTTCTTTATTGTAAAATGTACCATAACAGGAAAATTGTGTACTCAATTTTCTCATTGTTTTTCTGTTGGATTTGGCACCATGTCAAGATGCACGGACATCACACAACTGGCAATAAGCTGCCACTGCTGATGATCATCTAAGAGTGACTATATACAACTAGACTTGGAATTTGTCAACACTGACAAATTAGATGATCCGATATATTCAGAAATAGATTTTATTACCTTTGACCCTAATTTACCTAGAAAAGACAGTGTCTGATGAAGTAGTTGTTATTCTATGAAAAGATGTACTTGACATGGACTAAACATGTGCAAAATGTGGGGGTGAAAGGGCGTATTTTTCTCGAGCTATTGCGAAGAAATTCATCGAAAGAAAGACATATCTCCCGACATTGAAGCTAAGCGTCAATTTCAACCAGGTCTTTGGACGCAATCCCGACTTCCAATAAGAATATGGATCACATGAACGATAGCCAAAAGTTTCATCTACAACATATTAAAATCTGGGAGAAATTCACTGGATAAATTAGCTAGTGCTCGATAAAGACAGTCATGTCATTTTTCATTTCCAGAAAAAATGTACTCCCATAGAGATAATACCTCATTTGCACAGCCAAAATGGCGTCCGACCAAAGCGTCGTTATTTTACAAAATGATCCATCTATCGAGGTCCATGTGTGTGCAAAATATGACGGTGATACCATATACACTAATGATATTACAGAATGAAGTATATTTGACCTTTGACCCCACTTTACACAGCCAAGATGGCATCTGAGCAAAAAGCTGTTATTTTGTGAAATGATTCTTGCAGCATGTTCCTTACGTTTGCAAAATGTGGGAAAGATAGGACATGTATTTACCAAGATACAGGATTAAACACTTTTGACCTTTGACCCTAATTTACCTTCCCAAGATGGTGTCGGAGGAAGTACAGTTGTTAGTTTATGAAATGATGTTCGTGACATGAACTAAACATGTGCAAAATATGGGGTTGATAGCCATTGTTGTTGTTGATCTATTGCACAGAAAGTGGAAGAAAGAAAGAAAAATAAGGAAAAAGTTAAGGTATTGTATAGAAATTTGAAGGAGAAGCATAAAAAAATCAGAAAAAAGATAAAGATAGGAAGGGAGAATAAGACTAACTAAAGAAAAAGAAGAAAAAAGTGTTTAAAAAAAAAGAGCAAAAAGCAGGGGTGAACCTCGAACCTGGGACCTTTAGATTAAAAGTCGGATGCGCTATCCACTGAGCTATTTCATCCCCCATAGGCTCTGTGTATTAAGCAAAATGACGCTACATCGAAGCCAAGTGCCAATTTTAACCAAGTTTTTCGATGTGATCCCGACATCGTATGAAAAAATGGAGGGTACTTTTACGATAGTGCAAAGTCTCAGCTACAACATATTAAAATCTGGGAGAAATTCACTGAAGGATAAGTGAGTTAGGGCTCAAAAAAGATAGTCATGTCAATTTTCATTTCCAGAAAAACTGCACTCCCATAGAGATAACACGTAAACTGGTCAAATTTGACAAGGTTATCTTCAATCCAATTTTACGAGGTGATGCAGTCATCCAATCAAAATATTGTAATTTTACGTTTGAATGACCATTTCATAAGCTACAACATACTGAAATTTGATGACGTCATTTTGAAAATTTTTATTTTATTAAGAAATTTGATATCTTTTAATCATTTTTCCAGCATCGCCAACTCATGGAATTACATGTACAACTCATCAGCTTTCAGAATATGTAAAAAAAAGTGGGTGTCAACGTCCATCCTGACGAGTAAAATCGGATTTAAAATTGGCGGGTTTTTGGCATAGTTGCACTGTATATCGCCATTGACGCGCGCGCAGAATTTCAACTTTGACGGGCCCGTATGACGTCATATTGACTTGAAACTTGGTAGAATTATTCCTTGACGTAGAAGACATCTGATCTGTGTGAAAAAACTGGAAATTTCTATTGCATATGAGCTGTGCGTGCGTATATGCACGCGCTTATGCGTCCGTCTACATTTTTTTCAATTCTTTTGAAAAATGCTCTAAATGATCTGAAACATGTGCAAAAAAAATTGAGCTCGATTGGAGCATGTCAACATTTCAATGAGCGCGTACGCGTACGTTTTAAGCGTAGAGTTGAATTTTTAGAATATGAGTAGAAAGAGCTTGACTTGAACTATACGAGACGTAAATTTCATTGAGAAATTCCATTCCATTCCATTATTGAGATATGAATGAAAATGTGATTTCATATAATGACGTCATAGTGACGTCACGGTCGACTGATCAGAATGATTTTATTAGATTTGTCGTCTTTGGGACACGATACATATATGGTATAATTTTGAAATTGATAGGCAGAGGACTTTCTGAGCTAACCTCTACAAAACTTTTGAGGAGAAATAAAGAAAGAAGAAGAAGAAGAACAAAGAATCCGTACAGATACAGAAGGCGATCCGAGAGGATACTCGGATCACCTAATTACCTCTCTCTCTCTCTCTCTCTCTCTCTCTCTTTCCCTCAACTCAGTATCCATTTGTGAATTACATATCAGTTTTTGATGTAGGCTTATCAAAACATATTTCTGTACACGACACAGGAGGGGTAACAGCTTAGTTATCAGTATATAGATCTCACAGCAGTACAGCGTCTTACCATAAACTTGCATGGACTAAGACATGAAACAAACAGTATGGTCAACAGAGTCAACCATTCTCGATGAACAGAATATGAACCTATCATGAGAGCAATACTACTTAATTATCTCCAGGAGCCTACCACATGAGTTGTAACAGACATCACTTTTAATATTTTTCCGGTCCTGCTTGTCCCAATATAACAAATGCAGATATGTTCCCTGATTAACTTAACCCTTCTACATCTACAGTAGGCAATTTCAGCAAGTGCTCAAGTACCTTCCATGTGACATCAATTCATATCTTTCAGTATTTGCATTCTGCAATAAATCATCCTCTTGCTAACCACATATCTAAGCCCACAGACTTTCAATTTATGTCCTCAACTGATGATAAAATTAAAAAAAATAAATAAATAAAAATAATTATATATATATATATATATATATATATATATATATATCATATCTTTTATAGGGGGAGGGTGGGGGTGAGAAATGTCAAGGGATGCAGTTTGCACAGAAATTACCATATTTCGTGATTGTTAATGGAGATCAAGACTATACACTTTGTACCATGGAGCTAATACATGACAGGTAACAAACATTTTCATGTGTTCAGACACTGAAATTGCATATAGTACAAAAGCACTACATTCTGTATACAGCATATAATTTGCAGGGTGTTGTGTTCACCAATTTCATGAGGTTTGGGCTATTTGCGAATTTAACAGCCCATGAAAATATTACCTCTGATCCAATATGTTTATACAGCAGTACAAGTACAACACATGCATTATATGCACAAACATAATCGTGCAGGTGTCTAAATCATGTTTGCTTATGAACCAGTATATGCTGAAATCTGCCTCGTTCAAATGACCTTGGAAATATGTTAGGAATACATCATAGTACCGACAATACTCAATACTTTTTTTGCAAGTTTATAGCATTGTTGTTTTCAATATAGGATTTGCTAATTTTACTTCCTGAAAATGAGGAAATGATTTCACCATCAATTGCTGTACTCCAAGATCGCAACTTTAACCACTCGTGAAATTGTTAGCAAGACTCCATTCACGAAAATTTGAATTCGCTAAATATGGTGTATACAGTCGCATTTAAACAGAAAAACCATATGTCATGATCCCCTTTTTCAGTGAAAGCATATACCCACTTCATGGGGACATTTCTAGAAATGTACACGTGTATTAACAAACATACTTACATACAGAGACGTATCTATATACATGTATATCGTAATATATGTATTAGCAGAAAATATATGTAAAACCAGTGAGTGTTCAAATTGGACTATTCATAATGTTCTCTACCAGCTAAATACTTGATGCTTCTCCTGCAACAACCTCACTTAAACTATGAACACAAAAAGAGAGTGACTGCACATATATGAAACAAAATGACACTGCCATGAATCTAGACTTAAAAGAGAGAAAGTTGCTGTATAAACAGATACTGTGAGAAATACTGCTGAAAATAACACATAACAAAGCTTTCATATGTGCTTCACTCCAAAGAGTTTGTTTGGTTTGCATGGCAAGTTATTAAAAAAAGATTCTTGAAGAATTACCCTAAAGAGAAATCACTTTGATAAGCCCAGTGTTATTACAGTAACAGAGAAGAAAACCGCTTCATTACGAGGACGAAAGATATGGCAGTAAGAATGCCAGGATGAAAAAAATGCCATGGTATTCTTTGAATGTATTACATTAATTGTCAATGCCACCATAAAAGTGCATTTTTCATGCCTCATTTTATCCACTAGCAAAACCATACATTCTTGAATCATCAGACCAAATTTCACATGCCTTATTCTGAATGATCTGTAATTATGTAAAGTCCTGGTATCTTGACCAGCAAGCTATATTGCTCATTTCTTCGGAGATAATTATGTCAATAGTGAAATCTTTTCCAGGAAACACATGAGGAATTGATGAGGAATACAATGTTTTCATCACATGATCCACTTGATTCCTTCATGACCTCTAATAGATGTCAGTCTAAAACATCCTGACACCCAAATGAACACCTATCTCTGAAAATCTACCAAGCTGCTAAAATTTCCTTGATCTGTTGCATTTTCTTCATTACTTCTTCTTCAATAGGTTTTCACTCTGGTATATCATCCATCTGTAATAAACTCATATTTTACATTCATATTCTCCTTTAAATTGAAATACATTGTAATTTACAAACTGTTTTAATATTGACGAATTTCTGTATTCCAAGCTGTGTCTTCTCTCAGCAGAGGATTGAACAAAAGTCCATGCTTTGAAAAATGCTCTCCCAGTGCTTATATACAGCATTCATGGAATGAAACAAGTAAACATTTAATTTTCTTTTCAATTCTTCTTATACTCTATCCTCTCAACTTTCACATCATCTCCCATAAGCTGGTAGACATATGTGACAACAGTGGATGCTTGGATATCCATAAGTACGAAGGAGGGAACCGTATTTCTGTGTAGCAAAGGAAAAATTGGTAAAGATAAGTAACAGTGAAGATGTGAGGCACACAGCACTGAATACATCCTTACTTAAATAGTGGCAGGACATAAGCATTCACTGGAACCAAGGGTCTTCTGTTTATCATTAAGAAGTTTGTGGATAAAATCTAGGCAAACTATGGGTCATGACTACTGGACACATGTTCAGTTAGTAGTGTTCAAGGTGACTTTGATGAAAAAGTAAAATAACACACATGGACTACGTAGAAGTTTAAATGAAATTACACATAAAATCAAATTATGGAATTTTGAGTTTCACATGTTTTCACTAAACAGAAGTATTGGCTGGAAATTTTTCAGCATATTACAAGAGGTGAGGATGCCATCACCTCACAGCTCGCTTTGTGGTGAGTAAATTAACAGTTCCTTCAATCATATTTCAGGTCGACAATTATAATAAGCCTGACAGCTCCTCCTCTGCAACACACACATCACTAGCAAGTTATAGCAAATTCATATTTCCAAACAAATACAACAAAAACATAACAGAGTGTCTGGTAACCTGCGTGCACATTTCCACATGACATTCCTATGAAGACAGGAAAATCTTTTGTGCCAAGGATACTTAACAAATCACTCTTTGAGAAGTAAAAGCATGCTAAACAGAACAGCGATTATACTGCATGCACATGTACAATTCTTCTCACTGACTACATTAATCATGGCTAAGATTTAATTACAGGAAATTACAGACAGCTGAAATAAAATGCAAAGACAATGAGAAATCTTACGTGTCAAGGGCGCTGTAAGCTCCTGTGGCTGAGCCAGGATTGATGTAGAACTTCCCCTCATGCTCATAGGCCTCAAACTTGTGGGTGTGACCAGAGATGAGAATGTCCACATCAAGCTGTCGCTGGACCATGGCCAGACTCTCAACATCTCCCCATGGAATGACCTGGTGACCATGGCAGATGCCAACGCGGAACTGACCAACTGTTACTACCTTCTGCTCAGGATATGACACTGTCTGTGAAAGTTATAAAAAAAAAGAAGAAAAAAAATATATATATACATATACAGTCAACTTCGGATACCTTGAATTCGTCGGGACTGAAGAAAATGGTTCGAGGTACGCGTACGTACGTCGAATTTTTTTCGACTTCTCCGACGTTTATCGATGTTCAACATGGTATCTGTAATAGTGCCTACCGATTGTTTGCATGCTTGTCAATTGGAATTGAATCGACTTTTATATGAATGAACTGAATGAAAATCAGAATTGAAATCAAAATTTCAGAAATGAAGATTTTGGTGGCCCTATCACGCCACCAAACAAAGTTGGATGTTTGCCTTTACTTTTGAAAATGAACAGCGATAACAATCGGCTCCGTAAGATATTAAAATAAATGTCGGATGTTTGCTCATACTTTTGGAAATGAAAAACGATAAGACTCAGCTCCGTATGGTGCTAAAACTAATGTCAGATATTTGATTTTGCGTTCGGAAATGAATAAGGATAACATTCGGCTCCAGAAGACGCTGAAATAAATGTTGAATATTTGCTTTGACATTCGGAAATGTAAACCAATATTTAACTCAGTACGATGGTTAAATAAGTGTCGGATGTTTCCTTATACTTTCGAAAGGAAATAGCAATAACTTTCGGCTCCGGAAGATGCTGAAATAAATGTCAGATGATCGCTTTTGAGTTCGAAGTTGCTGTAATATTCTGCTCCATACGATGCTAAAATAACTGTCTGATGTTTGCTTTTAAATTTCGAAATGAATAACAGTAACATTCAGCTGCGTTCAATGGTAAAATTAATGTTTGATGTTTGCTTTGACGTTCGGAAATGAGTAACAATAACATTCAACTCCTTACGATGATAAAATAAATGCTGGATGTTTGCTTTTACGTTCGAAAGTAAATGGCAATAACATTCAGCTCCGGAAGATGCTAAAATACATCTCGAATGATTTCTTTTACGTTTGGCATGTTTGGAAGTGAATAGCAGTAACATTCTGCCCCATATGATGCTGAAAAAAAATATTGGATATTTGCTATTACATTTCGAAATGAATAACAGTGACATTCAGCTACGTTTGATGGTAAAATAAACGTCTGATGTCAGCTTCGACGTTCAAAAATGAAAAGCAGTAACATTCGGCTCCGTACGATGATAAAATAATTGTCAGATGATTCATTTCACTTTCGGAAATGGACAGCAGTAACATTCGGCTCCGTACGATGATAAAATAAATGTTGTATGTTTGAAATGAATAACGGTAATATTCTGCTTCTTACGATGCAAAAATAAATGACAGATTGTTGCTTTTACATTTGGAAATGATTAACGGTATTAATCCGCTCAGTTAGATGCTGAAACAAATAGCGGATGTTTGCTTTCACGTTTGGAAATGGATAAGGATAGCATTCAGCTCCGTAAGATGCTAAAATGAATGTCGGTTGTTTGCTTTTACATTTAAAAATGATTAACGGTAATATTCGGCTCCGTAAGGTGCTAACAGACTAATAAATGTTGGATGATTGCTTTTACAATAAGAAATGAATAACGGTAACTTTCGGCTCTTTACAATGCTAAAACAAATGTCAGATGCTAACAAATATCGGCAAATGCTCCCACTTTTTCATTTCAAACGTAAGTTTTGACCTCCAAAATGTATAGGCATCAACATTTTTAACAATCTATACGCCTATTTGCTAAATCTTAAAACACAGAATAAGATGATTGGATTTTCTATTCATTTGTTTTGGACATGGGCATCTGTATCACTTTAATAATGCTTAATATTCATTTTTCTATGTTTAGTTGGACCGATTTAGTTTTTCTAATGTTTTTCTCCATTTTTTTTTTTTTTTTGTGTCGCCAGATTTTACTTTCGAGTAAATTCGACCACCAAAAAATAAAAATCAGTGATACTGGTGGCCCGATAAAAGTTAGTGTGGAGCCCTGTCTATTCTATTCTTTATTATGCTCGGCCTATACTTCCACATCATATTCCACAATATTTTCATAATCGCATTGCTGAAAAAAACAAACAATCAGTGCTTGCGTTCTCGGGGAAGAATAAATGAAACGTATCAATGGACTTCGTGAAAGGCAAAAAAAAAAGTTAAAAAAAGGCACTACGCAGGAGATTGATGTTTGGACAGTGGACCATGATTAATGCCAAAGATATAACTGTCAACACCTACGCAGGTGCGCCACGACGGTTAAGAAATCTACGCGCACGGTATGACTATCATGATCAAGAATTAAAACACAGTGGATAAAGAAAAAAAAAGATGATGGGGCAGAGCGAAGTGCTATCGTAAGCACTCCATTGGCAAAAGTGCTATGTGCATACCGTGTACGTATGTAGGTAGGTGTTGGGGATTTTTCTTGTCAGCTGTGTACCGGGTATTTTTTTGGGTGTGCGATTGTTCTGGTCGGGAATACAGTCGAGTGTGAAAAGATTTGTGACATGTCTTCTTCGCTGTCCACGCGCGCTTAATCGGAGATGCTGATTTTGTGATGTTTGCAATTTCGATTCGAGCTACATGCTGGGAAAAACAATAAGTTAATTAAGATCGGGACAGTAGATTTCACTTCGAGGTAACCAAACTTCGAGTTATTTTCTTCGAGCTACGCGAATTTTAATACACGGAAACTCCATAGGAACAATCGGGACTTTCATTTTGCCCCCGAGGTAAGTGATATTTGGCTTATCCGACGTCGAGGTATCCGAAGTTGACTGTGTATATATGTAGTGTGAGACTTGTATCTTCAGCTGCTAAACCCCTGGGCTGTCGCATCTTAGTAGTGTGTGTAACGAGAGTAATGAAGAGGCGGTAGACGTAGCTTTTAATCCTCACAATTGATTTTACTTCGAGCTTTCCGGCCCTGCCCTTCATCAAGACTGAGGACAAATCGGACAAAATACAGAACATGGATATCATATACAAAAGATAATGATGATCAAGACAATAGTGAAAATAATAACGACAATGATAGAGGCAGAGACGGCAGAAAATAAATATACTAATGGGAGTGTATATATGCGTCAATCTTACATAATATAACATACATACATACAATCACAAACAGGCATTACAAATACGTATGACTAAACATCTGCGCACACACATAATAGATACAAATTTGTACGCACAAACACATTTGTAAATCTTAAATAAATAAAATTTTATTGCTGTCACTGTGTTTAGTTGTCCGTCAGCCCACCCCCGTTTTCATTTTCTCCTATACCACCAGAATGTTTCGGTTCCCCACAACCGGCTGCCAATTGACTGCCAATATGTAACCAGGCCAAATGTGAACTGTGCATCCCACATCGTACGTATTTATAGATTTTGTTCTTCCCTTCCTGTAACCTTGAATGCTGTCAAACACATAATTTTACACTTATTTCTGGCTAAGAACGCTACCTATGTGCTCTGCTCTTCGTTGTTGTTTTTTTATGCCTATGTTCCGTTTATTTATACATACACTCCTTAACTTAATTATTATTAGGATTTTATCAATTGCCGTTATTGTTTATATGGTTGCCTGTCTTCATATATGTGAGAAGATTTACAAATGTGTTTGTGCGTACAAATTCATATCTATATAAACATGTGTGTGCGCAGATGTTTAGTCATACGTATTTGTTTTATGCTTATATGTACATTGTATGTATGCCTGTTTGTGATTGTATGTTTGTTGTATTATGTAAGATTGACGCATATATACACTCCCATTAGTATATTTATTTTCTGCCGTCTCTGCCTCTATCATTGTCGTTATTATTTTCACTATTGTCTTGATCATCATTATCTTTTGTATATGATATCCATGTTCTGTATTTTGTCCAATTTGTCCTCAGTCTTGATAAAGGGCAGAGCCCGAAAGCTCGGAGTAAAATCAATTGTGAGGATTAAAAGCTACGTCTACCGCCTCTTCATTACTCTCGTTTTATATATATATATATATATATATATATATATATATATATATATATATATATATATACATACATACATATATATATATATATATATATATATATATATATATATACATATATATATGTTGATTAGGTAGTCCACGTGTTGGCAAGATAAAAAGATAAGTAACAAAACTGGAACAAAGTTCATGCTGTATCACCAACGGTTTATTTCTGCACACAAATTTTCGAGCGTCTCGCCGCCCTTTCTCAAGTGTTGATACTGAGAGAACAATAACAAAATTAAGCCATAACAATATATTGAAACCGTGTTACCAAACACAATCATCCGCACAAGGAGCTTCCAGGGACAGGGCATGAACATAGATCTATCATGGCTCACGCACTACACTTTTTACAAGTAGATGCGCCGCTTACTGTTGTATATTCCCCCATTTACCCCGCTGCAATGAGTCTTATCACTATGAGTACAACTTGAGTAATATAATGCTGAATATACAAAAACACGCTCTCTTTTTACTTGGAACCAGTTTTGTTTTCACTCCGAGACGTATTGTGACGTATCTGTTTAATTACATATAATTGATTTTCACATACAGTGTATTTCATAGTCATGCTAGTCTCAGATTCTGTATCAGTCGTGCCAGGTTTTTTAATGTATGCTTTATATTCATTGTCATTTCCTTATGACGTAACATTGCACTGTTGCCAGGATGCGCGCTGGGTGCATAGGATGCCTAGCATTGATGCGTTAAAGCGCGCATCCTTGGTAACACGGTTGCAATATTGTTATGGCTTAATTTTGTTATTGTTCTCTCAGTATCAACACTTGAGAAAGGGCGGCGAGGTGCTCGAAAATTTGTGTGCAGAAATAAACCGTTGGTGATACAGCATGAACTTTGTTCCAGTTTTGTTACTTTTATATATATATTATTTAAGACTAACATATCCGTATCTATAGAGACCAGCTTCTTTGTGTGCTTCAACAGAAACTAGAGTTTGTGACATTATGCATCTAGTACATGTATCTCTTCCCTTTTTACACAAACGACGAAAGAAAATACAGTGGACTCCCTTTATAATGAAGTCGTCGGGACCGGCAGTTTTCTTTCATTATATCGAAATTTCGTTATAACCGAATAAATTTATAAACAATAGAAATACATAGAGCGGATAATGTCGCGGCCTGAATTTTTACTTCTTTGTAACCGGAATTTCTTTATAACCATGTTTGTTATAACAGGAGTGCACTGTATTTTATTGAAAAAAATCAAATTGCAATGACAGGTGCTGCCCCTTATGAGACTTTGGAGACCACAAAGTTTACATTGTTCAAATAACTAAATCTTGCTTGATAGATGCCTACACACATGTGGAACTTCAGACTATTGATACACATGAAGCTCCTCTTGCAGATTTTAAATTGTTATGTGAACATACATGTATATTTGTTACAAACAACATTTTCTTCTGAATTACTAAGTTCTTTTTGTGGGTCTACCTGTGTAAACATCATGGGGGATGAATTTTCTGCTTGCTTCCATTAGCAAGCATTCTATGCATTGTTACAACAGTTGTATCATCCACAAGACTGGAAATGTCTGAAAATCATAACCACAGACTCAGTCACACCTTTGAATACATATGACAAGGGAACATTTTCTTTTCTTTTGTGGCCCATTCAGGTAACCAAAATCATCAAATTTCATTTTACTGGAGGCCTGATAATTGACTTTGGTGGCCCCAACAATAAACAAAAACCATTTTAAAAATGTGTAATTCAATAAAACACTGAAATAATGATGTAAAGCATGCTAATCATGAAAACTGGCTGGTATGATAGTGCTTCAAACACAGTGTACTGTGAGTATTAAAGAAATTACAGGGAAAAAAAAAACCCACCTTAGAATGATTATAAACCAGGATAGTTAATGGGAAAATTGGCAGACATGATCATGGTTTCCACTGTAGCTCCATTATTTTTAACATTGGAAAATACCTCCAAGGGAGATGACTCAAGAAATGATAGAATATGAGTCTGTCACATACATTTTTCACTTGCCAAAGCAATGCTACACAATGGAGTGAATTAAATTTGCCTTTAACAAAAACAAACAAAACAAACACAAAAACAATCAAACAAAAAAGTTGTTGGAAAAGCAATACTATTCAAATGTGGCTTTTCCTGTCAGTGTCCAAGGTATTGTTATGGGGTGAAGGGTTCAATCCAACAATGGTGCATGTAGAGAACTTCCTATGCCTAAGCTGATAGTAAATGGCAGAGGAAGGCTTAAGCAGATGCTGGACATTACATTTTCCTCCAATCAGTATTCTATCAATGACTACATGATAACTCAAAGCATTACCTCATCAAAGTCCCCTCTGACAATGTGGACATCACTGGCTAGTGTCTTAAGGTAGTCCTGTGACTCCTTAGTGCAGAGATTGCCTGTACACAGGATGTGCTGGATCTTGCCAGGAACCAGGAGCTTCTTGAACTTTGCTGGCAAGCCACTTTTGCGATGTGGGATGTGAAGATCACCAAGGACAAGCACCAACTGAAAATTCACAAATGTAGGCATAATGAGTGCTTGTTAGTTCTTATAAGTTATTCAAAATCTGTAAAAAAAAAAAATAGGCTGAATGTGTGCTTCTTTACCAGCTCTAACAGACTTAACCCCATTGCCCTAATGCTACAATAGCAATTAGTTGTCTAGATTATAGATTAATTGTCATAGAATGAAGGATCTCACAACCTTTTCTCCGCTGTTAATGGGAAATTCCGTTTTGATATTACATTGTTTTGTATGAAAACAAGAAAATCAGACAAGATCAGTGAAATTTGGTGAAAAAGTCAGACACACACACACACACACACACACACAAAGTAATGAACTGATAAAGTTTAGAGAGTAAGAAAAAATTGGCAACTCTGTGCAATGTTTGTGTTGAGCAGCTTTCCACTTGTTTTACGTGCAAAATTTCACAAATTTAAATTTTTCTCAAATATTTTGCCACAGACAGAACTTTTCTGCTGCGGAGGATATGCAAAAACAAATTACTTTTAATATATATCAGCGTGCAAGAAGAAACAAGGAAAAGTAGAAATTACGCGGTGCGTAATAAATGTCCCCGCCGGAAGTAGCATTTTGTAGTAAATGTACAATACAGGTCAAAAATCAAGGTCAAAAGTCAAAGAAGTCAAAGGTCAAAATTCTGTGTAGAAGTTCAGAAGCCCTCACCTAGTGCTATCACATAAAGCAAACGGAATTGAAATCGGGTTAGAAATGGCGAAGGAGTAGCATTTTGTAGCAAAATGTACAATACAGGTAAAAAATCAAGGTCAAAGGTCAAAGAAGTCAAAGGTCAAAATTCTGTGTAGAAGTTTTAAAGCCCTCACCTAATGCCATCACATAGAGCAAACGGAATCGAAATCGGGTTAGAAATGGCGAAGGAGTAGCATTTTGTAGCAAAATGTACAATACACATCAAAAATCAAGGTCAAAGGTCAAAGAAGTCAAAGGTCAAAATTCTGTGTAGAAGTTTTGAAGCCCTCACCTAGTGCCATCACATAAAGCAAACAGAATCGAAATCGGGTTAGAAATGGCGAAGGAGTAGCATTTTGTAGCCAATGTACAATATAGGTCAAAAATCAAGGTCAAAGGTCAAAGAAGTCAAAGGTCAAAATTCTGTGTAGAAGTTTTGAAGCCCTCACCTAGTGCCATCACATAAAGCAAACGGAATCGAAATCAGGTTAGAAATGGCGAAGGAGTAGCATTTTGAAGCAAAATGTACAATATAGGTCAAAGGTCAAGGTCAAAGGTCACAACTGAAATTCTGTGTAGAAGTTTCAAAGCTCCCATGTAGTGCTATCATGTAAAGCAAACAGAATCAAAATCGCCTCATAAATGATAGAGAAGTAGCAAATTGAACATTTTGATCACACACGGACGCACACACAGACGGACGGACAGACAGACGGACACACGGACACACACACGTACGGAGCCTGTTTCATAGTTCCCTGCTCGAACTCGTTCGGCGGGGACAAAAAGTGTGGATTGTTTTGAGCGACAACATAAGAGTTGACATCTAATATCAATACCATCCCATTTTAATACTGATTTGGTTCAAATTCATAATGCAGAGCATTTATTCATAGGCACATACTAAACAAGACATCCTAAAGTTACATCATTACTAAGGTAAGAGAGTATAAGGCCAAGTAAAAAGAAAGTAGTATCTCATTTGGTTCAGATTTTGGATAGAGATGATTGCCACATCGAAAATGCATTTCAAATCCATTTCATCCATTTAATGACATTATATTGGTCATTCAACTAGACAATTCATCGTGTTCATGTGCAGAGAGAGGGAAAGAGAAAGTAAGAGAGCGAGAGAGAGAGAGAAAGTGTAAACCAGGTGGCAATGTTATGTGTACTGTGCCATCGATGACTGAGATCTTAAACTATTTTGCATGTCAATAATTAGCTATGTGTAGGGAGACTCAGAGAATAGCTCCAGTCCTGGAGTGTCCTGTAGATGTTGTTCAAAGTTTTTTTTTTTCTTTTTTAATGAAATGCCTGAGATGCTTTGGAACTGAGTGTCTTAGCAGAGTGTGCAGTTTACCATAGAATTTAGACTTCTCATGGCAGATATCACTTAGACCCCATTTACAGTGAGCGAAAAGGCCGGGCTTGGCCGCGGCCGAGCCCGGCCTTCATTTCAGTGTAAACGCGCAAAAGGCCAAATGCGGGGCCAAAACTGGCCGCGCATTTGGCCACGCTCTAGAAGTGGTCTCGGTAGCACCACTACGGCAAAATATTGAAAGGTTTGAATTAAAAGCTCGGGCCGAGCCCGGCAGTGTAAACGGACAAAATTGCGGGGCTCAGCCCCGCAATTGAGGCCGGGCTCGGCCGCGGCTCAGCCCAGCCCCACACTGTAAACAGGGTCCTAGACTTCGTTGGGAGCACACATGTGCTAGTTCGGTGGCAAGAAAAACACCCGCCACACCCAGACACCATTTGGCATGGTGTTTTAAACAGGGCACATTTTCGTTGACGGCCAGGAGCCGCATCTCTTCAGCCTCTGGGAGATTTGTGCATCAGACAGGGCAAAGTGACAGTTTAGCTTATTTTACACCGGTCATCGGTAAGTTGAAATTACAGTTTGCCGATTTTGATGTGCTGCTTAAAGATATGAATTGTGGTTGTGTACAGTTTCTGATAATGAAGCGGAAAATTGGATAACTGAATCCCAATTGATGTGGAAAATTGCATGCGCCGTTTATCTATATTTACTGCAGCACTTAACTCTTTGAAATACTGGGATAGTAACACAGGTCACAATCCTCACTCTGATGTCATAATTTTAAGCCGGCCAAGCCTATTAGTAATATTTTGTAGATATACATGTAGTCTATTGGCATATGTTGAAATTTAAATTATGTGTAGATGGTGCTGAGGTCAAGTTTATTCCCAGGCAGAATTCACAGAAGAGAGACTGTCTTTCCCCCTCACTAGGGAGAGCCTCTAGATGCCACTGACTGTGAATGCAGGTTCCTCGCAACACTTTGAAGTCGGAACAGGAAGAGCACGTTCCATCATGCAGGCTTTGAAGTCCCACGTCCACGGACGTCTATACACAAGGTTAGCTTACCAGAAGTGAAAATTTTTGACACTTGATTTGTGACTTTGTGGATGACACAAGTGAGAGATGAACCGGATGGTGCATGACGCACCTGTACGAACGATGCGGAATGTTGTGAAGTCACCAGAATATGATATAATACTGTCAGGACGTGGTCGGTAAATATAATTTAAACACAACTGAAATCTTGTAGCTGCATTGTGGGTTAGTACAGAACCCAATGACAGTGGAGACAGTATTCCTACAGTGAATGAAGAGTTATAATGGTCATACATACGGAATTATCATTTTTGAGGATCAGCACGACAAGTGATTGAGTAGTTAAGGAAGAGTATAGCTCTGCACTTTTACCCCCATCTCACTAGATGGCGATTCCGTTATGATCATCAAAAATCGACAAAGCGCGGCGGATCGTGGCTTTAAAGCTTTAAATCTTCTCCATTGTATCTTGAGCAGTTCAGAAGCGTGGAGGGTCGCCACCATCGCCATGGTCTGCGACCTCGCTACGGAAGTTTTGAACATGTCCAAAACTTCCGTAGTGAGGTCGCCGTGGTTTTAGAGCATATAAAATTGCCTCACAAGCGCATTAAAAGTGCCACATTCGTAGCTCTGACGGGATAGCAACGCGTAAAGCGTAACTCAAGCTCATCGAAAGCGGCCCCCATTGCCCATGAAAATTACCATTTTTACAGTATTACGTAACAGGAACCAACTATGAACGAAAGAAAGCGATGCACCAGTATACCATTGCAAGTCAATGAAAGTAAATTAAGTTGTAATCTTTTCAAATATATCTTCATAAAATTGTATCATTGAAGGATATGATTTGTAGTTTGCTCGTAAGCCGGTTCTTTAATATTATATACACATTTTGCCCTTTTAATTGAATGGATGACTTAATTAAATGCAATTTCACATCAGGTTCTGACTGGTGTGTTCTAGAATGCTAACATGTAAGGGTGAAACCATATTCCGCGTATCCATGTTGGTTTGACACTGACATCTGACTGAAGAAATTCAATCATGAAACCCATTTTACACCCCGATCGCTTGAGATCGTAGCATGTGCCCGACGTAACGTATCACTGTTGTAGTGAGGTCTTGATAAGCGTACGAATGTCGCAATACAGTCGGTTCAATCGCAGAAGCAGCGCATCTTGTCAGCCTGGAAATGCAGCAACAACGTGGCAGAGTCGTATTATCATCGTGGCGCTATCTCCTACAGCGCAATCGCCTCAGAGGCCCAAAATGGAGACGGATGGCGATCACGCCACGATATGTTAAATCGTCACAAATCGCCACGGTCGCCTTCCTAGTGAGATGGGGGCCTTAATAGTGGATTACGGCACTAACGGTGGAGAAGTAAATAAGGCGACAAATTGAAATTTTGCAAGTGAAACCGGATCAAACCAGGATCCCATCCACGCTGATGTAGTTGTGGGACATAGGCAAAACAGTTAAACAAACTTTCTTTTGAAATCCAATTTGTTTTCCTTTTGTTTTTGTATGTGGTATTATAATTTAATTCACTTCACGCTGAAATTGAACTTTGTGCCTTCTGTTTGTCTCGACCTCCTGATTTCGGTTAAACCTTGTAAATAGCTCCACAAATTGTTTTAATACACTGTACATATGTTAACTGTGAATGGCACAAGTGTGACTGTTTTATGATTTACGTCTGCCCATGTGACAGTGATGCAAAAGGTCCTTAGTATTTGATACCTTACTATTTTTCTTATCTGAGGCTGTTGCATACATCAGCAATTGCTAGTGCAATTTTGCAGCACCTTCTATAATGATTTTCAATCATGCACAAACTAACCCTACAAATTTCACAACATACAACACTAGTATCTGAGTAAGTCAGGCAAAAGTTGAATTCAACAGCGCTGACTGTGTATGTGTATATCATACTCACATACCAACGGCTGCAATATAGGTATACCATGTGTGAATCGTACATGCCGGGACCGACTGCTTGTGATGAGTATACAGCGCAGAGATTACAATTCAAGTTATCAATTATTCCTAAATACAAATACCAAAGTGTGCGATGTCTTCTACCAGACTTTGGAGACTCATAAGACAGTATGAAACTACACTTTCTTTGTGAATTCCACTGTCTACCAGCCTTTGGGCACCTTTTGTGCAAGCTTCCCATGGCTTTCAGTGCAGACAGCACACAAGCCATGCAATAAACCTGCGTTATGTACAGAAATCTCAATTTAAAAAGAAAATTTCCTCCTGTGCATGCCCAAGCTTGCTCTGAAAATCCCCAGCCTGCGTGGCTTGAGCATTGTCTGTACTGGATGCAGCGGGACATTTTTATGAAAGGTGCCCTAAGGCTGGTGGACGACAGATTCATGAATAAAGTGAACTCGTAATAGTACAAAGTGATTAGTTTGACAAATGACAAATTTGAGTACCCACCTACTCTTTCAGTGTAAATGGTGATTTGGAATATAACATTTATATGCAAAAGATCGGGTTGGTTCTGATTTTATTTTTCTCTTCACGAATCTTTATAAAATGATGTCAGACTTCTGCTTCACAGGGCTGATTCATGCATGGAAAGGCGAGAGCCACAGAAAAAAGCACCGAAAATTTTGAGTCAGATCAGGTCAATAAGTGCTGAAGCCCTGCATTGAGCAAACCCGCTGGTACTCGTGTTTCGATGGGTCGCTGCACATCTGTTGGTTAAAACTTGATTTTTGTCAAAAAGCACCTGGACAGAATTTTTCCTCCTTTTCATCATGGAGACTGGATATGTGTGTGTAACAAAAAACATCACCGTGTGAACTTAGACAATTTATTTGTCAGATTAACCCCGAAGCGCTCCTTCTACAGTTATACTGTGGGAGCACCGAGTCAAGAGTGCTATCTCTGTACAATGAAAAAGAAACACAAATTTTCGCGCCTCTATAAGTGTTGTACTTGACCAGCAAAAGGCTTACTTTTGTGATATACATACATTTCTTACCTAATTCATACGATACGTTCACTTGTTCATTTCCACACTGAAGTCCCATATTGTCTTGAAAAGACATTTTGCTATGAGTTCATCTCCATTCTTTGGCTTTCGATGCATCCTTTGCGTCGCACTTTGCATATTGGCGATATGAATACGCATGAGAGTCGCGATGTTAGACTTTGAACAAGGCCCTTTCGCTGCACCCTGTGTAGTGGCGAGTGAAAGGGTTTGAGTGAAACGCACCAACATCGGCCACACCAGCAGAGAGCAATCGGGTGCCACACGATGTCGCACAGCAAGAGTGCCTGGTCAAAAGGCTACACTGCTACCGACTAGCGCAAGTGCAAAGGTTTCAAATCCGTCCTACTGAGCAGTTGCCGTTCTCGCAGATCCTGCTCTTTCCTGTTATCCATTGTGTTGATTCTTGTCTGTTGTCTACGGCTGGACCCATGACCACATTACTACATGACAATCAGTGTATCACTAAATTTCTGCGAATCTAACGCAGTTCTCCAGGACTGGAGGAAGTCAACAAAAGAGGAAGAAGAGATCCCCCCTGACCGAATCATTTAAAGTCATCGATTTCGACAGAAATCAGTTCGGGAAACCCACTCACAAGGGGGGCCCCTCCTTATAAGTAACCCGTCCCCCTTATAAGTAACCCCGTCCCCCTTATAAGTAACCCCCGGGGCACCCCTTATAAGGAGTCTCCACGCTTTTTTGCAATGCAACGCGAAAATGAAAGGACTGCGGCAATTCGCTTGATTATGTCCATAAAGCTTCACAAGTTTCCTAGTTACTCACGAAATTTGAGCAAAATCGGTTTGAGGCATCACATCTAAAATCATGGATTTAAATGCGATGTCAAACGACCCATGCGAATGCTGAAATGCGAGCGATTACTGGCGTGAGTGTCGCCAGGCGCGGCGGCGCGGCAATGCTTGAGTGCAGACCAAAGAGTATAGAGCGCACGATGCGTGCGCTTCTATACTCTTTGGTGCAGACGTGGCGACGGAGTACGTACTCGGTCGCCACGTCTGCACTCAAGCATTGCCGCGCCGCCGCGCCTGGCGACACTCACGCCAGTAATCGCTCGCATTTCAGCATTCGCATGGGTCGTTTGACATCGCATTTAAATCCATGATTTTAGATATGATGCCTCAAACCGATTTTGCTCAAATTTCGTGAGTAACTAGGAAACTTGTGAAGCTTTATGGACATAATCAAGCGAATTGCCGCAGTCCTTTCATTTTCGCGTTACATTGCAAAAAAGCGTGGAGACTCCTTACAAGGGGTGCCCCGGGGGTTACTTATAAGGGGGACGGGTTACTTATAAGGAGGGGCCCCCCTTGTGAGTGGGTTTCCCGAACTGAAATGGACTATTAGTGGAACCAAACATACCCCGTATCCTGTTGTCAATGATTAGACTACATCTGTATGTATTTACAAGTGTAAATTGACACATTTTTTAATATTCAAGTTGAAAATCAGATGTGAGATGGATGAGAAGTGAACAGGGGGCCTCATACAGTTGGTAAGCATCCCGGCCGGCCATGCTCATCAGGTGGAGGGATCCTTATGAGCGGGAGCACCCACCCCTAAAGGTTCCCCAGACTGATTAAAGTTGAAAGGGGACAACTTTGCACAACAGGGAATGACACTAGAACCAGACAGGGTTTGCCTTTGAACACTTTAATTCGGTCTTCGGTACCGAATCGTCAACATAGGTCCTCCGAGGACAATCGCCATCTTTTGTTGTTTTTTTCTTCACCCTCTCTCGGCGTATCTGTTACAACCGTTTACACATTATGTTCCCTTACAAAGTGACAGATAATCAGCAAGATGAATTGTGGTCACTCTCACAGAAGAAGAAGAAATGCAACCGGGGCCATTTTGAAATTTCATTCACTGATGAAAAGGCCCAATCAATGCCAATCAGGAGTCACTTCCCATAAAAAAGGCATAATAGACAGAAAAATCTGTCGGTCCAGAGGAATCTTTTATAGAATCTAAATCATTTTTTTACTTTTAAATTTTAGTTTTAATCTACAGTTCTTCTTCATGTTGTTCTTGTGCTCCGTGACCGTGTATAAAGAGGGGAATCCATGAAGCCAGACGTAGTCTCCACAGAACATATCCCCGAAGGCGATGACAAGATACAGATGCAGACCGATCTTTTATCCCATAACTTTAAAAAGTTTAAAGACAGAGCTAAGATTATAAGAAACATGCGAGTAATATCAAATTTACTATTAAATTAGACCTAATATTTTTAATAAATTTACTAATAAACTCCTGCTCGTGTTCTAATCATGCTAATCATGCTAGGCCTAATAAACAGATAAAGGGGAGTAAGCACACATGATGTTTATTAGCTGTTTTATTGATGAATGAAAGTGCCCCTGCCAGAAATATGCACCCTGCCGCAAACAGAGTTGTTATGGTGCTCAATGTTCATGATGTTACCATGCTGTTAGTTAGCCAGCAGCGTCGTCTACGCGTCTGGCACACACGGAGGCGTACAAACATAATTTTAAGCCTATGGGACTACATAATGAATTTATCTTCGTTCACAATAATGCACACAACACTTTTATAATGTGACACAATAATTACGTCGAGTTGAGAAACCTCGGTCTGAGAGACAATCAACACAAATAACATACTAATGGGACAACATAGCAATCATTCAAACTATAATACATTACCATTTTTATCAAGCGATTCTTGCACTAACGCGAACACCGGAAAAAGATTACTATTCTGCCTTCTGACATGTGACCTGCGCCGTGTTTACGCCCCGCAGTGGTAAAGGATCGAGGAAGAGTAAGCTTTACGTCTTCTTTGATTGGTCAAAGGGCATATGTCATTGAAAGCTAAGCCGCGCCGCGCCGCGCGCAATGCAAACAGAATACTAGTACAGTAGGTAACTTTAGTACTGTAAAGTGCAAGTGTACTCTGGTACTCTGATACGAAGATTGATTACTGCGTAACCTCATTCTCGATGAACGGCCATGAAGTGCATAATACCAGGGAGTAATGTCAAAGGTAATAGAAAGGCATCAGCCGATTTATCCACAAAATCTTCTGGCGTGTATGTTCTCTTGCAATCTAATCGCAAGATGGTTGGGAAATGACTGTAGTAGAATCTTGTCACATTTCAGTCCCACATGTTGCATTTCATGTTTGGATAAAGTAACCTAGACTAGGCCAAATTATCGTTCGCATTATTTCACTATGTAACGATAGATCTGGGCCCCGTTTCATAAAACTTGTTATCAGTGACAACTGCCTCACTTTTATGACAAATTTGCACTTAGCCAACCAGCTGCGAGGATTTCAGTAGCTTATTACAGCTATGACAACTTGTCACTGATAGCCTATACCTACAGCTAGGTTCTAACAATTACTAGGTTATGGTTAAGGATTCTGCTGTGTGTCCATTTGAGTGGGGGTGGGGTGATGACCAGCCAGAATGCTGCATGCTGGTCACAGTTAGTTAAGCCCAAGGTAGGCTGCACAATGCCATGCTAACATGTATATAACACTAACAGTTTGACAATGTCAATGTCGATGATGAGATGATCGTGATGATGATGATAGTGAGTTGTACTTGTATGTACATCTTTAATTTAGGAAGTCTAATTAAGTTTTCTCTATTTGTATTGCCCCATTTTAGAAGCAAAACATGATTTAGTTCTGATTTTGTGCAGGACAGGTATAAAGAGTTGGGTGTCCAACACATCGACACCCTGTCAATACTAGATCTACTACTGAATTTCTACTTAAAATATCTCCCAATTTGCCTGAAATTTTACTCACATGTAAAGAAATACTCTTAATTCACAAGCGCGCATTGAAAATGTGATTTGTGGTACATGCTCCAAGATAAATGCTTTGAACACATGGCCATGGGTTGTTATTTTGACACGCTCAGTAGCGCCGTATTTTGAAACCAACACCCTTACCCTCTATTGACAATACGTATGAAACGCACATATATGTTTTCCTATCATGCCTATGTGCATTTATAATCTACGGTATCATTGTTTTGCTGTTGATCTTGTTTATTATCAGGTTTTTCATTAATATTTGGACATCTTCAAATCCCCAGTGAAAAATGCAAGACCACTGCGTGTAGTCGCTTGCATATTAAAGTTCGTTCGTTACGCGCAGTGCTGTAAATAGAGGGGTGTCGGTTTCAATGTACAGTGTCGATGTGTTGGACACCTACTATACTCTGCAGTGCAGTACCACTATACAGACCAGTATTCAACATGTTATTTTGTCATGTGAACGAAGCCATTTATAAAACACTTTCTATAAAAAACGTCAATAGGTAAATTTTACTAAGATTGTAAGAGGAGGGGACACAAATCAAGTTCTGTGATATTGGATTTCAAATTGAGAAAGTTTGCAAGAAGTTAATGCATATGAATAACACCAGCCCTGTTGTCATCACTGTTTTGTACAATAAATGTCAAAGCTGCAATACCTTCCATTCATATATTCTTTCCTGACAGTATTTGGGCGGGCTGTCCATTGCCTCTCCAGAGTCGGGGATGATCTCTACATGGAACCACTGGACACAGGGGTATGAAATTTTAGGATTTTTTGTATTGTCTAATGGATGTTACAACAATACTTTTAATATTTACAGTTACTTGTCAAGACTATTTAGGTTACTATTATGTATTGATAAACTTCAAATTTTGCTTGACTGGGTTGTGTAATGTGAGATGATTCGTAAATGGATAAAGAAACAATCATATCAAAGTTTTGAAATTATACTAAAATTTAGTTGTGAACAAATGTCACCATGGTAGCAAACTGCTGCCAAAAATGTTGAATTATCTTTGTACTTGCTTCTGAAGAAACTGAGTTAATAAACTTATCATTCCGTTATTTGCTTTTTTTGATGTATTAGAAAAATGTTTGCAAATTGTTAAAATGATTGCCCTGAATCACAAAGGTGTTTTGGGGCCTAATTGAAGTCAGTAATTGAGCAATTTTTATTTGATGCATTTTTTTTTTTTTTGGCCATGTTAAGCGTGTTCACCCTTATCTAGATGAAAATTTGAAATATGGAAACTACAAATCACATGTTTATCTTCATCTAGATGAAAATGGAAACTTCAAATCACATTTTTTTTTTTTACATTTATTATTTTTTTTTTTGTGCATGGATCAGTACATTTTACTCACCTAAGGATGGCAGCCTTGTAAATAGGATTTGTGAGATTTGAAATCACATTTTCTTTGAATATAAATGTAAACTAAACAGTAGTGTCATGAAGACAACTTCTGTTAGAAGGAAATGCTTTTGATTTTGGGCTTCTTTGGTATTTTGATACTTAATTTTGTTCACACTTTGTAAGGTGAAATGGAAGTATTGCTATGTACTGCTGAAATTGTCATCAGATGTATCAGACATTGTAAACAGAAGGCAGAAATATGTGAGGTACTTATTTGGTTTGCTTGGGTTTCTAGTGTTCTCATTCAGTGACCCTAAGCATGGTAACTTCAGTCATTCATAAATTCCTGTAGCTGTTCGAGTAAACCAAAGTGTGTGCATCTGGTATGCATATAATTTGTGTGTGAGTAAGTGTGAGTGTGAGAGAGATAAGTTCTTATTTTATAGTTGCCTTATGAGGGAAAGGAGGACAGGAGTAAACATAGAATGCCTGAAAAACCCAACATATTAGTTTTGTTACTCACAGCATGTACTTATTTTTATCTAGATTACACTTTAATCATACTGATAAAGGTTGCAAATATTGTACACTGTTTGCAAGAATAATTACACTTTTCACAATTTTTGCACAATTTCTGTTCCAATCTCGATAGCTTGCACTTAGAGCTGTCAACTCTTCTCGGTCAGCCTACTCGTGTTTCCTGTTCAGTCCTAACTTCTTTCTACGTTTTGATGATGGCTCTGCCTCTGCTTCCCAGAGCTCACAGACAGGTGGTGAAACTACCCGCTGGCGAATCACTATGAAGGTTGGTTGGACCTTTTTGATTTACATGTATTATGTGTTTTGTGAGCAATAGCTATATTCCCAAAGAAAGCCATCTACACCTTAGTGGATTTTATGGTAATAATCTTCTCTTTTACTACCTATAGAAACTCAATGATCTTCATTACAGGGGATCACAAATAGTCTGCACATTTAATTACAAATGGGAACTTGAGAATTCTTTTGTGTTCGTTTATGTTATTTGTCAGGACAAATCAGAGATGTTGTTGTTTTTGTGTCTGTGTGATACCTACCCATTTATTAATTTGAATTCTGTGCCTATGATACAAACTTCACTACATGTGAATGAGTTATCAAAGTTTATCAATATCATCAGTTCACCTGTGGAATCTACTAGTTCATGACATACCAGTGCATTCATTTTTCATTATTTCTTGTTCTATACATTATTTTTATTGTTAGACTTCTTGTCAGCGTATTGTTTGTAAATTTATGTTTTCTTCCGTATAGTTTTTTATTTTTTTATTATATAGTTTTTTATTTTTTTTATTATATAGTTTTTTATTTTTTTTTTATTCAGCCCTCTATTCAGCTAAGACTCTGTAATACTTACACTCTCATAAACTTCTCTTTACACCTTTCATTTTCAAAGCCCTTAGACAGAGTGCTACATAACTTCCTTTCTTACTTCTTCTTTTTTTTTTTCACCACTTACCCGGTTGGGCAAGCAGATTTTCAAGTTATTGCACAACATTTGCAACGTTTTTGTGTCTGTGTGATACCTACCCCTTTATTGATTTGAATTCTGTGCCTATGATACAAACTTCACTACATGTGAACGAGTTATCAAAGTTTATCAATATTATCAGTTCACCTTTGGAATCTACTAGTTCATGACATACCCGTACATTCATTTTTCATTATTTCTTGTTCTATACATTATTTTTATTGTGAGACTTCTTGTCAGCACATAATTTTTGTCAAATAGGTGTACGGCCAGTGTCAAAAAAATGAGGAGCAGAACTTGCTGTTCCGGCAAAACCATTATTGTGCCCCAAGTCTTCTAGGTGGTCATGCAGATAAATGTGATCTCCCAATTGACAAATCCAGTAAAAGTCTTGAAATGTCACCTTCATAACAAACTATGGTAATTGCCAAATGATGAATTCCCAACAGCACTTTAATTGATTTCTATTTCAACTCTTATGTCATTTGTGATCAATCAAAGCCATTAAGACTGTCAAAAACACTTCTGTACCAACAATTTCATTTTATGTGTGTGTGTTTGGGTGTGAGTAATATTATCCAACACTGTTTACAATCATATGCATATATTTGGATAACTGTAATTTTACAATATAAGTATTGATATGATAGTAATAATTTCCATTTACTGCATCAGCAAAGTATCTGTTGATATGCCCTATCATAGCTCATCTGAGTAAAGCAAGCAATATTCCAGTCACTCTTTGTCTGTTGTCTGTTGCTTGTCATCATAATCTGTCAATCGCGTATTGTTGGTAAATTTATGTTTTCTTCCGTATAGTTTTTTATCTTTTTATTATATAGTTTTTTTTTATTTTATTTTTATTTAGCCCTCTATTCAGCTAAGACTCTGTAATACTTACACTCTCATAAACTTCTCTTTACACCTTTCATTTTCAAAGCCCTTAGACAGAGTGCTACATAACTTCCTTTCTTACTTCTTCTTTTTTTTTTCACCACTTACCCGGTTGGGCAAGCAGATTTTCAAGTTATTGCACAACATTTGCCCAAACATGAATTTTCCTTGTCTGAAAAGATGATGCAGAAAACCATTTGTAAGTAAAGGGCCTGATAAAATACAATAATTTAATTGAACAGCACACATTGATTCACACATTTACAAGTGTAAACACAATTGGAGTAACAAACTTGGGTTCGTTCGATGGTTGGTGTTGCATTACATTGGGGTTTCTTCACACTGTAAGTGTTGGAAAGTTGCTGAAATGAAATTAAAGCACATCGCATTATTAAACAGTCATTATCTTTGGGCTTCTGTATGGTTGACTTCATGGGTTTGATGGAGGAAAAGTGAAAAAGGTGGCTTCTTGTATTGCCTTTCCATTTTCATAGGCTTTTCATTACTTATTCAATTTCACTTTTGTTTACCCTTCCAATCTGAGAGTATTGATGAATCCTTGCATCTTTCAAAGCCTTTCTGTTAGCCTGTCTAATTTACCCGTCTCCTTTGATTCCTTTTTTTTTAGCCTTCATCCATTGAAAGCATGTAATGCCTACAACCTCACTTTAATGAAGTACCTTATTCAAAGGGACTGATCTATTGATGTATGTACTTTTTTTTTTCATTGACTTTTCTCTTCCCGGCAGTCCTGCCTAGCAGTTTTTAAATCTCTGTACAGTCTGGAGAAAAATGTAGATCGTTGCAATATCAGCTTAGACACACAGGAATGCAGACTTGTCTTCCAGCTACACTGTAGACATGGTAAGAGAAGTTACTGAGATAAATGAAGCCCTATAGCTGTGGCAGCTTGTTTATATTCTACTGTATGTTGTAGGGAGTTAATTTTTGCAGTGACAATTTTCTAGATTATATCATTTCAGAACATATGAGAACAGTGGTGGGCTGCTGCATTCTATCAGTTGCACCTAGAACTTTCTTGCAAGAGTACTGTTGTCATTGCCTGCCAAGGTAGATTTTATCATGCCCTGATCAAATAAAGTAAATTTGACATTGAGAAAGAGGAAATTTTGTATGCTGCAGATGTGATTACTTTCCTAATGCAGCAGCTGAAGTTGGTGAAGAGGAAGTGAGAGTTATATTAATTTGAATTTAAATTCTTTGGTCAAATGACGCACATAGGGATATTATGCTGAGAGCAGTTTGGTTGGAGACAATTGAAAGGATTGAAAGTTGTCAGCACACAAGAGTCTTCTATTGGCAGAACACAAGCAGTGACCAATTCATTGTTTCATCATTGTAGTGCAGTTGATATTGGAATATCCTGGACCATACATAGTTTAATTAATTCTAAACGCTCCTGTTGATCCAAATGTTTTATTATTCTTTACACTCTTTTGCTCAATGTGCAGGCATAGTGAAGACATATAATTTGGTGTATCAGGAAACGGAGACACTGCAAGCTGTGTTTTCAAAGGACCTGTGCCCAAACAGAATCAAAGCTCCTTCAAAGTAAGAGTCGCTGATAGTATTCATGCTGCTATGCTTGTGTCATTGTCTCTAATAAGGTCCATCATTGATTTGAGTGATTAGATCCTTGTAGGTTTAAATCTTGCATGCTAGATTCTTGGTAGATAGCAATGTACCTGATCAGAGCACATTAATACTGATATAACCTTTCGTTCTGCAGTTAATATGGAGCATCATTATTTTGTATGTAGGCTATATATGTACAGGTATCATTTAAGTTTGAATTCAGTCACCTTTGGCATTGAATTTGTTGGTGCCCTGTTACACAACATTAGATACATGACTTTGATGCGTCAATGTAATTTGTGGTTTTCCTAATTCAGCTGAGTGTTTACATGAAATTGCTACTGTGATAAAGTAATTTGTTTAATCATGAACCAAAATAGCACATGCAGAACACTCCAAGAGCTCTGATTGTGGATTCATTTGATATGCATGATAAATGTACATCATTTGACATTAATGTGAATACCAAGCACTTTCCTTTGAATGTAGCATTTGTCACTGCCAGCTCCCAGTTATTTTAACCCTAACTAGGCTGGGCTATTTAGGTAGATCATAGAGCCGGGGGGGGGGGGGCCCTCCAGATCTCGGCCGTCAACCGCGCGGTCGCGACGAAAATTGGCACACAGATTGCCTATGATGTAATCTAAAGTACTACGAAGTTAGATTTGATTTTAAAAAAATTATCATTCATGTTAAATTATGCTAATTTATGCATTATGATGCAATGAAATCAGACAATTTGGTATAAATCACTAAATAAAGCTCAAAATGGGCACTTTTTTGTGTAAATATTCTTTTTAGTGTCCTAAGCAAATATAAGAGAAAAAAATTGAGCCATCTGAAAAAATTTCTTAAGTATTTTATTGTTTTTTAAATTTCTTATGTATTTCTTTGTTTTTTCGACTTTATGTTTTTCATTGTTTTTTCGATGAAACTTGTCCACGACATTGTTCCGAACAAGAAAATATGTTATTAATTGATTTTAATCAATAAAACCCCAAAATAATCATGCTTTTATGAAATTTGACTGTAAGCACAGTTTCCATTGAAATTGTACACAAATTCACGTTTTTGAGCAATTTTTGGTCTGACATGCACATACATATTTATGCGAAACTTCGGAACCGCGCACCCGGGCATCGCAAATTTGGTGTCAAAAGATGCGGGAGACTCGACAGAAAAAAGTCATGAAACGTCACGGCGATAGCTTTCCGCGTTAGCGATACATCGCACGGAACGTCGAGGGGGGGGGGTACAAAAATGCATGCTCATCGCATTCCATTAAAGTGAATTGGCCAAAGTCTATAAACTGTCAAAGATGTGATTGCATTCTGAGTCAATAATTTATGATGTAGATTGGTCATTCGCTTTCTATGCCAAATCTCGTTGATTGTTCCCTATGACCTGTATATTTCTAACGAGTGTTAAATATGACGACCTGCTAGTATGCTTGAAAGAAGAAGAAATTTGAGATAAATGGCACTTGAAGAAAGTCCTGGCAAAGTTGCTACATAGGAAGAATGTTTCAAGTTTGATTGTCAGTTGATGACTTTACTTGATATGTTCTGGAAACCTTTCAGCTGTGTTGGTCATGTGCCCATAATGTCTATTTTTGTCAAAGTCCTTTCTACATTTGTTCAAGGAAAAGAACAACAAAAAGATCAACATTAACCCTGTGAAACTTTGATATATTCTGGCTTTGTTTTGTGTAGAAGAAAAAAAAAAAGATGAAGGGGTCATGATCAATGTCATGAGGAAACATGTATGGTGAAAAGTATAGCATTGTAAATTGCATAAAGTTGCACACTCATAGCCAAACATATGGAGAATATAATGAAACAATGTCTCAGTCAGGTGACCATTGTATTCAATTACCATGAGGAAGTTAGGAAACACTGTATTTGTAGATGATAACTGGCATTTAAGTGGTCATGAATTACTCAAGCTTTGATTACATTTTTAGAGTTTTGTTTCTTGCACATTGTTCACCGTGGTTGCAGAATGCAGATTTTGTCTTTATACTGGGATACATCTTCCCTGAATGATAGTTACAACTTATGCACACTTTTAAATATCTCTGCCCCTTTCCAGGTTATTGACAGAGGCCGTATCCAGCTTCCAGGCATCGCAAGAAGAGATCACGCTTATCGTCTCTCCTGTTCAGCTCAGCTTCAAGAACTATGTTGATGATGAGCCAGGTAACCATGTTTAATCTAGGTTTAGCCCATCGGTTCGGCCAGTGTGGTTCAGTCTTTTGATTTCCCCTTTCTGTGCCAATGTGTCAAATGTGCACAAATGTCACACAAACGTATCGACAGGAAACTTACGTGGCATGCGTAGGGTTAAGCCTCTGGTCTAGCACATTGGTTCTGCCAATGTTAATTACATTGCATAAACATGGTGCAGCGAAAAGAAGACAAGAGCGGAATATTCTCAGGAAATGTAATTAATATCTAAGAATAGTATTGTATGTCAGTTTAGTCAATGTGCACGTTTACTGTAGAAAATAGTTGCCAATGTCAAGAAAATTCATATGTGGTTTTTGCGTGAAACACAAGAAGGGATCTGTGCTCAAGTGATTTCAGAATCATGTAGTCAGTAACAACAGGTAACCAAATTTGATGACACAGTAATCTCCACGCTGAAAAATACTCTGAAAGTTCCAGCAAGAGGGCTTTGATATTGTCTTTTATTTATGTCATTGCTGAGTATTAAGGATTTGTGATCAGGTCTTAAATACAGTGATCTTCATTGGCTAGCAGAGAATAATTTTACATTGTGTCATTACAAAGCTGTAAAGTTAATGCAGTGAATAAAAGAACAAGAAACAAAGCAAAAATGGAATTGATAAGTGTGAGGTTTGAACACTTCAGTTTTCAGCTCAAGATTCTATTCTTTACAGTGTTTTCAATTATAGCTGTCTTTGAGTTTCGCCTAACCAACTAGAAAAACACTCAGAGAACAGAGACCTTCGCCAAGCAGCTCATTTCCCCTCATCACAAATGCTGAAAATTGCCCTTATTTCCCAATACAATAAAGAAGTCTAACTGTTGTGTCTAAATCTACCACATCTCATCAGCAGCTTACTACATGCTGCACCTCAAATAGGCGCAGCTTGAACTCTCTTGCTTGTTGGCCCTATTTGCCCATGATAATCCTTCAAAAATATCAGAAAATATCCTGAATCCAGGCAGTTTTCCTGATAACCACAAAAATTTAATCAGCTGTTTCTCGTGTCATTAACAATTTTTCCTGTAAGTTTCATCCAAATCCGTCACAATTTTTTTAGTTATTTTTCAAATAGACAAACAATCAGGGGTGGTATTCTGAGGTTGTAATTAAGTGTGTAATTAATGTCGTAATGAAGTCAAGAAGTTAATAGACCCATAATCATGGGCAAAATTGGTATTCTGAGGAATTAAGGTATGATTAAGTCCCCTATGATTATTATAGGTCCCTCCCATCTAATTGTTACTGTAAAAGTGGAAATTTTCGCAGTGTTGAAATTTTTGTGCATTTCGCGCAACCAGAAGCTAAATAAAAACACGCGAAAATTTTTGCGTGCCATATGACCCAGTAACTGATGTCTTGTTTCCGCAGAATGAAAAACATACAAAACTCTTCTTACCCAGCCAAATGCGAAAAATTAGTCGCGCGAAAGTATCCACTTTTACAGTATTCCATCCAATCAGACGCGTTGTTAAAGGCCAAAATGGTGACTACACGCACAAATATGCCCTCAATGCGCGCTCCTCCACACCCCCTGTAATTACAACCCAAGACCTCCGTGCGCACACTCCGGTATTTGAATACAACCCTCACATATGTATGCGAAGATCTCAATCTTTTTGTTCACACAAAATGACAAAATTCCTCGAAGATCGCCTACATTTCTTTTTTCTCTGAATTCTACGGATTCCATGGCAATAGCATTCAACCGCTCCTCAATTACCGAAGAGGGTAAGCATCGTTGTGGGTGAGAAAAAATGCTGTAATGCTTGATACAGCGGTAGTTAATGACACTCTTTGGTATCATTAAGTTTCCCATTAACTTTCACACTTAATCACACGCTCAGAATACCGATTTGTAATTGACTCTGTGATTAAGTCTTCTCAGAGGTGCACGCGCATTGATACGCGCAAGTGCGTAAGACTTTCCCGCCGAAACGCTTGTTGTCATGGTAGTTAATGAACCATCTACTTAATTAAGCTCTCAGAATACCGATTTGCTAATTAAGTGCTAATCAGACACTTAATAAGCCCTCAGAATACAGCCCCAGGCAAACAAACAAATAAACCAACACTGACAAAAAACATAAGCTCCTTGGCAGAGGTAATTATTGTGTGTGTGAATGTGTTTGTGTGTTGATAACTATGCTTGAAACAAGGCAAGTAGTGAAGAACAGCAGTATGCAAGTATGTGCAATTACTTCTATGGTCTGATTTTACTTTGACAGCAACACTCTGAATACCTGTAATGAAAAACAATCCAGCATATGTGCAGGTTCATGTCATCATCATGATCTTTAAATTGAGAGATGTGACAGAGACATTGTTTTGGTAAAAGAAAAGTTTACTAGGCAGTAAATAACATTGATGTGATCTTCACATTTTCTTCCATCGTAGACCCCAGCAAAGTTGTGCACTCTGAGCTTCAGCTTGTCCCGGAGGAGTTTGAGGAATATAGCATTGGTGTTGACACTTCTATTACATTTTGCCTGAAGGAGCTGCGGGTGAGATCAGCATTACAGTGTTGTACATTTATTTGTTTTAATTTCTGAACATTCCTGTCAAAACTTCACACTCATCCGATGCTGATTTCATCATTATTTTTAAACATTTTGTTTCCTCATCTTACATGACATTTTTTCAAACTCTGTTTTCATTGTATATTTGTTAATTAATAGTATGTATATAATGTGGGCCAATTATTGATTGAATATGAATGTATATGATATATTTTACAGTTTAATATTTACAGTAACATATAGATCACCATTCATGTATTGCTATGTTGAGCTTTGTGGACAATTATCACAGCAACTGCTGCTTTACTAGTATCAATCTAAAAAGCACAGTAGAGGATCAATTCTTGCAAACTACACTTGAATTTTCACCATTATCTGATAACGTTATGACTTTTCTCATTAATTTTCATCCTCACAGGCAATACTTTCATTTTCTGACTCAGCAGGACTCCCTATCACACTTTACTTTGAGACTACTGGGAAGTAAGTTGTTATGCCTGAATAGAATTATTGGCTGGCTTGGTACAGAAAAATGAAAATAAATGTTAGATAACTTTAGAAATTTACTTCAGTTAAGTTAAAAACTGATATCAATCATTTATGTGTCAACCACCATGTCTGCTTTTACTTCTTCTTTTTTTTAAGTTCAGGTAGCATGAGTTAGAATGTGATTAACGAGGTCATGAGAAACTAATGTTTGTGTTAGGATAATGCTGATTTTGTCTTCAAAACTGTTTCTGCCATAGGTTGTGAGCTCAGGCAATATATTCTGATATCCCCATCAAGACTATCCTTCATCATGTGAATGTTTGCATTTGAAATTGAACACCCTCTGTATGCAGAAGACAGGAATGTGGCTGTATAATTATAATTGAAGTGTTGTATATTATGTTTATCTTTAGTATTATGATGTCTTAATAAAAACTCCAGATGTCAATAAAATGTCAAGCGTTGAAGTACTTTCCATTGCAGAAATTAGTCATACCTTTGCAGTTTTATTCGTATGATAATTATACTTTTCAAGGGTTTCCTGTATGGTGTAATACACAGCAGCAAAATATATTCATAAAACTGAAAATTATGCATATATGTTGTTTGTTATGGCATGCCTTGCAGACCAATTGTATTCTGTCTGGAGAGTGACCAGACAGTTGAGGCCACATTTGTCCTGGCTACTCTGGCTGATGTGTCCAGCAGTCAAATGACCACCACAGCCTCCCAGCAGACTAGGCTGAGCCAGTCCACACAAGCCACTGTACAGCACAGAAAGCAGAACAGGGGCAAGGCTAATCAGAGGTTGTCAATCATCTCTCTCCTGTGTCTGTATCAGTATACCTGATAGATTAGATATGTAGAGATCTTTGATATACCGTATGCCCCCCCCCCAAAAAAAAAAAAAAAAAAAAAAAAAAAGAATTACAACGGGACCCTCAGCAACCTTTACTTTAAAAATACCGAATCAATCCATATACAAATTCAGGGTATGAAGCTATAACTTATAACCCACATCATACAGAAGACTCCATCTGATTTGCTTCAGTTGTCAAAGAGAAATGATTTTTGAAGAGCATGTCAGGAATCCCTTCCCTCCAAGTTCTGTCCATTGTGTTCACATATTAATATGCACAGTTTGAAAAACATCCAAGTGCTAAACTTGGAAGAAACAGATCCATGACATGTTTTACAGCAATCTACATTTCTCTATGACCACTTAACCAAATTGAATGGGGTTTTCTGCAAAATGTAGGTAAGGTGTTATACCTGAAATAGCATTTAGAAAGCTTTATCATTTTGAAAGTTGTTAGTGTGGAAATTTGATTGTAATTTTTTGGGCGGACATACTGTACAACCCCATCAGAATAGGTATTATGTGCAAATATTGGCAAATGCACATGACTGACGTGGCTGTTAATACATTTCCTCATGGTCATAACATTGTGGGTTTATCTGACTTTTAGCTAATTATTTGCTTATATAACACTGATTAAGGTGACAATATTTTGTTCAATAATATTTCAAGAAATCAAATTAGTCAATCAGTCAGTATCCATGTCTTTGTATTTTGCCTATGTTTCTGTCTTTTTTTAAAAGGACTGTTCAGTACATGTATGACAATTTTCTTTCAATGCGTGTAACTCATTGTAAGACATGTGTGCACTAAACACTTCCATAATGACAGATTCCAATATAAAGATGAGTTCTTTCTCCATTTATGTGGTTTTTGAATGTACAGTCTTTTGTTCACATACTACTATAGACTCTCACTTTGGCTCAGACACAGGGGAAGTTAATTCTGAGCCTAAGTTACTTTAAAGGGTGTGTACAGTTCTGGTGGAGGTGAGGATTTAGCTTTTAATGTTTTGCGAGATAATCAGAAACCACTCTATGAGATGTCAAGGAGCATGCAGTTCTAAGGGGTATCAAAAGTTTATTCAATGAAAATCGGTTTTGAAATGGCCGAGATATCAAAAAACAAGGTGAAACAAAGAGATGTTAATAAAGTTGTGGCATGTCGCCTTTTATTATTAGCACTTTTTTGGATATCTCAGCCATTTGAAAACCAATTTTCATCAAATAAACGTTGAATCCTTATTAAAATTACATGCTTTTTCATATATCATAAGAGGCTTTTCATTATCTCACTTAGGAATGTTCAAAACATGAATCCCCACCTCAACCAGTACTGTACAGTCCCTTTAAATGAAATTGCCACTTTGAATAGGTGATTTCAAATTTGAATGAGAGTAGAACAAAGTTTCTTGTATACCATATTTTTAGATCATGTGATTGTCAGGAAATTGTCTTTTGTGGTGCTAAAATAAAATCATAAGTGGCATTTTTGCTGAATTGTAATTAGTTGATATTGAAATTATGTTTTTATCATTTTTCATATGAGTTTTTTTCAACTTTCTCTTCCATTTTGCTTTGATTTTGCTGCTTTCACAAAAATGAGATGTTCAGAATTTCCTTTCAATCTACAAATTTTTACTGCATACTAATAGAAAAAAAAAATTGATAAAAAATGAAGCCAGAAGCGCCTTTTTCTACCCTCCTTTCCTTTGATAGATATAGAAAATCTCCTAGTCTTGGATTACCAATCGACAGAAGACCAATCTATTATCATGTAATTCTGTTATATTTTACATGTATCACCTAACTCCAGGTATGATGCCTCTAGACAGGGAAGAAATGTCGTGAGAGCAGATGGGGACACAAGGAGGATACCTAATGGAAATACAAATAGGTAAGTAGATTGTTGTTGTCATTGTTGCTTGTCAGAATTCTTGCTGCTAAGAACTTTAGCAATGATCATGAAATAATCATGAGGAGGTGTTAAAAGTAATCAACATCATATCATGTAAAGTGCTTTGAACCTCACAACATGATTAATGAACAGTATATAGGCCCTACCAAAATATAACTTGATTTTGAAAATGCATCATTCTGATGATGATGTAATGACAATCAATATTGTGTAAAGATGAGAATCAGTAACTTCTAAATTGTGGAAGAACTTTTCATTAAAAGTTCACAGTCCTCGTCTGCAAATCATATTGTACCTTTTGATTCATTGCCACATGCCAACATGCACATTTAAAGGTACTGTGTATCTTTGGGAGCAGTGATATTGATAATGTTCAAGATGTCACATTTAATTCATATGTGTAGGTCAGTTGTATCACAAAACATCCTACCATGCAATAAATTTGCAATAAAGCCTAAATGTGACCATGCACCACAAAACAAACAAAAAAGTCGCACCCCTTGATTTTATGTGAGGGCTCAAAAAAGGTGAAGTGGGTCAACCGAGTCAATCTTGAGTTTTTCATATTTTCTGAAAGAACTATCCTTCTTCTACATTATGTTTTAATTTGGGATCATAACATGAATGAGAAAGTGTTTTCAGCAGTTTTTCTACAACTCTTTTTGGGGAGAGTAGAATGATCAGGTATGTTTTAGAGGCCCATTTTCATTTCTTGAAATCCCTAGGACACTCTTCAATTTCAAGTCTGATAACTTTTGAAAGGATAACACTACTACTTTGAAAGTTGGCAGTACTCATGGACAGAATGTGTTGATAGAACATGCTCATTTTCTGCTTAATCTGATAATCCCTTATTGTTGTTGCTCTGTGGTTTACATCCTGTGTTTTGCCCCTTTCATCTCACAGCTAGCACTGCTTGATAAAGATTAAGCATGTGAATACACTCTGTACTTCAGAGCCTCTTTTTACAGTTCACACTTTTCCAGAGTGTGTGCTTTCTTTCCAGTATTTAAATAGGTTACAGGCGAGTTCATCTGAATTGAGTTATACAACTGTACATCATTTTAAAGCTTAGAGTCTGCTCTTTCAGAATCTGCCCTTCACTAAAAATCCATGTCTCAATAGATCAAATGTTCAGAGTATTCTTTTTTTTCCCCGTTGCCCATTATTTGGGCTCGGCACAAAGAAAAAAAAAAGTAATAATAATAATAATAATCATGCAAAAATATTGATGTGTACAATACCTGTGGTTTGTGTCATTTCTTCATTTGAAGTCTCTCAGATGACTTTTTACCTCGTGAAATTACTGCATAGCTATACAGGGAATAACTAGTAGCTGACAACTTGATTTTACCTTGTTGGCCTAAGGGCATAATTTACCATTTGCAGACAAAACAAAAACCCAGCATTAGTGCTTTAAAATAGTTCTAAAATGTGATTTAGGGATAGAAGCAACCACTGTAAAAATTTGAATCAGTATAATCGATGTTAAGAATTGTTAAATACACAAAATGTGAACAATAGTTATAATAAAAATGTTTCCAGACTAAACCGTTTACAGTTATGGTTTATTGAGAAAAATACTGATATCTCCTTATATTTTAGGCTTTATTGCAAAAATTTTATGTGGTAGGATGTTTTGTGATACAACAGACCTACACATATGCATCAAATGTGATATCTTGAAAAAAATTTAAATCACTGCTCCCAAAGGTAAACAGGACCTTTAATACCCATCAGGCAAATGTCTGATTGATTAAAGCATGATTTTAAAAAAAAGCAACATGCCTAGCAATAACATGACAAATTGATACCCATCATACCAACAGTGTAGCCCCTTCCAGTATTTGTACTACTATTCCTAAGGGCCTTGTTATTGTGTACTTTCATTGTGCTTCTCCTGATTCTAGGAATGTACCAGGTAGTCATCAGTTTATCATAATGTATTGACTTCAACTTTTCAGAAGCACTGTAGAAGAGGAGGAATTTCCAGATGACCTAATGATGGACTTGATGAACAGGCATGAGAAAATGTCCAAAGAACATGGCAGCGGTGAGTGATGGAAACCATTGATGACTGTATCATGCTACTGAGTTGATAGCTTCTGTTCCCATTTTTCTTCCATATGATCTAGTTTATAGCTACAAAATCATAAGTTGATTAAAGTGATTGTTTATCTGCTATCATGAAAACAACATTTGTGACCCGCTACAATAGGTTTCAAAAGTCAGGGGAGGTCGATTTTATGAAAATGACATGACGTTATTCCCTTACTCTTCTGCTGTAATTTCATGTATAACATGACTCATAAAAGCAGTCGGTTGCAGAGATATCGATGATTTTATGAGAGCATGTAGAGTGGTCTAGGAAATCAGCGTTTCAAGAAAACTACCTTCAAAGTTTTCCTTCTGACGCAATCATGATCATGGGTAGGTAAGACAGTTTTCACTTCTTGACAATAGAAGGTATATGCTCCTAGCAACCTCAGCGATGTTCATTCAAGCTTAGCCCCAGCAGTCTATGCACGACTAATCGGTAACCGGGATGACACGCACTGACCAATAAGATCACTCCATCATTGCTAGGGGCGAGTCTATCTGCGGCGCTAGATCCAAATCTTCAACATGTTTCTGTTCCGTTGAAAGTTGGAAAATCATGGCCCAGAAAAATGCCAATATCTTGTCTTTCCTTTAATCATTTAGCTTCGAAATTTTGGCAGACAATAGACGAAACATTAGAATACAAAATTATGTTCAAAACAGACATTTGATGGTTTTGACCGATTTAAATGATCTGACTTCAAATTTGATTGTCTCGGATCAGCCGTCGGCAACTTTCGGATCCTTTTGTTGTGGCAGGTGACATTTGTGCATCTGTTTAATCGGTTATTGAATATAATGTCTGAGATGTAGCCTTTCATTACCTTTTATGTCAATTTGTCGTTGGGAACAAACTTGATGTAAAAAGGGACCATTGGGTACAACTACTCCATACCTATCAATCTACTTACCATTTACATTCTTCTAAGCAAACTTACCGATGTATTTCCAAAACCCACAAAAGGGTTAGAAATCATTCCTTTTCAAACATTCCCCCAAAACTTGGAATTAACCCTCCATTATAGATAGACCATCCAATTCATTGCTTAAAGGGGAAGGCTAGTAACTGATCAGTGGGAATCAGTGGAAATGCTGGGAGATGATTGTTCCAATCCTTATGGGATTCATTCAAGATTTCATTGTATATCTATTGTTGTGTGAAAATGATTTGCTTCAGAACGGTCTCATATTCAAGTAATGTGCAGATTAATGCTCCGTCACTGACCAGGGACGCTAACCTGGAAGCATTAAACTGCACATTACTTGAATATGAGACCATTCTGAAGCAAATCATTTTCACACAACAATAGATATACAATGGACTCTTGAATGAATCCCATAAGGATTGGAACAATCATCTCCCAGCATTTCCACTTATTCCCACTGATCAGTTACTAGCCTTCCCCTTTAAGAAGCATTGAAAATCCCATCTTTTTCTTTAATGCTATTTAATACTTCATGATGTTGTGTCTGCATATTTTGTATATTCATTGTAAGTATATTATGTTTGATGTATTGTTATGTATGTAGGAAGCACTTTGTATGCTTTGAAAATGGCAGTTGTACAAATGTCATAATGTAATGCATTGTATTCATTTCCCATGACTTTTTGGTCATTTTCAGTTCCATACTTTCATATATAGACAAAATGAAAGTTTCCACAGGAGTTGTTATTACAAGAAGCATTTGCCTTTTAGCATGACAATTTGCCAAGAAGGAAAAAAAAGTTTTGTGACTCAGATAACATGAATCATGTGCACAGTTGTTATGAGGATATTGCAGAACTCAAAAATCTCATTCACATGGCTAGCAGCTGCTTGGACTTAGAACAAGCAACTCGGATTCTAACAGCGAGCCATATTGTTTTTGGTTCTTATGCTGTCTTATTCAGCTCTCACAAAAAAAAAAAAAAAAAAAGCTGTTTCATTGCACCAGACCCTCAGAAACTGGGGTGATGAATAGGCACCATGTGACCTTTGAAGCTGTAAAAAATATGAATATAGTTCCAATCATGTTTGTTGGTAGGCTTTCTTAGGTAGAAGTCTTGGTCTGTGCGGAGATGGCAAATGACAAGATTGCAAGCAGTCCATTGACTTTTACATCTGACGGACTAATTCCCCTCACTATTATGTGGAGTGAACACAGCAGGAGCACAGACAAATTTCTATTATTTGATATCCATTCAACTACACAAAGAAGTTTTGGAAAATCAGAATAGTGAAACACATTTTGATGTTCAATTTGCCACAGGGGACACAGCTGGCTCTTCCAGACTGGACCCACCTCAGCAGGCTTTCACTGCTGGCAATGATGCAGATGTCTCAGCCAGCCCAGTCATCCCATTTGACCCCACCCTCAGCCATAGATTTCAAAAGACATCAACTAGCATAGGTCACCACGGTGACAGGGACTGGCATGCACAACAAGGGCAGGCAAAGAGACATGAGGATGAGGAAGAGGGAGGACCATCCAGTCCCAATAGGACATTGTTAGCAAATTTGATTGATGTTGATGGGAGGGAAGATGAGAATGTAGAGGAGCCATTGATGCTGATGTCTGAGGAGAAAGATGGAGCAGGAGTGGACAGGGGTGACAGCATCAGGGAAGATCAAAAAAGTGACGACAATGATGATGGATTTGACTTTGTACCTGGTACTCCTCCAAGCAAAAAGGTGAGCCATCTTTTTCCTTTAAATTTTAATGGGCTATCAAGGAATAGGAATGCAATTTTGCTTTTAAACTTCAATATATCATATATCTGCAATCAATTATATTCTTTTTCCTGAGATCCCAAGATCTTCATGAGGTGTGATTGCTTGCAAGGAATCACAAGGATCGTGTTGTAAAGCTTTTTGTGAATAAACTGATATATACCCTGTATATATGTTTTTGTAAATGTGTAGATAAATCAAATTTCCCTGTGCTATTAACATTCATTCACAATATAACATCACACTCTTCTATCGCTCACTGTAAAGGGAATTTTTAAAATATCAATTCCTCATGGTTAGGACCTACATATGCAGTAATACTCTATGTTTGGAAGTTTCCAAGTTCTGAAAATGTTGGAAAGATATGAGATTAATGCATTAATGTGTGCAATTATGAATGCAGGTAAATAATCTTTGCAAAGGTCAATGCTCATAGTGATCAGAATGTGATAGAACCCTCACACAAATATCCTTTCAAGCATATCCTCATCCTGTCAAGCCTGTGCTTCTCTCACCTCCACAGTTCAAGTCCATGTTCTTCGGCCCCTCGCAGTCCCAGCAATCACAGAGCAGTACTCAGCGGAGTCGACCGCACCCATCTCAGGCCCAGCTAGGGAGTGGGTCTCTACTTGTCTTGGCTGAAGACAGTGACGAAGACTGAGATGACTCTTGTTTTTATCTTTATGTCCTGGACTTTCTGGATACCATCATGTTTTGGGCATTGTGTTCGCTGACATTATTTATTGTAGAATATTTCCTGTGGCTGATAAGATGGTTTGATCATAATGATGGGGTGAATATACTTGGTCTGGTAATCGTGTATCCTACGTGCCTGGAACAGGGGATCCCTGTCATAATGAGGTTGATAGGATGCCCTTTTTTGCTTCGGAAGCTCTCTCAGTTATAAGCCAACAAGATTTGTCTATGAATCAATTGTGTATGAGAGCAGCACATGCTTGTCAACATGTAGCAAGTTTAACTGCATCCCTCTCACATGTATGCAAAACTATCACAGGATGACGAGGTACATAATGTTCATCTTCGTAGGCTGAAAATTGAGCCACTCTTTGGGGATATATTTTGATGGACATTGTTGTACATACAGTAAACCTCGCTAAAGTCGACATCGCAGAAGTCGACACAATAAAAAAGTCCCGATTTTTGCCTTTGTTATTCCTTGAAAATTTCCTCGTCTTAGTCGACATTTATAAGTCAACAACTCGCGTAAGTCGACCTGATTTTTTAGTGCCAACTGAGCTGAAATACGTGTTAATTCCCTCGTCTAAGTTGACATAATTCTTCGCTCAATTTCACTCAAAATCTTATCACCATTCTCTGAAAAAGAATTGTTTTCCCGCTCCGATTCGCAGCTTTTCTACTCGGTAATTCGCTAGTGTACGGCGCGGTAGCATTCGCGCCATGCGTCCATTGTCTTGTATGCCAGAATAGAAAGGGCATACACTCATTTACACTGGAGTATTACGTGTAGTACCCAAGGCGGTTCACTTTACCCCTTTTCTCCCTCTCGTTATTCTCAAAACGCACAAATTTTGTACACCTATATGTCGCAATAGATATTCATTATCCGAACATGAAATAGGTGTTTTTGTTAATCCAAATATTCTAATGCTAATTATTCCGAAGCGGTATTAGAAACTTGGGCCCTTTCTAGAAAATCTATTAAAAAAGCAACTAATAATGCAACTCAAAAAATCAAATGCAGGTGTATCAAATCACACGCAACTTTTGCACTTAAACGCAAGTGCGTTGCTGAAAAGACTTGCGTTTGATAATCATATGAAACTAGAAAATAATTGTACAAACCTGAAACTCAATTGCGTTTAAACGCAACTCTAAAAATTAAATGCAAGTCCATCAAATCACACGCAACGCTGTATTCAAACGCAAGAGCGTTGCAGAGAAGACTTGCGGTTTTCGTATGAAACTAGAAACTGCATTTAAAAGCATCTCTATACATCTACGGAAGTACGTTATTGTTGAAAAGACTTGCATTTCTTTTTTATTTTGTAAGCAAAATAAAAAATTACACGCAAATCTGAAAATCAAATGCAAGTCCATCAAATCACACGGAACACTGAAAAGACTTGCATTTGATAATCATACGAAACTAGAAAACTGGAGGAAACTTAAACTCAATTTTGTGTAAACGCAACTCTAAAAATCAAATGCAAGTCCATCAAATCACACGGAACACTGAAAAGACTTGCGTTTGATAATCATACGAAACTAGAAAATTGTAGGGAACTTTTTTAAAATTCAACTGCGCTTAAACGCAGTTGAATTTTAATTATTAAACTGCGCTTAAACGCAGTTGAATTTTAATTAACGCAGTTAATTTTAATTAATTTTAATTAAACGCAGTTTAATTAATTTTATTAATTTTATTAATTTAATTTTATTAATTAAAATTTAATTAATTTTAATTAAACGCAGTTGAATTTTAATTAACGTTAATCTGAAAATCAAATGCAAGTCCATCAAATCACACGGAACACTGAAAAGACTTGCATTTGATAATCATACGAAACTAGAAAACTGGAGGAAACTTAAACTCAATTTTGTGTAAACGCAACTCTAAAAATCAAATGCAAGTCCATCAAATCACACGGAACACTGAAAAGACTTGCGTTTGATAATCATACGAAACTAGAAAATTGTAGGGAACTTTTTTAAAATTCAACTGCGCTTAAACGCAACTCTAAAAATCAAATGCAAGTCCATCAAATCACACGCAACGCTGTATTTAAACGCAAGAGCGTTGCAGAGAATTGCGGTTTTTGTACGAAACTATAAGAAACTGCGTTTAAACGCATCTCTAAACATCTACGGAAGTGTGTTATTGTTGAAAAGACTTCCATTAATTTTTTTATTTCGTAAGCAAAATCATAAATTAAACGCAACTCTGAAAATCAAATGCAAGTCCATCAAATCACACAGAACGCTGAAAAGACTTGTGTTTGATAATCATACAAAACTAGAAAATTGTAGGAAACTTAAACTCAATAGCGTTTAAATGCAAGTCCATCAAATCAAGCAACGTTATATTTAAAAAGCAAGAGCGTTGCAGAAAAGACTTGCGGTTTTTGTACGAAACTAGAAACTGCGTTTAAATGCATAAAAATTTACAGAAGTGCGTTATTGTTGAAAAGACTCGCATTATTTTTTAGTTCGTAACGGAACATTCGCCGTGACCGAACTTGGTCTGCACTAGCAGGGGAAAGACATCGCAACATTTACACGTTTCAAACTACCGAAACGCATGCTGCTTCCCGAAATGTCAATGATAAAATGGTAACAAATTATTGTTACAGTTCGCTATGCCGAAGGTTTAAATATCAGTTCAAAGTTAAATTAGTCCAACAGTGGAAAGAGGTTTGTTTTTACGAAGGTCAGGAGTCCAAAAGATGTCGTTTTGGGATGAACAAACTTTTCTTCTTCTTTTTATTTCAGACGGGCCCACGCCGTACAGAGCGATAATGTTGCGAATCGGAACACGAGATCAATTCATTTTCAGAATATGGCAATAGAAATTTAAGCAAAACAAATATGGTGACTTAGGGAAGGAAAATCACACATATTTCAACTCAGTCGGCACTGAAAAATTATCTCGACGGAATCATACGAAATCACACGCATATCTTCGCAGCAACGTACTTGAATTTAAATCACTAAGTTTAATGCAATTTGGGGAATTTGCATTTGATATTTCAACTCAAGTTCAAAACGTGAAGTGTCTAGAAACGGGCCCAGGTTTCCGATCCCGCTCTCTCAAAATATCTCTAGAGATTTGGGAATTGTGCGTTGTCGTTAACATAACCCGCGCAAGATTTATGCATGAACTAAAACATGATTGTTGCTGATGTCAGCTGGCATGTTTTGGCGGCAAAAGGAGTAAGATTTGGGTAGCGATCCGCATCGTGATCCAAATCTTACTCTGTACAGGGGAAATTAGTTTTCATTTATAAGTCGACAAAATGTCGACTAACGCGTAAGTCGACGTGTTTTGCTCAGTCCCGATTATGTCTACTTACGCGAGGTTGACTGTATAAAGAAAGTCAGAATGGGACTTAGCAAGTGTAGATATTTACATTGATCATCATATTGATACAACTTGCGCTTCAGGAGCAGCATTATACGTGTGACTGTGGTGGTTGCAGTGAATACTGCATGAAGACCATGAAGGCATTATAAATGGAACATTCTCTACTGATATATATGAGGATCTTCTTACTTTTGTCCTTGTACTTTTTTACTGTCCTGTTTTATAGATACATGTTCATGTGACCCCCAGCTACACACACAACAAACTTTCTCTCGGGAAACACATCCAACCATGCCTGCTCTTTGCACATGCTTGCACTGGGAAAATATAGCTACATTGAAAAGCAAAATGTACAGTCAGCACTCCATTGATGTAAGCTATTTGCACATGGTCTGCCATTTCCAGCCGAAAGCTCTTTAAGTTTAGGTCATTTTCGATCAGTGTTTAGGCTGTGGGTTGGGCCAAACTTGCGGCTGAATTTCATGTGTTGTCAAGTACTAAATCATATGCTACTGAAGAATGTTTCTTCAGACATGTAGTTTCCATTATTGGTAAATGTGTTATCAATACCCATGGCTACATTCTGTCTGACAATTATTGAACTTTCATTCTCCAGTATGATAAATTTTATACAAAGTTTCTACTTTTGTTGTAGTATTTGATGAATTTGATGAAAAAATATGTCCCATAATGCCTCTGTGCTGTCTTATAGAAGCAGCATTCCATTTATCTGAGTTCCAGCTAAATACAGGGGAATCCCGTTGTAACGGGATCGTCGGTTACGGGTGATTTTTCTCATTATATCCGGATTCTCGTTGTATCCGAACACTTGGGAAAATAACACGGTATGTAAACACGGTCCAGTAGAATTTTGTTACATGCATTAAATAATATGACGATGTCAGAACGATGAACAGAAAAACTGGAAATGCAACAGGAAAATGTGAGAACATTCTGGAGAAAATTAAAATTATAACAAAATATATAGATGCTGTCTATAGGCCCTATTTCTTTTTCTTGATGCTTGTTATCGAGTGTTTTAGATTTGACAATTCATATAATCATGTAGATTTGACCTGCCTTTTGTTATGCCCATGTTATTAATATTTACATCTGAGAAGAGGAAGATGAAGAAAAATTAATGCAACTATCAGAATGCCATAGCGCTGTCAATGCTGCATTTAGCATAACTCACGTGGATGAGAGCTGTGACTAACAGTCTGAAGTTACCTTTCATTTTATGACAAATTATTGATATAACTCACATGCATTATGGTGGAAGTTTATACATCACAATTTAAACTATTTTTTAAAAATTTCCTTCAAGGAAACTGTGCCCAATGTCCTATTTTTCCCTCGTTACTGCTGCACAGTGCGATTTGTGAAATGCATGCTTTACCCAGAAGAGCCGGAGCGCCATGTGCTTCCAGCTTGTTGCGATGCCTCAGGTTGAATACGTGCTTTGTGTCAATATTTTACCCGACGAGGAGATTGACTGGTGCCATTTATGAAAACAAAAACTATTATCCAGTAACTGTTGATCACAGAATTGACTGAAATAGTATTATTAATTCCTTTTTTTTTTTAGCATACAACCTCATTGTATTTAAATTTTGACATCTAATTCAAATTCTCTCATAATCAAAAGACACTCGAAAACAGTTTCTTTGTTGCAACCAGTTTTTCTTATCGCAAAGAAAAATTCTGATAAAACCTACAATTCGCTACATTCGCAAACATTCGCCACTCAAACGTAGATTCTCCCTTTATGTACTGTATATGTTTGCAGAAAGTTAACTTAACATTTCAGATAGGCCTACATAAATACACTGTTATTTTTTTTCTTCAACCAAAAGAGAACATTCATTTGAATGGTAGCGTTTGTCATAACATTTAGGCTTATTCTTTAGCGAAGATTATATACCTTCTAGATATTCTGATGCTGTTCCACCTCGGAAAAAGATTTCACGAACTTGTGGCGGGTGCTCCTTGATTACGTTCTGTTTGGCACTGACAGATGTTAGTCGCTGCCTGCATGCAACGATAATTCAGACAATTATATGGAGGAATGGACCTTTTCCAGCTTTAAAACAGTGCATGATTTTGCTCATTGTTTAGTTCGGTTAAAAAAAAATGTTATATCCGCACAATTTCGTCTTTGTTTTCCTTTGTTTTTAGGCCTTAAAATTATCTCGCTATAAAGGGAACTTCGAATTTCCATTGGCTAGCACACAAAGTCAGTTGGGACTGGACGATTTATCTCGTTATAAGCAGATTCTCGTTTTATCTGATCTCGTTATAACGGGATTCCCCTGTAGTAGAGACTGTGTCTGACTTAGTTCTTATATGCTTGCCTTGTTCGTGGTTTCTGATGATGACATTGTGTATTCAAGAGCTGAGGCAGTTCCAGCCAAGGATTTATAGCTCTAAGGCCAGGTATCATACATATTTAGATTTTTTTTTTTCAACCAAGAAGGACTTTGAAACACCCTGCTTGCATGCACTGTTTGCTGTTGATGGTTTTGATGTTATTTGAATCTTGAAATTCCACAGTCCAAGACTGTAGACTGTTGTTATGTAACACTTCTTGTATCATTACATTGCTTGCATTATGGTAATCTGTTGTTAGAAACAATGGGATGTGGACTGCATGATATGTTATTCAGAATTGAACGTCTTGTTTTTAGCTCACCTGAGCCAAAGGCTCAAGTGAGCTATTGCAATCGCCCTTCGTCCGGCGTGCGTCGTACGTCGTGCGTCGTCCGTCGTGCGTCGTGCGTAAACTTTTTACATTTTCATCTTCTTCTTAAAAACCCCGGACCGATTTTCATCAAACTTGGCAGGTAGCATCCCTAGGGGGTTAGGAACTCAATTTGTTAAAATGGGCACCATGCCCCACCCAGGGGGCCCCCAGGGGGGCCCAAACCCCCCAAAATTAAGGAATCTGTAAAAATCTTGTTCTCTAGAACCAGAAGTGATAGAGCTAAGTTAATACTATGAGTTAGTACATTGATGACTGTAGTTTCAAGTTTGTTCATGGCAGGATCAGGGGTGCCCCCCTTGGGACCCAGGGGAGGGGGTGGGGAGGGGTTCTAATGGGGCCTAAATTGTACATTTTCATCTTCTTCTTGAGAACCCCATGACCCATTTTCACCAAACTTGGCAGGTAGCATCCCTAGGGGGTTAGGAACTCAATTTGTTAAAATGGGCACCATGCCCCACCCAGGGGGCCCCCAGGGGGCCCAAACCCCCCAAAATTAAGGAATCTTTAAAAATGTTCTTCTCTAGAACCAGAAGTGATGGAGCTAAGTTAATACTATGAGTTGGTACATTTATGACTGTAGCCAAGTTTTGTTCATGGCAGAATCAGGGGTGCCCCCCTTGGGACCCAGGGGAGGGGGGGGGGGGGGGTAAGGAGCGGTCCTAATGGGGCCTAAATTGTACATTTTTATCTTCTTCTTTAGAACCCCATGACCCAGGGGAGGGGTGGTTTGGAAGGTCCAAATGGGGGCCTGAATTGTACATTTTCATCTTCTTCCTGAAAACCTCATGATGGATTTTCGTCAAACTTGGCAGGTAGCATCCCTAGGGGGTCAGGATCTAAATTTATCAAAATGGGCACCATGCCCCACCCAGAGGGCCCCAGGGGGCCCCAATCCCCAATAATTAAGGAATCTTAAAAAATTTTGGCCCTTATTGTACATTTTCATCTTCTACTTGAGAATGCCTGGTCAAATTTTGGTAGAGCTGTGAATAATTTAGATTAGTGACTGCGTGAAAGGTGAACTTGCGATACTCAGGTGAGCGCTAGACCAGCGGGTCTCTTGTTTTCTTAACCCAACTAAATCCAAGACATTTTGACCGACATTTCAAAATAGAATAACTCCATAAAATCCCAGAGCGGCTGCTCATCAGACCCTTAGGCTTGTGCACATAGTATAATGTTCCATGAACTGAATGTTAGTCACACTGCATGTTGCTTTCCAGAAAACACTTTTTATTGCCTCTGTAGATAATCATACAGTTGTACTTTCCAAGCTCTGAAACCTTGAAACATCATCATACAAAGTATCATGATTTTTATTTATGATTTGTGTAAACTTGGAGATGGAATAAAATCTTCAACTTTGATTCAACAAAAAATCACTGTAAAGAGTGTCATTTCAGTATCAGTATTTGTGTCAGCCAGAATATGTTCCACAAGTCACTCAGTGCCTGACTGCCATTGTGATATTCATTTGGCTTTTTGGAGGAAATCTTTCTATATATGTTTATACCAAGGGGGTAAATTGATAAATGTTACCTGCATTCCTAGAGGAAGGCCAGTTAAGACTCCAACATGGAATACTAAGACAGGCTCAAGGGAACTGGTATACCCATATCAAAGGAAATCATGATAAGACATAACAATACTGCATTGTTTTTGTTTCTTTCTTTCTTTTGCTGATGGAGAAAGATGATTTGACAACAGAATAAAGGGATAGGAAGTTGACATGTGTTACTATCAAAGAAAACCAATGGTCTTTAAATTAGTTTTACTTTGAGCAAAAGAGAAAATGCATCAGCTACAAACAACAAAGTAATCTTGAAACCCTTTGAAAATACATGTAAATGCAGTGGTACTCATTTGATTGAGAATGAATTATCCTTTCCTTGCTTTTAAAGTGTACATATGAATGCACATTTTCATGCTGCATGTACTAGATCATCGTCAATGTCACTTTCTCCATGCTTGCACATACAATGTATATGGGGCCCCTGAGGAAGTGATTATCTGCCAAAGTCTAGATAAATATGAAGGGAGCTGAAATATGATTCACTGCAGTGTATGTTGTTATAACAGGTGCCATATGAACAGGCAAGAGTTGTTACCTGTACCTTTCCTGAAAATGGTGCCACTTCCGCACTTGAAGGCAATATCTGTGTACCATTCAGGCTAAGATGCTGCTGCAATATCACTGTCTAAATTTGTCAAGTCTGTATCAAATTTATTGGTCCTGAGGGTTTACACAGGCGTTTATATACATGTATATGCTCAAATCTATGGTAACAAAGTTACTTATTTTATTCATATTCCTAGCAGTTCATACTTTTATACTCCCATTGTGAGGGTTTCATGGTACATGTAATTTGTTTCGCCAATCAAAAAAAAAAAAAAAAAAAAAAATAGGAGCATCGACAATGATTTAGTGTATGGTGGTCAGACAGAATGTCTGTAAAGACACCTGTCCTGACAGCACAGCTGTATCAGGAAAAAAGTCGGCATTGGGATGCTGCAAGAATAATTGGATGGACATGGAGAAGACGACTTTAAATGATATAGAACAGTTGTGATAGTTTATGACAAACATGGTTTGGCAGCTTCAGCCGGCAACTCTGCAGAAAGCAAAATAGTTTGTGTGGTGTGTGCAATGTTGTCAGCAGTCAAGAGTACAATGTAATTCTCTTTTAATAGCAGTAACTGGATCATGGAACTGCTCATTACAGAGCTGAGTCAACAGCTTCTCCCTGGAGACATTCCAATAGCAGGAACAACAAATAGCTTTAATTTGCTGAAAGCATAGATGCAAGAGCATGACTGAGTGTATTGTGATTGTGTGTATGCATGGGTGTACGTGTTTGTGTATACAGGGGTGTGTGCCTGTAATACAATTTGAAAATACAAATGCCCAAATTTTTAAGTTCCCCCTTTCCCAGAAAAGTTATATACAATTGTACATGTGAATATCATAATAAAAAAAAAAATGTCCCTTGCAGGGCTTCTTGTGAAGTGACAAGTCCTAGAATTAAGTATGCTGACTCAGTCAGACCGCAACGTCCTGAAAAGCCTTCGCATTTATCGTACGCGTATGCATGGACCTCGCGGACATGAATACGTAATGAGCTTGGAGACCACATTTTTAGAGTGTCTGTAAATCTAAACGACATTATCAATCTTCATGATTTATACATCGATAAAAAGCTGAAGAGTTGTACTTTGATGAAATTTGACCACTTAAAAGGTTATGACATATAAAATATACTGAACAAGGAAATTATATAACACAAAATTTGCATATTTTTCATTTTTCTTAAGGGGTACACTAGACCAACGAAATTAAGGTGGACCAAAATGGAAGAGGTATAAAATGAAAGAGGAAATATCATTCTATGAAAACATAATGACTTTATGTGGACTGATCCTATGAACGGGTTAGGTCGGCGAATAAATCATTGCGTTCTACAGTTAATTTTTGACGAGATTTCAGTTTGCCGCGAATACGCGTTTCTGATTGGTTAATTCCCTCTGAGTGGAGAGTTCAACGAACCTCGCGGCATGACAGTAAACGTGTACTCCACATAACAGTAATACACTGTGTGTAGATGACAGTGTAGGACCCTATGGTGTGTGTGTGTGCGCGCGCACAATGTATGTACACGCGCTCAGGTTCAGGCAACTACATGCAGCTAAGATCTCCACGTAAACAACAAGAACAACACTCCACTCTGATCGACAGCTCAACTTTGGCTTGAACTTTGTTTGCACAACTAGATAGAGTAGCGTGTATCAATAAATAGCATACAAATCAATAATAAAAGATCTAGCACTAAGTTTGCGCACATGAGTTCTTTGGGAATCTCTATTTGGTATTAGAATAATTATTCCTTATTAATCCACTGTATACATCGCTGAGTAATTTATCTTATGATACCCTGGGAGCGCATGATCATTCATCTATCTCAAATTGCCACACTATGATTTTTACTCGACGAGACTTTCAATTTTTATTGTTTTCTAAGCTAGGGACCAATTCAGTTCTTACTGTGCTATTATAACAAGTATATCTGAAACGTTGACTATCATTCATGTGGTGATTCAACCTATGAACGGGTCGGGTTGGCAATAAACAGAAAGCCTTGTTATAATCTGTCTCAGGGTCGTTTGGAAAATATCGATATAATGCAGAGATATTAATAATGGTATTATAAGCTCATTTTATGTAATGTAAGCATTAAAAGGTGTGATTTATTTCAAATATTCACAAACCATGTCAATTAGTCACGATAGTAGATCTTCATGTCGTCAATAAGTGAATCTCGTAGACCATGCACTTTGTCTCTGAATTATCTCGCAAAATCTCGGGTGCTGAGAAGGACATGCGCAAAAACCTGCGCGTACGATAAATTTTTGATTTGAGCTCATTAACAGCAGCGTTGCGGTCTGACTGGACTACTCAGTGATCATCTGATGTATGTAATCAGTGTATCTAATTAGGCGGTACGTTGTATAGCAGACATGATAATGTGAGGCAGCCATCCCCGGCCACATTTAAGGCACCAGACATATCCATTCATCAAGGCAAATGCTTATAGGAAGATGGACCACTATGACAGCACATCGTTTGCAATTCATATGATCATTTCTTTGTAATGCAGCTGCTGCTACCAGATAGGAAGATACATTGTTAGTAACAGTTTTATTTTTCAATCTATATCATTGAAGGACAGAAGAGAAGGGTATTCTGGCCTATGTGTGCCTGTTCTCATAGTTTGAGTGTATACATTGTATCGGTATATGTCGTCTTTTGTTCGCGAGTTGTATTCTTTAGCAGTTTGTTCAGGTCTGCTAGCCACAAAAATTGAGCATGTTTGAATTTTTTAGCCTCTAACAACATACTGCTCAATATTTTGTGAGAAACAGATTTTGGCCTAGAATTAGAGCATATATGGACTCTGTCAAATTTCATCACACACAAAAATGTAGGCCTATATGAATAATACAGCTGTATGGTGGTCACAAGTTTGCTTTACATGCTGTAGTGTGACAAGGCCGAAGTTTTCTTTGCTGCCGAACTTGTGGATCCAGAGTTTCTGGAGGATCTGTGTGTAATATTTGATCATCAAATGTCCCCCCCCCCCCCCTTGGTACTTCAGCTTTCAATGTTATTGAATTGACTCACTCTATCATCTATTTTACACATAAGTTTCTTCACAATCGTTACTCCAGAAGAAATCAAGGTACATGTACTTCCAAAAAATCAACAAAAAATGCCCAGTAAAGCAAGTTATGAGACACATTGTTTACATAAATCATTTGTAGTAATTAATCAAGTTTATGCCTTTATTTCACTTTTGTCATTTTGTGAAAACCTTACACAATCACAATACTTCTAATGACTATCTTTGAAGAAACTTCAGAACATAAATGTAGTGTTTTCGTATGGTTTGTGAAGACTGTATGGGAACAGTCAAATTTATGTGAAATTTTGACCATAAATTTGTACAATAAGGGGATGCATCAAGCTATCACAGAGAATCTCAAAGGGGATTTCAAACACTACATGCCACACTGTACTTTACCAGGAGAGTTCTCACAAAGTGAATGTGAAGAAATACCAGTATGCAGCAGAGCTTAATGAAACAGTAGAACATGAGATGAGGTGAAAAATCTTTTTATTGGCAATAAACAATATACATGTACATGATTCTTAAAAAGAATTTTCACAGTATAATATACACTATTAACCAATTATCCAACATAGGAGTAGGAAACCTTGAGTGATCTTGCTTTCAAAGCAGACAACACCTGTTGTGGCAAAGACATCAAATAATCAAACAAAATGTGAAATAGACTTTGCACAAGTTATGTTTTCTATTTTCCTTTCCTGTGTCCATCACCAACTACCTATACTTATATATCAAGTGGTTGAGAGCAGATTGGTACATAAAATATTATATTACTTGGTAATATAGGCAATAGGCAATACAATGGAGAAAGCAGTCCCAGAATATCAAGTTATTGTACCTTACCGGGTGCATCACAGTACAAAATGCCACTGGTAGACTTCTTTTTCTTGGGAAAATGATTTTTGCTGGCACACTCATATTAACAGAGAATACAATGTATATAAACACAAAATGACCAGTTTAACTGGAAGTGCAATCTTGCATCAAAATTGAGAAAACTGGCCTCGAGTCTAAGCTGATGTCCTTTGAGAATATTTCCCAGTACAAAATGAGATACACTGACGGGGCAAACTGCACTTTACTAAAATCCCATCTACATACTTATTAATAGTACGGAAGATGTTCATCATCGTGGTAGAAACTGCAGGAAATAAAGTTGATCTTTTGTACCACAAACGAGGTAAACACGCTTCGCGGGACAAAAGATCAACTTATTTCCTACGTACTTGTTCTCTTCCCGCATATATCCGAATTCCCCAAACCAGAAATTTAAGCATTCATGATCAGGAATTGGGGTTTGAGATTAGAGGTTGACTCTTATATTCTGGTTAACAGTTTGGATTAGGGTCACATCAAGGATGGGCAAGTAGACCCCCCCCCCCCCCCAACATAAAAAGCCGGTCAAATGAGGGTTAGAATTATGAGGTTAGAAATATTCACGGAAATGTTCTCTGTACACAATTTTCACTGATAACAGTATCCCTTAAACAGCAGAAATCAGAAATGGCAGACAGCAATGGGCCAACACTACATGATTATGTCATATCTAACTAAAACTGATGGTCAAATGGAAATAGATACTCTCCCAGGGATGTACCTTTTTTGTGGTTTATTTTTATTCATTTTTGTTTACTTCAGATGTCAGATGTTCAAACGAAGAATTACGCACAGATGTGTGCATTCTGAGCAGGAACCAGTGTGCCAGTGAATCATAACCCATCATACTCTGGAGGGTATGAGATAACATCCCCCTTTAGCTTTGCTCAATCTTGAGCAATTCTTCTCTGAGCCAACTGCTCAGTGTAAGCACCTGCCATTACCTTCTGGTGACATGCTGCAGTACTGATGGGTCTCAAACAGTATCACTTAACCTCACCATGTTGCAAGAATAAACAGAGAAATGCAGATAATAATATTCTGGTTATATATTGTAACTTTACAACAAACAATCTTTCAGTAAGGGAATATTGCATATATTGAAATACATTTAATGATTAATGGTCCCCTCAGGTAACATATAACCTGTTAAATTATTATGTCCCAAACAACCATCATTAAATGGGAAAGGGTACACTTGAAGCCCAGGCATATTTTGGAGACTCATAGGAGTGAATATGTGAAAACCATCTTGTGGAAGAAGAAATCTTATTGTTTCTTCGTGCAAGAAAGAGTCAGACAGAAAAACTGCTTAGGGATTCAGACATATAGTAACCATTCACATTATTTCTGTACACATATACTAAATTAGAATGATAAAAGTCCTATACACCCATATCTGTGTGATCATGTATTACACTTTGTTACGTTTATCTTAAGCAGATTTACAACTCTCCAGTTAACACAATAAAGAATATATTTTGAAATTTGAAGACTCCACAACAGAGAACAAAATTAAGTCAACTTGTCTACACATTGATTTCGTTAGGCAACTACAACAGGACTTGAAGTTTGCATACAAAACGACCCACATAGAGTACCGGTAAGTATTGCCAACAAGGAGTTTGTGTGACTGACATACTCGATGTGGTCGGGGTTTTCTAGCTCTCCAGCTACAATTATACATGTAGTGGTTATGAAGTGAGTCATATCCTACACTTTAGTACATAATGCTACACATGACTATAGGTTCAACCAGAATACTTTCCACACAGAGTGCAATCACTCTATATTGTAATATATTTTTTATTTTTATGACTAGACAAGTAGCCACATTGTCATACCATGCTTAGAAAGGTACACTCCAGTTCCACAGTATGTAAACATCCAGGCCGCAACAGGGTAGAATGAAATTTTGCTTTTTCATACGTTTGAAGTACGACTTAAATACTGTAACACACAGGTACATTTCTCAGTGATTTTATTTCCCCAAATTTAATGAGCTGACCGAAATCTGTGAAACTGAGAAGTCAGGTAAATATTGCCTCCTCTAACACAAAAGGGATAATACTTCTTTCTCATTCTGCCAATGTGGTCCTTGGTTGCAAATTCAACCTATTAGCAACATTTGTCTTATCAAGTTCCAGTTCACAAAATACAAATGCAAAATAAATGGCATAGCCTATACAGTACTCAAATAAAGAGGACAACCCCCCAACGGCAACATTTTATATGCAGTGACAAAGGGCAACAGATCATTACAAATTAGAAAAGGCAAACATTACAAGAGAATATTGCCAATGGAAAATACCTAAACATTCAAAGTCATCTGGAAGAGGCATCTTAGATGTATCTCTCAATTTGCCAGTGAAATAATCTGGTTTTCAAGCATATAATATCATTAGTTTCTTATTATCTTGTGAGGTTTGAGTTCTTCTGACTGCTGATAGCATACAAAGTTACTACACATTCTCAGAGACAAAGAAAAGAATAATTCCTTCATATGAATAAAATAAATGTCATGATTTATCTTTCTTTTCTAGAAAATAGTTCTGCTCAATTGGCATTCACAATCAATGTCCATCCAAATTATTAAGTAACATTTAAATTGATGCAAATGCCTTAATTCATCTACAGTGTATTTCTGCAAAAAACTCTGACCAAATTGCTTTAGTTCATTGATTTTATCCAGGTCAATTTTCTCCAGGAACAAAAAGAAAAGAAAAGAAGTAGGAGGAGTTACATACAGGAGATATTACAAGGTTACAATTACACAATACCCTCAGATCCCTGCAGTATAAAAGCAAATAGATGATAAGAATGATAAGGGACCGTGACCCCTGCAGAGGTCATGTAGTAACAAATTCTTGAGCATGTGGCGTGACAGACAAAATCACTCTCTGCATCACACCATCACTGGTGGTGTGGTGCGATCAAAAATAAAATACAAGTTCAAACGATTATTTCCTTGTTTAACAATATTGCTGTTTGCTGGCAACTTATACCGTGAATTAAATGAGAGCAATACACTGATAATATTTGATAACATTTTGGTGGCCAGTCTCAAAACATTATGAATATGTCAATACACCAGCCTTTCCCCATTCACTACTACATGACCTAACTATCTTACACCTGTTTTGCGGTAGATCAGACTTTGTAGACTAACATAGCCACTGCATGAAGGTTAATTTTGATGTCACATCTCCATACAAGGCATTTTTGATTGCTTGATCCTCCATCTTTCATAACTTACATCATACAGAGAAGCAAGAGAATTCAATATAACAGCCTGCTTTGTTGATGTGATACAAACACTCATAGAGTAGTTAGTAAGTTCTGGCTCAACCACTAAGTAGACAGGAGATGAATGAAAAATCATTACCTTTTCACAGATCACACACATAGAGCAGGATACTTTCAACAATTCAGTTCATATTCTCACCTTTAATTTGGGTACACTATCATCTCTACATACTTTTCTATTCTTGATAACACGCTAATAGCTCAGACACAGCAGAAGAACTTACCACTAACTTTGATCAGCCAAATTTTCATTCATAAATCAGTTGAACTGAAAAAAAAAATAATGTGAGAAACTGAAAGAGCCAACAAAGAAATAAAAATGAAATAGTGATAAAGAAAAATGAAAAATTCACACCTTGCAAACAAAAACTTCATGCATGCAGGAACTCACATTAAAATGAAACAATGAACTCACACACAGATATCAAAATATATGCAGATTGCAATATAATACAATGTGTCTACAATTGACAGAACATTAAAGATGACACTCCCAGTACAAAACGTATATTTATGGCTATCTGGTGCACATGTGAAGAGAAACATGTGTAAACACGTTCTATCCATCATTCAGGTACACCATAAAGCATATAGATTAATATCACACCAAAGTCATCAAAAAGAAGCTAACGCAAGAGTGTTTGGATCAAAGTTTTCCTGCAGTTAATGAAGAGAAAAAGTAAGACATGTCTACTACCAAATGAAGGAAAAAGGAATTAGCAACAAAAGATAAAGTGATCTTAGTAACCTTGTAGAACCTGATATGTCTTGATAACATAAAGGAGTTGTCTGCAATTGTCATGCACGTTTGTTCAGCAATTAAGACATATTTCAAGATTGTTAATGTACTGGCAAATTGTACACACAGTTGTGAGAAAATACTGGAGAGGATGACCCTAAAAACTCACAAACACAAATGTAGGTTTGTGAAAAACAAGATGTTATCTTTAATAAACTAAGGGTATGTGCAAGTTTTAGATGAAAATAACTTGGTTAATAAAAAATAGTTCTTCTACTACATCATACTTTAATGACTGCTGTTTTCAGTTACTCTTACACACATAGGGCCTGTTTCATAAAGATTGATCATAAGATTGATCTCACTATTGATGCGACTGAAAAGAAAGTTACACATGATTTGCTACGAAATCTGTGCTTTATATAAAAAGCAAATGTTATTATGAATCAGTATTGATCTTACACTGATTCATCGATTTACGGTACGCCCAATAAATCAGGCATACAATCAACTGTAACTCTTTTATGAAACAGGCCCCTAGTTTGAAGTTCCAAAAATGCTACACAAGCTCTACCTCAATTTCATGTTTCTGGGCCACCTTTATTTGTTCTAACAGCAATCATGAATGAAATTCACTGTGCCATGAATTAATCATTCACACCTAGCAATATCTTTTGTACCTAGTGTATTGGTACATGGTTGTAGACAGGATGAGATTTTCTATATGAGCAAAGATCACAACGAATATTGAGTCTGAGAAAAAAAAAAATCCTCAAAAGATGCCTGTAGCTGTGATTTGGTAGTCACACAACTGTGCAATAAAACTTGGTTAGAAAAGATATAATGAGCCTAAACAAACAGTGTGATGTTGAGCACATTGAGCACCACAGCATCAAGAAAAGGCAATGTGTACTAAGAATACTATTACACAAGGTAACTGTGTTTCTCCTCTGGTAAACACACATGGAAGAGTATACATGACATTACATGGTAATGCCAAATTAGGCAAATTGATTGCTTTGTTTATAATTAAGACTAACCACATCAGTTTACAATCTTACTGCTGTCTGCTATTGCTTCACAGTGCTTGTCCCAAATAAAATGAAAAGTACCTCCACCAAAACACTCTTTCAAACATTTGCTTTTTTAGATCTACACTATACCATCGTTAAGACATCATATACACTACTATCATACAATAGCTAGTGTGTACAAACATGACATCTGCTCCCTGCATCGTAAGGCTTTTAAATCAAGAAAATGTCTCATTTTTAGTACATCTTGTCGGGAAGATTTTCATATATCCGTACCATAGATCTTCATTGCCACATTACCTATTACAACACAGTGTACAGCAGGTGTCTTCTGAACATCCTTGATATCCAGCAAGGTGACACACACAAGGGTGTTTTACTAAACTTCATTTGCTTTTCATGTTGAATGTCTTTGAAATTTTGCAATTCCCATCACTTTCAGAACAATTTCGACACCTCTAAGCACTGTTAATTTGAGGCCTTCACAGTGTCCTGTGGCAAGGGTGGGGGGGGGGGGGGACCAAAGAGACCTCTTTACAGACCCCTGACTGACATGAGGCTATTATTCAGCACTGACTGAGCATTTGAGTAGTTGGGGATATGGCATGATTAGGAGGTAGGGAAATTAAGCACAGTAAACTACAGCAACCAACAGTCATTGTATAACTATCCAACAACCTTAGATACAATTACATAAGAGTATGATCTGAAAGATACATCACAGCTCTTCAATTTGTAGGGTCACGAGATAATTCATAGTACTCTCTCACACCTATGTTCTTCACTCTCAACGGGTGCATATCTTTACATGACATATTCAAAACATAATGAAGTTATCAGTTGTTCTGAGGGACTACCAGTAATTTGTACTGATCTACAAGTACGCTAAAAAGAAGAGTGAATATATCTGCTTCATGTGATAAAGAAGTAGTGCGAAATGTCACAACTTTCAGAACTCCTCAAAACTGCACAGTTCTTGATTTCACACCCTGGCATAATTTCATGCTGCCGAGTCTAATGTTTGTCAGGAGCTTGAATACCGCACCAGTGTTGGCTATAACGTTTATCATACGAGTGGAGACTACCAATATGAACATTATACATCAAACTTGACCCAAATATGGGTCTTGTTCTTCTCTGCTGGTGATGTCAAGTCATAAACAGTTGCCCTAGCTTAGTGTTTTATATGTAGATGAACAAAAACCCTGTGGAAGTCTAGTATTACACTAGCACTTGCATCAACCATTAAAACACTTGGCACTGCCTTTGTAATGCAAACATGATCATAATGGGAAAACACCTTGTGCAAAAGCTAAAGGTAAAGGTATGTTGGTAGGTGGATAGAGTCTGTAAATGCTGAGTGACAAGCAGAGGATAGAGGGAGACAAAACATTCCTCGGTCATGAATCTCTCAATACAGCATCCTAAGGCCTCTATGACCACAAAAACTCAACTCTAGATTTCTCATTACGTACATTGGCATGGCCTCTTGATTAAGAATAGTCACTCATATAAGCAGGGTTTGGTGTGCTCCTTCCATACAAGTCATTAGTATTCTACTGCTTAAGAAAGAGTCCAGTGTCTATGGCATGAAAACTTTGTTTTTTCATGAACATCAAAAGCAGTGCATGTGGTTATTTCTCAAGTGCATGAATCTTGAAGTATACATGATTGTGCTGCATTTACTTCAAGAGCATTTCCGTCAACTGAAGCTTTACCGGAAATATCACTGACTTTATCTTATGTGTATATATTTTTCAACATTTGGCTTCCACATAAAAAAAAGCATGACTGTAACAACTTCGCTAGCTCTATTTGAGAGACTGTCTGCACTTGTTGACGATGCACACATAATTCACACCCGTTCCATGATAGCATTTAGATGAGAAGTCATACATAATTGATGAGCTTACTGTTTGATGGTGCAGCATGGCTCATTATGGACATCTCGAATTAATCTTGAACTTTGGCCATTTTGTTCCATTCAAACAGTAACCTCTTTGTCTGATGAACCAGGACTATGTTCAGAGTAATGAAAAATGCACATGTTTCACTCTTCAAGTATGTGTATGTGTGGTATCCATTGCTGTCCCATTCCATGTGTGCACCTTTAAAATAAAACATTCACAAATATAACAATTTCAGTTTTTTCCTGCCTTTGTTGAACCACATGGAGGCAATAGTGGTGCTCCTGAATGAGGAAAGGTGGGCTGGGATGAGACTTGATTCAACACTTCCTCATTATGGACAAGTGTGCTTGGGATTCGACGTCTCAAGAGTGTTTGGTCAGCACTATGAAGTTGGCCAATAACGTTACTGGTAGCACACCACAGGGTTTCTGACACGACTTTGATCCTATACATCCAGCCAAGGTTTCAAGGTTGCTGTCATATTGATTTAAATCTGGGATACATGGGTAAGTAGATCTTATGGATTCTCTATATAAGTTCTGAACAGTCTCTATCACTACAAGAAAGGTTGGAGTTGCCGTCCTGCGTGAGAGGGGGACGGGTCAGTCAGTGCTATGTGTCATCATCGCTGTCGTAGCCTACTGTTGACATGAGGACAGTGATGTCATCTGGCTTCCCACCTGTGAGACAAACATAGGAATAAGAAGGATGACATGATTGCCAGAAAATGAGCCCTACACTGTACCTATGTGTTACAGCAGTAGTACAATTGTTTCGTATCGTAACGGGTAATCCCTTGTGCTCTTAAATGTACTCAGCATTGAAAAGAAGAAATCAGGAAATCTATTCTGACTGAGCACAAATGGCACTGCATCTCTTGTCAAAATGTTGGTAAACTGAATTTGCATATCGTGCCTTATATGACCCACATTTTAAAAAAAATAACAACAAATAATTCATCAACAATAAGATCAAATGAAGACTTCTCGTGAAGTAATGTCAAACACATACTTCTTGACTACATGCCACATGCTCTTAACATTCAAGGAATGAATAATTAATTTAACCAAATTCAGTGCCCTGCCATACTGTAATCATGCTTAAAGTCCGATGGCATTATTTTCTTTGCATAACTTGTGAAATTTAATTTGACCTATCCTTGAACCTAAGTTTGTTTGTTTGGTTTTTTTTTTTAACCTAATTTCCATCCCATACTGGTCATTCCCTTGTCAGACTGATCCATGTACTCATGGGGACTGGTTTGACTAAATACATGGTAGCAATTGTCTTTTACATCATTTACATAACAATTAGCTTAAGATTAATCAAGAATCCTTTCCGCAAGATCTTAAAGGGGACTGCCATGTTAAGGAAGATCTTAATCCATTCGTTTGTTTGTTCGTTTTTTCAAACACATGGCAATTAAATATCTGCAACATGGCTTTGATTTTTTTAAGAAAAAAAAATTAATGGCACATACAGAATTAACAGAAAAACAAAGTCATGGTCCTGCCCTATACAAGTCTTTACAAGGAATTACTTGGTGACACAACATTCAAGTTGAAGACGTATGTCACATTTTTCTTGAACCCATGTAGATATGACTGACTTCTAGACCATTCGAATTTAACCTTACCCTTTAATTCAATACTCTATGAGGTTTCGTTTTAAACTTTGTTTGTGGATTACTCTACAATGTTATTTTGCACAAAGCTTGGATTAAGTACATTGTAGTTCCTAAACTTGTGTTTGAATAAAAATCTTTTGAGATTTTGATATTGACTTTGATTCTGATATTTTCTTAAATTTTCTGTATTCTTGTTACTATATAACACTGTGATCTGTCACTCATGCACTAAGGTTGATATGCTTCTCTTTGGTACCCTTTAAGTATATTGTATTAATGAGGAAATGTGCATAAACTGTCATGTGGATGGAAATCAAATGGAAAGACAGCTGGATGGATGAATGGACAGGTGGACTATCCTTCAACATGATGACCCCATTACTCATAATGTACTATGTCATATAGATAGGACATCCGATCAGCAGAACAGAATATTGTCACATTTCATTACGCAGCTACTTATTGATGGCTTTGTAAAGGGATTCAATATAAAGGATAAAAGATCTTTAGATTGACAAAAAAAGAACAAACATATTTGTCTTTGTAATACTTTCACTCAGTGAATATGAAAGACAAAGGAAGAAAAAAGCAACAACCCAGCTGTAGAGGGGAAGAGGCATTTTGCACTTCCCTTGGCTAAACAAATTAAAAGTGAAATCAAACCATTTCTCATCAGTGATTACTCCTATAGCTATAATACAAAACTGATCCACTTGCTTGATTTGTGTCCAAACATTGTCATTCCTTTTGAAATACACCAAATATACAGTTTAATCAAAATGCCAATCCACATATTGTGTTTCAAATATACACCTGTCCAAAAAGAGTTCTGGCTACTTTTGAATACCTTAAAAATGTATCACCATGAAAATTGTACAAGCACAATGTCATGCCAGCTTCCAAGACTTCCTCAATTTGTCTTGACTGGATATATGTGTACAAATTGGATAAGCAAACCAACATTTTATACAAGCACTGCTTGTTTTCATATAAAGAGGCAGACATGTATTATACATAACAAGACCTCTGAAAGCTGGGGGAATTCCCTTTAATGAATTGATGACTTTGATGGGACATCTAAACACATAGGAAATGCCTTCTTCCTCTGCTATCAAGATATGTGTGTTCAAGCATGTGCAATTTGCTCTGTACTTATCTTGCTCATTAGTCATACAGTACCTGTGAACTCCATGCCATTTTCTCTGGCATGCATGGCAAAAGGTGACATGTATGTAGGGTCGTAGGCTAGTCGTCTGGCCTTTGCTGCAATGTCATTGACAGCTTTCTGTACACTGGAAAAGGTCTGGTCCTGCACACCATGATTTACACAAAGGAAAAAGGGGAATGGGAAAAGACAGATCAGGAGGGAGAGAGAGAGGGGTAGAAAATGTGAAAAAGAAAGAGATACACAAAGAGGGTAACAAACAAAGAATATTTGTCAATTTTGCACAAATGTATTTCATCAGATATTCATCATGCATATATGTGAAGTACACATTGGATTTGTAAAAAAAAAAATAAATGAATAAACACTGAAATCAAGAGAAGGGTAAAGATGATATAGGGAACAGTATAAAATTTTGAAAGAAACAACAACAACAAAAATATTGAAGACATACAACACTTGGCTGAAGTTAAAAATCACAAATTACAGGTAATTTGGGATTTATGCAAGTGCTAAGTGGGGAAATATCTCCACTTCCACTCCTGCTACCCCTCTCAAAACCCTTTTTCGTCCTTCTACCCTAACTCCTTGCCTGGTTGCTAAAGTAACATTACTCGACAGTTGTTGGTTTGTCGAACTAGATACACAGATGGTGGATGAACTTAAAGGACAAGCCCACCTTCATAGACATGTGGATTGAGTGAACGCAGCAATATTAGTAGAACACATCAGTGAAAGTTTGAGGAAAATCGGACAATCTGTTTAAAGTTATGAATTTTCAAAGTATCTGTGCAGTCACTGCTAGATGAGAAGACTACTACAGTGTACAATGTCACATGCATAGAATGATCAATAGGGAAAATATAAAGAGAATTTCACAAAATTTATTTTTTTGAAAAAGTGCACATTTCCTCAACCTGTCTCTGACATATGTTAAGGGTAATATCATTCCCCTTGCCTTCTGAAAGAGGCAAGTAAAACATTCTTCTGTTATGCGAGAAAAGTTGAAACATGTTGAATTTTATTTTTATTTTCTTTATATCATTCAATGCATGTGACATCACAAGCTGTAGGAGTCTTCTAATCCAGCAGTGACTGAGGAGAAACTTCAAAATTTCATAACTTTTGAACAGATTGTCCAATTTTCCTCAAACTCTCACTAATGCATTCTACTAATATTGCTGCATTCACTCAATCCAGATGTCTATGAAGGTGCACTGCACTACAGTTAGGCAATATCTTGAAGAAGAAAAAAAAATGAGAGGTGTGTAGTTTTGTAAAGTGTAAATATTCAAATATATCTTGACAGTCCTGGTTTGGTGGTCTACAGTGTCATGATTTTTGTTGTTAATTTGTTGAAAACATCAGGGGGTAGGGGAGTTAGAAGCAGGATTGATGAAGTACAGTCAACTCTTGCCATCGTTGAACCTATTCACACTATAGACCGATTCAAGCGACTGTTCATGGAAGTGCGCCCTCTTAAGGCGACGCCATAACTGGGGGCCATTTGAGGCCGGGTCGGCAAGCGCTGTGCGTGCGTGGCACGGGTGCCAGCGGCAGCCAATGCTTTTACCACCCGGCGCTAGCCGGCTAGCTAGCTATCTCTGGCGCTGGCAGCGATCGACGCATCTGGCTTTGTGACAACTAATGATAGAGTCTTTCTTTTTTTTTTTCGCTAGCTTATTTTAAAAAAAAAAAAAAAAAAATTAAACAACTTATACCGACTATATGAGCGAATGGGTAGATGACTACGGCTGTAGCCAAAACTTGAATTTCAAGGTAAATATCGGTACGATCCCTGAGTGCTTGTAGATTCTATTTCTTTGGCGATAACTTGGGTACTCATGTGTAAGCCCCATATATTCACATTTGTGTAAAAGAATAAAAACCGCTGGGGAGAACTATGGCTAGGCGCAGGCAGACGTCTTGCTAGTAAGCCTAGACTGTTGAGAAGTTAACTGATATTTTATTATTAAATACAAATAATGAATCAGAATCTTGAGCTTGATATGGCGCTATAAATTGCATCTTTTCAGTTAACTTACACCTTTTTAGGCTTTTGCCTTTACTCGGGCCAGCGGGGTAGAATCTGTCTAACGTTAGATCTTGTCTAGAATTCTAGGCAAGAGTCCAGACTAACGTTAGATCTAGACCTATTGACTTCTAGAACCCTACATCCTATATCGTTTTCGGTTGTCACTAACTTCAGGCAGGCCTAACTAAGTAAACCAAACGGAATACAAATCTTGGCGTTTCTAAGCCGTAGGGCCTATAAACTTAATTTACGTCGCCTGATGTCAACAACCAAAACTTCTACTGTTTTATAGGTCTAGGTCAAGTAATTACCTTGCATAACATCTTACTAACGCCTAATATTATAATCTACAAAAGCGATTTTCAAATCAAACTTTCTTAATATGATTATGAAGCGGATGTTTGCCACCATCCATGGTTTAATATAAGTAGGCCTATCACTTTATCAAAATTCAAATTCAGAGTTCCAGGCCAAAACTGAATATGGTCAATTCAATGCTGAACACTGAAGAAGTGAAAACAATATAAGAACTTAATGCATCTTGAAACGTTTATTTAGCTGTATTGTAGGCTGTAAAATGTCTGTCTTAATAATTTAGTATAGCCAGGAAGTGTATTCTAACTTTGGTAAGTAGTGCACTAAGCATTAAAAAAAATAAAAATAAAAAAATCAGTGATACGAATTAGGCCTATCAAAATCTTTGATCTGAACTGTCTTCTAAAATGAACAACATATCTTACGAATATGCAGTGATAGCCTAATTAAATAAGGAATCTAGTAGGCATAGGCCAAAGTTTGTTTCGAAATCGGTGCATTTTTTATACCGTTGTATTTCACTTGTCTCCGTATAGTCATCATGCGTCAGTGGTGAATGAATTTCACACACTGCCATGCAGCTTCCATTTCCATTTTTTTCTGTTATTTGTGCACCAAACAACTGCACAATATGTTTTCCTGATCCTTCCTTTGAAGCTTTCATTGTAGATCAATATGTCTGAATCACTCAATTTGTCCAAAAGAAAGGCATTAAAAGCCGCTGAATTACTTTTCCACAGTGAGTAAACAATCACAATATTAGCGCAGCGGTCGCCGGTGCAGCGGTAGCCGGCAGCGGTAGCCGGCAGCGCAGCGGCCGCAACGCGCCCGGCTAACTATGCGCGATGGGTACGCTAGGCTGCTGAGCTGCCAGTGCAACTCGCTGGGTAGCTACTGGCTCGCTGGAAGCCCCGTTGGCCCCCAGTTATGGCGACAGTTATAGCGCCGCTAGCGGCGGTAGGTGAATAGGTCATCGAAATTGAATCATTCTATAGATAAGGCTCTGACTTCATAAGCAATATCATACAGGAAGCTTACAAGATGTAATGGACAAATGCTTTTCAATTTTGGTCTGAAAATTTACTTAAACATGGGCAGAAATATGACTAGAGTACTCAGCTTACACCTACACAGAAGTAACTCCAAGTAATTGCAAATGAAACAGAAGAGAGTACAACGAGGAATGACACATAACTCAGTCAAATGATTCTTCTTGTGCAAACAGTGTGTACAGTGTGACCTATTGTACACATGTACATGTAGGAGGGTGTACCGGGTACCCTCCTACTCATTCAGTCAGGCGCAATATTGCATCGCCAATCTCGACAAAAAGATTGAAACATCAGTCCCATGAATAATACATGAAGTTTGATCCCATCATGCATCGCGTTGAGTTGCGTGTTATACCTATGGAAAATCAAATTGGCTTTGGAGCGTATCATCTTTAAAAAAATCAAGACTGTAAAACATTGTGGTTTAATTAGGTGATCCGAGTATCCTCTCGGATCACCTTCTGTTTTTGTACGGATTCTTTCTTCTTCTTTTTCTTCTTATTTCTCCCCAAAAGTTGTGCATCGATTAGCTCAGAAAGTCCTCTTCCTATCAATTTCAAACTTATACCATATATGTATCGTCTCCCAAAGACGGCAATCGAACTAAAATCAAAGTGATCAGTCGACAGTGACGTCACTATGACGTCATTATATGAAAATACATTCTCAATCATATCTCATTAATGGAACGGAATTTTTCAGTGAAATTTACGTCACATATATTTCAATTCAAGCGCATTCTACTCATATTCTCAAAATTCATCTATACCTTAAAACGTGCGCGTACGCGCGCGTTGAAATATTTGTATGCTCAAATCGAGCTCAAATTTTTTTTTACACACGTTTCAGACCATTTAGAGCATTTTTTGAAAAATTGAAAAAATTTTACGGACGCGTACGCGCACGCGCATATACGCACACACAGCTCATATGCAATAGAAATTTCCCGTTTTTTCACTTATCGCCTGCCTGAAATGTCAGGGAATATGTCTACCAAGTTTCAAGTCAATCCGACTCAATATGACGTCATACGGGCCCGTCAAAGTTGAAATTCCACGCGCGCGTCAATGGCGATATACAGTGCAACAATGCCAAAAAACCGCCAATTTTAAATCCGATTTTACTCGTCAGGATGGACGGTGACCTCCCATTTTCTTTACATATTCTGAAAGCTGATGAGTTGTACATGTCATTTCATGGGTTGGCGATGCTCGAGAAATGATTAAAAGATATATCAAATTTCTTAATAAAATAAAAAGAGTACATTTTCAAAATGACGTCATCAAATTACAAGTTCACACGAGCGTATCTCACTTATCCTTTGCCCATTTTCACCCAGATTTCAGTATGTTGTAGCTTACTAAATGCTCTTTCATTAATATAATAACAACATTTTGATTAGATGACGGCATCACCTCGTAATATTGGATTGAAAGTAATCTTGTCAAATTTGACCAGTTTACGGGTTATCTCTATGGGAGTGCAGTTTTTCTGGAAATGAAAATTGACATGACTATCTTTCTCGAGCACTAGCTCACCTATGCTTCGGTGAATTTCTCTAAGATTTTAATATGTTGTAGCTGAGACTTTGCGCTATCGTAAGTGTGCCCTTCATTTTTTCATACGGTATCGGGATCACATCCAAAAACTTGGTTGAAATCAAAGCCTATCTTTGATGTATTCTCATATTTCTTTCTTTTTCCAACTTTCTTTGCAATAACTCAAGAAAAATATACTCTATCACCACCATATTTTGCACATGTTTAGTTCATGTCACGTACATTATTTCATAAAATAACAACTACTTCATCAGACGCCATCTTGGGTATGTAAATTAGGGTCAAAGGTCATAAATGTATCATCCTGTATCTTGGTGAATACATGTTCTATCTTCCCCATATTTTGCACACGCAAAGACCGTGTTACAGGGATCATTTCACAAAATAACCACTTTTTGCTCAGATGCCATCTTGTCTGTGCAGATCGGGGTCAAAGGTCATATGTACTTCTTTCTTTATCTTCGTTATGACGTGTTATCTCTATGGGAGGGAATTTTTCTAGATGTGAAAATTGACATGATTGTCTTTATCGAGCACTAGCTCACTTACCCTTCGGTGAATTTCTCCCAGATTTTAATATGTTGTAGCTGAGACTTTGCGCTATCGTACGCGTTCCCTTTGTTTTTCATATGTTGTCGGGATCACGTCCAAAAACGTGGTTGAAATTAAAGGTTATCTTCGATGTATTTTCATATTTCTTTCTTTTTTCAATTTTCTTTGCAATAACTCAAGAAAAATAGCCCCTATCAACCCCATATTTTGCACATGTTTAGTTAATGTTACGTACATTATTTCATAAAATAACAACTACTTGATCAGACACCATCTTGGGTATGTAAATTAGGGTCAAAGGTCATAAATGTTTCATCCTGTATCTTGGTGAATACATGTCTTATCTTTCCCATATTTTGCACACGCAAAGACCATGTTACAAGAATCATTTCACAAAATAATTACTTTTTGCTCAGATGCCATCTTGGGGGTGCAAAGTGGGGTCAAAGGTCAAATATACTTCATTCTGCATCTTTGATAGTGTATACGGAATTCGGTACCCAAGATGGCAGGTCTGACTCCCTTTTCAAAATGAGAATCCAAACATCACACGACCAATGTCCCTAATCTCAGGTGAAAACTCGAATCATTGATTTTAAAAAAATCGGATCACCTAATTTGTCAGTCTTGACAAATTCCGAGTCTAGTTTCTTTTAAAAATCGTGTGCTATAAAAAGAATAGTTGAAGTATTTGTACACGACCAAACTAAGAAATCTAGCCTTGACAATTTGAGAATTTTGTACTGGAATACGTAATTAGGTTAAAAATTTTCAAACGTTGGAACAAACCGTTCATTGCAGACTTGTGACACAGGTGCTCTTTCGTATTTAATGCGTGAGCATTATACACACGCAAAACCCTTTACTGACTACTACAGCGCGTATGCGCTGTGCGGCGAAGTTCCCAACTACTGTGATGAAAGATTCGGTTTGCAATTTCTTTTTTCACCATTTCTATTCACCATCGATTTTGTAACATTGCTAGTATGGACTTTATGTCTCTTGATACGGACTGAAGATTGCTGCAGTATGGAGACATGAAGATAAGGACTGCAGATGGTAAATTTGTGTCTCAATGTTCTAACAGCTTGCACGCCGAGTTAACTCGTCGTGCAGTCCCACACGTTGAAAATTGTGATTGTGTTTCTGTGAATGACTTTAGTAGAATGTGGTGATCTGTGAAACTCCACGTTTGGCCGCTACGAGATGGCACTTGCACATGTGGCCTGTCCCTCCCGGGTTGGGGGTGGGGGGGTCGAGGACTCGAAGGGGGAATCAAGTTGTTTACAAGAGGATTATACAACCATGAGTGACCACTCTCAGCACCTGTCCAACGACCGTTCCTGGACAATCGGTTTGATTGTATGGCAAGTGCCTTATCTACATTGTGTACATTATGGCAGTGTGTGATGAAAGGAAACACGGGAAGCAATACTGGTCACTTCATCGTGATCGCGTCATCTCTGTGAAGATCTGAATTTATGAGCAACCATGGAGCTCCATATATTTTTATGTAGGTCTACAGGGAAAACGTGTTAAAACCAAATGACGTCAACAGGTAAATTCAGAGAAAATGAAGCAAGTATGCTTACAATTTCAGTTGCATTCAGTTAATGTGTCGACCCCAAAAACATGGCGTTGCTGGCCTTTATAAAAGTTGCCTTTTTATGAAGTTACAAACGCAAACAGAAGAAAACTGACCAGAAATGAATATACTGTCACAAATGTACACACAAGTAGTTATGTACATGTATCAAGGCTGTATGCATGGTTGTTTAATGTGTATGTACACAGGGTGACCAGATTAATGGAGAACATTCTATATGATATAGATATAGTACATACAGGCTGACCAGATCAGTGGAGAATTTTCTACATGGTATACAATGTAGCTACAGTACATGTATGCATGTGACAGGAAATACATTATAGCTGACTCAATCTAGAATGATTGAACCCATTCCAGAAAATTCTAGGAAGTGCTGGCTGAGTGAGGCACTGCCCTTGTAACCCAATGTGATTGGTAGTTAATTTTGGCAATGATGTTATGCACATATTAGGCAGTGAGTCATCCAGGATTCCTGGAATTTGGACTTGCTAGTATGTTCACGTATGTGGCCCCAGGTTGGAGAAAATTACAGAATGTACTAGAAAGGGGTGAATGGATAGTATATAAGTAGGAGAAATTCTGAGGTAGGCAGAGTACCCAACACCTCTGCTCTGAGAGTTACGTCACTTCTGGCTCTGAAGCGACTTGTTATAGTCAGTCCTGTGTTACCTGCTGACCTGCTATACAAACTTTGTTTGTGGAGATAAGGCCTGGGAGATATTTTGCCTGCAGAGAATTAATTTACCTACGTTGGAGATAGACTCCATATTTTAGTGTCAATGGACATTATTACGGCAAAGCTGTGACGGGCTGGATTCCTTGCTGGACATTATAAAGTGAATCATCATTCAGCGCATCAACTGGACGTGGTCGTCATAACATTTGGATTCTGCACGTTTCGCTGTGGACATCTATCGTGGATTTTACCCCGCATTTATACTGAGGATTATCACAACCTGCGCCTCTGGATTTACGTCGGAGGTATCATTCATCGGTGCATTGCGGATCATTCATCTGTGCATCGAACATCGTATCTGGACACTGTCAAAGGATTACTTGCTTTCAAATTTGGCTGTACTACGTGTAAGTGATTTCACTACCGATTTATGATTGTTTTATTGATCATTATTGTACTGATGTGAAAACCGATTACGAGTCTGTACCCACAATATCACTGTTAATAAACCGCCTGAACATTAGTTGATTATTTCTTTTGTGCGATCATTCTCAGAGTGATTTTGGTCGTAACAATACAAATAAATTTTCACGAAGTTGTTACAATAATAAAAGATAATTAGCCTCATGCGGCTATTTACCATTCTGATTCAAGTATACTAACTGTTAAACTCTGCCATCCCACTGCATGAACACCGTTCTCTTTCACTTGTTTCAAGTGTCAATATCCTGTGTGTACTCTCTTCTCTTTTTAAATTGTTGTACACCGAAATGCTTTCGGTTTGATCATGTTCTCACGACAGACGTGGAATAGATGAAGGACCTTACTAATCTTCTTGGCTGGTGACAATAACGAATGAAAATAAATTATTTAAAAAAAACACTGCAAAACTGCGCTTTCATCTGCACCGGCATACAGGTGCTACGAATAGGGCCATAAATATTGCGGCAAAAGTAATTGCTCTATACCTTCTTTACAATCTTGGACAATAGAGAAATTGTTATAAGATCACTCCCAAAATTCCTCTAGGTGTACTAAATACGTTAAATATCTACATCATTATTCTATATTTTGTCCTCCCTTTGTCTAGAAGTCTACTCCATCATGTGTTCTAGCAACTACTTTCGCTAGTAAGCAACTGCTATACATAAATGATAATCGATGAACGCTTTTTATTTTAGAGATTCACTTTCAAACAACACCTCATACTCAATGCAAAGTGCAAGCTAAGTCAGCAGGCAATCATAGGCATACTGTGATACTATGTGTCACTAGGGAGGTGGGAAGCTCTCTTCCCACCTCCCCGGTGTCACTTTCGACTGTACTAGGACTGTTCGTTCGTTCCTGATCTGTCCCACCCCCCATGAAGCTCGCGATAATTCATAATTTCATACTAAACGACGGCGAAGAGTCTACACAGCGCGAAGGCGACTTTGAGGCCCTCAGTTGGCGGGGCTGCGCCAGCAGCGGACTCAGTCTTTTTGACGAGATTGGCAATGCAATCCTGCGCCTGACTGTCATTTCATCTTTGGTGCCACTTGCATTACACACTGTGGTTCTAATTATCACAGTGATCAGACAGACTTGTGACAGAGTCTACACTGTAAATGTAGCTGGCACTCCATACAAGTTTGACAGTATACAAATAGTGAATGGTCATGAGTGCGGTGGTATAAGATTTCGCACACGGTGAAAGATAGAGGTGCTCTATTCAACAAGGCAAAGCTGAATTGAATAGTGCACCTCGTCTTTCACTGAGTGCGAAATCTTGTTCCAAGTTTGATGGTATACAAAATAGTGAATGGTCAGGAGTGCAATGGTACAAGATTTTGTGCAAGGTGAAAGATAGATCCAGGGCACTCTATTCAACAAGGCAAAGCTGAGTTGAATAGTGCACCACATCTTTCACTGTGTGCGAAATCTTGTTCCACTGCACGAGTAAAGACCATACACTATTTGTTTTATACAACATCTCGGACATCAACAGATGTGGTCCACACAGATTCTTAAATTTAGCAAAGAAACAGCAATTATTTTCCATGAAAGGTGAATGAGTAATTTCAGTCATAGTCAGCCATGTACGTATATATATGTGAAACCGATCGGTTAAAGCTGTTGACAAAAATGAGTGACAAAAGTATGTCATGTAATTGTTGAGCGTGCACAACAAATGTTTGTTTATTGTGACATCTGAGCCTTGCAATGGAACAAAAACTTCATGAGGTACAAGAAAATCACATTGTTCCTACTCATCCTATCTATATCCTTCATGTGGACTGCCAGGATGAAAAGATGAGAAGAGAGGAGTGTGGCTTGAGTACATTCCAGGCCTGGACCATTTCTGTACAATATAGAAGATTTGTAGCCGCTATTCTAAAGCAAGTAAACACAGCATAAATCAGCCTTGTATACTGATCCTGGCAGAGAATATTTGATGATCAAACTGTGGTACTTAGCCATCAAAGGTCTGGTATTTTAAGAACCTCCACCAACAGTGTGAAACGATAGCACCAAGAGGTGAAATGCCAGTGAAGTCACAATGTGTTAGATTAAGCATAGTGAGCTACAACCACTCTTTACTCTGTACTGGTAGAAACCAATTTATCCCTTCCAACTCTTCTCACCTATTTCTCTCTGCCTTTTCATATGCAGCCATAACAATCATTTCTGCCTGGTTATAGGGTTAAGATATTCTTCATTCTTTCCTAGGTCATTTTCAAATATTTTCAACTCCCTGACAATGACATTATACACACATACCTTGAAATTCAAAACAAATCAAATGGCACTCTGTGGTTTATCCATTATTCCAAGATTCCTTCTTACACTGTAATTTCATACACTTCATGCCAGAAAAGTATCTTTACAACTGACCACTGCAAGATTTGGACATGGCAAGCAAAGTAAAGTTACTATTTGTCTTTACCCCATCTAGAATGTGGTGCATGAGAAGCTATGATTCTCACAATAACAGTGACATACATTCAATATTGAGCATCCAGTGCCATTCCCCCCCCCCCCCCCACCCTTGGGGTATCTGTAGCTGCATACTTCTCATGCCTCTAGTCTCATTTGGGTTTAACAAATCAGACATATCACTACATTTTTCTCTTATAAAATAGAAAAGTTGTCTAAATCACACATTTATGTATGACTTTCAGTGTTTAGTTGAAAGGGTGCTTTAAAACATTGCTGGAGACAGCTCATATTACAGCACACCATGAGCATCACAGCTAATGGAGAGTTACACCATAGGCACCCCTCTAGCAAGATTTGGTGCACAGACGGCACACTATAAATGTTTAGAAATATTACATTAATGCACCAAAATGCACTCAACATTACTTGGTATATTTTTGTAGCATCAACAGATGAGCAGCCATGCACAAGAAAATGTAAAGAAAAAGAAAAAATGCTCCCCCTTTGTGTACAAAAACAGTAACATTCAGCTTCTTACGATGCTTGAATAATAGTCAGATGATTCATTTTCACTTTCGGAAGTGGACAGCAATAACATTTGGCTCCGTACGATAATAAAATAAATGTCGGCTGTTTGCTCTTAAATTTGGAAATGAATAACGGTAAAATTCTGCTCCAGAATCAAATTAACAAGAATGGAGTTTGCGCGTTTTGCAATAAAACTCTTCATAATTATGTTAACGCTATAGATTTGCTGTTTTGATCGAAGTATAGGGCCTAGCTAGGAACGCTAAAGCTTTTCCATATTTGTGCATCGTATTCTCCATCCTGTAATGCTATTGTTTTATTTAGCCATAGAATTATGTTTCTGAGGATATTTTATACTCTTTTATTTGTTATTGCTATCAATTTTTGCGCTATTCTGTGGCTTGTTTGATGTCTTTTGCTTTGATTTATTCACTGGATTCGCCGTCCCTGATTCACCCGATACTTCATCACTAGAATGACACTTTTTTTTACATATAGTCGCGTTAAACAATCAGCCTTATGTCAAGGATTATCTGTATCAAATTGTGATTATTTTACCCCTCCTTACCCAACCCTTCGTATATTAGGGCATGTTATTTACGAAATGTCGGGTAACGCAACCACCCGACGCGAACGTGATCACCTGATGGAACTACTGTAAGTAAGCCTGCCCTATTAAACTCTAGGAGAATATCACTACTGACAACTGACAAGTTAAAGGTGAGTCTAATGATCAATGTAAGCCCTATGGGTGATTTGAAATGGCTAATGGCTATTATAGAATGAGAGTTTTTATAACCAGGTTCCCCGTGCTGTGCCTACACAAGGGACTTGTGACAACAGCAGAATCTAATCCATCAGGCCTGCTGCTCAGCATTTTTACATTACATGTTGGTCTGGCAGCTCTACATGAACCACTACTGTCATGTACACAGTGTACAGTTCACTTGAACATTCATGTCTCAGCACGGCCCTACAGTGTAGATGTATACTAGGCTTGCAAACCTTGGGGAATTACTGTCGTTATGACTAAAATTATTTCAAGAATGATCGCACACACAAAAAATAATATTAATGTTTAGGTGGTTTACTAAAAATGTTATTTCAGGTATAGATTGCATAATCAATACAAATAATATATGATCACTTATATGAATTACAATCGAATTTGAAAATTACAAATTCCATGCTATCACCTGAAAATATCTAAAAAAAATTTATGTTTGATCAGTAAATACATAATCTTTGCTGCATCGATAAATGATTCCTCCAATATAAATCAATAGGTACAAATTACTATGATTTAAAACATAAATATACAGTATACAGATGTATAGCAATATGTATAAAATTCAGACATTGTGACTATTATGTCCAGTAATCCAAACAATAATATGGTATTCAGCTAGGACTTCTGCCTATCATTGTTTAGATGTAGCAATGTCTCTAAATATGAAAATGCAATCAAGTAGTAATACAATAATCAATTATCTGTGAGTGTAATAAAGTATTATATCTCTTAGGCTTTATTTCTAGAAAATATAGCAAATCAGGAGATGATACATGACTAACTAAAACAAGTCACCTTAAGGTCAAAATGAGGTCAAACTCTCAAAGCAAAAATATTAGGTACTCTGCCTATTTCTAAATTTCTATAATTTATATAATTTTTCACCCTTTATTGAATGTTCTATAATTATCTCCAATTTATGGCTACTCATTCATTAATTCCAAATACTACTCACTCTATTATACTTAAAAATAGCTACTACAAAACACTTGGCTACAAATAAAAATACTATGATATATAATATATAACTTAGCCAAATATGAAAGCATTTTTTTTTTTTTTACATTCTGGCTTGGGTGAGTTCTTTGTTTTCCTATGCATAAGGAGATATTAACACTTTACAAATACAAATTCCTCCACTAATCCAGTCAATCTATATCATTTAAACAACTATACATCATATATTTACCAATATGCATTCATAACACTGTAGGTATTGTAAACACTGCTTGAAGCTTCATAGACATGCACAGAGAGATATTAAACAGCTTTACATTGCTGCTATAAATGATAACTGTGTCTGCAAGTATTAAGTAGCTTCTAGATCACAGTTTTCTTTTTGAAAGTTTCATTCCCTTAACTTTTACAGCTTACAATATCTGGAATAAATCAACAGTATCCAACAATTGCTAATTAATTACACTGAATTACAGTAATTACAGTAAATGATTGATCCTCGCCTAGAGTTGTTCTATTTATGTACATGTCCTCTCTTTTATTGACATAACCATGAACAAGAATGCAATCAAGTAAAATCTACCAGGGCATCACAAATAAATCTCACAGACAGCCTTCACTGAAATAAAAAGAGCCGATTCAAAGTGTAGCACAGTGCAACTAACTTTCAAATTGGCTCAGTCCATTACACAAATCCACTGACTTGGCCCAGCAAACCTAACAAGCTTGATCAGGGAAGCTGATGGAGCTTTCAGGCAGGCACATATCAGCTGCCCACACAAAATTCCAAACAGGTCAGGCCAAGGAAAGAAGTGACAGTTTCTATCATAGGCAGTGACTACCAGGGTGACACCTCTAATTTGCTGAGATTTAGTGATTACTGTCTCCTTTCCTAAGCATTGAGAACCTCATCTATTTAAACAAGACCAGATTACTCAGTGCATATGTTCCTCCTCATACTCTAGTATGAGTTGCCTCCATTTCTAAAAGAACTGTGGGGCCTTGCTTTTGGCATTATGGATGGAAGGCAGAGGATTTCTATTCAACAGTAAGTGGAGCTGGGAGACTGAAGGAAAAAGAAAAACAACAATAAAACTGGAAGGTACAGTAGATGATGGAAGGAAGGAAACAAATAGGTCTACAACATTACTCACACTTCTGTGATTATCAGTCTTCTCTACTAAAAACAAAGTTGGTAAGGTAGCTACTGCCAAGGCTAGAGACCAAGAGGACAAAGTTCCTTTTTATATGTACACTGGAGTGTTTACTGCATCTTGTCTGGAGGGAAAACATGGCACTGTCTGGTTTAACCCAGATGAAAATTAATCATTGTGCATAAAATGCTCTCGAGCACCATCTGCCCCAAACGAGCAGACAGGCAAGCTTTAGCATATTAATGTTCCACTCCTTTCTTATCAAATTCACCTCCCCTCCTTTACACCTAACCTGGGATAAATTGGATGAAACAAAGCCACGAGGGGTACATCCATGAGGGAACAATCTTATCTAATCCCAGTGAAGGGCTTTTATACCCTCGGAATTTCAAGTTTTCAAAAAGAATAAATAAACTGGAAAAAAAAAGATTGATGAGGGTTAAGGTTGCTGCTGTTCACCTCTCCATAACTGTGAGCTGCTCTACACAGCTGTAGCTATCCAATATGAACAGGTATGGATTTATAAAGCATTCACAGAACACATCAAAATGTTATGATGCTGTGCATTACTGGACTATTCTGTCCATGGTGTGAAAAGACATACCAGGTAGGTGACAGACTTTCAACCTCAGTTTGTATTGTATTCCACATCAGGTAGACAAGTAAAAGAAGAGAGTTTATTTATAATGGAGAAATAGGTAATATCCTAATGCCAATAATGATCATCTCATTTTCCAATGAGAAAAAAAGAAGAAATAAAGAATTTTGCAAGCAATCCAGCCAACAGTACAATCTAAATACATGCAATCCACCACATGCTCCTTGTATTTAATTACCCATGAAAAACAGCACTGTGCATAGGAGGAACAGTTGATGTACCTAGCTGGCTCATGTAGTATTTTTTGACAACAGGAGCCAATCTGTCAGTCTGATACCACACTAATTACTTACCAGATGCACACAATGTACAGTGTATCATACACACACAAAAAAAACAACAACTAAACAACAACAAAAATCTGCCTTCAAATGCCCACCCTCACTCTACGGAACACATGCTTCCATTGTTGTGTTTTCCTTAGAACTACCATCTATAATGTTCATTTAAACTACTGATATCCTGCACCTCCCCTCAGGCTGTTTTTTTGAAATAAAAAATCAATTTAATATGCAGAAGAAAATTGTGTCAATCATGAAAGTAATAACTATCATGACAATCATGTCACCATCATTCATCCAAACTCATGTTATTGACAATGTGACTGTGCATAATATTACGTAAATTGAACCATGCTATCTTAAACAAAGATATGCAGAAAATATTGACTAAATAAGCTTGAAACAATTCATTTAAAGACAATAAAACTGCATATTGTCTTATTTTATGATGAATCATATGAGGCCATTTGAAACACTTAAATTGGTTTTCTAAGGCGCTACCTTCAACCCAAAATTTGTGCCTCACCTACTACATGTTGAGTCACTTTTTTTGTATGCTCTTACACAATCACCTGCAGGAGTTATTTTCAAAAATTGCGTACGGAGACAGTGGTGGATTTCCTTGCATAAAACTAATGATACAGTTTTACCATTTACAAAGTGTACTCTTCTTACATGTAATTATCAGTACAGTAAAAAAACCTCAGAACCGCCACCCTTTAATGATGAATGAGTGCATTAATTCATGGGAAAATGACTAATCTAATGATCTAAACATCAGTGAGTGGAAAGCACATCAACAACCTACTGTAAAACATGTTTTCACAGCATGAAATTTTCACAAGTTGCCTCTAACATTCAATGCATATAGTGTAGACAAGAACTTTCATGTGCATCTTAATTTCGCGAATCTTGGCTCTCGCGAAATTTTCGAAATTAAAATGCACACGAACTTTCCTCATTTTACAGTATACTATTGAGAAATTAATGGTACACTGTAGTCATTGTAACTCCATTTTCTATTGTTTCCTTGACGTGTAGGGATTGCTGCAGACATCAGACATACAGTAGCAAAGAATCTTATGTAGCACTTTGCTGATAAAATTTCTTCTCACACTTTCCTCAACACCTCTGGTATAACAAGCTTTGGAAGCTGTGGCTGCTTTAGAAACATCTCCAATACCTGCCAGCTGTCTTACTATAAAAGCACCTTCTAATTGATTTATTGGAATGGACCTGTTTTCCTACAAGGGAGATGACATTACACCTTCTGATACCAACACTGGTTAAGGAAACAAAACAAAGAGAAACTGTAAGGTACAATGTACATAAACCTTACGCAAAAAAAAAACAAACAAAACACATCTACAGTAGATGAGAACTTAATATACCGTACATCTTGTTTTACACACCGTGTGTATGATGCAGTATACAGTCTGTATGTGTCATGTTAACATAAATATTCCATGGCATCCTACCTATACACATATTGTGCATAAAGGTTAAAACATAGGCATGACCAGACAACATTTAACTTTTTGGAACACTAGTTTACTCTGAAACTGACCAGACAACCAGCACAGAACTTTCAGTGAGTTGGTCAATTGGCCATCTTTGCTTACACACATTGAAATCGATACTGATGTCAGAATCAATGCAGGTCCATTGCAGATACAGCTGTACCATATTCAATGGTGATAATACTTTATGGTCACACTTCTGTATTTAAAGGAGACCTCTGGATGATTTTCAGATTTTTACATTTGAACAACTATAAATTACACAATGCAGTTATACTTATGACAGAGTTTCAGAATTTATGGTAACTGGATGAAAAACAAAAATATTTTTGAAATTCATAACAAATTGCAATGAACAAGGATGATGACATGGCAGGGTCACCAAAAAAAAAAAAATGCATGAGTTGGGGCTCAAGGAAGCAGAACAAAAGAAGAAGGCATGCATCAGGTGAGCAAGCGGTATTGTAATGAAATTACACTGCTACATTTCTGAAATATGTGAACCTCCTATGTCATCATCCTTGTTCAGCGTAATTTGTTTAAGGTTTTTCAAAGTATTGTTTCTCTACTCAAGAATCACACTAAATTCCACAAATCTATGCATGGAGCTGTTGATTTATGTACTACCTGATGTGAAATTATGAAAATTGTCTGGAATGTCCCTTTACAGATTTCAAGATTGATTGATTTATTGTTTGATGTCAAGTTGCTAACTGGCATATTGCATCTATAGTCCCATACACATTATTACATAATGTGTTGGTTAAGCAGGAGATTTGCTGGGTTAAACAGACCATGATTTGATTGGGCTGGTGCATGGTAGGTCGCAACCAGAGTTTACTACTTTATTATTCTATTTTGATAGTGCAGCCCTATTGCTGAAAAAAACAACAACTTAAATGACAAAGCCAAGTGTGATGTACCAATTTCTTCTGTGACATTTGGAATGAATAATATTCACATACCAACCAAGCCATCAAGTATAAAGAGAACAAGCACCGGCCCAAATAGCCATTTGGAAAGTTAATTAATGGGCCAGCATCGTTTTGCTTGGAGTCCCTCAAGTTGCGATCAGGTAGAAGCATAAGGCATTCAAAGTACAAAGACTTACATCAAAACTCCTCTATGAAAAAAAAAAAAAAATCCCTTCATGTTCTGTGTGGTGATTCGTCCATGTACTAATTCAGAGGTCATTGATATTTTGCCCTTGGACTGGTCATACACATACATTATTAAGATTTAAGCCACCCCACTTTCTTCTACTGTGGGTATAATTCATAAACTTTTCAAGGGACACTTCAGTCTTGAACCATGATCCACAATAGGGGAGCAAAGGTGCCACACAATGACTAGTTACATTACATGTATGTATCACTTTTTAGGTTCTGTAACATTTGATAATTCCTTTGTGAAAGATCATCAGCATCTTGTCATTTTGCAATTATGCTAAACATGCAAGTGATTCATTTTCAAAGATGAAATAAAAAATCAATTTTCTCCAATCTTAATGAATCTTTGATTTGACATAAAGATCAGTCAATTTGACTAGCAATGACTATGGTTAAAAAAAAACAACTGAAATACAAACTTCAATCATTTTTGTGTCAGTAGAGCGAGACCATATATGTTTCAATTGAAAGCAGAAAAAAAGAAGAAATGAGCTAGTTATGACTCACCAGTTGACAAAAACATGTTTTCTACAGGGAGGAATATGACCCCACAACTGATGAGGAAGTTCTAATGACAGAAGGGAACATAATAACACCCTGGAATAAGGCTCTCAGGCTGCATCAAGATAACAAGAGTCTCAAAGAAAAATGTCCCTTGAGAATTTAAAGGATATGACAACCAATGACATGTCTATAAAATAAGAGCAATTCAAGGGAGGAGCTGATGTGGCTAAAGTGGACAAGACCAAAGACTGTCAATCACACAGGTATACTATATGGTTTGAGTCCCTCGCAGAGTTGAATCCTTGCTAAAACTCCTACACTTTGAGATTGTGAAAAATATTTTGTAATGCCATGTTTTGCATACATTTAGGTGCTCTGCTTTGAAAGTCATCATACTCATGTTAAAGTAATGTTTCATATTAGAATGGAAAGCTGCCCTACCACTCAAACATTGTGTGTGTGAGACATGTCTATAAGTGTAGCTGCTTAATGAGTTGAATCTGTCCTTCCAGAAAGGTCCGACTGTCAATATTATTCATAAAGTCAAAGTAACATGCCTACTCATTGGACTGGTCAATGCTCTGACATAAACATAGGGCAATGTAACATTTTCTAGGGCAACCTGCACGACAACAGATCTCCTATGTACATCAATTTCTCCTATGTTGTTCCCCTTCACAATCCATGAGGTTGACATTAACTGTAAAATGAGGAATGCTGGCATGCATTTTAATTTCGCAAATTTTGCAAGCTCGAGCCAAGATTCGCAAAATTAAAATGCACACGAAAGTTCTTGTCTACACTATCATGCATTGAATGTTAGAACTCTCGCATAGTTCATGCCGCGAAAAAGGCTGTTGGCTCCAATTCTCAAAAATTTGATGCCACGAAAAAGTGGATATCAAATGGATATCAAAACATTGTAAACACTTACTGTATTTAGGATAAAAGCTCTTACAGTAATACTTCTATCAGGAGAAATGAGTGTTTATCAAAACAAAAAGAAAAGGAGAGGGGGTATGCATGTAGCATGAAGAGTCTCTTTAGAAACTCTTAATCTGAATGTGCGCATCAATATCAGCATGAAAAACTTTGGCAAGACCACAACCACATCAACCCTTTTCTAAACAGCAAGAATGAAGACCAGCACCTTCCCCCCCCCCCCCCTCACTGAGAATTGCCCTTGATGAAGAGAACATGTACTCTCTATCACGTGCCATTAAAATGTCACAATGAACATTAGCCTCTGGTGTCAGTACTATAACAATAGATTTGAAGACAGGTGTACATCCAAATAGTAGGTACCCAACCTCACAGTTGAAAAGTACCAGAATTATTGTGGTGAGAGAATGTTACCAATTGATCCTTGCTCATGATACATGTACATCTGGCAAACTAAATGAATTAAAATATGCCATACAGTTTAAAGGGATGGTATGGTTTTGGTTGACATGGGGCTGGAGGTTTCAACATTTTTTTGATGATGATTTCTGAGATATTATGCTAAACCCCTCTAAGAAACATGAAAGAGCATACAATTCTAAGATGAATTCAAAGTTTATTTGATGAAAATTGGTTTTGAAATGGCTGAGATATCCAAAACAAAGTGATCCTAACAAAAGGTGGGACCCACCTTTTATTACAGTAGGATCACTTTGTTTTACTTTGTTTTTGGATATCTCAGCCATTTCAAAACTGATTTTCATTAAATGATCTTTGAATTCCTCTTAGAATTGTTTGCTTTTTAACTTTCTTAAAGTGGTTCTTGTTAAAAGCTGAAGTCTCACCTCAACAAAACTATATAATCCCTTTAAAATGAAATGCCCCACCATTACTCTTTACTGCCATGTTCTCTTGTTATCCTACAGTTGTAGCTTGTCTAGTTCTTTCATTAAGTTTACTTAAGGTCCAAATGGTAAGTACTTAATGACTTTGCCAGGGTTACCAACAGACTGTGACACAGAACAGCCTTTACAAGTGCTGTACTCGAGCTTAAACCAAGAGCATTGCATTAATGTCTTTGTTTGATTTTTTCTTTTAAACAAGAAGGAATTTCATAGGTTTGCATTGCTCAAAAGGAAGAAGTAATTCACAAGTAAATAATGTAGTACTTATAAATGTATGACTTAGAGCGTGTTTCTACTGAGCGATGAAAATTTGAGGTGATGCGAGGCGATACAAGGTGATTCGTGGTGATACGCGGTGATACGCGTTGACACCTCAAATTTTTCCTCAGTAGAAACAGATCGGGTAGTGGCCGATGCGCGGTGATGCGAGGTGCTCCATCGTCCACCTTTTGAGGAGGTCGATGCGCGGTGATGCGAGGTGCTCCATCGTCCACCTTTTGAGGTGGTCGATGCGCGGTGATGCGAGGGACGATTCTCAGTAGAAACACACCAGGTAGCGAAATTCGCAGTGTACTGTAAGTCTCAAATTATTGGGAGCTTTCGCCCGCGCTTTTCAAATCGGTTCATCGCACACTCCAACACTTGTGTACACAGCAACTGTAGTTTCGCACACATCACGCCTTGTACTAACTCCTACTAAATACATGAGGTGGTACATGTGAATTGCGTGCATTCATTGTCCATTGTTTGCGTGCCCAACAGCCTAATACTCTGATTTTTACACTGCGTTCATTTTCCCATAATATCGTATCGTCTCGAACTTGTAGATTCCATAATTCGTTTTCACTGGAATACTAACGTATGTCGGAGACCCTAGAGAGCATTAACTGGACCCTAGACCTGCAACGATTCCTAATAATCAAGTGGCAGGAAATGTTGGTGAGGGGCATTTTGAATGGAAAGACTAAACGAAATTCAGTGGTCTACCACAAAATGGCAGTGCAGAGGCAGCGTGACCCGATCTGTGACCTGAAAATAAGTGACTTCCAGATTCACCGCATTTTGCACGTCACCTCGCATCACCGCGTATTTTATCGCTCAGTAGAAACAGCTCGAGTGGTCGTAAAATATGAGGTGATGCGGGAGACAAAATTTGCGGTGATGCGAGGTGATGCGAGGTGCTCTCAGTAGAAACACGCTGTTAACATTGTAGGATATGTATTACTATTTACAGGTACTGGTTGGCTGTAATTATAACTGCTGAATATCAATTGATATTCAGAAGAATTAAAGATAGAATTAAAGACAGAATTACCTGAATCCTATCACTGGAAAGCATGAAATAGAGAATTTATGAAAGCTGTAAGGCCTACACCCTTTACTCATCCTTCTTTATTCACAAAAAGCTGATATCACATAATGGGTGTATTCTTAATCACATTACTGTCCAAGCTTTGACATAAATGTACTTCTCAACTGATTACTTGAAATGAAACAACACCATCATTGAAGGTCACAACTCTGCTGCTTTGTATTATTGTCTAGCACTAGACAATCCCACAGCCCTTCAATGGCTGCATTCCCTCCAAGCTGCTGACACTTTGCACAAACAAAACACAGAGCACTTCATTCATGCATCCAAAGAATGGATGACGTCTTATCCACCTCATGGCATGTGAGAGTTACAGAGACCACTCACATTACATTATACAGTTACAAATATGTTTGTTCTACCTCCCACAACCCCTTGTTGACTGCTCCTCACACACAACGAAAAATGGCATGGTTGTGTCTGAAGCATGCCATTTCCAAACAATCAAGCTACATGTACCTGTAGACTTGTTTTGCAACATGAGAGTTCATTTCATTTCAAGACTGTATCTATCTAGTCAGGTTCACAAGCATTGTCAACTTCTAGTTTCTTAGGCTGCGTTTATCTAACTTGAGAGAGAGAATCATGTTTCCAAATGCGTTTGGAACGGTGTTTGTAAACGTGGTTTGAAACGTGATTCTCGATGAGCCGCGTTTATCTAACCATCATACAATCGCGATTCCAGTGGTGTCACTGCGCAGCTGCTTTGCGCCATTTGACCTGGGAAAGAAAGGTCAACTGCAACCACAAAACATGCCTCCTCAGTCACACACAAATAATGGGTAGAGAGTATAACCGGAAACAGCTGGGATTTGACCTCGAGATATAAACGCGTTTCAAAACGGCATTGCGTTTATCTACTCACAGAACAGCGATCGTGGTCTCAAACGCGTTTCAGAACGCCCTTTGAAAGGCGTTTCAAAACGGCGTTCCTAAACGCGTTTGAAAACACGGTTGCGTTTATCTAACCCCTGAAAATGCCTCAAACAAGTTTAGGATCGTGATCTGCCTCAGAAAATTTTTAGATAAACGCAGCCTTACACTGGCTGTTCATGAGATGCACTACTACGGTCTACAATAACAATCATGGGAAAGCTTGCCTGCATATCAAGTGTATAATTTGCTATGGTTATTCTGTCACCACAACTGCCATTAGAACAACTGAAAATTGTGACATTTGACAAGCATTTGACAAATATGTTTTTTTAAAGCAAAAAAAAAATTAAAAAGATCTCTATTTCCCCAAAAATTTGACACACTCATACCAAAGTCTGGTGTTTATTGAATGACTCTCTCTCTCATAAGCATCATGCTGGCAACTTTCCTAAGCCATTAATCCCTGTCGAGACAAAGAATCTCAAACTTCCTCCTCATGAAAAAACTGTGCTACTGCCATTTCAACTGCATCTGATAAGGCATCAAAACATATTATCAAGAATTACCCTAAGCTTGGCTGCCTGCTAGCAGAGCAACATTTGTATCTGATGTCAATGAAAAAAGTTTAGGTAAGAACAAGAGAAGAAAAACATTATTTTAAATGTGTAAAGATGCAGAAGTTCCTTTCTCATAACAGACTATACCACAATAAAAAAAAAAAATCTTGTTCAACTATTTTTATGTTTTGGTTTGTTGTAACACCAGTCTACAGGCAGACCTCACAACCTTTCTGACTATTGAAAAAAAAAAAAAAAAAAAAAAACAGGGATGATTTGGCTCAAAAGTACAAAAGGAAGAACAGTTCTTACCGGAGTGTGCAGTGAAATCATCAAGAAAAATAGGAAACTCCTATCAAAACAAGAGCTAGGAATGGTGAACATTCTGATTCTTTCCTCCAAATTCAGAATACTTGGGAGGCCTGTACTGGTATGTCACATGTATGAGGAATTAGTTCTGAGAACCTGGAAATCAATAAAATACAGCAAATGAAATCCCCCAACATCTTGCTTTTTGGAAAATTGGTTGAAGTTCAAACTACTGTTCAGTCATTTTTATGCAAGTCCACAGTTCAGTATGATTGTGATATCAACAAGAGACCCGGGGGTCACGCGCTCACCTGAGTATCACAAGTTCACCTTCCATGCATTCTTGCAGACTCTTACCTGAAAACATTGGAAACTTATGGTGGGGGTAGCTTTGACAGTGGGGGCATGGTGTCCATTTACATATTCCATCACACTGGTAAAAAATACCTACGTACCAAGTACACTGTACTTTATAGAATGTTGGATTATGCAGCTTGGGGAAAAAAGACTTAAAGCCCTATCACTTTTGATTAGAACTAGAGAAAAATATTGAATATTCATTAAAGGGTGTGTACAGTTCTGGTTGAGGTGAGGATTTAGCTTTTAACATTTTGCGAGATATTCAGAAACCACTCTTTGAGATGTCAAAGAGCATGCAATTCTAAAGGGGTATCAAAAGTTTACTTGATGAAAATCGGTTTTGAAATGGCTGAGATAACCAAAAACAAGGTGTTACGACCAAAATCACTCTGAGAATGATCGCACAAAAGAAACAATCAACTAATGTTCAGGCGGTTTATTAACAGTGATATTGTGGGTACAGACTCGTAATCGGTTTTCACATCAGTACAATAATGATCAATACCACAATTATAAGTCGGTAATGGAATCACTTACATGTGCATTACAGCCAATTCAATCACATAGTCCTTGAAGTGACCAGATACGATATTCGATGCACAGATGAATGATCCTTGATGCACCGACGACTGATTCCTCCGACGTTAATCCAAAGGCACAGGTTGCATTAATCCACAGTATAAATCCGGGGTAAAGTCCACGAAATATGTCCACGGCGAAACGTGCAGAATCCAAATGTTATGACGACCACGTCCAGTCAAGGCGTTGAATGATGATTCACTTTTTATTGTCCAGCAAGGAATCCAGCCCGTCACAGCTTTGCAGTAATAATGTCCGTTGACACTAAAATATGGAGTCTATCTCCAATGTAGGCAAATTAATTCTCTGCAGGCAAAATGTCTCCCAGGCCTTATCTCCACAAACACAGTTTGTATAGCAGGTCAGCAGGTAACACAGGACTGACTATAACAAGTCGCTTCAGAGCCAGAAGTGACGTAACTCTCAGAGCAGAGGTGTTGGGTACTCTGCCTACCTCAGAATTTCTCCAGCTTATATACTATCCATTCACCCCTTTCTAGTACGTTCTGTAATTTTCTCCAACCTGGGGCTACATACCTGAACATACTAGCAAGTCCAAGTTCCAGGAATCCTGGATGACTCACTGCCTAACTATGTGCATAACATCATTGCCAAAATTAACTACCAATCACATTGGGCTACAGGGACAGTGCCTCACTCAGCCAAACATGTAAGCACTTCCCAGAATATTCTGGAATGGGTGAAATCATTCTAGATTGAGTGAGCTATTTAATGTATTTCCTGTCACGTGCATGTACTGTAATTACATTGTATACCACCTAGAAAATTCTCCACTGATCTGGTCAGCCTGTATGTACTATATCTATATCATATAGAATGTTCTCCATTAATCTGGTCACCCGTGTACATACACATTAAAACAACCATGCATACAGCCTTGATACATGTACATAACTACTAGTGTGTACATTTGTGACACAAGGTGAAACAAAGAGATCCTAATAAAAGGCGTGGCCCGTCGCCTTTTATTATTATCACTTTTTTGGATATCTCGGCCATTTGAAAACCAATTTTCATCAAATAAATGTTGAATCCTTCTTAGAATTACATGGGCAATTCCATGGGAATGTGGACATGGCACTAAAATTTCAAGTTTATCATATTGCAAAAGAATTACTCATTATGTATTACCCATATATTGAAGCTAAAGAAACTCAAAGAATTAGATCAATTGGTCAAATATTTCCCGAGAAACAGCTACAAATGTTGAAGACAATTTTTCAGTCATCCAAATTGCTAAAATGCATGCTTAAATTAATATACATTTTTTTAATAGAAAAATTCTGCTAGCACTTCAATTAATTTATCTTAAAGAAGCAAATTGGTTCTACTTCAGTCTCCCATGAGGAAATTTTTATGCCACCTTCAAAAAATTTTAATCACCACATGAAAGTTCAGCCCTTGAGCCATGTAACGCGAGTTACCGAAACAAGAAATATTTTTCATTCCGAAGGAAGCAGTGGAGGTAATTTATTGGGAATCATAATTTTCTAAATTCATCACACCCTGATACTGTACACAGGATGTTGACTTGAATAAACACTGTTATCACATTAAAAAATGTCAATGAAAAGTGTAACGCGAGTTACCGTGTAACGCGAGTTACCGGCATGTAATGCGAGTTACCGACTATAAACACAAGTTTCCACCAACATAAGCAAATTTTAACACTCAATTGAGCTAGATTGTGGTGAAAAAAATCAAAGGCAGTGTTATATACACTATGCTGGACTGAAACAAAGGAGGGCAGCCTAATAAACTGTGATTGTATAATACTAGCATCAAGGCCACTGATCACATGCCACATTGAAGAGTCTAGCCAGGCTTTCACTGCATGTGTACCTGTACATCCAGCAGTGAATGAGAACATGAAATTTATCTTCTGAATTTCCTGCATCAGTATTTCAGAACTTTTATTACAAAATGCTATAAAGCAGCAAGTGTTGGTTCTAATCCTTATTCGGTGGTCTAGTGAAGATGACGCCTGTCCGGAGATCAGGAGGTTGTGGGTTCAAATCCTGCTCGAGTATATGCTCATGATTTTTTGTCATGGCTACTACTAAAATACTGATTAATTCAGTGCTTATTTACGTCGATGTAGTGCAATTTGTCAATCAGTTGCAATGAAAACATCTCAACGGAAGAATTTCATGAATTTGCATAATTATGCAGTACCCGCTGCATGCTATAAGGATTAGAACCAACACTTGCTGTTGGGCGAAAGCTTGGCGGTCTAGTGGAGATGATGCCCGTCCGGTGATCAGGAGGTCTTAGGTTCGAATACTGCTCGAGTATGTACGCCCGTGACTTTTTAATCATGGTTACTATTAAAACACTGATCAATTCAGTCCTTATTTACGTCGATGTAGGGTAATAAGCCAGTTCATAATCCACTTTAGCTCTTGTACACATTGGTACAAATTACCTTTCTTTTTTCTCAGTTGGTTCGTCACTTCACTTGTTTTCAAAGCGGCATAATGCATAAGCTTGCCCGACATAACAATTTAAATGGAATTCATGTTCAAAAAAAGAATGAACTTGCATTTAGATCAGGGGATCAGAATACTCCCATCAGTTTATGATTTAGCAGGCATCCATTTCATTGTTTTGTATTGAATGCAGTAACAGCTTATTTCCTTTTATATTGCGAAATACCATTCTTGCTGTCAGGTAGATGTGCTGGCAAGGATCATTTAGATAAGGATCGCATGAATAATCATCGCATCACAGATGCTTATCTCAGTGAATTTACAAACCAAATGTCTGTTAGTACAAAGTTAGTTCCCTTTTGAATAGTAGTTAGTACCTTTTTCTGCTCATGCGCAAAGTGGAATTACGAACTGGTTCTATTTGTCAATCAGTTGCAAGGAAATGTACTAGTTTTCACTCACAAAGATAGGATATGAATTTTTGAAAGATTGTAAGCTTTTTTTGTAAACTTGTAGATAGGGTTTGATACTTTTATGTTTTGTTTTAAAAAGACTTTCAACATTTTTCATCTTTACACTCTGAAAATTACAATGCACTCATACACCTAAATCATCTGGGTATATATTCAAACATATTCAAGGTCTCTATGAGGAGTAAAGCTCTTATTAGTCTTAAACGCATTCTTCTATTGGGTTCATTAGTAAAATATTTGTCTAACATTTATTCATTTTACTATCTACAAATATAAGCCTTTCTCAAAATATTCAACACAAGATTCAGTGCCATCAGAACAGTTGTATGTCATCATTTTGTGTCACCCTGTGTTTAGTGGACATAATGTAACACGAGTTACCGTAACGCGAGTTACCGACATAAAGGCTCCCTACATTTTACCAGGTCATTGTTACTCAACTTTGAGAGTGTTAATTTATGAGTCCTAACCCACTATCAATTCAAGGTAGGAAAAGTTTTATCAAGATTGTCTAGTATGAGGAGACTTTCCAAAAAGAGGTCTTTATAGAATTGACCATGTCCTTTTTGTGTAACGCGAGTTACCAAAATTAAATGATTCCAGAATCCCAACATGTTTGTCCTTTATTTTTCTTTTTGGATTCATTTAGTTGGTGTATGTCTACTTAACCCATGATGAAAAAAGTAGCTTGTAGATCCTACCAATTACAAAGATATTGGCACATTATTCCATAAATGTACCCATTATTTGTAACGCGAGTTACCGTGGAATTGCCCACATGCTCTTTCATATTTCATAAGAGGTTTCTCCTTTTCTCACTCAGGAATGATATAAACCTGAATTCCCACTTCAACCAGTACTGTACAGTCCCTTTAATTTAGGAGGTTTGGACCCCCTGGGGCCCCCAAGGAAAGCATGGTGCCCATTCAAACACTTTGAAATCTTATCCCCATGGGAATGCTACTTGCCAAGTTTGGTGAAAATCCATTATGTTGTTTTCAGCAAGAAGACGAAAATTAAGGCCCACATTTAGACCCCCCCCCCCCCCCCATCCCATCCCGCTTCCCTGGGTCCCAAGGGGGTTTGGTGAAAATTTGTGATAGGGTTTCCAAGAAAAAGATGAAAATTTACAAGTTTGGTCCAAATTTTGGCCTCCTGGGGCCCCCCAGGTGGGGCATGGTGCCCATTTGATGGGAATGAGATTCTTTCCCCCTAGGGATGCTACCTGCCAACTTTGATGAAAATTCATAATGGCATTTTCAAGAAAAAGCTGAAAATATACAATTTGGGGCCCCATTAGGACCCCTCCCCACCCCCCTCCCCTGGGTCCCAAGGGGGGGGGGGGGCACCCCTGATTCCGCCATGAACAAACTTAAAACTACAGTCATCAATGTACTAATTCATAGTATTAACTTAGCTCTATCACTTCTGGTTCTAGAAAAGAAGATTTTTTAAGCCTTAATTTTGGGGGGTTTAGGCCCCTCTGGGGGCCCCCCAGGTGGGGTATAGTGCCCACTTGAACAAACTGAGATCCTATCCCCCTAAGGGATGCTACCTGCCAAGTTTGGTGAAAATCGGTCAAGGGGTTCTCAAGAAGAAGATGAAAATGTAAAAAGTTTACGCAAGACGGACGACGCATGACGGACACCGGACGAAGAGCGATCGCAATAGCTCACCTGAGCCTTCGGCTCAGGTGAGCTAATAAAAGTCACAACTTTCCTGAGAATAAGTGCCTTGTAATACATCTATGACAAAGTTTCAGGAAGATACCTTGAGCCATTTCTGAGATATGGAGGAAATAGTTCAGGTTTCAGCCCTTTTTGTGGCAATACTTGAGCCATTTTCAAAATATGGGAAAATAAGTAAAATTCTAGTGCTAAAAGCCCATGGTGCAAATATTTCCTTACAGAATCATTGTGCAGTCAACCCGTTGAGGACGAGTCCCAAGTATACTCGGGCACATGTCTATGGGAAATGCGTGTTTTGGCAAAATTAGTCTGTCCTCAACGGGTTAATATAAAATGTACAGTAGACCAAGTTTAACTGAGGGTATACAATGGTATGGAAAAAATAGTGTCACATTAGCATTAAGCAATGTGTAATTTTAGCATTTCAACCTGACCTTTGACTCTTGACCATTGACCCCATGATCCAAAACTTCTCAAGAGAATCATCCTCAGGCAATACATGTACATGTAAGAACTAAGTCTCATGAGGATACCTTGAGCTATATCTGAAATATGAAGAAAAACTCTTCAGATTTAGCATTTTCACTTCACCTTTGACCCCATTGCCCAAAACACTTTTTTAAAGAAATATTTATTTGGTAACACATGTCTACACTAAAGATTTATGGTAATATAATCAGGCTTTGCAGAAAAATGGGTGGGGGAGGGGGAGGCGGAGGGAAAGGGGATAGTGAAATTAAAATTTGACCTTGACCAATGAACTTTGACCTTGAGCATGTGTGCTCACAAGCTGATAGGCGCAGCTTCATCCACTCAAATGCATTGATGTCTATGCCAAGTTTTGATAGGATACCTTGAATGGTTCTTCAGTTTCATCTGGACATTGTCTACAAAAGATATTACAGACAGAAGGACAGATGGACTGAAGGATGCACGGACAAATGCCTTTGACAACATTTCCTGGAGGAAGCATACACAAATCAATTAAGAAATATGGGTAGCTGTGGCAAAACTTAATTTCATGTGCATTGTTTTCTAGAGCTCTGTGATTCTCACTTAATCCACCCAGCTATGGTTCTGCTCATGTAACCTTGTAAAATTAATGTCAATAGCTTGGCTGCAATATGCGTATACATAAAAACAAACAAAATAAAAATGAAGACGAATAATGTGATCTGCATGCATTCCACTTCCAATATTTTGATGTCTATTGAAAATATTGTAACAAATTTCAAAATAATGTTTACATCCAGAAGTATTCTATTTTGATAAAGTATGAAAATAAAACTATTCAATGATAACAAGCATAACTATGTTCCATTTTATAGAAGACCATACCTCTCACGAAGCAGAATCAAAGTGAGAATGTATACAATGTAACATGCACAAGCACTGATCATTATTCATATAGCACATTTTTGCTTTACAATATGAATCATTGCATCATTGGCCCATCTGCATTAGGCATTGTGTTATCAATGCTATGTACTCTTACCACAAACCACCACTGATTTAGGGTCTAATATTTGAACATATATTTGCAACAGCTTAAGTGGGCATGCACACACAAAATCAACTTAGTGTGGATGACCACATTTCAGCTGTTACACAAGTCTGCGTAATGGTACCAGGGATCCAAGAGTGCTATCTAAACTGTGCTGACTCACTGCAGTATGTCAGTGACGCTACCCAGTTTACTGGTGCAGTAGGCCCTATAGTACAAGTTGGTCTGCACTGTAATGCACTACAGGCCGTATTATTAACATCAGTTGGCTAATACACCCCGCATTCACACTGGTCCCCGCATCATGGGGAAATACCCATGCCACAGGACTTTCCCCTCCCAAACCATAATGTGAACACTAGCTGGGACTTGTCCCCCATCCCAGCGAAGCAAGTCCGGTCCATGGACAGATTTGAAAGGGAGAGTGATCTTTGGTCATATAATTGATAGCACCCAGTTGTATTCATCAAATGTGTGCATGTGCAAAGTCTGGTTTCAAGTGGCAGCCCCCCCCCCCCCCCCCAAAGCCCCAATTGCACCCACAGCTTGGGGATAGTTGAAATAACAATGTGAATAGTCAGTAGTAAAAAAGATGATTTTTGGCGACTGTCCCCACGGCACAGGGTCCACTGTGAACATGAGAGAAGTCAGTCAGAGATAGGTGAGGACTGGGATGAGTAATCCATTGATTAATTGCCTCACTTCACTGACTATCAGAAAACATTGCCCTTTGTATCAGGGACGCATACTTTCTACTATCCCATTCGATACTATCCAATGTCGTGTCATCCAAGTATCTTGCAAAGATTATACTAAAATCACATTGGAAGGGAAGAGGCACAGCTTTGAGTTGAATTATCACTGATGGATATGACTCTTATCATGAATACCGTGAATGTCTCCATAATACGTACCAATTCACTGTCTTGAAGGGTGCATCATGACATATCCACTACAAACATACAAACTGCTTATCTGCTGTGAGATTATTTAGATGATGGAAACACAATTGCACTCACCTTTAGCTTCGAGAGCTCACCGAGAATCATGGTTTCAGACATATTGTCAAAGAGGCCATCCGTTGCCATGAGGATGATGTCACCTTCTCGGACGTTGAAGAGGGAACTCGACGCTGAGTGGGGGCTGCAGGAAAGGGAAAAACATTTGCAATCACACGAAATCCACGACTGGCTCTAATCAAGCCAGCACAATGAAATATAGCACATCGCTCTGAATACAGGAACTCTTGCATTACAATGATTAGATAATGATTCAGTACACATTGCATTTTAGTCTTAATGTACTGTTTATACCTTGTAAATGGTGTGCTACAGTATTGGTGTCCAAGCTTTTCTCCTGTAAGTTCTGCATGTTTTTCTTCATGCAACCGGGTACCAAGTTACATTAAAAATTCCACTACAAGTAATTTATCCCACTTCACTGAAGGCAAACTCTTCCCTTGTGTTCTATTTACCAATATTCACATAAGGAACTAAGACCATTTACTGAAAGAGTTCTTTGAATGCATTTTCAGGAGACCAGTTTTCCATGTCTCCTACTAAGTAACTTTCACATCAGCACAACTTTAAAAACTGCCAATTTGCTCGCACAGCACTAGGTTATTGTGAACTTGAAACATCATTATTGCAAATAATGCTCACTATCAACCGCAAGTATATGTACAGTGTACATAACATAAAAGGTATGTCAGCATTACCCGCTACACACATTTCCTTCTTGAAACTTTACTTCTTGCAAGCAATGTCTATTTCCTTAAAATTATGAATTAGGGAAAAAAAATTGCAATTCACTTCTTGCTGGTTTCCAAAGGTTGTTAGACGTTCAGAGGGTCATACATCTCAAGGAAAAAGTTATTTGAACAGATGTCAAAATCAGAGCAGCACTTGAGGATATTCAGAGCAATATCCAGAGCAATATGTGAAAAACATGCACTCCTCAAAAAGACTACTAGTTGTACAGTTTCCTCTTGAAGCCAGTTTGCCACTACTGTAAAACATGATATGTTCGCGGCACAAAATTTTTGCGAATTGGAGCCGACAGCCTTTTTCGTGGCAAGAAATTTTCGCAAATTGCCACTTGCGTTCAATGCATATAGTGTAGATAAGAAATTTCGCATGCATTTTAATTCTGTGAATCTTGGCGCTCGCGAAATTAAAATGCACGTGAACATTCCTCGTTTTATAGTATGTGTACATGTATTTCTGCATAATCAACCAAACTTGCCAAGAATACGGACTGACTTTATTTCCAAAAAAAAATGACATGAAATTAATCACTCACCTGTCACTCAGTATAGTTCTTAGGCCAGGGGGCGCTATTGACAACTGGAACGGTGTATTGAAGTAGTGCTGTTGCTCTTCTGACCGGTGGACTATCCTCCCTCCTCTGACGATGAGGAATCCAGAGTCACCAAGATTAGCAGATGCAACAGTCCTGTTATCACCATCAAAGATGACAATGCAGGCTGTACTGCTCCCTGCACAGACAAGGTACAATGTATGGTCATTACAACTGACTGACAAATTGCCCTTCATCAACGTACATGTAAATAAGCACCAATTATTTAGCGTGTTAGTAGTAGCCATGATAAAAAAAACAAGGCAAGTGCCAAATTGTGTCTCGCCCATTCGCGTACAAGGAATTAATATTTTTTATAACTCCAAGAAGTTAATTGACCTGCTTATGACCTTTGACCTTTTGGTGACCTTCAACACCCCAAGGGACATTTACCATCCAAGTTTGGTCACAAACGGACAAAGGGATCAAAAGTAATGAGCCATAATCGAAACGCGCCATAAAAACTTAACATTGGGCCCTAAAAATTTGTTGACCCCTTTCTGTGACCTTTGACCTTGTGATGGTCTTTAACTCCCCAAGGGACATCTACCGTCCAAGTTTGGTCACAAACGGACAAAGGGATCAAAAGTTATGAGCCATAAACGAAATGCGCCCTAAAAACTTAACATTGGGCCCTAAAAGTTTGTTGACCCCTGTCTGTGACCTTTGACCTTGTGGTTACCTTCAACTTCCCAAGAGACATCTACCATCACCCAAGTTTGATTGCCATTGTAGCAACATGTGCTGAGTTGCATGTGATAAGAAGAGTCTTGCAAGTAAACTTTAACGTATGACCTCAAATGACCGTTGACCTTATCATGTGACCTCTTACGGCACCATAACATGAAGGTACCCCCAGTGCATCCATCACCCAAGTTTGATTGCCATTGTAGCAATATGTGTCCAGTTACGTGTGATAAGAGAGTCTTGCAAGTAAACTTTAACATATGACCTCAAATGACCTTTGACCTTATCCTGTGACCTCCAACGGCACCATAACATGAAGGTACCCCCAGTGCATCTATGACCCAAGTTAGGTTGTAATCCAAGCAACTTATGTGAAGTTATTTGTCAAAAGAGAGTCTTGCAGGTAAACTTTAACATAGAAAAGAGAATCTTGCACATACTCTTTAATATATGACCTCAAATGACCTTTGACATCATCACATGACCTCCGACGATACCATAACATGAAGATACCCCTAGTGCTTCTATCACCCAAGTGTGGCTGCCATTGCTGTAACAGTTGCCAAGTTATGCATCATAAGAGAGTCTTGCAGGTAAACTTTAACATTTGTGACGGACGACGGACGGACAGACAGACGACGGACAGATGACGGACATTGTAGCAACATGTGCTGAGTTGCATGTGATAAGAAGAGTCTTGCAAGTAAACTTTAACGTATGACCTCAAATGACCGTTGACATTATCATGTGACCTCTTACGGCACCATAACATTGAAGGTACCCCCAGTGCATCCATCACCCAAGTTTGATTGCCATTGTAGCAATATGTGTCGAGTTACGTGTGATAAGAGAGACATGCAAGTAAACTTTAACGTATGACCTCAAATGACTTTTGACCTTATCCTGTGACCTCCAACGGCACCATAACATGAAGGTACCCCCCATAACATGAAGGTACCCCTAGTGCATCTATGACCCAAGTTAGGTTGTAATCCAAGCAACTTATGTGAAGTTATTTGTCAAAAGAGAGTCTTGCAGGTAAACTTTAACATAGAAAAGAGAGTCTTGCACATACTCTTTAATATATGACCTCAAATGACCTTTGACATCATCACATGACCTCCGACAATACCATAACATGAAGATACCCCTAGTGCTTCTATAACCCATGTGTGGCTGCCATTGCTGTAACAGTTGCCAAGTTATGCATCATAAGAGAGTCTTGCAGGTAAACTTTAAAGGGGCAGTCTTTTAACTTTATAATGCATGATCATATGAAAATACTGTGTCAATACTATTAGAAATCGCATATGCTTTTGTTCAACGAGATCTGTGAACTTCAAAAATCTCAGTTGAAATCGCCTAAATCGCTCATTTTTCGGGTAGTCGGGAACGCCCCCAGAAAAAGCAAGGACCGGTCACGTGCCTTGTCAGGTGACACTTTGACGTACGAGGGGGTATTCTATATTCATAGTGCCGACTGTCTCGCCGTATACCGTACTTCACAGTGCAGTGAGTCTTGTGTATTTGTAGGAAAGTTAGAGAAAATATTTCAAGAATATGCTGTGGTCTGTGGAGGTGTGTCGTCACCGCAGCAAAGACACAAAAGATGGGTGTAAGTCTGCACAACTTCCCTAGGCTAAAGATGACGCCATTCGAAAGAATTGGGTTTTGAGACTCATTTCATTTGCTGAAGCGAGCCCAGCAGTGCAGTGCAGTGCAGTGCCAGTGGGATGCATGCGATGAATGGTTCTTCTATTCAACGTTATAGTCGTCAGGTTGTACAGCCTCGTATGCAGTGATCGCTTGGAGGATTGGAGCCAAGTTAAAGTACATGTAAACTAGTAGAGGAGGGGCTGTATACTCGGCTAGGATTTGTGCCCAAAAAGAGGATCCTACAGCCCATAGCTATCCCTGTCATCAAGCTGGGAACTGGAAGCCAATCCCATCGATCGTCAGAGAGCTGAAAAACAAAGCGGATCAGCAGTTCTGAAGCTGGAGAGAAAGCGGGTATGTTCTGTATAGCGTCTACGGTCTAGACGACTCTATAATAGAGTCGAGATAGAAACACGAGACCAATGTATACAGAGACTCTAAATCTCTAGATCTATAGAGTCGGGTATGTTCTGTATAGACGACTCTCTAGCTATCATATGAGTATCGTAACTAGATCTATACACAGCCCAGTTGCTGTATAAATCGGGACGGGGTTCGCACGGCGTCTGGTTATGGCCTCGGCCTATTGCTAATATTCTACTAGTATCATATTATTTACTAACAGTTTCACGGTTTAGATAGGTTGATAAGCTCTGTCTGGCGTTTCGAGTGGGACTGCCTTGCTTCCCCAATAAAGCTCTAAAGAGTTGTACGTAGTAACCGAATGGTAGGATGGTATGTTCCAAAACAAATTATTAGATTGAATTGATCTAGGACTGGGCATTATTGTTTGTCTTCACTTGCCCATTTGTCATTAGACAAGTGAAATCTTCAATATCCTTTTTTTTTTTCTTGCCCCAAAATTTTTCCCATATATTAGTTGGCTAATGTAATGTGATTTCATAGTTTACATGTACAAAAAAAAAGTCACTTTCCAATCAGACAAGGAACTTTCTGCAGTCGTTTATTTTCAGTTGTCGTCATTACAATTTCACTTGCCCTTGTTACAATGTTGAATGTGGGGAAGTACTAATGGCAGTTATTACTTGTGATTAACAGTATTTGTTTCTCCCAAGAGTTCCTACATGCATCTAGTTAACCATGTTCTTACAGGCCTACATAGACATTTTTTTTTTTATTCAATCCTCTCTATGCTATTACTAATTACAGGGTTCAGCTGGCAGCATTGCATTACAGTGTACAACACAAATCCAGACCGGAGGCAAGCTCGAGGTGCAACAGGTGATCTGCTCTACCAGATTGTGAAGCCGAAATACAAGGCTGGGTCTTCTAGTGTGAAGGTTCGTAAAGAATGGCGTAGATATTTTATGCAATATTGGAAGAAAATGAATTCACGTTACAAGACCAATTACAATGAAGAGAAAAATATTAGAATGGCACAATTTGTCAACTACACATTTTATTATTTGTTTGTCTTTGTAGAAGCATGGCTTTCTTGACCACTGAGTACACATAAAATGATCAATTTTAAAAGGTCCCAAAATGTTTCCCATATTAGTTGACTAATGTAATGTGATTTCATAGTTTACATGTACAAAAAAAAAGTCACTTTCTGCAGTAGTTTATTTTCAGTTGTCGTCATTACAATTTCACTTGCCCTGGTTACAATGTTGAATGTGGGGAAGTACTAATGGCAGTTATTATTTGTGACTAACAGTATTTGTTTCTCCCAAGAGTTCCTACATGCATCTAGTTAACCATGTTCTTACAGGCCTACATAGACTTTTTTTTTTTTTTAATTCAATCCTCTCTATGCTATTACTAATTACAGGGTTCAGCTGGCAGCATTGCATTACAGTGTGCAACACAAATCCAGACCGGAGGCAAGCTCGAGGTGCAACAGGTGATCTGCTCTACCAGATTGTGAAGCCGAAATACAAGGCTGGGTCTTCTAGTGTGAAGGTTCGTAAAGAATGGCGTAGATATTTTATGCAATATTGGAAGAAAATGAATTCACGTTACAAGACCAATTACAATGAAGAGAAAAATATTAGAATGGCACAATTTGTCAACTACACATTTTATTATTTGTTTGTCTTTGTAGAAGCATGGCTTTCTTGACCACTGAGTACACATAAAATGATCAATTTTAAAAGGTCAAGATATACATTTTCTCTTCTTTTTTTTTAGGGGGGGGGGGGGTGGAGGGGCAGGTCTTATGCCTGTTCCACTAATCAGAAGTCATAGAAGGGAGGCAGTCAGTTTTCCATTCCCGAAGACCAACACTCCACATTCCATGACCAATGGCTACTTTGGCATTCTCAAATCAAGTCTTTGCATTGAGGAGGACAAACCCCAATTTTGATATGAATTTGCAAAGATTTTTTTAATGTCATTATCAAAATGGTGGTTTCTGTTCATGACACCTCAAGGACTTTGTTGCTAATAACCAATGCAAACACCTTAATTCCATCTATTTTGTGTGTCCCTTTGTTTCTTTCTGTTGAATTTTCTACAGCACATGTTGATGATGTCCTTTCTGCTGTTGTGGAGTACGATGACAAAACTCCTGCATCCTGCCAGCCTTCAACGCCTCCCCTTGTGAGTGCCATCGTGTGTCATCCAAGGGAGGAAGTTATTGAATATCACAGGAGACAATTTGCACCTGACAAATGATGTGATGGTTTCAGGAATCCTTGCAATTGAGATTGAAGTTCATATTATGTACAATATGATACAAATTTTTTGTGGAATGATTTTTTCATCTGTTCTTCTGTCAGATGTTGGATACAAACACTCAAAATTTTGTTATGCATACCCAGCATTCTTATGCGCTCTATTCATGAGTGATCATCTAAAGACAAGATAAGATCACCTTGGTTACTGTTGTGTCCCGTCTGTATAACATGTATGTAGCATTTCATCACAAACAATATGATGCCAACTTGATATAGTGTTTCAAAGACCATTTCTTTGCCAATTGAATATTGTCCTTTTAATAGCAAAATCATAATTCATTTGCAATACAGGAGTCATGTGGATACAAAAGGAAAACTGTGTATTCTTTTGTTGATGTTTAAAGCATAAATGACCATATTTATGGACAGATGAGCTTGCATTCTTAACACTATTCTGTAGAGATATTTAGTGTTGTATTAAAATGGTAAGTTTAGAAGATTTCTACATGAATGCTGTCCCTTACTATGGTTTTATCATAGCATGTTTGCTGTTATAGATTAGAGCTCATCACTCTTATGAGCAAATATTGATATTTTTGACAAGATAATTTAGAATCAGATGTGCATGCATTATAGAACACAACACACTCAAAAGGGATTGAAAAAAAATTGTATATACATGTAGTTTTGAGAATAAATGCAATAATTTACTCTTGGTATATGATTCACAGATTTATGAAAAAGGAGAACAAGATGTGTTCTAAGCATTAACATTTTACATAATCTTCATCTGTGTTTAAGCAGACTTAGGCCCAGTTACTCAAGTTCCGAGACCTGGAATGCATCCACAGGGAGAATCCGCACTCATAATGCGATGCTTAAGTCTAGTTGGGGAATTATTCTGTTGATATCTATTATACATGTAGTTCTCCATACATAATCATTGAAGTCAAGCATTAAAAGTTAAGCATTGTTTTTTCTTATGAATATGGTGTCAGGGGTCTTATGAAAGAACAATTGCTAGGTCACTCAGACTCAGACATTCATAATTATTCATGCAGATAGGTACTTCTGAAAATGTGCACACAAGCAAACACCCACATGCACATATGCTCACATACATTCACACATTTGTACACATTTTTAAATGTGTGAAAGATTGAATAACATCACTCACCTGTATTGTTTTGTATATGTACACTTGCAATACATATATTATTTCTATCCTAAATTTGAGTTCTGTAGAGATTTCTGTATAGTGAAGAAGAAATCACAAAGCTTTTGATTCAATGTTACATGAGAATGTCTCATAATATTGATATGAAATATACAGTATGTATGTGGAAAAGATAACTCTTCCGGACTGATTTGATGTCAAATGTGGATGTCACTCATGCGTGCTTGACTGACCAGCTGCCATTGATCCAGTGGAATAAATCCCATTTTGTTCCAACATTAGGATATGGAGATAACACACTGGTAGGGTTTTACAATCTCACTCCTGTAAGTACAATACCCCTCCCCTACTTTTCCTCACTCCCTTTTACTAATTTTCTTTGGTCTCCTATCTATACACACATCAACACACACACACACACCCTTTGCCATACTACACACATACCCACAAACACCTTCAAACAGGCATCACTTGAACACTCCCACCAACATGCAAATCGCATACATAACACGTGTACAATGCCATACAAATCTTACCTGTACATATATCTATGAGGGGAATATTTCTATCCATTCCATGAGGGGGAACATCAGACAAACATAGGGCAAATATATCAATGATATATTCATCCTATGTGTGTCTGATGTTGGTGTGTGTTTGTATCTGATATGCATGAGTGTACTGAGGGTGTGTGTATATGTGTATGTTTGTGCATTTTCATGTGTCTGTATGAAGCTAATCTTTTTTTGTTAATAAGGATGAATTTATACTGCATGTACTGTATTACTACAACCGCTCCAACTACATATAGAAAACACAACACACTTTTTTTTTTCATTTGCTTACAAAATATAATTGGTGTTATCAGCTGGAAGGAATGTTTGACAAATGAATACTGGTTCATGACAGAATACTACTATATGAGCCAGCTACATTCCAGTTCAATGAGTTCGTAACTAGACTTGGTCCTGTTCTCTAAATAGAGGCTGTGAAGCTATTGCCGGAAAGGCTACAGCATCTTAATTGTATTAGATCGTTATTTGTTTTTTGTGACCATGATTGACAACATAGCTGTTCAACATGTCAATTCTACACAATCAAAATTACCTTCAGTTGTATGGTTGTGAAAGTGTCATTTTCCAATTGCTAAAACATGCAGTAGATCTACATTACAAAAGAGAGAGGGGGAGCATAGTAAGAGTAAGAATTGAGACAAGAGTGCATTTGACATACAGTCGAATCTTGTTATAATGAGGTGCATTATGGGACCAGAGATATCACTCCTGTATATCAAGATCTTGTTATAACTACAGTTTGTCATATCACTGCTTATAATATTGAGGTTCCACTGAACATGCATCAATAAATTACAATAAAATACAATGTACTGTAGATCATTTGTACAGAGAGGCTGAAGTCCAACAGCATGTTTCTCAGCTGTGTGCCTTGATGAGTTGGTGTTGGACGCTGCATATCATCAGTATACCCAACATACCGGTAATGGACAAGGTGTCTGACAAAGTATACATGTGACATTTCGCAATGTACAAACTTATCTGATGCATTTCTACACTGTGACCACATTCCCATTAAGCAGATCGCAATGTGACAAGTTGTCACATTCTACACCCAATATCAGTGCTGCATATACAGTCTTATTACAACCTGTACAAAATGAAAGCCTGTCACTATTTCTGATGGATGAGTTTATCAGATTTTTCTAACAGCAGAAGATGGCAGTAGGACTCTCACATTTTGGCCCAGAAATGTCCAGCATCATCTCACCAGTTACCGGTATGCAACATGTCTTGATCGCCTGATATTGAAACAAAAGTGAAACAAAATGGAATGCAAAAGGAGTAAAATTTGATAATCCTATTATATGACATCATGTGTTCATCTAGGAATTTATCTTGAGAATAGGATTTAAATTAGACAATGTAAATGGGACCCATGGGGTATGGTAGTCATTATTTTGGGGACGACTGTATGATGGCAGGATAAAATACATGTATAAAAACATGTATTGACTGCCTGAAATTGAAACAAAAATGAAATGAAATGGAATGCAAAGGGACTAAAATTTGATAATATATTACATAAGTGTTACTCTAGAAATCGTGAGAACAGGAATAAAATTACACAATGTGAATGGATCTTTCATAATACTGATTACGTAGAATCGTATAATGACACCATAAAATTCATTAGGAAATTATCAGGGATATGAAAAAAGCCTAATATTTATTGCAACATTTGGAAAATAAAATAGGGAATTAAATGTGCCTAACAAACTCACTTGTTATCTGCAGCATTTGTTCAAGCACCTTCTCCATAGGCCTACTGTTGGGTGTCCTGGTAGCTTCCAGTTTCTTTCACCCATTCATCGAGGCCCACAGTTGAGAAACCTGGATGTGCTATAATACAGCGCATTGGAGCATCGAAATGTCTTTCGCTGTACTGTAATTCTCAATCTTGTCCATTATGTGCTCTGTCTCTTTGCAGCAAACGGATTCCCTGGCAGTGGTCATGTGGGAACACAGCTGCGACAGAGGCACCTGAAAACAAAGAAAACATGAAAAAAAAAGAAGAAACATAACGAACAACACATTCCTATTTCCTTCTTTGTGTTTATTAGTTGGTGTTTTGAAGTATGTACTGCACTGTCACACAATGAGGTTTAGACTATAGGCCTATTAGTCATTAGTGAAATCATTGTTTGAGTTCTAGGCAAGTGTGAACAAAATATCGTTCATGACTAGGCCTGTAGGAACCCCTACTGCCAGAGAGGTTACCACTGATACCAGACTCTTCAAACCACTGCTTAGCCCAGCCACATACAGTAATTGAAATTGCAGTTATGGTATGGCCGGCAAACACTTGTACCTTATTGCAAACAGCAGTTTTTCACTTATCCTTTCATAACTTGTCTTGTGCTCGGCAATTTACATGTGAAACTGTAGTAGGAGGGCCTAGTGAAAACAAACTTGGTTGGAATTTACCAGTCGATTACCTCATGATAGGAAGGTCCTTTGGGCCAGAGAAATGACCTCCTTATATACCGGGTACATGCGTATACAGGTACAGTACTATGAATTACATCAAAGTTTATACCAGGACTCAAGTAAAATACTGTTAAATGCGGGAAAAAAATATCGGGATCTGAAAAATCAGTTTGTCCTTGTGACATTATGAATGAGATCGAGAGATATGCGAGCTCAAGTATGACATCTGCCTCGCCAGCTCAGTGCATAGCCTTTCAATTCATACCGTCGTTTACCGATGTCCCTCTTCCACTCCAGTTTCACGTTAATGTTGTATTGTAAACAAAATTCTGTTTTGATTTTTCCGACCCCAATCGACCTGCATTCTGTAAAAATTAACGTTAGGCCTAACGTTAGAGTGAACTATCTAGACTCTCAGCGTACTTGATACTAATGATAGTTACCAATTATTATCTTCCAAGTCCCAACCTCGTCGCGGGCTCGTTGCCATCACCCTGTTCCTCGAGCAGCATCCTCACGGGCCACTGCCCCGGGGGCGGGAGGTGAAGAGTCGGGTTCATATACTCCAGAACGGTACGGCTACGGGCGGGATAAACTCAATACAGATTAGATTTAGGGTTGCGTGGGGCTGGAGCTGGAGCTGACGAGGGGCTGCTTTACCTTCGCCTTCATCATCTCGGTGGGGGTAGCAGCCAGAAAGGCGAATCCAGGTCTGAATCCATATTGAGAACACTGTCTTGTTGACCACGTACTGCTACCAGCTTGTTTACCGTGTATAAAGCTAATGCAACGCGATCTCCGCGGAGCTAGCAAGGTATGCTGTTATCGTAAAATTAGAGTGCCATCCAGTCTCCAGTTGAAATTTGTTGTTATCATCCATGCACACACAACACAGAGTCACAATGTACGGTCAGCAGTAAAGCGGCTGTCTGTACGTCTACCTGTCTTTTTCTCTCGCAGAAAATATCTAGTTTTTTCCAAACGTAAACCGGATCCAAAAAGGCAATTATCATGGGTAAAGTGTTCAAAAAAAAGTCAGTGGCGTCACTGGGCCTCTACTAAAATGTCTAAACAACATATTCAAATCACTTTTGGGACGCAAAGATTGTCAGAACTGGTTAAATCTTGATTTAAAAATAGATAAAGTTTCACTCATTTTACATTGCCAACGCATTAGACGAACTCGGTGGCTTCGCGGGGTCTCCCCCCTCATACGTCAAATCGCATAAGCCAATCAGCTGCCAATTTTTGGGGGCGTTCCCAAATCAGTGAACATTTTGAGCGATTTCTTGTTACTGAGCAATTTTTGGTGGATAAAAACGCCAGAATCGTGTTAGTGAGCTCAAATACCTTCTATATAGCCCCAATGTCCGAGTTAAAAGACTCCCCCTTTAACATTTGTGACGGACGACGGACGGACGACGGACGGACAACGGACGGACACCATTTGGATCCCTCAGTCTCGCCTTCACCTCCAGTGGGCGAGACAATAACATGCATACATGCACATACTCAGGTTTTACTCGAACCAATGATCTCCTGATTATTAGACAGGCATCATATCCACCAGACTACTCCACTTCTGCCCAAAAGCCAGTGCTAGTTTTAATCCTTAACAGCAGCAGGTAATATTGTGTGTTTTCCAAATCAATGAATTCTCGCATTGAGTTACTTTTATTGTGACTGATTAACAGACTGCCTTTCATCAATGGAAAGAAAACAAATTTGACAATGCATTTTCAAGAAAATGAAAATATGAAAATCCGGCCCCACTTTGGTTCCCCCTGTTGTGTAAGTGGATAGGCACATTTCTTCCTGATTATTAAATGACACCAAGGAGGTTCTACATGGAGTTCCAACTGGCTGTAATCATTCAAACAGTTGTCAGATTTCTATTGATGTACAAAAGAATTCCACAGGTGCACTTGTGCCTTTGATGATCGATGTTCCAAGCCGCCGTCTTGCTGAGCAATCTCAAGATTCATCTTGAACATTATCATAATGTTGGCCATATTTTGCTTATTTATTTATGAAATGAAATGAAATTTCACTCAATAATAAAACATGTAAAACAAAAGTCAATTCCGTTCAGAAATTTGCGCAAAAGTGTAAATAAGAGCTGTATTATGTGAAAATGTTTAAAACTGTACCATCCTGGAAAGCTGGTTTTATCACTTTTCCACTTAATTTGCCCAAATGAAACTAATATGTAATAATCTTCAAGTATGATTCTTTATTGATAGATATATCAGATTAGTGCCCACGAATGCCCAATCGAGTAATTTTCATTTTCATTTCAGCATTTTTCCCTCAATTTCTGTTCCCGCATCCTCGCGTCTGTACTACCTACCTTTTATAAGAAGGGATAGCGAAAAGTAATTACCATCACAAAGACATATCTTCCTTTGAAAGTGGCTGGTGATTATGCAATGAGACACGAGTCAATTGTCTTCTTATCGGCGTGGCAGATCCCGTTTGGCACATGCTTCATATATTTCTGAGCGGCGGCTTCGAACATAGATCAAAGGGAACAAGCGCGCCGGAACACTTCTGGTTTTGGGGGGCAAAATCTCAATGGGGGCACATTTATGTGACGATGTGAGATCCTCGGCGCGGGAGCAAAGCGAGCGAGCAGGGGGGGGGGGTGTGGAAAGGGGGATACCCCCCACTGTAGGGAGCTTTTGTAAAACAGGGTACAAAAATCGCGTTTATAGACCATTTAAAAGCAAATTTCTAAGGAATTAAACATAGGGAAAAATAATCAGTGCGAAGGACTATGATTATTACATACGGGAGTACATAATAATGTAATGGTGTGAGATCCTCGGCGAGGGAGCGAAGCGACCAAGGGGGGAGGGTGTCTGAGGGGGAATACCCCTCCCACGGTAGGGACTTTTTGTAAAAACAGAGTATAAAAGTCGCTTTCATAGAGCATTTTAAATTAAATTTCTGAGGAATTAAACATGGTAAAAGAAATCACTACGAAGGACTATGATAATAACTTAAGAAAACTTTTTATTTTACTATAAGTACAAGCAGAACGAGCGAGCCACTTTCACTTTGCAATTTATCTGAAATGTACTCATTAAAAGCTTAAACGGGATCGCATCGTTCGAACAATAAAAAATATTCTTATACTGCTAGAAAGCAAAGAAGAAAATGAAAAATATAAGGTTTACTAAAGGTATGTTTCAGTGGGCACACTCAAGGACACGAGGCTACAGTACCATCTGTACACTAAATTTACTCATAAGTTACTATTAGTGTATAGATACAATAATGTATGTTGTTAGTGTATTATGATTTTTGCATTTTCAGTTATGAAATTACAACATTTAGACAATAAATATGCCTTTATTGTTCATTTTGGTCTTTAAATCAGTGACTTTTTGTTTGGGGGGGGGGGGCAAGTGCCCACCCCGCCCCCCGCTTCCGGCACCCTTGAAAGGGAATAACTCTTTTTTTACTCCATCTCTTCAACCTCCTTGATGATACCAATTTCTCTGTCTATTGCTGTAACAGTGTAATCTATGATTGCAAATTTAACCACTCGCAAAAAAACCGAAAGTCCTGATTTGAAAAAATAAAAGCTAGATTTGCTTACATGATACGGCAAACACAGTTAATCTCTTTAGTACTGTAAAAATATGATGTGTACACATCATGAATACACTCATTGTCTACACTTGGAAAACACAAATGTAGTCAAAAGAAAGTTGTTTTTATTATACTCAAGTGCATCTGAATGTAAATTAGTTTGTGCTGTTGTAAATGACCAACAACTCTGACATTACTGGAATCAGTTGTGAGATTACATTGTAACAGCAGGAAGGACATTTAAACAAGTCAAGAGGCAAAAGTGTATTCTACGGGACAGGGATGAGTACAATGTAGGTGCTCCATCAAGCCACACAGACAGTTTGTTTTAACAGATTGAATAAATGCAATATGTACTCTGGCTCTTCGTACAGCATGCATACACTGTACTGTGATCATCACACTGGTGGTGTTTTGTAGTGGTAATCTTTCATGTGTATCTGCACTCCACATACAGGTCAATTGGAACCAGTCCAGATATCATGATTTTTACTAAATACCTTACCTCTAAAATCAGTGAGTACTAAACAGTCAAACATTGTAACAGGGTTGGAGGGGCAGCATCTTAAAGAGAGGTTCAGTGAGACAAGTACAGTATTCATCGCATAATCGAGACAGGTTGGGAGTAGCAAACACGGCCCCTTTGAGCGGGGTGCCCGATTTCGCGATGAGCACTCACCATACACTAACGGCATACGACATGTACATGTAGTGCACACACACACACACACACTCACACACACACACACACATGCATACTGACGTACTGTACATGTACATGAATACACAACCACGCTACCCCTCGGCGCGACCCTCTAGCTCTCCCATTCTCGCAATGATGTAGAGTAATCGCAACCGGGTTCTTCTTCTGTCACCTCTCTTCGAACACAAAATATGTGGATTAAAAGCTAGCACTTTCTTAAACATTCGTAGAATTCTTGGACACGTAGGGCGTTCCGTATAAATGCATCCACAACCATGGGAAATGATTACCCAGAATTGATATGGGAACGTCAATGAAAAGTCCTTCAATCATTCAATCATCACGGCTTGATTGTTTGCTTGCCGCGATCACTGCACTGTGTACATGTGTTGTCAATATGTAGTGATCTAGCTCGCCATATATACACATTATGTACAGAAAAGCGAAGGCGGGCAGCGAGCTGAAATGTACGTGTACTGGATGGACGGAGGTCAAAACACACCAGACTGAAGCTTGCTTTGTAAGTTTGATGTAAACGACAACTGATAGGGAATCTTTGAAATATTGTTGTGGTATTTTGGTAGATTTTTTGTGTAAAATATCAACAAAATCAAAGATCGCTTGAAGAAAAATTGTCCCGTTTATCAGAGGTTCCCGCCCATTTATCCAGTGAAAATAACATGCATTGGAAATGTTTCTGGGAAGCGTATGTCATTTAAGTGAGGTTCCCGATTATCAGATGCCCGATTATGCGATTATACTGTATTTAGTTCCAGAGCACAGTGTACAGTACAATGGATATACCTATAATGTAATATGTATTAGGCTTGGTGTCAACAACCACCCAGAGGCAGGCATATACTGTATACGCTATATATTTCGCGTGGGTTTTATTTTCGCGAATTTCGCGAGTCGGGAGCTATTCGCGAAATTAACAACACGCGAAAATATTACCTTCCAAAATGAATCCCTTGCCTTGACGATACGATCATTTTACGGCTTACCGAATAGACCATACTGGCTAAGCTTGTTTACGTACATATAGCATGTCCACATCTAACTAATTTACTAGAATCTCTAGTATACACAGCCCAGTCGCTGTGGTAGCATTCGTTGCTAGTAAGGTGAAAATTCACACTTTCTTTGCCACTTCATATTTTTTCCGGTCCCCCAATCGCGAATTTAACCACTCGCGAAAATGTGTGATATCGGCAATTCGCGAAAATTTATGCACGCGAAAATTATAGCGTATACAGTAAGTGCTATGGAGTGAAAGATCAGTGGAGTGCTTATTGCCAACACTGCTGTTAATCTGAGATAGTTTTGGTACCTCAAAAGTTTCCCTGAATTTCCTTGTCTTAAATTGTGTTTCAGGTTAAAGTACCTTTCATATAACTAACACTGTGAGACTTACTTGCCCCAAAGTGCTCTCATGTCTTAGTAATCATGCAATAATGGTTTCGTACCAGAACCGCCGCCGTACGGCGGCGAGGTAGTACCAGTATTGTACGAAACCATTATTGCATGATAACTGCGACCAGCAGCGTGCAGCCACATACGCATAGCTAACTGCGACCAGCAGCGTGCTGCAGCCCATACGCATAGCTACACTGTAACTGCGACCAGCAGCCCCATACGCATAGCTAAATGGGGCTTCGCATTGTAGCATTCAGGATCACGACAGATTCAGTATCGCGGGTAAATATCAACTTAAAATCCAAAAATTTCTTCAATTTGAAGACTTACCAGTTAAGTTGAAGTATTGAAAACAGGCTTCGGTCAACGTTTGATTTTGCCATTAGTCCCTTTCTGTTCGAATTGATGACTGAATGTGACTCGGTCGAGAGGACCTTGGGAGAGCTACACTGAATTGACGGCCAGCGCAAGCGCACACAAACATCTTATCCGTTCATGGATTTGAAATTTGTGTGCATGTGATGTGTGTGCATGTGCTGGCCGTAGTATTAATAGTGTATGTAGCTCTCCCATGGTCCTCTCGACCGAGTCACATTCAGTCATCAATTCGAACAGAAAAGGACTATTGGCAGAACCAAACGTTGCCCTAAGCCTGTTTTCAATACTTCAACTTAATTGGTAAGTCTTCAAATTGAAGAAATTTGTGGATTTTAAGTTGATATTTACCCGCGATACTAAATCTGTCATGATCCTGAATGCTACAATGCGAAGCCCCATTACGCTATGCGTACGGGGCTGCTGGTCGCAGTTAATTGCATGATTACTAAGACATGAGAGCACTTTGGGGCGAGTAAGTCTCACAGTGTTAGTTATATGAAAGGTACTTTAACCTGAAACACAAACTAAGACAAGGAAATTCAGGGGAACTTTTGAGGTACCAAAACTTTATATTATCTTTAATCTGGGAGAAGGATAGGGCATTCTACATACCTATGACAATTACTTTCAAGCATGAGGTAGAATTCAAGAGACTGTATAATCGTACAGTAATTACAAGAAATGAATTAGTCATCTAACATTCAGGGGACAACTGCAAGATTAGGGCATATTAAACTTGAGCATTATGAACACAAAACAAGTTCTAGAAATGTCGCCATGTGGTATGCCTCCGCCATACTTGTAATACATGGTTCTCCCAATACACTGTAGGTCTAGATAGTACATCTTGACAATGTGTGATGACAGTTTCAGATTGGTAAAAATATTAAAATGACACAAATGTGTTGATTGTTCACTTTTCTTTTCTTAAACTATGTTTAACTGGATACAATATAGCCGTAAATGGCTATATTGTCTAAGAGAGCAGGTATTTGGGGATTTAAGCGTTTTTACTTGACTTTTGATCCTTTTATTAGTTTAAATGCATTGAGTAATTTCCAAGGTATGGAGAAAAAGTGTAATATCAGTATTAAACAGTAAAATTTTAACTTTCAACCCTGGCCTTTGACCGTTATCCTTTGACCCTAAATGACCCTTAAATTCCCAAGAGAATCACTGTCAGGCAGTACATGCATAGATATCTACGATTCATGATGATACCTTGGCCACTTCCGAGATATGGAGAAAGAACTGAAATTTAGCATTTAACTTGACCTTTGACCTTTTGACCTTTGACATTTTTGGCAAAAACCTTTCTCAGTGAATCTCTATTGGGTAATACATGTATAGTATAGACAAAGTTTCAAGAAAAATCCTGCTGGCATTGCACAGATATGAGGGAAATAGTGAAATTTTGAGGAGTTGACCTTGACCTGTGACCCCAAAATACCCAAGATAATCACTGCAAGTCAGTATGTAAGCATATGTACCAAGTTCCATGAAGATACCTTGAACCATTTTGGAGACTACAGTGTATATTGAGAAAAAAGTAAAATTTTAACATATTCACTTGACCTTTGACCTCATAGCCCGAAACTCTCTCTAGAGAATCTTTATTAGGTAGTACACGTACATTGTATACACTAAGACTGAAGAAACTAGAATTATCACTGAAGGTGATTAATACCCCCGCCCCTAGTGTTGCTTTATAGTATGTGATGTCATGAGGGCAATGACGTTAATACCAAGTTTGTGCATTTGTCGAATTGGAAACAGAATAATTTTAGCTAACTGTACAATTACAGAGTTGACACTGAGTATAAAACCTGCAGCAAATGGAAACATGCTTTCCCTCAGCATCACTACACTTAAAGACCATCATACACACCAAATTTGACCTTCATAGCTTGAATGGTTTATTTTGATACAAAAAATGAGTGGTTACCACGGCAACACATTTTCCTTAAACTAACACATTGATGTCTTGTGGAAGTTGTTCACTCCACAAGATTTCGAAGAAAACATGCGGTTACCATGGCAATGCTTTGCCAAGTACAAACACAAAGAGTGTCTTGCATAACTACACAGGTCTATAGATCATCATACAGCGTGTTTCTACTGAGAGCACCTCACATCCCTGGTATCGCCACGAATTTTGTCCAACGCAGCACCTCGTATTTTACGACCACTCGAGCTGTTTCTACTGAGCGATAAAATACGAGGTGATGCAAAGGTGACGTGCAAATGCGGCGATTCCGGAAGTCAGGTATTTTTAAGTCACAGATTGGGTCACGCGCGCTACGATCCGAACCCTGCCTGCTTTGCTACTGCGTCGGCTATTTTTTGATAAGCCATTTCTATTCTCTTCGTCTCCCCATCCAATATACCCCGAACTAACATACTGGTATCCTGCCACTGACTGATGAGAAATCTTTGGAGATCGAGGGTCCAGTTGAGATTTTCTCAAGGCTGCGACATACTAATGTGGTACTCTCGCGATTCGAGACAATATAAAATGAAATTACGCGGTGTAAAATCAAAGTAAGTGATGAGGGCTTAGTAATGCAATAAGTTAGGCTGTTAATCACGCGAACAATAGACAATGAATGCCACAATTCACATGTAACCTAACGTATAGGGCCTATAACACGTACACAAGGGAGTTGGTACAAACAAAGCATGATGCGAACACGGTCGCTGTGTGTACACACGTATTTTGTACACATGTGTCGAAGGAGTGAGTGCGATGAACCGATTGAAAAGCGCGGGGAGAAATACTAGACGTCCGATACACCACGAATTTCGCTACCCAGTGTGTTTCTACTGAGAATCGCCCTTCGCGTCACCACGCATCGACCACCTCAATAGGTGGACGACGGAGCATCTTGCATCACCCGGTATCGGCCACTACCCGATCTGTTTCTACTGAGGAAAAATTCGAGGTGTCGCCACGCATCGGCCGGTATCGCCCGACATCGGCCGGCATCGGCCGGTATCACCACACATTGGCTGGCATCACCTCGAATTTTCGTCGCTCAGTAGAAACACGCTCATAGATACCAATTTTGAAATTGACTGCTTAATTCAATCCACAAGGTTTTGGTAAAATTATGGTTACCATGGCAACGCATTGTCCGACAAACACAAAAAACATATCTTGCACATCTATACCTCAATATCATCATTTAACCTAAGTTTCATTTAAATTGCTTCAAAACTGCAAGAGTTCGCGACGACCGACCGACCGACCGCCCGCCCGACCAACATCACGGTGATTCCTATATACCCCCTTCACACTATGTGTGGCAGGGGTATAAATACAGTGTACCTTCAGGCATTACATAGATATGGGGGAAATAGTGAAATTTTGAGCATTTGACCTTGACCTTGATATTTGACCTTGAGCATGTGCACCCAAATGTTGATCAGTAGAACTTTACCCACATACATGCCAAGTTTTGTTAGGATACCTCCAACGTTATTTTAGTTACGCTGTCCACAATATACATTATGGATGGACGGACAGACGGACAGAAGGACAGAAAACCCCAAAACATAATGCCTCCAGCGTCACTTCGTGGCGGAGGCATCATACAGAGCAGCCTGACAGAATTACATGGTGAATGTAGACTGATGGAGTGTAAAAGGGTAAAAGGAGCATCAAACTACACTAACATAAAAAAAGGATCCTCATCAAATGACCTGCTGCTCATTTCTTTCACTGAGAAACAAAGAAATTGTTCATGACCGTAATCAGTAGCTGAACAATACTAGGTGACAGACTTACACAAAGACATGTAGGCCTATAATATAGAACAGAAGTACACATTGTACATGGTAAATTCTGTGTGAAACTTCTTACATCTTCATATAATGTGGTTTGACACAACCTATGCTCTCATGGTATGAGAATGCATATTGTACAGCGTACACATCAATGAATCACATGTATCCATATCATAACAACAAATCAATGTCATAAACAGCTCATAAGAGCTGTATGTTACAACACACTTGGCCTTGACTCATACATACACCAACACTGTAACTGAATATTTCAAAGTGACCTAAAGTTACTCCTTTGGATGCACCAGCACAGATCCAGTCAGTGTCCTCCATGGTGTGCATACTGAGTAATGATAGTAACTGCACGTACAGTGTACATGTACAGTGTACATGTTGTATTGTACATTGTAGTGTATTGCAGGGAGAAAGAAATGAGTTATATCATGGAATATGTACATTGAGGGTATTAAGCCAAACTAATAGTCTTTCACCCTATTTAAAAAAAAAAAAAAAAAAAAAAAAAAACTTTCAATTGAGACTATCAATGCTTCTTTAACTGTTCCTGAGCCAGTGAGAGTGAATCATTTTGTTCTCGTCACAAATTGGTATTTTCGTTATTTATAGCCATGTCTGCTCTTTCAGAGGATCAGGGGGTTTCTTCACATGGGAATCACATGCTGTAATGGCTCATATCCGTTCAGTCCCTCCCTGAACTTGTGCAACTGACCTGAAGACACAGTCATATTGGTATATTCAACCCTATCTGGTAGCTGGGCTTTGCAGAGTGGCCTGATAGAATTACATGGTATGTTATTGTTAAAGGGAACACAAACCCAAAGAGCAAAGTGGATTGAGTGAAAGCAGCAACATTAGTAGAACATATCAGTGAAAGTTTGAGGAAAATCAGACGATTGATGCAAAAGTTATGAATTTTTAAAGTTTTGGTGTTGGAACCGCTGGATGAGGAGACTACTAGAGGTTATGACGTATGAGAGGACAACAATACAAAGAAAATATAAAGGAAATTCAACAAAAATTCACTTTTCTAGCATTATGAAAGAGCACTTGACTAACCGCTTTCAGAAAGCAGGGGGAATAATTGCTACCCTTAACATATAGATATGTCAGTATCAAGGTGATGGAATTTGTAATTTTCATGAAAAATGAATTTTTGTGGAATTTTCTTTATATTTTCTTTATATTGTTGTCCACTCACACGTCATAACCTCTAGTAGTCTCCTCATCCAGCGGTTCCAACACCAAAATTTTAAAAATTCATAACTTTTGCATCGATTGTCCCATTTTCTTCAAACTTTCACTGATGTGTTCTACTGATGTTGCTGCTTTCACTCAATTCACATTGCTCTTTAAGTTTGCGTTCCCTTTGAGAAAAATGATCACAATCATCTGCAATATATTGTTTAAATACTGCTTAAAGGGACTGTACAGTACTGGTTGAGGCGGGGATTCATGTTTTGAACATTCCTAAGTGAGATACAGCTGTAATAAACAGCCTCTTATGAAATATGAAAGAGCATGTAATTTTAAGAAGGATTCAACGTTTATTTGATGAAAATTGGTTTTCAAATGGCTGAGATATCAAAAAAAGTGCTAATAATAAAAGGCGACATGCCACAACTTTATTAGGATCTCTTTGTTTCACCTTGTTTTTGGATATCTCAGCCATTTCAAAACTGATTTTCATCGAATAAACTTTTGATACCCCTTGGAACTGCATGCTCTTTGACATCTCATAGAGTGATTTCTGAATATCTCGCAAAACATTAAAAGCTAAATCCTCACCTCGACCAGAACTGTACACACCCATTAAGAAACATCTTGCAAATATCTACCACAGAATAAACTAGAAATGTTGCTATGGCGACTGATATGCCTCCGTCATAATGAATGGTTCTCCCAATAGGTCTATAGAGTAGTCTGGACAATGTGAGATGACAATATCTCATAACTGGCAAAAAATCAAATGACATGTTTGTCACAAATGTGTTGAGTGTTCAATTTTCTTGAAGTAGACTATTTCATTTGGATGGATGGTTAAATTGAGAGTGCAGATACACCATGTATTGGGGATTTTAGATATTTCACTTTACCTTTGCCCCTTGCCCTTAGACCCCATAGCCCACACACTCTTCAAATAATCAAGAATTGGTAACATCCATTTTCATGAAAATACTTTGAGCTATTTTCAAATTTTGTTAAAAACTCATTATTATTATATTCCCTTGGCCTCTGACCCCATTGCCAAAATCTTTCCCTACAAAATCACTGTGCGGTAATTCATGTGTATACACATATGTACCCTAGTCTTATCAAGTTACAATGTTTTCATCAAGTAGTCTCCCAGGTATGGAGAAAACATGTAATTAAAAATACTAGAATTTTAGCATTATACAGAGAGGGTACAGTTTTGTGTGAGATGGGGCTTCAGGTTTTCCTTTTTTTTTCTGATATTCTTTTAGATAATGAGAAACCTCTTTGATGATAATTTTTTAGATAATGAGAAACCTCTTTCAAAATATTGAAGAACATACAATTCTAAGAATTCAAAGTTTATTTGATGAAAATTGGTTTTGGAATGGCTGAGATATCCAAAACACAGCCATCCTTATAAAAGTTGGGACCCACAATAGGTTTTCTGTTTGTTGCTTTTTTTTTCAATACATACCCATTAGAGGAGCTTTGTTCTCCAGGAGTTCTTGGTAGCTCGTAGCAATGATGGCTACAGGAGATTGGGGGTCAAAACGCCCCTCCCTCACCATCCTCTTACACATTTTCATCAGTTGGCATGGAAACTGGGATGGGTCAATACCGTAGTCCCTCCATCCGCCAACTCCATCAGCGACTCCTGTATTAAGAGAAATAGAAACAAAATCAGTTGTTAGAAAAGTGCTGGTAATGAAAACAGGTGATTTTATGGGTATTTTAAAATGCAGCAGTATCCTTTAACCTGTTGAGGATGGACTGATTTTGTATAACACGCATTTCCCATACATGTAGACATCTGCCCGATTATCTCGGGACTCCTCTTCAATGGGTTAATCTCTTTTCAAATACAGTATGTAGCTACATTGTATGTCACTTCATCCATCTACATCTGTACATCCAAACGTAACTGTCATAAATTGCCCTACAAATTGCCTGTCTAGTGTGTGATGTCACCGTCCACAGTGAGTGACAAATTCAAAGATCATACAGCAAACTACTTACGCTACTACAAAAGTGTACACTGCAAGTATGTACATGTAAGCACGGCTGTTGCAGGCTCTGCCTGCTTACAAACAAATGGTACTATAATTCACAACTTGAATCTGTATCATCATGAATGACACCACTTCCTAAAACCATGTTCGATACAATTATCAAGACCAATGGTGCTGGTTCGAAGATCATCAAAAAAAAAAAAAAAAAAACACTCATTCCTTTCACAAAATAGACTTGACATTGCTCATAGTATGTATAGACTACCTCCTAAAAGTGCAAGGGACATTTTCCATCCAGTATATCTCAGTAATCTCTCATTAAATGAGAGATTACTGCTATCACAAAAGCAAAACTCTGTGTAAGGACAATATTGATCCTTACAAACTGTACATGATATTTCCAAAGGCTAATCACAAACTAACAACTTGCATATATATTCTTTGTAGAATATTTATAATCACTATGTATGGTACCCTAAATGTATTCTGACCAGCATGATGTACGAAACACATGGGAGCAATCATTTCACACAATGACCTTGTCAACCTAAAGGCTGTACAATGTACATTGTGTACATGAAAACTGTAAGTGTGTAAGCTGACTGTTTTAAACTTCTGGCACACTTACAGGTTAATTGATTAGGAACCGATGATAATGGGGGAAATAGAAAAAAGTAATGCTTGAAAGATATTATTTCATGTAATGACCAACAAATAACCAATAAATTTTTGGAAATGCAGTTGCATATTGCTTCCCTCAAAAATCACCACAATCTAATGTATAACTCATGCACACATGACTGAAAACAACTGCTGTGCCGCTTAAGAATTTTTCCAGGGAGGTTACTATAGTAACCTTAGGCGGCATCAGTGCTGGATTTCCATGGAAAAAAGGCAAGTCCAGGACAGTGTGGGAAATCTACACATGCTTGCAACTGTTGCTGTGACTCTCATCAAAAAGGTATTATCTTAAAATGCAAATTCAGAACATTATTTGTAAAGATTAAAAAAACAATTCACAGAATATGGCCTCAGGGTTGTATACCGTAAAGTTCCGTGTATAAGACGCACCCGTGTATAAGATGCACCCCTACTTTTGGACCTAAAATTAAAAAAAAAACACACACGAAAATTTCCACGCAAATATTGCGTGTGTCATACATATTATTTCAGCTCAAAATTTCCCTAGAATGCAGCATGTATTTGCTCTATTTTTCGTTTCCTTTTATACTTTCTTTTAACGGTATTCGTCGGACATCGGCAAAATATGGAAGACGCTAAATGCGAGACTTGTCTCGGTACTCACTTGCTATTGTTTCGCCTTTCAATTGTGGTACATGTGTCATGCATATCGTACTCATGAGTGTACAGTACGATCTTTGCTGTCATACATAGCAGAGGGTGTCTTGCATATTGACGCATGTCAGACTGGAAGGTTCATTACGAATAATAAGAAAAACATCAGCAAGTGTAGCAGAGGGATCATACGGCGAGACGTAACGTGCATACGGTAATTACACTCACTGTTGTTTTGCCCGGAGGGATTACCAGTAACATGTGTGTCTCTTGTACCATGCTTGTATGCACAGTGCTAGCCTTTTGCAAAAGGCAGCTCTCTATAATTTCAGCACACGCACACAGAGAGCTATGGACTTGCACACACAGCGCGCAACGGGCAAGCGCGCTCCGATCCGATCGCTGTGTGCACGCGAGTCCATTCCAAAAGCCTCTCTGCAGCTGCTGCCTTTGCCAAAGGCCTAGCTACAAACACTAGCTACAGTGTAGCTATGCTATCCTAGCTGGCCTCGTGAAATGAAGAGCAAACGAACGACATGGATATGCATGCATGCTTCACACATCGTTCATATTTACGGTGACATAGTGTCGATCCTACTCCGTATTTTACAGCTTTTGTCTATGGCCATATTGATACTAGTACATTGATAAGTTTTACGGTATTGGTAATTTCGTAATGATACCTGTACATCGCGTATTCCAGCTACTAGGTTGGCTGTTGGTAGCTTGGTAGACTGACATCGGTAGCATACAGCAGTGCTGTTACAGCTGTTGTCTAAGGCCAGATTGATACATCGTTACTGCACAAGGCCGATGTAAGTTTATATCTCGTATTTGCAGCTTTTGTGTGTGTCCAGATTAAAAGATCGCTCATTTATCCGTAAGTTTTAGTGATTGCTTACCTTCCAATCGTCGATGGGCATACATAGCCCCAAGTTGGCCTTATAAAATTGGGTGCACATGACAGATTTTTTTCCATGATTCGACTGTACCCATGTATACGACGCACCCCCGATTTTCAATGTTTTCCAACGAAAATATAGTGCGTCTTATACACGGAACTTTACGGTATAACATCGCTAGGAGGTTCACAACCCAAAACACCCACTTCGCTTCAAAGCTGCAGGGATTTTTTCTTTTTCTTTTAAATTAGCTATTCTATACTCGAATATACTACGGATGTACATCATGGATAGTAACTTCTATCTTCTCTGAAGTGAAATCTGCACACGATCAAATTCATTGTAAAATAAGGTCACAATGCTAAAATGCAACTTTGTGTGGCCATCCTTTAGATACAACACACCATCCAATGTACATTGTAGGTCATTATAGCTACAGTGTATAACACTGGGTTGCAGCAAACAGCCAAGATATACAGTTCACTCCGTCTTTACTACTTTAAGTAAATCTACCGCAAGTGTGCCGCTTCTTTTACGCAGTACAGCTGTACATTGCTACGCCTTACATAGCAATAGCATACCCAAGCCAAATGTAAAGGAAATCCACCAACAAGGGCTTTTTCAGCACTATGCATGCAAAACATTAAAAAAAAAAAGAATTAATGCAAAAGACTGCAAAGAAGAACTTGATTAAATTCTTGCATGAACTCAGTAGAATTGTCTGTGGTAATGCGATTCAGGAATACAACAACAATTTTGTGAATGAACATATCATAAATGCTCCATACTGGTGTACATGTATACATGCATCTTGATCAGCATGCATGTTATATTGTACAAACAGGCCTACATTGTATAGTACATGGCCCAGAGACAGAAGGGAGCAACTTTTTCCCCTCTACATTGTACTACTGTATAAGCTGTTATTTTCATGAGGGTTTAATTTTCGTGAATTTCGCAAATCAAAGTTGGATCGCGAATTTAACAACACGCGAAAATGTCTACATGTGCTTTGTTAATAGAGCACTAACGTAAAGGTCAGTGTCGATTCGCGAAAACAACATCTCATGAAAATGTCTACGACCTCATCATTCGCGAAAATATCCGTATGCGAAAATAACAGCGTATACAGTACTCAAATGTATCTTTTAGTAGCTTCACTTTTGTCTTTTTTAGTCAAAAAAAATGTTGGTGGCCAATGCTGTTCTTACAGATGTGACAAGTGAGAATGTACATAACTGTAAAGTGCAGACAATTTTTGTCCTGTTAAAAGTGTATACTAAGCCATAAAATGCAAATACAATGTAATACACTTATGTTGTATATTATGTAAAAAAGTACCATCAAAGGCTGAAAGGGGCTGTTTGGTTTTCTTCCTGCTTCCATATAGCACTATAACATCCTATCACCTCCTTGATTATACTGAGCAGTGTCCCGCAACCATTTAAACCGTACAAAAGTATGGAAGGTCTACACTGTTGATAGCTGTCCAGAGGGTCAATGGTGTGTGTGTCTGAGGTGTGTGTGCGCCCAGCCGCAGGAAAGTCACCTTGACACTACGAACAGCCTGCCCTCACTGTGATGACTGTAGTAAATGGCAAGGAGGCAACAGCAAAACAAGAGGTGACTGGTGATGGCCAACTGTGTCTACATCTTGCCTATTGATTTATTCTTTACGTAGATGGCAGTTGGAGTATAAAAATCAATGCAAAGCTGCACTACACAAGGTTACAGTGTACAGAGTATTGCCAAAATGTAGGAAACACAATGCAGACAGTACTGTAAAACATGATATATTTGCGGCATGAATTTTTCGCAAATTGGAGCCGATGGCATTCTTTGCGGCATGAAATTTTCACAAACTGCCACTGGCATTCAATGCATAGAACAAACTGTAGTGTAGACAAGAACTTTCGCGTGCATTTTAATTTCGCGAATCTTGGCTCTCGCAAAATTCGCAAAATTAAAATTCATGCGAACATTCCTCGTTTTACAGGGTACTTGCAATAATGTCATCACTAGTACCGGTATTTACAATTTTCAAGCTAATGCCACTGTGGTCCATTTAGGTACAGCACAGCAGATGTCTAAAGGCACCGTTCAATTGCAACTGATTGATATTTAAATTGCCCTCCATCATATATAAATAAGCACTGTACAATGTTTCAAACATGCTACTGGAGTTCCTAATATTGTTTAAATGTAAAGCTGTATAAATTTGGTAAAAAATCATCCTTTTTCATAGTTTTCTCAACCTCTTCTTGCTCTTTCTCATTCCTACATATTTAGTTTTCTAATTTTAATGCATTTCTTCCTATGTCTTGTATAGTTCTTTATTTATACAATGTACTATCAAATATTTTGTTTCATGGACCAAAATTAGTATTGCCACAAATGAAGAGACTACAGTACATCTCTTCTGCTTTCAGCATGAAATCTCCCTCTTTAGAGTTATTTTCGCAAAATCTCCCCAGCTCCCGCACGAGTTTGAATTTTTCCCACTCTGTAGCTGTGTGTCTCCCACTTCAGATGTATTTTGTCCCATATTATTTACCATTTGCAGATGGAACAAAAACCTAGCATTAGTGCTTCAAAATAGTTTAAAAATGGGAGTTGGGGATAAAACAACCAACGTAAAAATTTGAACAAGTATAACTGATGTTAAAAAAAAACAGTATTGTCAAATATACAAAATGTGAACAATAGAGAAAAAATGATTCCAGACTAAACCATCTACAGTTATGGTTTAATGAGAAAAATAGTGATCAAGGGTCAATGGTACCTTATTAATCCTGGTTTACCCATAGGCCTACAAACATACATTGCACCTGGTCATTACACTTGCAGATGGACTGTAACGTTACATGATAGTACCAAAAAAAACAAGGAAAAGTAGAAATTACGCGCTGCGTAATATATGTCCCCGCCGGAAGTAGCATTTAGTAGCAAAATGTACAATATGGGTAAAAACTCAAGGTCAAAGGTCAAAGAAGTCAAAGGTCAAAATTCTGTGTAGAAGTTTTGAAGCCCTCACCTAGTGCCATCACATAAAGCAAACAGAAGTGAAATCGGGTTAGAAATGGCGAAGGAGTAGCATTTTGTAGCCAATGTATAATATAGGTCAAAAATCAAGGTCAAAAGTCAAAGAAGTCAAAGGTCAAAATTCTGTGTGGAAGTTTTGAAGCCCTCACCTAGTGCCATCACATAAAGCAAACGGAGTCGAAATCAGGTTAGAAATGGCGAAGGAGTAGCATTTTGTAGCAAAATGTACAATTACAGGTCAAAAATCAAGGTCAAAGGTGAAAGAAGTCAAAGGTCAAAATTCTCTGTAGAAGTTTTGAAGCCCTCACCTAGTGCCATCACATAAAGCAAACAGAATCGAAATCGGGTTAGAGATGGCGAAGGAATAGCATTTTGTAGCCAATGTACAATATAGGTCAAAAATCAAGGTCAAAGGTCAAAATTCTGTGTAGAAGTTTTGAAGCCCTTACCTAGTGCCATCACATAAAGCAAACGGAATCGAAATCGAGTTAGAAATGGTGAAGGAGTAGCATTTTGTAGCCAATGTACAATATAGGTCAAAAATCAAGGTCAACGGTCAAAGAAGTCAACTTAGGTCAAAATTCTGTGTAGAAGTTTTGAAGCCCTCACCTAGTGCCATCACATAAAGCAAACGGAATCGAAATCGGGTTAGAAATGGCGGAGTAGCATTTTGTAGCCAATGTACAATATAGGTCAAAAATCAGTCACAGGTCAAAGAAGTCAAAGGTCAAAATTCTGTGAAGAAGTTTTGAAGCCCTCACCTAGTGCCATCACTTGAACAGAATCGAAATCGAGTTAGAAATGGCAAAGGAGTAGCATTTTTAAGCAAAATGTACAATATAGGTCAAAGGTCAAGGTCAAAGGTCACAACTGAAATTCTGTGCAGAAGTTTCATAGCTCCCATGTAGTGCTATCATATAAAGCAAACAGAATCAAAATTGGCTTATAAATGACAGAGAAGTAGTAAATTGAACATTTTGATCACACACGGACGCACACACAGACAGACGGACGGACGGACGGACACACGGACACACACACGTATGGAGCCCGTTTCATAGTCCCCTGCTCGAACTCATTCGGCGGGGACAAAAATATTTTAAATATCTGGGGTGGTATTCTGAACACCGTTTTATCTCTGTTGTAACTTGTGTTGTAACTTCTGTTGTAAGGCTGTGAGTTACAACACCGCTAAAACAGTTGTAAATCGGTATTATGAAAACTGTTTTAACGGTGTTGTAAGTAATGATAACCACGCCCATCGCAACAATCATATCCAATAGGAAATATTGTTAGAAGTAGCATCTAAAACATTTTACCCAATAAGATTGCTCCCTAGGGCAAATGCGCCTTGCTTAACTTTGCGCGTTTTAACAATTCAGATTCAGATTCAGATTCAGATCGTTTATTGTCATGCACTACGGCATAAAAATCTTTGCAACAGTCTCCATTAAAAATTTCACATGTAAAGGAAAATAAATACATATGTATACATAACTGAAGGACAAGTAACATGACACTAAACAAAGTACAGCAAGTACGTATGGACGAAAGTCACAAAACAATATTGAAGAAGTCGACTCAAAGATGAAGAAATTAAAACACAAATGTGAGACGAAAATGGAGACCGTACAGTCGCCGCGGTGCAGCGCCCTCAATATGCAGCGCCCTCAATATGCAAGCGCTCATTCTCTGGCGTGCGCACAAATAGGACAATGGCATGCGCAGGTAAAGAGAGCCAGAGATAAAATAAAGTTACAACAGAAGCTTGATGCCTTCTTACAGGTTTTGACGTATATAGTTCATGCGGTATGTGGATTCAAAAAGCTATCTCAAACTGAGTCTTTTTATATGAAATTTTGTTTAAAAATTAATAAGATATTTGTCGTTTATGAGAGGAATCCAAATTTCATGGTTTACAGGGAACTAGACGCTTAAGGCCCTTGCAATACCATGTATTATTATTACATTTATAATCATTATTATTTGAACATGATTGTCCATTAGAGCGATGGGAAAATATCACGCTTATTGTGTTTTGTTAACTATTATTGTTTGTTAACGGCACTCACGGCATTCAGAAGATTAGATCTAATTGACTTCCTGATATTTGGGAAAAATTTAATATCTTGTGTCTGCTTTTTGAAACTTCTCTGAGAACAAGCACTTTAAGAAATATCTTTTGAAACACCCAAAGGTACTCAAAATAAATTCTTATTGGTGAAGATAGTAAAATCATAAAAGTTTAATATTTTGAAAGATGAATAATCATAAACGGTACCACAAATAGAGTAAAATGACCTTTACTTCTTTTATAACAATTAAGTATAATTCAGAGGAAACTTTTTTAAAAGAATGTCTCTGGCATGGTATAAGTTTTGTATTCATGAGTTTGTGTTTTAGTGCCTAAAACGAACTGCCGGCGGTGCCGGTAACCTTTCTATTCATGTGTTTGTGTTTTTATGCTACGCGGATATTTGCAAGGTTAACTACTGTTACCAAATTTTGTATTGTGGAATGGGTTTACATTTTGTCAAACTGCTTTATCTTTTGCCATTCTGTACATACATGTTTTTGTGTGGGGGGGGGGGGTTTGAACTCGCATACCATAATAATGACTTAATAAATTATCTCACTATACAAACAGAAGTTAACTAGAAATGTCGCTTTGGCGACTGGTATGCCTCTGCCATAATGCATGATTTTCCCAATAGGTCTAGATAGTACATGTGGACAATGTGTGATTACATTTTCACAAAATTGGCAAAATATTGAAATGACAAGTTTGTCACAAATGTGTTGAATGTTCACCTTCCTTGACCTAGGTTTAATTGGATGAATAGGAGAGCATGTATCTAGGGATTTAAGGACTTTAACTCGACTTTGACCCATTCATACATTTAGGCATTGAGTAATTTTCAAGGTACAGGTGTGGAGAAAAAGTGCAATTTCTGAATTGAATAGTAAATTGTTACCATTTTCATCTGGCCCTTGACCCTAAAATTCATAAGATAATCACTTTCAGGTAGAACATGCATAATATGTACTATGTTTCAAGATAACTTGAGCCACTTCCGAGATATGGAGGAAAAAGTTAGTTCAGCACTTTCACTTGATCTTTGACCTTTTGACCTTTGAGGCAAAAAAAAAAGAAAAAAAAAAACTTTCCAGAGAATTTCTATTAGGTTACGCATGTATGCATACACCAAGTGTAAAAAAAAATTTAACCCTGCTGGCATTGCATGATAGGAGGGAAATAGTAAAATTTTGAAGTGTTGCACTTGACCTTTGACCCCTGACCTTTGACCCCATGAACCCTACATTCTCTAGATAATCACTTCCAGTCAGTATATGTATATATGTTCCATGAAGATACCTTGAACAATTTTCCAAGGTATGGAGAAAGAAAAAGAAGTTTTAATATTTTTACTTGACCTTTTGACCTTTGACCTCATCACCCAAACTTTCACCAGAGAATCTTAATTGGGTAATACATGTATACACTAAGTTTCAAGAAAATATCTTCAGGCATTCTATATATGGTGGAAATAGTGAAATTTTATGTATTTGACCCTGACCTTTTGACCTTTGACCTTTGACCTCATGACCCAAACTTTCACCAGAGAATCTTAATTGGGTAATACATGTATACACTAAGTTTCAAGAAAATATCTTCAGGCATTCAATAGATATGGTGGAAATATTGAAATTTCATGTATTTGACCTTGACCTTTTGACCTTTGACCTTGAGCATGTGCACCCAAAAGTTGATAGGCACAACTTCACCCCCTAATACACATACATGCCAAGTTTCATTAGGATACCTCAACAGGTTTTGATAGTTACCTTGTCTACAAAATTCATTACGGACGGACGGACGGACAACCCGAAAACATAATGCCTCCGGCACCACTTCGTGGCGGAGGCATAAAAAGAAAGTTAAGGCCCGGTCCCACTGCACTTACGGATGCAAAGAGGATGTAAAGCGTACAAAAAATCTTGCCATCCGTTGGAAAACGCTACGAATCCGCTGTGTACCCATCGCATACGTGTTTCATCCGCTCTATCCATCGAGCATCCGTCCACTGTGATTTCATCCGCACAAAAAAGTTTTAAGCTGCTTAAAACTTTTAGAACGGATGAACTTTCCGCTGTGTACGATGTAAATCCGCGACATACGAGCAACAAACGTTGTATGTCCGTGCGGCATCCCCTAAACGTCCGCTGCATCCTCTCTGCATCCTCTGGGCATCCTCGCAACTCACATCCGCTGCAGCTAAAAACGGAAAGAGGGAGGAAAGATATGGTACGTGGAACGTCTTTACATCGTTAATAGCACGTTAATAGAAAGGATGTAAGCGTATGCATCTCGTATATAAAGCATTTCGAAAGCATCCCCTCTGCATCCGCTCTGCATCCGCTCTGCATCCACTCTGCATCCGCTTTTTCTGCTATGCGTCCGTTTCGCAATTATCTCCGGTAACCCCTTCGGAGCTGTCATCCCCTTCCATCCGCTTTCATCCGCTAGGCTTCCGATGAACATCCGTTTAACATCCCCTCTACATACTACCCACGTCCGTTCTATTTCCGTTCTGTTACCGCCAATTTTCGCCAATTTTGTCAATTTCTGGAGCGGATGAAAGCGGATGAAGCCATCCCCGAAATTTTGCTCGTCCGCTGTGTCCTTTCTGCATACGCTTTGTGCCCGTCGGCCAGTGGGACCGGGCCTTTACAACAGAGTTAAAGCCCAAAGAAAGTTCTGGTACGCCTGCAAAAGTTGTCAAATTTTGCTCCAAAATGTGAACGTATGCCTAGGAAATGTGCGGAATAACACTGTAATAACAAGATATTCGATGGGTAACGACGAAAATGGGAAATATTAACCAAAAACATTCAGTCTCAGAACTTACCCGAACGGGGTCAGGCTAGACTCGGAGTCGGGGATAACTCGGCCTCGCTTTGCTTGACGGCAGGATGAGTTGTATTGGTTGTCCCTCTGGATTGTACAGCGTTGTACTATGTATATGGGAGCGGCATGTATAAACTACATTGCATGTAGCGTTCTGGCTACTCCCAGTATTGGTCCGAGTTGTTACAACGCGCGCATCAAAAACCTCTTTGGCGCGCATGCAAAATTAGTGTGCGCCTCTCAAGCACCTCTAAAAACAATCAAAGACGCTTGATAAACAACAACAAAAACTTCAAAGACCGCGCGTCTCAGCAACTGAGGTGATGTGCGTATACTATATAGGCTTGAGGACCGCGCGCTGTCCATTTGTTTTGTACAGGATTAGCACGCACTTTCCTGTCTGCTCATCAAGGCCTCGTTTGGTACCCGTAGTATAGAGTACTGATGAACATGGCGATCACGAACTGTGTGTAAATTGTCTGAAATAGGGTCGAGTTTTCCCTGAGACCGAGTTAGTCTGGAGCCTTCTGGAATAAAAGTCGGTCTACCGACTTTTAGTATTTTTCTCAAAATACTCCAAAACGACTCATCATTCCGGCAAACCGCGTCAGCCAGGTAAGTTTCTTTGTAGACTCTTTCGATATATTGCAAGCAAATATGAAATGGTGCCAGACGGGTTCTCAGGCCCTTACCAGAACTTTGTTTTCACTTTAAAACAGCTTCCGCGCTGTTTTAAGGGTCAATCCACGTCAAATCATCCAATTTTCAGAAAAGTTGTCACCCGACCCCCTCCGATTTTCTTTAAAATCGCACCAAATGTTCCCCAAAGTGTCTGACGGAAAATCCCAAAATATTTTGCCCCAAGGTCAATTGGTTGCTAAGATACAGCCTCACATAGCAACCGGTGCGCATTCCAAAATATTAGTTAAAAGAAAATTAGGCATTTTTGATTGACTGTTTTAGCATGGATATTAATGCAAAAATGTTCATTATCTGGAAATTGAGAGAACTTTATAGTCTTTGCAAGAAAAACTTACTGTGACGCGAAATTGACTTTTCGTTAACGTGCACGAGGTCACCGAAAATGGTGTTAAATGTTAATTTTGAAAATTTTAATGCATATTTAGAGGCTAATATCTTCCACATTTCATCACCTTAGGTTCTAAAATATTATGCTGTTGAAGGCTTTGACTTGCTCAGTAATTTTGAAAAAAATCAGCGCATTCATGCGCACTGTTTTTACGGAGAGCGCCCTCAAAGTTGACAAAAATGAAAAATGTGCCAAATTCAAGGTCACGGATCACCCTTCGTCCCACCTAGGAATGGCATCAATTTTTGTGTATTGATAGACATTTACCTATATTATCTTGGATTACCAAAGAAATTTTGCTACCGAAATGTTCAATGGCAAATTTACCCCACCGAAAATGGTCGTAAACGGCCAAATTTCCATGTAATATCACATATTGGGTTTAGAGGACATTTCAAATGTCCACACTTTCAAGATGAAATGCACTAGCCCTGTGATATTTGCAGTAGGCATAGTCTGTTATACATATTTCAGTAATATATACCACAAAACACTTTTATTACTTAATAATGACCTTGAAATTTAATCCAAAATTTGATAAAAACAATAAATTGCTCCATTTTCCTCATTGCACTGCATATAAATACGTGTTTTGAAAGACATTTCACAGAGCAATATTTCAAGAATTATGAAAGCTGAAAGCCTACCTTATTAAGGTTCTAAAGTATTTGTGCTCTTCTTTCAGATTTAGTGTCAATTTGATCATGAATGTTTTACCCTTGACCTTAAAGCCCTTCTAAAAATAGCTGTAAATTTGTTAACTACAAATTACATACACGACAGGTGTATTATGGCATGATATACTTGTGATTCTTTCACAAACACAAAAGCTTTTTATGGTGTAAATGTATATACTGGAATTCATCTACACTCATGCTTGCAAGATATGTTACAATTAATAACTTTGTTCTGACAATGACCCTCAATTTATGACCTTCAAAATCATGAGAAATGCGTATTCCTCTCCATAAAGACCTGTATTATGTACTGAATAATAGTTGATAATATGGACGTTGCGCCCAACATAATATAGATCCTTATTCTAGCCTGTGAAACGCACATTAAAAGGACTGAGAGTCTTCTTTTTCGGGGGATTTGTTCTGTACCTTATGAAAACTTCCAAAATCATTTCAATTATTCTTATGTATTTTCTTGTTTTTGGAATTTCTTATGTATTTCTTTGTTTTTCATTTTCTAAAGCATAACTGTGTTTTCTTTTATTGGAAATTGTCACGGGCCACTTTTCTACCATAACCAGAATAAAAGTAATCAATCAAAGTGATAGATAGTAAAAATGGTCAAGTTTTTATGAGTTTCCAAACAAAGCACTGTTTTCCATAGGAAATGCACACAAAATCACAAAATATTACTGTCCCCTTTTTTGATTGAAATTGAGGGTCATTGTCAGAACAAAGTTATTAATTGTAACATATCTTGCAAGCATGAGTGTAGATTAATTCCAGTATGTACATTTACACCATAAAAAGCTTTTGTGTTTGTGAAAGAATCACATGTATATCATGCCATAATACACCTGTCGTGTGTGTAATAAATAAATTTACAGCTATTTTTAGAAGGGCTTCAAGGTCAAGGGTAAAACATTCATGATCAAATTGACACTAAATCTGAAAGAAGAGCACAAATACTTTAGAACCTTAATAAGGTAGGCTTTCAGCTTTTATAATTCTTGAAATATTGCTCTGTGAAATGTCTTTCAAAACACGTATTTATATGCAGTGCAATGAGGAAAATGGAGCAATTTATTGTTTTTATCAAATTTTGGATTAAATTTCAAGGTCATTATTAAGGAATAAAAGTGTTTTGTGGTATATATTACTGAAATATGTATAACAGACTATGCCTACTGGAAATATCACAGGGCTAGTGCTTTTCATCATGAAAGTGTGGACATTTGAAATGTCCTCTAAACCCAATATGTGATATTACATGGAAATTTGGCCGTTTACGACCATTTTCGGTGGGGTAAATTTGCCATTGAACATTTCGGTAGCAAAATTTCTTTGGTAACCCAAGATAATATAGGTAAATGTCTATCAATACACAAAAATTGATGCCATTCCTAGGTGGGACGAAGGGTGATCCGTGACCTTGAATTTGGCACATTTTTCATTTTTGTCAACTTTGAGGGCGCTCTCCGTAAAAACGGTGCGCATGAATGCGCTGATTTTTTTCAAAATTACTGAGCAAGTCAAAGCCTTCAACAGCATAATATTTTAGAACCTAAGGTGATGAAATGTGGAAGATATTAGCCTCTAAATATGCATTAAAATTTTCAAAATTAACATTTAACACCATTTTCGGTGACCTCGTGCACGTTAACGAAAAGTCAATTTCGCGTCACAGTAAGTTTTTCTTGCAAAGACTATAAAGTTCTCTCAATTTCCAGATAATGAACATTTTTGCATTAATATCCATGCTAAAACAGTCAATCAAAAATGCCTAATTTTCTTTTAACTAATATTTTGGAATGCGCACCGGTTGCTATGTGAGGCTGTATCTTAGCAACCAATTGACCTTGGGGCAAAATATTTTGGGATTTTCCGTCAGACACTTTGGGGAACATTTGGTGCGATTTTTAAGAAAATCGGAGGGGGTCGGGTGACAAGCACTGGATGATTTGACATGGATTGACCCTTAAATCTCAAAAGCATAAATTTGGTATGAGTTACAACAGAAGATAAAACAGTTTTCAGAATACCGTGTAATCTAATGGGTGCATAGATTTGCGCCCAAAGTTACGCGCGTGCACATACCCCAAAACAATGGCATGCGTAGGCAAAGAGAGCGCGAGATAAAACACAAGTTACAACAGAAGTTACAACAAAAGTTACAACAGAGATAAAACGGTGTTCAGAATACGGATTTGTTACAACAGACTTACAACAGAGATAAAACGGTCTCAGAATACCACTCCTGTATGCTCTAGTGATGACTGGTATGAGAGTCTATTGTGTAGGTAATACTGGACACTTATTTTTCTTTGCTCTGAATTTTGTCCTCAGAGAGTGAAATTTTCGAGTAAAAATAACATTGTTGTATTTACGTCCCGACAATTACAAATTTTGCAAAATTACCAGGGGTATCTGTATGTGATTTTTTTTTCTCTGATTTTGGAAACATGTAACTTAAGTTGATCCCTCTACAAATATCTTTTAGTGCAGTAAAATAGCATTATTATAATTCTGAACATGATTTTCAAAATGGAATTAATCAACATCTTTCACATCTTATTCATGCACCAGAATCACTATTCATACCAATGATTCGCTGAACATTCACATTCGTACTGAGCGGACGACAAAGAGAAAAATGGCAAATGAGGCTCAAATTTCATATTGTGCAGTAAAAGGTCAAACATGAACATTTTGAACAATTTACATCTTGTGATAAATCTACATCTACTTGTAAATCTGAGAAAAATTGTGAATTTCTTAATAGCATTTCTACATTTTGTGTCGCATTCTGGCGATTTCAGCCCATATGATTCTGTGACATGCACACATGTCAGCCCAATTATTTTGTGGGAAATACCCCATGCATATACATACGCAGTAGTGTCCATTTCACATTTAAATGTATAACACTGTGTATTACGTCCCCATCTCCAGACCACAACAGGTGGCAGTCCCCAGGAGTTTAATGTAACATAAATCCCCTGTCCAGGGACAAACATCTCAAAGGTCAGATGGTCTTAACCCTTAGGGTAGGAGGCTAGTAGGAAATAAAGATATATATAGCTGGTCTAGACAGAGAGATGATTGGTTAAAAGTAATTTTCTTTTGTTTTCCTTTGAATAGGTTTTCAGACAATGAATAACATAAGTTATGTAAGAATTACATTGTACCTTCTTTATGATTGGTCAAAAGTGTAGATACTATACAACTCTTTATTTCTTATTCCAGACAAGAGGTAACATAAGTTATGTAAGAAGGGGTAGTGGTGTGATTGGTCAGGAGTTATTTTCCATGTTATGTCTTTATGTGAAATTGAGACAATACAAAAGTTAGTAGCAGCAATGTGCTGACTTGACCAAGGTAGTATTCCTTTTGTTTCCCTTAATGTACCCTTCCCCTTTCGTAAATGGCTGACTTGTCCAAATAGGACTATTTTACTCTCCCTTTATTCATAGTGGTTTTTCATAGATCAGCAATTTTGTAGGGGACAAGAAATAGGAATATTGTCTTCAGTCTTCAGAAGATATCTAGACGTGACTGAGTGCAGACCTAGGAGCTGCTAGGCACCTCTGTGTGATAACTCCTCTCGCAATAATGTCCATGTCGAAGGAACTCTCTCAATAAAACCAGCAGGAATGGGCACCTAAAATCATGAATGGATTCTGCGTGTACTTTATTCTCTGTACCTATGGGCTTAATGGTGAGAGCGTTTTGGAGTGGCGTCTCTTTCTACTGCAACGAAACAAGTTAACTCGAACAGAGCTATAGTTTCGTCACAGATACAATGCTCAATAAGATAGGTCTGCAAAGTCCCATGCATGCATATTATAGAATGTCATTTTCACGCAAAATATGTATCTGGAATTAAGATGGTATCCAGAAATGTTCATATCAATTACCATGTCTGTATAGATGTCTAACGTTAGACTTCTAAAATTGGTGGTTTTTTGTTGTTTTTTTTTGGGGGGGGGAGATAAGCGATAACTCCTCTGAAACAGAGCACCTTGACACATAGCCCAACCAGACGCCATGCACTAGCACAGCGTCTGACGGTGTGTGATACACATATCTACTAAACCCCATACACATATCTATAAACCCCTCGAACACGGCCTTACAACAACAAAACTGTTGAAAATTTAGACATTCTTATCACAAATTTTACGAATCACTCACGTGAATTGAAATGCTTGGACTATGAGCATAGTATATCAATCCATAGTGAGTCCTCATGCAAAATACACCGAGCAAAAGAGTCAAATTTTAACCGGAATGCTGATCATCGCTGGGCGACTCAAAATAAATCTTCCCCAGTTTTGAGTGATGCAAATTGCGCATGCGTGACCGGAAGTGCTTCGTAGCGAGCACGGCGTGTGCGCTGATGGGGTCAACACCCCTTGTTGATCTTTTTCGTGCGCGCGCTGCAGAGTTTGTACCGCCCGCCCAACATTCGCAGTGCCGCCGACATTTCGAATCATGTCTGCCTTTTTATGATTTCTGCGACGTACAGGATCAAAGAAAGTGTCATTTTTGGTAAGTTGTGAAATAGTTATCTCAATATCGATAGCCAAAGATGGTAGCTAAATAGATAAAGTTTTCACCGTATGTAGGTCTAGATCATCTAGTCTGAGTAACAAATATGGTGCAGTAAATTCAAAATCGAGTCGGCGCCCAGGAATCCTGAGATTACGTAGTGTCCACACCGTACAGCCCTGTCGCGACTTACACACTTGTTTACAGCGACAGGGCTGTGTATAGTTACTTGACACAATTGCAGTTTGCACTTTCTTTACCACAATCAATATGTCGGCACTATTTAAATCCTTTAGAACTACAATTAAACTGCCTGACCAAACAATTAACATGCAATGATGCATTGATGAACTTCAGGTAGATTTCTCTAGACCTCTAGACACTGAGTGTGAGAGAGGAGGAAATGTTACAAAATGGTCACTTTATCTTTTTTTTTTCTTATAACTCACCTAAAACATTGAACCCTTTGTATCTGGCTACGAAGCACGCGTCATCTCCGAACATGCCCTGTTTGAAGACCCGACTGTTCGCGTCAGCCGCCGAGTCATCCTTGGAGTAGCCGCATGATGCCGTAACCAGGCGCATCCTCCGTCTCCTTTCCCTGCGATATTCGAGACTCCTGCTTGCATCGTACGGTACATAACCCATGACGGCACGGGCGATTTGACGCCCATAAACCAAAACTGACTGCATATTCCCGTAGTTTGTACCAAAATCTGGCAGATACAATCAGCAAATGTCGATTCGACCACTTCAAATTGGGCTAAATGACACTGAGAACAGGAGAATGGCACGCACTTCGTCCACGCTGATGCAACGCCATTTTGTTCGCCGGCGAAAACGAGAGTATGTTTATCAATTACGTCATGAACTGCTCGCTGTGCGTCTAGTCTAGTCTACCAAACAGTACTAGTAGTCTACTAGTTCACGTACGTACGTGTACGTACTATACTCAATCACGCAAGGCTTGAAGGAGTAATTGCGCACGGGTACTGACGGCAATGCGCCGTAACATGTTGCTTGTTGAAGTCAACGAAATGCAAATTGCAAACCACGATCACTTTGTGTGTTGCATTAGTTTGTGATAATTATTGTCCCGTAAATGGAATCAACGAATCCAACCTCCTTATTTGTCACGTTATTTTCTGTCTGTATAATAGGGCCCAATACAAATACACAAGAGTTTGTGGGAATTCACATTGTATAGAGTTTTGGTTGAGACGTAACTTCAGGGGGGTGTTTCATCAACGCTTGTCAGTGCCGACAACTGTCGGCGCTGACCAATTTCAGCAAAATCCTTGGTTTTGATTGGCTGAGATGCTCTGGTCACCGACTGTTACTATGGTGATTCAAGTTGTCAGTGCCGACAAACGTTGATGAAACACCCCCCAGGTTTCTAACCTTTTTTGTTGAAATAATGAGAAACCTCCTATGAAATGTGAAAGAGCGTGTAATTCCGAGAGGAATTCAACGTTTATTTGATTAAAATGTGTTCTGAAATGGCCGAGATATCCAAAACAGAGCAATCCTAATAAAAGGTGGGACCCCCCCCCCCCACCCACTTTTTACGATCGCTTTGTTCTACTTTGTTTTTAGATGTCTCAGCCATTCCAAAACCGATTTTCATCAAATAAACTTTGAATTCCTCTTGGAATGGTATGCTCTGTACTATTTCATAAGTGGTTTCTTGGTCAACGGCGTAAATCCGTACTGAGGAGTGGGGGGATGGTCAACATCACCACGATTACAAGCCCATAACCGGAACGGCGAAGCCTTGGGGGGGGGGGGGGGGAAGCTTGGTGAACCCCCCCCCCCACACACACACACACACACACACACACTTTACAGGGATCGGATGTCCCACTCTTTTGCATGGAATAAGTTATAGTGGGAGGAAAGTGGCAGCAAAAATATGAAGACGTTTTGTTCTTGTTGCTTTTTTTTTTTTTTGCTTGTCAGATGACTTTCGGCGGAAAATGAGACCTTAAAAGTATGAAAACATTTTTCTTTTTGTTTTTGAAATATCTGTGAGAGGGAGCGGAACGACCGAACGGGGGGAGGGTGTGTATCCCCCTCCCACACGAGGAAGATTTTGCATTTTCAGACCTGAAATTCAGCGATCTGGTGCACACTTTTGGTGAAATTTTGTTTTCTTTTCTTTAAAAAACAATAAGAAAATGAAATATTCACAATATATTATTGAATGACTAAATCGTGGTATTTCAGCTCTTGCTCCGCCTGTGCGACATCACTGTGAAGGCCTACTAAATAATGGGGCCTATCACCGGCGTAGACAGGATTTGATCTTAGGAGGAGCGGTTATGTGCCACGGAGGGAGCGAAGCAAGCGAGGGAGGGGGGAGGGTATGGTAGGGAGGTTTCCCCCTTCCACGATGAAATCTTTTTGCATTAATAATTTAGACATTTTACAGTCCCAAAACTGCCGTTTGTAGCTATATTTTTCGCTTTGGAAACTAAGGACGCAACTGCTGTCAATCACTGGCAGCAACATCAGGAGAATGGGATAGCAATTAAATGCGAGCGAGCGGAGCGAGCGAGCTTGAAATTTTTGACATTTTACAGTCTAAAAACTGCCGTTTGTAGCTATATTTTTCGCTTTGGAAATTAAGGGGGGCCGCACCGGGCGCAACTGCTGTCAATCACTGGCAGCAACATCAGGAGAATGACATAGTGGTTAAAATAATGCGAGCGAGCGGAGCGAGCGAGCTTGAAAATTTTTGACATTTTACAGTCCAAAGACTGCCGTTTGTGGCTGTATTTTTTCGCTTTGGAAATTAAGGGGGGGCGCCACCTTAGGAAAATGGCATAACGATTAAATGCGAGCGAGCGAAGCGAGTGAGCTTGAAAATTTTGATATTTTACAGTCCAAAAAACAGTCCTTTGTGGCTGTATTTTTTTGCTTTGGAAATTAAGGGGGGGGGGGGCGCACCGGGCGTAAACTGCTGGCAATTACTGGCAGCAACATCATGAGAATGGCATAAAATGCGAGGGAGCGAAGCGAGTAAGCTTGAAAATTTTGACATTTTACAGTCTAAAAAACAGTCCTTTGTGGCTTTATTCTTTTGCTTTGGAAATTAAGGGGGGGGGGCGCACCGGGCGAAAACTACTGGCAATTACTGGCAGCAGCATCAGGAGGATGGCATAATGGTTAAATGCGAGCGAGCGAAGCGTTTGTAGCTATATTTTTCGCTTTGGCAATTAAGGGGGGCGCACCGGGCGCAACTGCGTAACATCAGGAGAATGGCATAGCGGTTAAATACGAGCGAGCGGAGCGAGCGAGCTTTAAAATTTTGACATTTTACACTCCAAAAATTGCCGTTTGTGGCTATATTTTTCGCTTTTGTTTGTCCCACTTTTATGGGGGAATCACCCCCCCCCCCCCATCGACGCCTCTTCATAATATGTTAAGTGAAAGATCTGCTCCACACTCTTTGATAAATTAGGGAAATATACGTCAATATCAAAAGTGTACAAAGTTTATCGAAAGGGATCCTGTATAGCAGAGCATTTGCATGTTTATGATTGCAATACAACGATCTGGTGCATAATTCTGGCGATATTTGGACAATATTTTCCATTAAGAAAGTTCGAGATTTGTCCTCATCTCGGGAATTGCTTGGGGGATAAATGATAATTTTGTCTGCCTAAACACATCCGTATAGGGGCGGGGCAAATGCCCCTTTGCCCCCCCCCCCCCCCCTCCCCCCTCCCAATAGATTCGACGCCCCTGATCTTCCCTGGGTATGCCCATAGATGTATCCTGACTGAGTCATCAGTCACTGTCGTTTCTCAATAATGATTCAGGAAATGGAGGGGGTTCAATTATGGCGATATATTTTTTTTTATTGCTTGTTTGTTTGTTTGTTTTCGTACATATTTTGCAGATGGTCCCCAGTTACTCGCGTCATAGGATGTTTACATGTAGGCCTATACTGTTTGACGTTGTCAACGTCTGAGCCATACCTCGCAGTGTATGTCGATGTTACTTTCTTCGCGAGCGAGCGAAGCGAGCGAGCGCCTGAGAAAATTGTGTATACATTTTCCTACAAGATAGCATATATTGTTCAGCTCTGTTACCTGTCTGAAGGCCGGCGTACAAACGTCATGCAATATGCCAAAATTGATGCATATCACATTTCTGCTTCCTCCATTTTTTTTTGCTAAAAATTCAGGGGGGGGGATGATTGTACAGGCCATCCCCCCCCCTCCTCCATTTCAGGGGGGGATATATCCCCCCCATCCCCCCCGGGATTTACGCCCATGTTCTTGGTATCTCGCAAAAAGTTGAAAGCCCAATCCTCATCTCCACCAATACTACAGAGCGTATAAAAAAAAAGTGATCCTACTTTGAAGGGCCACCATTTCTTAGTTGTCAGCTATGAAGAGAACAATGTTGGTCGTGAGGAAATGGGGACTCTTCCTTTTTCCATTGATGCCTAACATGTTTACAATTGTCATGCATGACTGAGCACATGAACTTTAAAGACAACAATGACAAATTGCAGTTTTTCCAAGTTTGCGTGTTATTGTGAAGAAACAATGCACGTCTCACTGCATGGACAAGATCCGTCAATGGAAGTTGCCAAAATAGGCCAGCCTGTACGAATGCAGGTTGCGTTTCGGATTAGTGTTTAGGGTTTGTGTTTAGGTTTTCTCCCAAGATTTTATGGTCCATAACCTTCAACATGGCCTTTAATCCGATAACTTGGTCGCTCCCACAGAGGCCAGTCCACACAGTCCATTTTTCTCTGTTCATATTCAACACAGCTCCCAGTGACAATGTCTTCACTATGGAGAGAGTAAAATGGATAATGGTTTCGCCTTATATGGGAAGGACCAAGTTATCGACAACATGGCCATGTTGAAGGTTATGAACCATAAAACGTTATAGAAGAAACCCTGAAACATGAATCTGCAGTTGTGCAGGCTGGCCTGATGATTTGACCACTTTCATTAACAGATCTCATCCATGCAGTAAGACATGCATTGTTCTTTTGCAATAACACGAAAACTTGAAATAAGTGCATTTTGTCATTGTTGTCCTTAAAGTTCATGTGCTCAGTAATGCATGACGTTTGTCAACATTATTAGGTATCGATGGAAAGAGGAAGAGTTCCTCTTTCCTCACAACCAACATTGTGCTCTCCATAGCTGACAATTATAAAATAGTAGCCTTCCAAAGTTGGATTACCTTCTTTTTTTTTTCGATACGCACTGTATAGGTGTATCCAAAGAGACTATTGTTATGAATTTGCCCATGTAATCACTTTAGAATATAGTTTTATGTTTTATGATCATGCGTATGCGATCACACGTGCTCGACATTGTGCTCTCCAATGTCCCTCGGATAGGACATAAAATAGAGGTCCCGTGTATGAGAGAGTAACAACTCATGCACGTAAAAGAACCCGCTTCATTCATTCATCGCAAAGAGCAGGGTGCTTAACCCGGTGAAGTGGTCCCACCTCACATCCAACTGGACCCCATGGAAGACCAGCGTATCATAGCTGAATATGGGCTATCCAGCCATCTTCACAGATGGAAAAATAAACAAACAAAAACAAACAAACAAACAAACGATCGCGAATGTTTGTAAACACCGCCGGTTTTGATATATATGTAAAACGAAAATATTATTTCAGAGTACTATTTTCTCTCTTAGGGGTGGGGGTGTTATGAATTTGCCCATGTAATCACTTTAGAATATAGTTTTATGTTTTATGATCATGCGTATGCGATCACACGTGCTCGATCGCGAATGTTTGTAAACACCGCCGGTTACGTAATCTTAATGTTGAGTTATTCGTTTTGAACCGCAGCCCCACACATTTCGCCCAGGTTGAGTTTAATGTTGTGAATATATTAAGCTAGACGTGCCTGATGGGATTTTTCATGTATGTGAGAATACTCATGTTAAAAATCCATTGCTCGCGTCAGTCGACAATCAGACTCCGGTTAGAGAGGATCGTCATAACTTTCTCAGCGTTCCCGTCCACAATCTTGGGAGGATTACATGCTTTCCCTTATACAGGTACTCTGCTAACTGAGTTTAAGCGCTAAGAGGCGGGATAAACCATGACATGCCAACCTGCCTCTAGCCCGTTTTCCTTCGACGACGACGGAGCTGCAAGCTGAGCTGAGATACTGTAGCGTCGCCCGCTGATCCGACGACGTCCCCGTGTATCGACGCGTTCTCCACGTGACAGCGTCTGACGTCGCCTCCCCGCCACGTCGAAGATGAGTTGGGCCCCGACGTTGATTCACTTAGGGCAAAACCCTGGCCAGGTATTACACAATCTGAACTTCAAATATTTTCTTTGTTGAATCAATCCCATCTAACCTTGAGTTGTTATGGTTAATTTCGCTGTAATGTTTTAAGCAAGAATTATTTTTCTGTTTGGAAACCGATTGTTATGCAGTTTCCTAATATTAAAGCTCCGGAAGATTAATTTGTCTATTTCAATTCTCTAAGTCCACCTTGCATTTATTAGTGTGAATTTGACCGTAACACTATTCACTGAGGGGCGCATCGCCGAAGTGAATAGTTCTTTTGTAGACACCGAGGCCAATAGTTTTAAACCAGAAACCCGAAATTAGGAATTTCTTTTTTTTTTTTTTTTTGGGGGGGGGGATCAAACATTTAAACAAAAGGAGGGGAAACGGGGAAAATGCGAAGCGAGAAGTCGTGTCGTAGTAGTGGATGCGATGTTGTGAAGGGAGTCTCAGTAAGCAGCGCACGATGTCCAGCTGCTTTGTGTTACAATCGTTTTGTTAAAAGATGTTATAGATTATTTCATAGATTGACGGTACGAAGTAAATGCGCACTGTCAGAATTGCTTTATGACGTAACAATTGCTTTACAAGAATAATAATAGTACCGTCACTCTAAAATGTAACAATTTCTAAAAACAAACAAACAAACAAACAAAGTTTCTAGTACCGTCACTCTAAAATGTGACGTCGACGGTGCAAAGCTGCGCACAATAAGAAATGCTCTGTAACATCATTTTGCAAATAAACTTGTAATACTAGTATACTATTTGCAAAATGTCGTCATAGAGTGATGTCATTTTGCAAATAGTTATACTTTAATGTTTAAAAACGTGTCACAGAATGCGTTGATTGATAGGCCTAACTTTAAATAGCAAAGGAAGACACCGTTCTAATGCATGTTCAGAATCAATGTCTCGTAATTTGCCAGTTAGGCCATCACAAAAGATAGCGGACTTGCATGAATACATACTTATTTATTTATTTATATATTTTTTTAAGGTAATGCAGAAAAAAATAGATTGAGCATGATGATGAAGGCTATTTCTTTTTTTTTTTTTGTCGTATAGATCCACCTGTTCATTCTAAAATTTGAACTTCACGAGCATGACGAGAGTAAAATGACCACTTGTATACAAACGAGCCTAATAGGAGAGGTTGATTGACACCTTTAAAAAAATACATTGAAACTGATAACATAAACATCAAGTTGTATTCGTCTTGCTAGTGTTTGATACCTTATTTATTTACTTTTGCCGGACTATGTGAGATCATTGTGTGTCAGTTTGTCTTTATTTAGATGCATTGTGTGGTTAGTTTTGGGCCTAGTCCTTTTAAAAGAGCGGTGTCATCAATCAGTATAACTATGTTAAAATTGTTATGTTAAATTGTTCGCATGCACTACTGAGTGGACCTTATAGAACCTAATTTAGAATTTCTTGAAATGAAAATCCAAGATAGGCCTACATGGACACAGAATAATCAGAAACGTTAAACATAATTGCATACAAGCCTGGGTTGTGTATACCTCTTTGCTCGTTTCATCAGAAACTTTAGCCCTTTTCTGCCCCCGTTCTCACCCCATCACCCCATTCTTCTAAAAATCTATTTTATAGTTCCTTCATCAAATTGATTACACGAAGTTGGAAATTGAACATCTGAAAATGAAATCTCATCGGGACTAGCGGCGTAAATTTGAATGCACGAGTAGAAAATGCAATGCTCGCATTTAAAACTTGAGCGCACATTCGTGAATTTGATTCGATGGAAACGAAACAGAGCTCCCATAAATTAAGTTGATCGCTCGGATTCTGAATTTGAATGCCCGAATATTTTCGCGTCCGTGCGCTCTGTGAGTTTGAATGCATATTCACATTTATGAATTGGAATGACAAAAGTATGAAGTTGACCGTGAAAACCTATATTATATTCACATTAGAGGCGGTAGAAGAATTAATATCTACTGTATACTATAGTATCTTTGGAGTAAAAGAATTTAAAATGAGTGTACGGATTGAACTTTCTTTTTTATCTATTTTTTTCTAAGGCTGCCATCGTTACATCAAGCACCTGCTTAAGATGGCAGACTTCTGATGTTTACTCTTCCTCTGTAACTACGTATGGCTGATTTCTTGCATTTCATCGTATTTTTCTAAAAACACCTTGAATATTATCGTGATTAGTAGACTGTGAATTTATTGTGTTAATTTGTGTTCAAACTATACAGTATATGTAGCACTAGGTAAATTTATCATGTAATATGCAGAAATATAATCAAATTGAAACTGAAATTGAAACTTTTTACAAACTACGAGAAGGCAAAGTCGGAATATTTTGACATCCCTCTGCAGCCTAAGGAAAATAATAATTTGAATAATGTAAAATAAATAAATGAATAAATAAATACATAATAATAATGATAATAATAATATTAAATGGGAAATTTGTATAGCGCTTAAGACAAATATGTTTCAAAGCGCTTTACAATTATCAAAAGAAAACAAACATAGGCCTATAAGTCAACTACGAATACAAATAATCAACAATACATTAGATCATCAGAACTGTTCTTGAAATAAATGGGTTTTAAATTTCTTTTTGAAAATGTCAGTAAAAAGCAAAAATGACTATTGGAGCTAGCTAATGAATGAAAATCCATTCATTAATCGTCTTGTTATTACAGTATTCCATCTACTACGAGTTGGCGTTTGTATTTTACAGCTATTCTCTTAAGTTGCTGCCCTCCAAAATGTGTTGTATTTAGTTGAATAGCGCCCTCTGGAATAACATGCTAGATAATTTAATTATGATTTGGGAAAGATTGCGATATCTACCTCACCATGGCCGTGTATCACAATGGAAGTGAAGGGTTTTATTCATTATCATCGTTATCAATGCACTAAAACTTTCAATTTACCCCCATGGACAGCGCATGTTATTATTATGTGGTCTTCTTTTATGAAGTTGGTGAAAAGATTACCTTTCTTAATGACCATCTCGTCCCCCGGGGGCATGCAACGGGCTCTAGCCCATCTGAAGAGACCATGTCAATGACCTCAGAATTCAAATAGTTTCTGCTTGCCGGCTTTACTCTATCTTACTATTACGTTAAACATTTTACCTTACCTCAGTCAACATTCTTTGAACTTGGTCAATCAGCACCTTGTTATTTTTTTTTTTCCTTCCTTGTATCCTTAACGCCTGAACTGAATGTCTCAATCGGCGACAAAGCAATTAGTACAGTGTTCTTTTGCTTTGTTTGTTTCCTGTTTTTTCTACTACTCATTTCTCCCACTGTAATTTTCTGTTCCCTGTCTTAACCCCCCCCCACACACACACACACACACTGTACTGCACACACACACACACACACGCTTTCCCATCACTCGGTCGATGGTCGGATACCAGATCCGCCCACACGTGCAACATGTATGAAGAAAATGTATTTCATTATTCAGTTTCTTTGTAGCTCAGCACTGTATTTTGCGCACCTATTATTTTCGTTCACTGCGCCCAATCTCACGGCCAAACACATACTACAGGTACTCACGTTTTGTCAACCACGAACTCGTGCAGCAGCCTTTATTTACAGACCCTAACTCACTACTTAAGAAAGAAGAATTTCATTAATTATGGATATTGAATCTGACATTGACAGAGATATCGCTGTACAACATTCTGATTATTATACGGCTGAAGAATTCAATGAAAAATTTAAGATTGATAATGATAATGATTTTAATTTTCATTATAATGATTCAGTTGAACGGAGTGTTAGTACTGAAAATGTCAAACATCACTTCTGTCTGCTTCATTTATAGAAGTATGAACAAAATTTTTGATTCTTTTGATTTATTATTATCTTCGCTTAATAATTTTCAATTTTCAGTAATGGGAATAACAGAAACTTGGTTACATAAAGACTCTGTCCCTGTATTTAATATCGATGAATTGTAAAATTTTACGAAATGAATGAGGAGGAGGTGTCGCCTTGATTATGTTCATCACTCTCTCACTTTTAAAAACAGAAATAATATATACATTGAAGGAACCAAAAATATATTTGTAGAGCTTACAATACCTAAAGAAAAAAAAAGAAGGTATGATTATTTGAGTGGTTTATAGACCCCCTAGCAGCTCAATAGATTTGTTTTTGGAAAAATAAGAATATATTCTTAATAAATTGGCACGTGAAAATAAATATATTTATCTTATGGGTGATTATAGTATTGATATTTTACCCTCTAAATTAGATAACAACAGTTTTAAGTTATTGAATACACTCTCCATGTATAGTTTTCATCTTCACATCAATGGAGCAACCAGAATAGTTAACAACTCAGAAACTTTAATAAATCATGTATTCTCCAATGTCAGTGAGTCGGAATATTGTAATGGTATTTTATATTTTGATGTATCTGACCATCTCCCTATTTTTGTTATTTCTCGGAATAAGGTCGATAGTATTAAGAATAAGCATAAACGTGAATATATCAGAAGAGAGACACAACAACATAGTAATAGATTAATTGTTGCTTTGGCAGTTGAATCTTGGGATGATGTTTTGTTATCGATAAAAACACGCAATAATTTATACAGGAAAGCGTTACAGACGCGATTAGATGTTGATTTTGATAGATATAAAAAGTACAGAAATATATTAACAATTATTATACGATTCAAATTCATGAAATTCTTCCGTCGAGATGTTTTCATTGCAACTGATTGACAAATTGCCCTACATCGACGTAAATAAGCACTGAATTGATCAGTGTTTTAGTAGTAGCCATGATAAAAATCATGGGCGTACATACTCGAGCAGGATTCGAACCTACGACCTCCTGATCACCGGACAGGCGTCATCTCCACTAGACCACCGAGCTTTCGCCCGACAGCAAGTGTTGGTTCTAATCCTTATAGCATGCAGCGGGTACTGCTTTGTTATTCAAATTCATGAAATTCTTCCGTCGAGATGTTTTCATTGCAACTGATTGACAAATTGCCCTACATCGACGTAAATAAGCACTGAATTGATCAGTGTTTTAGTAATATAGGTTTTCCCGGCCAATTTCGCACTTTTTTCAGTCCAATTCCTAATTGCTGCATTTAATTTAGCACAAATTAGCCTAGATGGCATGTTCGGTATTTCAATTTTATAATCTTTTCATTCAAATTCATTTTGGAGCATTCAAATTAGCTTTAACATCATTCGAATCAGCACTTTTTTAGTTCAAATTCGTAAGACAAGCACCATTTCGAAAATCGTTCATTCAATTTAGCATGATATAGTCACGTGATCACGTATACGCTGCGCTCGTTCATTCGAATTCATTCTTGGGCATCCAATTTCGCATTTACTGCAGTCAATTTAGCAGACACGTTCAGGATTCAATTCTTTTTTTTTTTTTCATTTTCATTCATCATAGGTATTGTTTGCAAGCATCATAACATTTCATATTTTCGTATTCATTCTTTATTCTGATATCATCTTTATTGCAACAGTACTTTCAAATTATGTGTATGTGTTTATAATGTTCGATAGCATTATTTAATTCACAGATACATTGATCTTAAGTTTGTTCTGACATTAATTGGGAGAAGGAGGTTTCAATTTACATCGTGATTATTTTCATCTACAGGTTTCATTATTTTTATTTGGTGGGTGCTATATTGCGTTAATCATCATTAGGAATAAAGTTTTTAGATCAGCTCTAGCCATCAATTTGTCATGGTTATTACCCTCAAATGCTGCTATGATTCTTTCCCTGTCTTCTTGAGAGATACGCCTGTATCTAACTCGTGCTGCCATGACTAGACATAAAAAGTGAAGTGAATCTATGGTACTGGTGCATGTATAGTTCTGTGTATGAAAGAAGAGGGGCGTTACAGAACAACAAAATTGCGTTATTTATGGTCAAGGTTACCTTTACTATATACTTAACAGTGTGTGGATGAAACAAAAAGTCACATTTAAATACGTATAAATCACGGTTCTCACCTTTTCAAAACAGAAACATTACGCCAATTTGAATGAACATGTTTGGAATTTGACTGCCCATACACGAAATTGAATGACTGAAATACTATTTTCCGCCAGTGCCGGCGAATTTGAATGACTGAAGAGCACACACTCTAAGAAAAAAAGGTTCTTTTGAGCACCATTAAATGGTTCTCAGCACTGTCACAATAGCGACACCCTTTTTGGTGCTCGTGAGAACCTTTTTTAAATGGTGCTTGTCGGCACCTTTTGCAAAAGGTGCCCGTGAGAACCTTTTTTCCGGTGAAATGGTGCTCGTGAGTACCATTTGAAAGGTGCTCATGGGCACCTTTTTGACTAAAGATGGGCACCTTTTTGACTCTTTTCAAAAGGTGCTCATGGGAACCATTTCATTGGAAAAGGTTCTAATGGGCACCAATATTAAAAGGTGCTGACAGGCACCATTTAAAAAGGTTCTCACAGGCTCCAAAAAAGGTGTCGCTATTGTGACAGTGCTGAGAACCATTTAATGGTGCTCAAAAGAACCTTTTTTTTTTTTTTCTTAGAATGTAGTATGTGAATGGATATCTGTGTATTTTTGGTGTGTTTCACACCCAGTGCTGGTAAGTTGCTTCACTGGCACCATTCTTAAAGGTACATTTGTACATATTTGCATTGAAAATGTGCATCACAAACTCATTTGAAATGAAATGAATTGAACTGAATTTCATCTTATCAGTCAAACATACGTACAAAACATACATATTAGCAATACATAAGCATGTCATACATTATCGTTGACACTGAAAAAAAAAGCAAGGATAACACACCCATGCACACACAGTTTCACAAGCATGAATACAAACGTGTACATGAAGAGTTTGTTCACAAAAAAAAAAAAACCCGATAAGTCCATATTTGCCAAATAGAGATATTTGCGATTAAAGGTCAAGAAAAATAAAGAGAACAATAAGAAAATTTTTGCTTCTTTTGACCATAACTTCAAAAATGTACCTTTATATCACAGTGACCAATATAAAATTTAAAAGGTATTATTTTGTACTTTATGACAGAGACCGTACTTCAAAATCTTCAAAAATGGACTTATCGCATTTTGCAAACAAACTTTCACATGTACACGAAATTCACCATTATTTTTTCATGAAACATCACTAAATAACTGAAAACCATACAAACTTGCTCTTTCACAAATTCGCAGAAATGTATTTATTTACCTGAACTTTTACAATCTAAAGGTGAGGTTTGTATTTGTCATGTTATAATCTGTCAAATATTCTTAACAAAATATTTTCATTTGTTCACTAATTTTTTTCCCCACAATATTTGTCATTTGTGTACCGAGCAGTTCTTGAAACACCAACACACATCTCTGTACAGATGATATGAAATAGCAAGAGGTGCCTCAGGCTTTTGAAATACATAACAAAATTTCTAATTCTCTGTGAAATAATTCCTGCATGGATGAGATACAGTAATTGTGTCAGTCTTAAGACAGAAGTCAAGTACATTACTTAAGTAGTATGAGGAACTTTTTCCACATATTTGCTAGTTTGTTTGGTGTTTGTTTTGGTTTTTTTTTTTTTTTTTGTTTCTTTTACAGCATATTTGTCCTAAAAGCAACTACAAAGGACAGGAAAACAATTCCATTAAACAGGACCTTTGGTATTGTCACAGAAAACATACATTATATAACTGGTATGATACTTGGGAGAGAATAAGCTTTACAATCCTCCACTTCACTTCACTTCACATTTATAACGTCGAGTACTTGAATTAACTTATCTTTGTTTGTATACGAGTGACTTTTTTTTTTTTGTTCTGCAATTTGAAAGCACCATAGACACATTTATAAAACTGCAAATACAAGAAGAGTACCAATTCAGGTTAATCATGACCTCTGACAATTTACAGCATGTCCTACGAAACACACACACACACACACACGCACACACACGCACACAAGAACACATTGTTTTATGATGTGAAGAATAATAAGACTCCCAAGGGGAAAAGAGCTAGGATACCACACCCACACAGTTTCACAAGCATGAATGAACAAAATTCCTCAACCATGATCTAAGATATATAACATTGGGAATCAATAAAAATTTACACTTTTTTAAAAGCAGAGCCATAAATTCATTAGAGTAAACTATATACAATGCAGGCCTCAAGCTGAGGTTTGAATTTGCTGTCCTATAACCTGCCTATGACAATAATATGTTGTTAGCATTTGTCATTTTGTTCACCAAATTTGGCAACAGTCTTTTAAACACCACCACCACGTACAACCCGTACATGTACATTTTGTATCTTTGCAAAAACAAACTGGTGACAAGAGGTGCATCAGTGCTCTGAAATTAATTACATAATCTTCAATTCTCTACAAGCACTACGTAATTCCTGCGTGGGTATAAGTGCAATAAGTTTTACCAGTCTAGGTGCAAACTTTAAAAGTGTGCAGAAATCGACCACACAATGACTGGAGAAGTATAAAGAGCATTTTCCGTTTGTGCTTTTAAAGTTTAAAACTATGTATGACTCCACTTCTCAGATTTGCATCTGGTCAGATCTCATTACGTCTACCCCCCCCCCCCCCCCCCCAATACAGTTGATTCAAAGTTGTTGAATGCAAATTATAGTGAAACGTTATCACTGGTACATTGTAAGTTGCAAATACTGTATTGGGATCATTCATAACAAAACAAATGTGACTCTCCATCACACAAACCAACAAAAAGTCGCCAGACATGAATTTTTGGTTGACGGCAGATTCTGAAAGAGCAGCTATAAAATACACTAGAAGTCAATGCAAACGGACTTACCTACCCTATCTACATATTTCTAAAAGGTTTTCTCTGGCAGCATCAGTGTTTTCTCTTTAACTCAGCTCATTCTTGGCTAGCGTAGGTTTCTGGTTGATGCTGTCAACGGGTTATCCGCGCTAAAATTGTCATTCTGATCGATGTATTCTTTTGGGCACCCAGCTCATTCTTGACTATCCCAGGGTTCTGTCTGATGCTGTCAACGGGCTATCACGGGCTGTCATTCTGATCGATGTATTGTCTTAGACACACAGCTCATTCTCGACTAGCCCATGGTTCTGGCTGATGCTGTGGATGGGCTTTCACGGGCTCTTATTCTGATCGATGAATTCTTGTGGCCGCCCAGCTCATTCTTGGCTAGTGTAAAGCCTACGGTTCTGGCCGATGTTGTCAACGGTCTGTCACGGGCTGTCTCTCTGATCAATGTACATGTAGAGTCAACCTTGTTCCCTAACCGCACCATTTGCAGCGACCCAAACACGTCCGTACTGGTTATCGTCCCGGCCGGAGTTACTTGTTCCCTGGTTTCTGTGCATGTTGGTGTGTCCACTTCCCTGACATATGAATTGAAAGATACAATAGACCTACACCGCGTTAATAAAACAAAGTCATTGCTATAATTCGATAAACAGAACACGGCATTACATGACGTGACTCCTTACTTAGAACAAGCCTGAAAACATACTGAAGTGATTTTGGCCTAGACCTACAGTAATGGGCTGTATAGACAGACCTTAGGCTCTATTAAACGTTAACACTAACAACTACTACACGCAGCCGCTGTCGTGGCACAGCGGTCTGGTCAGGCTAAACTTATATAGGTTAGGCCTACCTAGAACACATTTTTATTGCATGTACCGGTATAGGCCTTACCCCGCGGCGCTCCTTGCACACAGTTATATCTTTGCGTTCGGCGTCCGGGCTGTGTTTGGGAGTTAGTAGACTCTACTTTTAATAGGCATAAACGTTACATGCAGGCCTAAGTAAATAACTTAGCCCGGCCCAGTCGCTGTAAAAACGTGACAGCCATGCTCCGCACGGCGTCTGTTCGGTCTAGCCCATTGCTATGCCAAATTTCTAATTGTATTAAAGTGTTAACGTTAGGCCTAACATGTTATTGTTAGATCTGGATCTATTGTACCTGGTAAACATTACACAGGATAGCAGCTTCGATCAAATTAGATCTAACAATGGCAACATTAGGATCTAACCGTTAAAGGTTAATCACTGACTGAACGAAAACTGAGTGATGAATCTAGCGTTAACTTGATTTTGTACCAACGAATGTCATCTAAAAATGAGATAAAACCACATTAAAACTAAAAACCTTACCTATTCTCCTAAATTGTGATGACTGCCATGGCGAAAATGGAATTGACATCAGTGACACGTCTCCAGTCCACTTTGACAAACAACGGGTGCCGTTCGTTATGGGTGTTATGCATACAATAGACCTAGCTACGTGTGTCTACTAGCCGTCTGCAGCTGTATTATGCAGCGCATGCATCACTCTGCCCGCTGTGGTGGTAGGTTTGCATAGGCTGGCAGGCAGCTAGCAGTACAGGGCTACATAGCCGCGGCGGTTACATACACAAGATTCCCATGCGGTGGTGCAACAGTACTAGTATGTGTGCGTTTACGCGTACGCATATTCTGATCGAGCGCTAAAATTGGATGGTGGCAGCTGTCAGTTGGCACGCAGCCAAGAGAAGTCATTAGTCTACGATACAAAACAATATGTACGTTTTATTATCACAGCAGTAGAAACAAATACAATATTTTGTACCAATACCACATTTTTGGTGATTCCTACATCTGGCATTCAAATGTACAGCAAGGGGAAAAATGAAAGTGGACCTAAAGATATTGTTTGACCTGCAGGAGTACCACAAATAACACTCGGGGACTGGGTCGCATACTAGCAAATGGTGACGAACGGAACCATTTCGATTGGGAACCATTTACAGGTGCTCATCGGAACCATTTTGCGAGAACCATCTGATGAGAACCATTTTGGAGCCGACGAGAACCATTTGAGAACCTTTTTTTCTTAGAGTGCATGCCAATTTGAATGCCCGTTTTACGAATTCGAAAGGCACATGTGCGAATTCCATTGACCGAAACTCTAAATTGAACGAACAAGTTGCAATTTTGAATGACAGAATGTGCAGTGACGAGGATTTTTGCTAAATTGAATGAACCTTTTATCAAATGGACTGACAAACGTGCGAAATTGGCCGGGAAAACCTATATTATACGATTGTCACGTAAATTTTATTATTCAAAAAATATTGAAGATAAAGGATCCAATACAACCTCAATTTGGAAGGTAATTAAGGATCTTTTGGGAAATAAACAAAAAATAACACCTGTCCTAAAATTATTAAAAATGGATATGAAATTACGGACCCAAATGTTATTGCTAATTCTTTGAATGAGTATTTTATTAATATAGGATCAAATTTAGCATCTTCCATAACTGTAACTGATTGTAATTTTATGCAGTATTTTTCCGAATCACTTGGTATTTCTCTTTCTTTCTCATCAACTTCATACCATGAAATAGTTAGCACTGTTGAAGATCTTAAATCCAGCAAGTCTTCACTAAGCGCGCCGGAACACTTCTGGTTTTGGGGGGGCAAAATCTAAACGGGGGCACATTAATTTTTATGTGACGATGTGAGATCCTCGGCGCGGGAGCGAAGCGAGCGAGGGGGCGGTGTGGAGAGGGGGATCCCCCCCCCCCCCCCCCCCCCACTGTAGGGAGCTTTTGTAAAACAGGGTACAAAAGTCGCGTTTATAGACCATTTAAAAGCAAATTTCTAAGGAATTAAACATAGTGAAAAATAATCAGTGCGAAGGACTATGATTATTACATACGGGAGTACAGAATAGTGTTGTGGTGTGATATCCTCGGCGAGGGAATGAAGCGACCGAGCGGGGGGAGGGTGTGGGAGGGGGGATAACCCCTCCCACGGTAGGGACTTTTTGTAAAAACAGAGTATAAAAGTCGCGTTTATAGAGAATTTAAAGCAAATTTCTAGGGAATTCACATATTGAAAAAATCAGTTGGATGGACTATGATCATAACATACGGGAGTACATTAATAATGTGATGGTGCGAGATCCTCGGCGAGGGAGCGAAGCGACCGAGCGGGGGGAAGGTGTGGGAAGGGGGATACCCCCTCCCACGGTAGGGACTTTTTGTAAAAACAGAGTATAAAAGTCGCGTTTCTAGAACATTTAAAAGCAAATTTCTTGGGAATTTACATATTGAAAAAAGAAATCAGGTGGAAGGACTATGATCTTAACATACGGGGGTATATTATGTGATGGTGTGAGATCCTCGTCGAGGGAGCGAAGCGACCGAGCGGGGGAGGGTGTGGGAGGGGGATACCCCCTCCCACGGTAGGGTTTTTTTTGTAAAAACAGAGTATAAAAGTCGCTTTTATAGAACATTTTAAATCAAATTTCTGAGGAATTAAACATAGTAAAAGAAATCACTGCGAAGGACTATGATAATAACTTATGAAAACTTTTCATTTTACTATAAGTACGGGCAGAACGAGCGAGCCACTTTCACTTTGCAATTCATCTGAAATGTACTCATTAAAAGCATAAAACATGATCGCATCGTTCGAACAATAAAAAATATAAAAAAAATATTCTTATACTGCTAGAAAGCAAAGAAGAAAATGAAAAATAAAATGTAAGGTTACTAAAGGTATGTTTCAGCGGGCACACTCGAGGACACGAGGCTACCATCTATACACTAAATTTACTCATAAGTTACTATTAGTGTACTTATACAATAATGTATGTTGTTGGTGTATTATAATTTTCGCATTTTTTTTGCATAAAATTTTTGCATTTTCAGTTATGAAATTACAACATTATTACACAAGAAATATGCCTTTATTGTTCATTTTGGTCTTTAAATCAGTCATTAATTATTTGTTACAGGGGGCACTTGGGGGGGGGGGGGGGCAAAAACTCGTTTTGCCCCCCCCCCCCCCCACAACATTTTGTTTTGGGGGGCAAGTGCCACCCATGCCCCCCCCCCCCCCCCCCCCCCCCGCTTCCGGCGCCCTTGGACCTGAGTAAATTCTTATTCGAAAATTAAAACATTATGGAGTTCGAGGAATACCCTTGCTATGGTTCACCGATTATTTATCTAACCGTGAACAATATGTTGATTTTGATTCATGTTACTCCAGGAGATTCTGGAGTACCACAAGGGTCTATCTTAGGCCCTCTTTTATTTCTTATCTATGTTAATGATATAATCAATGCTTCACGAATTTTAACTTACATTTTGTTTGCAGATGATACAAATATATTCTATTCACATAAAGATCCACAGATACCTATCCGCACACTTAATTTTGAATTATGTAAATTTCTTCTTGGTTTAAATGCAATAAATTATTTTTAAATACATGTATTGAGAAAACCAATTTCATATATTTTAAAAATGTTCACCCTTCTGATATTGAATGTAATTTATATATTGATGGGTTACCCCTTATAGAAAACAAGTCTACCAAATTTCTTGGTGTAATTATTGATGCTAATCTTACCTGGAATGAACATGTAAACAATATAAGTAGTATTATATCGAGAAATATAGGTATACTTTTCAAACTGAAAGGTCTTTTGATAGAAAAGTCTCTTTTTATTTTATATAATGCAATGATTTTACCATACACCACATACTGCAATATGGTATGGGCATATTCTAACAAGACAAAAATTCAGTCAGTTCACCTTCTCCAAAAAAGAACACTCCGCGTTTGCACTAACTCACATTATCTTGCAAACTCTGAAACATTATTCTCTACACTGAAAACCCTGAAAATAAACGATATTCATATTTTACAATGCGCAATATTCATGTACAAATGCACATCCAACACCCTCCCTTCCTCGTTCCACAGCCTATTCACTGTGAACTCCAGCGTCCACGCTTACCCAACTCGACATTCCAAAGATTATCACCTTCACAATCCCAAGCTAATGACAGCTGCCAAGTCAATTATAGACACCATGGACCAGACGTTTGGAATAATCTCCCTGAGCAAATCAAGGCAACCACTGAATTATATTCTTTTTAGGCACATATGAAAAATATCTTTTATCGAAATATGATGATATATGAGTGACATGAAATTTTAGGGTTTTTATGTTAACTCATCAACAGTTGATATCGGTATATTAGGAGCTTAGTAATTTGCTGCATATCAAAATTGATATTGTAAACAGAAATATGTAAGACATACATGTGACAAAAATACACTAGAAACAAACCCAATCTTATACCCAAACGTTAAATTTCATGGAATGCACATCACAGCACAGCACAGCACAGCACAGTATCATAGTAAAGAATGTCTATTGTAAATAAATAAACGATAACTATAGGTTTCCCGGCCAATTTCGCACTTTTTTCATTCCAATTCCTAATTGCTGCATTCAATTTAGCACAATTTAGACTAGACGGCATGTTCGGTATTTCAATTTTATAATCTTTTCATTCAGATCCATTTTGGAGCATTCAAATTACCTTTTACATCATTCGAATCAGCACTTTTTCAGTTCAAATTCGTAAGACAAGCACCATTTCGCAAATCGTTCATTCAATTTAGCACGATATAGTCACGTGATCACGTAAACGCTGCGCTCGTTCATTCGAATTCATTCTTGGGCATCCAATTTCGCATTTGCTGCAGTCAATTTAGCAGACACGTTTATGCTTTTATTCTGATATCACCTTTGCAACAGTACTTTCAAAATAAGTGTATGTGTTTATAATGTTCGATAGCATTATTTCATTCACAGATACATTGATCTTAAGTTTGTTTTGTCAATAATTGGGAGAAGGAGGTTTCAATTTACATGATTATTTCTTTCATCTGCATGTTTCATTATTTTCATTTGGTGTGTGCTAGATTGCGTTAATTATCATTTGGAATAAATAAAAGTTCTTGGATCAACTCTAGCCATCAATTTGTCAGGGTTATTACCCTCAAATGCTTCTATGATTCTTTCCCTGTTTTCTTTAGAGATACGCCTGTATCTAACTCGTGCTGCCATGACTGGACATAAGAAAGAGAAGTGAATCTATGGTACTGGTGCAAGCATGGCATGTATACTTCTGATAACATGTATGGAAGAAGAGGGGCGTTACAGAACAACAAACTTGAGTTATTTAGGGTCAAAGATACCTTTACTATATACTTAACAGTGTGTGGATGAAACAAAAATTCACATTTAAATACGTATAAATCACGGTTCTCACCTTTTCAAAATAGAAATAACATTACGCCAATTTGAATGAACATGTTTGGAATTTGACTGCCCATACGCGAAATTGAATGACTGAAATACCATTTTCCGCCAGTGCTGGCGAATTTGAATGACTGAAGAGCACGTGCCAATTTGAATGCCCGTTTAACGAATTCGAAAGGCACATGTGCGAATTTCATTGACCGAAATGCTAAATTGAACGAACAAGTTGCAATTTTGAATGACAGAATGTGCAGTGACGAGGATTTTCGCTAAATTGAATGAACGTTTTATCAAATGGACTGACAAAAGTGCGAAATTGGCCGGGAAAACCTATATTTTGAATTTTCCGTCTATTTTGACCTCACAAATTACTACGATATTTTGGATTTGATTATTGATTCTATTTTGTAGACACGTCCGTCATACAGTTATGTAAATCGAATTTAAGTCTCGAATTTTACCCCGAGGCCTCAATCCATGTCAAGCTGCTGCTTATGATCGCGGTCTCCTGCTTTTCTGTTATTATAATAGCTATAAATGCTCAATTTTAAAATCAATTTATCTAAATCCCCCTCTTTTATTTTTTTTTAATTCGTTTATTGTACCGACATGACATACTCTGAATGAATAATCAATCATTATTTATATAATTTACAACTGTTAATTCAACGATTTGCTTCTGAACATTTTTTTTTTTTGTATGTGATATTATGCTACACGTCTCATAATACTGTCATGTTCATAGTGTGTGTATATATTGGATTAATTTGTAAGAGAGTATGCTGGATTATGGGTCGTGTAATGTTAATTTCTAAATATGAGTATTCTTTTGTTATGTGTGATTTGGAAAAAGGCAGAAATAAAACCAAACCACACCAAACCAAACCAAATGTTGCAGCATATGATATTACCTCCTTCCTTCAAGAACGGTCACCCTAACTAACGGAAAACTATTGATATTATAATGAGAATTTGAATCGCAACTGGAAAACTTTTAAACAGGTGATTGAAAGATTAAAAGTAGGTTTATATTGACATCCTATGCGTTATTCTTATGCGTTACATACCTCCCAAGTCAAATATCCAAGATTTTTTTTTTTATTATTACTTACAATCCTTATTACAAAATCCAATTACTAACGACAAATATTGTTATATTATGGAAAATTTTAATGTTGACTTATCTAAGTTTCAGACCTTGAGAGCGGCCAAGATTTTTCTTGATATCATTATTTCTTCATCTTGTCTACCTCTCATAACAAAACCAACTCGAACCCAATCATTCAGCAAGTCTTATTCATAATATTATATTTTGTAATAAAATTGTGTGAATTAAATCTGTTCGACTGTACGCACTGGTGAAAATCACAGGGAAAATGCAGTTCTTTGACTCGTCTTCTTCAGCTCTGTCTGTTATTTTATTGGCGAGCAAAGGCAGATGTACCGTGGTTTTGAATAAGACTGATTAGCCTACAAGAGGGTTACATCGTCAAGCATCGTACTGTAATTTTAACCTGGAGATGACATCCCAGCTTTTTATGGACTCCCAAAGATCCATGAGACGGATACACATCTCAGACTCACAGTGTCACATACAACATCGCCGAACTACTAATATCCATATCTTGAGCCCACTAGTCGGCATGTCGGGACATCACATCCAGAACTCTAGGGACTTCATCGAAAAAGTGCGGGACATGAAGTTGAAGAAAATGAGACCATTGCCTGCTTTGATGTGGCTGCTCTGTTCACGTGTATCAAGATCTACTTCCCGCAAAGCCATTCGTGAGGTCATAGTTTGGGAGCGCCTGAGAAGTGCCACAAGTCTACACCAAAGGACCAAACAGCACGGATCAAATTTGCCAGTTGTTAAAGCTGTGTTTATCCACAACGTATTTTGTGTAACAATGGTACTTTGTTTAAACAGAAAAATGACCGTGCCATGGGCTAACTCATATTTCCAGTTCTGGCTAACCTGTACGATATTCAATTGGATTTTCGCCTAGGGACATCTGCACTGTGGAACAGTCTGTTTGAAACAACAGCTCTAGACTCATTAGTGGAACAGCGCCCTCACACTGGTACAGGTACGTTGCCCAGACAGAAATACCAGTTACAACTGGACCAGTTGAACCAGTTCAAATCAACTGGTAACCCTGGAAATTGAAATGGGCTAACTAGTCCAGTTGAATTCCAACTGGACCAGTAAACGAATCCAGTTATCTTCCAACTGGACCAGTATACAAAACCAGTTACCTTTCAACTGGTTTCCAGTCAAATGGAATAAACAAAATTAATATTTTCTTGAGTTATGCTGATGTTTGAGCATATACCAGAACACATAGAACATATATGTGAAGACATTATCAATATCCATAACCTTTCACAATCATAATCCTACAGCTAGTCATAGAATCTAAACCTACAGGTGTATCTATATCCTATTCCTAGCTGGTACTAGACACATCACACTCATTTATATAGGGTCATTTAGTTATAACACTTTAAGATGTGGTTACCAAGTAAATTACACATTTAATATTAAAAAATGAAAATGCCTCCTCATAACACAAATTGAAATTGTGAAAAACACAACAATAATATTGAGGAAACTTTTTAACATCATTCAAAGTTTATCGTAATCATAGAAACAATTTTAACTATATTTTATTTATTTCCATTCCAAGAGAATTTGAATAGCTTATGAATGTGCATGACCAGCAGAAACCAGTAGAAACCAACTGGAATCAACTTGTATTATGGTTAATGGTTTTTAATGTGGAATTCAATGAACTGGTATATAAGCAAGCCCAGTCAGGTACATGGCTTTCAAGTGTCAACAAACTGTTTACACACAAACTGACACACACACACCCACAACCACACACACACACAGATACACAAGAACACATACATACCTGGTCTAAATGTAGTTTGCTAGTTGAAATATCAACTCACTTCAATTTGTACCAAGTGAATTCACTTTTACGACAGGGATTCATTTTAAAGCATGTTTTATTGCTTTTGTTTGTTTGTTTCTTGTTTTTTTTTTTCTTTGTTTTGCTCGTTTATTAGTAATACCAGCTGGAATGAAATTTCCCAGCTTTGTCCAAAGCGTTCTAGAGGCAACTTGTAAGTGTGGGGATGACAGTTTATTAATTTTGTTTCACTGTAATTTTTGAGTCAACTGCATGGTAATTAAATATGTATGTTCAGACTGGTGTAAAACTGGCCATGCAGTTTATCCACTAGTTTCAGCTGAATTCAACCACAGCGAAAAGTATCTTTTTAGGTTAGTGTGCGTGCTGGTTTATTCCACTCAATTGTTTCAAATGCAGTCAACTGGAGGCAAACTGGCACATAATATACCAGTTTAGTTAACTGAATCCAAAAAGTAGACTTCAACTGGTATCAACTGAATGGTACCCAGTGAGACTTGGACTAGCATTAGCTGGTACCAGCAAGACCTCAACTGGTATTGCAACTTGTACACAATAAGATTTGATCAACTGGTATCAACTGGTAACCAATGCAACTTCAACTGGTCTAAACTTGTACTTGTACTTGTATGACATCAACGTATCAACTGATTTCAACTGGTACCAGTTGCAACCAGCGAAGACCAGTTCAAAAGGTTTCTCTTTTTTTTTTTTCTTTTTTTTTTTTTGGTACTGGTAACAACTGGTGCAACTGGAAACATGGGCACAGACCAGTTATCAACTGGTTGTGGGGACTGGTTCCTATTAAATACATATGTACATGTACCATGTACCCATACTGATTGTTCACTTGATATGCATTAGGAGAGACCAGTTAGAGTCAACTGGAACCAGTTGCAGATAACTGGTCGCAGTTGAAATCAACTGGAACCAGTTGAAATTTCCAACTGGTTGTAGAACTGTCTAACTGGTACCAGTTGCAACCAGTGAACACGAGTTAAACCAGTAGAGACCACTTAAAATTGTTTACTGGTTTGCACTGGTGTAACTGGTGCAACTGGTCGTGGGGACTGGATCATATCAAATCCCATGTACTTGTACCGATTGTCCACTTGATATGCATTAGAGACCAGTTAGAGTCAACTGGAACCAGTTGCAGATATCTGGCTCCGGTTGAAGTCAACTGGTACCAGTTGAAATTTCTAACTGGTGTAACTGGTTTTTCCTTCTGGGTGACAACACAGGGGTCAAGACGCAGTCTGCTGAATTGGACAGCTTCTTTCAGCACATCAACAACTGTGATCCGTTCATCAAGTTCACCGTGGAGTACATTGAGGACAACAATCTTCCCTCCTGGATTGTTTCACAGAGCATCCTACCTCCCTTCGCCTAAAGAGACGAAGAAAAAACAACACCAACACCTATAGGTTACACATCTTCTTTAAAGCAAGTGGATACAGAAACTGGAGCAATGAGAAAGCCCTGGCACCTCACCCTAGCCCTTACCCTCGCAAACGTGACGTCAGAGACACTAGGGACCCACCAACGATCGAGGCAAAGGAGTTTCGGTTCCATATTGCCAAGGACCGTCAGAGAAAATCCAACGGAGTTATAGTTCCTACCGGATTCCTGTGTACTTCAAGCCTGCCAACACTCTTCAGCAGAGACTGGTACATCCAAAAGACCAAATTCCAAAACACAAACGGAACAATGTAATATTTGGGATTCATTGTCAAGGAAAGGACTCTAGAAGGACAATTACATTGGTGAAACCAAACAGTCTTTTCACAAACGTCTTTACCAACATCGCAGATCCGGATCAGCTGGGAACGATCAAGTCTGCCATGTTTACCCACCTGAAGAACACGGGCACCATTTTGAGGATAAAGAAGTCGACATCATTGATATGGAAACCAGATGGTTTGAAAGAAGAGTCCATGAAATTGTATGTGAATGTGGACATTCCTTCACTGAACAGGGGAACACAACCTTTCACCAACATACAAGTCGGTGATCTGGAAAATTCCTCGACGTAAAGGCAATAACATCGCCGGGGTAACATCGCCCATTCATCCATCATGGGTGAATGTTCGCCAGCCAGACAGAGCTTAAGAAGTGACTCGGACGAGTCACAAAACTGTTCTCTCTGTGATTTCCACAAGTCACGCTAGTCGAACAGATTTGATTTACACACTTTTAGCATACTACCTGCCATGGATGAATCAAAATCTATACCCATAATTATGTTCTAAAGTTGGAATTGTTATAGAACTGTATGCCACAAATGGTTAATTCTCTGTACTTAGCCTACATGCATTTGAATCGATATCGCTCAACTCTTACTGAGGTATGGCTAGTCTAGCGGCCGACGTATTTTTAGCCTGAATCAGTCCTTGATTGGCAGTCAATAGAGGGCGCGACGATGTGGAAGTCAAGTTGACTAAAAATACGTCTAGCAAGAAACCTCCGAATCGAGGCGTGGAAGCGGGCGTGGCACGACAGTTGCCAGTGGTTGCCAGTCTTCAATATCGAAGTTTCATTGGCTGAGCACCAATGTCAATCAAAACACATTGCAGAACCCAAAGGAATTCTAGTCTACTCTTCTAGGTATAATACATATTGTCTTTCAGTGAAAATAGAATTTCCCTGTCTCTTTCACACTATCATAGTATTTTGCCATTCTTTCCCATTCATTTTGATGTGTATAGCATCTTACCTTACTTCAAATAAGAGAATGATAGCAGTAAATGACCACATGCATTTGAAAATTCATGAGGGTTCTGCACATGGAAACTACTCCAAAATTACTGCCGAATGCAAACCTCTCACTGTTGTTGTAAAGTCTACGAGATATTCACTGTCATTATCGGTTTTGAAAGTGTGATTTATGAATTTTCCCATTGTTATATTTTGGTATGTTTTTCACTTTAAAGTACTTTATATTTTCATATTAAATCTACTAAGATATTTGACAAATATCAATTAAGTATGCCGCCAAGATAACAATCTCTATTGACAAGCACCATCTACATTAAACAGACATTTCGTGGGTGATCACACTGTCATAGGAAAATCCGTCCGTGGTACATTTCCTGTGAAAGGTAAAAGAGAAGATCTGCGACACAAAAGGATTCCTGCAAAGCCAAAGGCCCGGGGAAACATAGTGCATTCTTTGCAATCCGTAATTACGAGACGCCAGTCTGAGATGGCGGTACAGGTGTACTTGTGAAGGGAAGTCGATGCTGATTGACATTTTCTACACAAATGATTATGGAGATGAGGACATCTCTTTTTGTCCATTCGGAATGCATGCTTATGCAGAAAAACGTGAAGCTAAATTGAGTAACACCAACAAGTTTGTGGATGATGCACAAAAAACGACATGTTGGGAAAGTGAGTCCAAAGCACCCGTCAAGATCCGTGTAGCTCAACTGAAGCGTTTGGCACCTTTTTCACCAGAAATATCTCGTTTAGAGGAAAGCTATTGTTGATTATGTAGAGACATTTATTTGTTTAGATCTGTCAGAAATAAACTTTTCCCATCTTTCTCGACATGATTTTATTAACACTGTGTTCTTTCATTTTCTTTGTCGAAAGTATTCGAAGGATCGGTAATTCGACAACGAAATAAAGTTCAAATTCCGAAAATGAAGTGAACTTGTTTTAGAGACAAAAGACTGTAATATGTTGTTATTGTTACTCCAAGGTTCCACAATTATATTTCTCAATTTACTTTGTTTTGATTATGCAACCTTATTTTCTGTTAGCAAAAAAGTGAAATGTTTTTTTTTCTTTTCGAAAAAATGAAATAAAACTTGAATTAATTTGAACGTAACAAAAGGTATGATAGGCCTATTACGCAATGAAAATTGAACGAGAACACAGAGAGAGAGAGAGAGAGAGGAATGTGGAAAATACACAAACTCCCCAATACACTCACTGGCGAACTGGAATGCAATCGTACAATTTGCAAATTGCATTTTTCATGGAAACATGAACAATTTCTCCCTCTCCGCCGTATGCTCCCATAGTCATCTATGGCATCATTATGATGGGCCATGCGTGACGTAGAACAAATATTACAAGAGGCCACCTTAGGGCTCCCCCCCCCCCCCCAAAAAAAAAAAAAAAAAAAAGGTCATGCATGCGTGTACTGATGATACCCTCTGAAAGAATACTGTGTGCACCCTTGATCATTATCACCCCTTTCCATCATTATAACTAATCTACAGAAACGATGACCATCCCTCTTCTCGACAGTACCAGCTTCTCCACGAATAGAAATAGTGTTCGGATTAACGAACCTTCATTGTTGGATTGACGAAGCTTGATTCATGCTGGGATTAACAAACCTTATTACATGTTGAATTAATGAATCACTGGAAAACAGGACCTTGTTTCATTTTCGTATTAACGAACCTTCGAGAAAACGAACGCAATTTCATTTTCAGGCCATCAACAAACTTTAGGAATTATGAGCCTTATTTCATTTTCGGAATATCGAAATGGTCTATAGACCCTTTATTACAGCAATATTCTGGATGAAACTGATTTTGTCAGCCTTATGTGCAGGGTTTGAGTTCAAACAGGGCAAGATCCCAAAAGTATACTTTTACGACATTGATTTGGTCTAGAACAATGCTCAAGTAATATAACTTGCATACCAGTTAATTATTGCACGTTCTCAATGAGCGATATCACGAAGTTTCCACCAAGAGACTTGTGTTATGGGTGAGAGGAATCAAATGCATGAGACACGAAAATGGTGAAAACGGTGACGTCAGATCCGTAACATAAATTTCATGTTAATTCGAGGTTATTTGTTACCATCGCTCATTAGGAAGAGTGGAAATCTGATATAAATGTTAGTGCACCAATATAAAGGGCGAAACTGCTTTCGTCATCCTTGCCGGCCTGCTCTCGAAAGTCTAAAGCTGCAAGACCTTCTGCTACCCAATGGGAACTGTCAATTCTGAGCGTTGATGAAATGATTTATCGAATGGAGATTATTTCTTATTATTACCTATTCAAAACCGTACATCCTTGGAGGAATGACAAAAATCCTTTATTTCGCCATAATCTGGGAAACCTTATTCTTCGGAAAATTTCTCCTAAAGTCTGGAAACATTTCTATTATAACTACTGTTCACGTTTCGTATGTTTAACAGTACTTAACTTCGATTTTACTGATTCAAATTTTTACTGTCGTTGTTTCTATCCTTAACTCACATTCTAGAACTATTTTAAGCACTAATGCTAGGTTATTTTTTCATCTGCAAATGGTAAATTATGCCTTTAATGAAACTTGGCAGCCATGTATATGTACGAGTTGGTGACGTTATGCCTATCAACTGTCAACTTTTGGGCACACATGCTCAAAGTCAAAAGGTCAAAAAGGTCAAATGTCCAAAATTTCACTATTTCCCCCATATCTACGCAATGCCTGAAGGTATTTCTTGAAACTTTGTGTATACATGAACTATACCAAATGAAGATTCTCCAGAGAGAGTTTTGTGTCGTGAGGTCAAAGGTCAAAGTTCAAGTGAAAATGTTGAATTTTACTTTCTCTCCATATTTCATTTCATTCATTTCAATTTATTTTCATATTTCTCACATATATCACAATATAAAGTAAATTGATACGAAATTTATACAGAACACAGTACAAAATAGAACTTCACCGGAATGTTCAAAGTTTGTCTTGGTATACATAAGATCTGTATATAAATATGCGAGTTAAACTGAGCATATAATGCGAAAAATATGATGGGGCCTGCGGGAAAGCAAGCTTATATAGAGCCGCAGGTCCCGTGATAAAATCAGATCAGGGGAATCATAAGTACAGATATTTTTTAGACCATACTATAACTGGGGGATCCGATTAAAACGAAGAAAGATCAAATCAAATAAGTGTTACTATCTCACAAATCTCACATATCTCACAAATAGTTCAAAATATCTTCATGGAACTTAGTACATATGCATGCACTGACTGGCAGTGATTATATAGGGAATGCATGGGTCATGGATCAAAGGTCAAGGTCAAATAGTCCAAATTTCACTATTTTCTTCTTATCTAGATGCGATGCTTGCAGAATTTTTCTTTAAACTTGTATGTATGCAAGTATTACCCAATGAGATTCTTTTGGAAGTACCTTGCCATGAGGTCAAAGGTCAAAAGGCTCAAGGTCTAGTGAAAGTACTAAATTTCACTTCTTCCCTTAACTTATGAAAGGGTCAAAAGTTAAGTAAAAATCCTCAAATCTTCAAATACACGCACTTTTAGACAATATAGTCATTCACCCAATTAAACCTACTTTAACGAAAGTGAGCATTCAGCACATTTGTGACAAACCTGTCATTTTAATATTTTTCTGATAAGTATTATGTGAAACTGTCATCACACGTCAAGACATTGTACTATAAACCTACAAGGTGAACCATGCATTATGGCGGAAACATACCAGTCGTCATAGCGGCATTTCTATGTGTGTGTGTTTATGTGTGTGTGGGTGTGTGTGTGTGTGTGTGTGTGTTTTGTTTTGTTTTGTTTTGTTTTAAGTGGCCTCTTAGTGCAATTATTGTTTCTTCGTCACATATGGCTCGTCCTGATTATGAGTATACAGAGGAGAGGAAAAAAAGTACCTATTTTTTTTTTTATTAATAATACAATTTACAAATACGATCGTATTCCGGTTCGCCAGTGAGTGTATGTATCGGTAGTGTTTGTATGTTTTTAAGTACGTGTGCGTGTGTGTATGCGTGTGTGTGTGTGTGGGGGGGAATTGTGCATGTTTTTGTTCAATTTTCACTGCGTAATATCCTACTACTTTGTTATATCGCCACATTTTTTCACTACAGACAGCTTAGTTTACTTCATCATCGGAATTACGAACCCTATTTTGTCTTCGGATCAACGATCCTTCGAACAACTTCGGAAAGGACATCAAGGAACACAATTCTTAATTCACAATTCTAGAATCTTGGCAAAAAAAGGCAGACAGTGTTTATCTCAGACAGATCTAAACTAATTTGTATAATATACGTAATAAACAATTCATGGGTTTCTTCTAAACGAGATGTTTCTCTTGAAAATGGTATCAGACACTTCATTTGAGCCACATGGGTCTTTTCTGGCGCTTTTGACGTGATCATGGATTTTGTGCGTTGTGCTCTAGTTTCGTAACATATCGTGTTTCTGCCCATTGTGTGTGTGTGTGCTGTGTGTGTGTGTGTACACCATCCACATAGGTTAGCTCGTTAATGTTATTTCATTTTTTCAGCTTCACATTTTCTACATAGGCATGCATTTCGAATTGCCAGGAGAGATGTCCTTATCTACATTTGAGTTGAAAATGTTAATCAGTACTTACAAGTCTTCTGTGAGACTGGCGTCTCGTAATTTCATGATTGCAAAGAATGCACCATATTTCCCTGGCACTTTGGCTTTGCAGGAATCCTTTTGTGTCGCAGGTCCTTTCTTTCTCCTTTCACAGAAAATGTACCACGGACGGATTTTCCCATGACAGTGTGATCACCCACGAAATGCCTGTTTAATGTAGATGTGCTTGGCAATAGTGATTAGCTATCTCGATGGCAGATTTAATTGATGTTGAGCAACTATCTTAATAGATTTGATATGAAAATAATATAAAGTATTTTAGAATAAAGAAATGCCAATGGGAAAAATTCATAAATCACACTTTCAAAACTGACAATGACAGTGAATATCTCGTAGACTTTACAACAACAGTGAGAGGTTTGCATTCGGCAGTAATTTTGGAGTAGTTTCCATGTGCAGAACCCTCATGAATTTTCAAATGCATGTGGTCATTTACTGCTATCATTCTCTTATTTGAAGTAAGGTAAGATGTTATACACATCAAAATGAATGGGAAAGAATGGCAAAATACTATGATAGTGTGAAAGAGACAGGGAAATTGTGTTTTCACTGAAAGACAATATGCATTATACCTAGGAGAGTAGACTAGAGCTCCTTTGGGTTCTGCAATATGGTTTGATTGACATTGGTACTCAGCCAACGAAACCTGGATATTGAAGACTGGCAACTGTCATGCCACGCCCTGTTCCACGCCTCTATTCGGAGGTTTCTTGCTAGACGTATTTTTAGTCAACTTGACTTCCACATCGTCGCGCCCTCTATTGACTGCCAATCAAGGACTGATTCAGGCTAAAAATACGTCGCCCGCTAGACTAAGGTATGGCAAGCATAAATTTCGTTTAGTTACTGGGGTTTATTTTGCTTATGGCATACGAGGTACTTGAAAACTTTTTTTTCTTTCAATTCACTACGTGAAATACTCTTTAAATCAACATCAGACAAAACATAAATTAATAGTCTATTAAATCTAATTACTTTATTGTCTTAAGTTGACTGGGTTTAGAGGTCAATCTTTGAATAAAAAATATACCATTCATAATCTTAAATTGATGTTAAACTTCCAGTACAGATGAGTTTCTACTCTAATACTATTCATAATCGTTCACATTTCGTAGTGACACTTCCTAAGATTATTTTGATCACAATGCATTTATCAATATTCTTTTTGTGAGATATGTTTTGCCCAGTATCCACTTTAATGACACCCAAATACTTAAGGTAGGTTAGATTTTTTTTTAAAGTCTGCGAATAAGTTAAAACAAAATAAGGATGGACACTACGTTACGTTAACATAATACACCGAACAATCTACCGTATATGCATGTTCAGAAGGAAGATTACAATGCAAAAACTTAATGTAGCCAATGCGGCCCCAGCCCCGATGGGACCATCCCTGGATTTACCATACCGTTAGAGTACGTATATACAGAAATTATTTCTAGTTTAAAAAAAAAAAAAAAAAAAAAGTTGTTGTTGTTTGTTGGTTAGTTGGGTGGTTTTTCAGATTCTGTAATTTTGGGGTTCTGGGGGTCCCTAAGGGGGTCCAGGGGATGAGGTGATGGTGCCCATTTGCATAAATAAATATTCTGTCACCCTAGATTCCTTAATTTCGGGACCCTGTCACCCTCCCCCCCCCCACACACACACACACACACATTATGCCCCTGAGGGCCCCTATCAAAATGGGGAAAGAGGTGCACATTGTGTGTATTCCATCACTCTTGCAGTCATATCTGCCATAGTTTGGTGAAAAATTGACCATGCGTTTTCAAGGAGAAGATGAAAATGTATACAATTTAAGCCCAAATTTGGACACTCCCCCCCCCCCCCTTCCCGGCCCCAAGGGGGCACCCTCGGATATGCCATGAACTAACTGAGATACAGTCAATAACGTACTTACTAATTGCATTAACTTAGCTTTATCACTTCTGGTTCTATAAGATCGGTAAAAGAAAAAAAAAATGTATAATTTGGTGACCATTTGAATAAAGTGAGATCCATGCCTCCCTAGGAATGCTATGAACCTGCAAAGTTTGATAAAAATGTTCAAGCACGACGGACGCCAGAAGATGAATGGTCGCAATAGCTCACGTGACCTGTCAAATCTTGGCTCCCCATTTCAGGTGAGCTGAAAAGGAAAAAAACAACAACCCAAGACATGTACAAATTAAAAAGGACTAGGAGACGAAACACAGACTGGGGGGGGGGGGGAGGAAAGGGTCTCGCGCTCACCCAGGTAACGCAAGTTCACCTTCCACGCATTCTTGCAGACTCTTAAATACCTGAGAACATTGCAAACTTGGTGGCGGGGATTAGCTTTGGGAGCTTCTATGCGGGCATGGTGTCTATTTTCATATTTCATCACATTGGCAGAAATGCCTGCCAAGTATTAGTTCACTGTATTTTTGTACACTCTAATTTGACTAAAAAAAAGACGTAAATTTAACTAGAAATGTCGCTATGTCGACTGGTATGCCGGTCTCCGCCATAGTGCATGGTTCTCCAAATTATGTCTATGGTACGTCTTGACAATGTGTGATGAAAGTTTCATATGATTAGCAAAATATTAAAATGACATGTCTCAAATGTGTTTCACTTGACCTTTAACCTTTTGTCCCCCCCCCCCAAAAAAAAAAAAAAAAAAACTTTCCCACGGAATCTCTATTGGGTAATGCATGCATATACGCTATAGTTTCAAGAAAAATCCTGCAGGCATTACATGAATATGATATATTTTTTGTTAGCTTGCCAATTTAATGTGGGAGCTTGAGAAAGACCCCCGAGGCGCGAGTCTCATGACATATGCGTTTATATGTTGTCAATATTGTATCAAAATCCATAGTTATTTCATTGTTTAATATCCGAGGTCGATTTAATGTCAGATGGGAACGATTTCATATAATAACTATATCAACTTGACGAATGATTTTGATGGAGGACGGTGAAAAAAGAATTACAGTGAATAGATACACGGAAAAGTCAAACAGATATGAGAAAGAGAACAAAAATAGCTTGTTTAATGATTACCAAAAAAAAAACATTAACAAAGTATTGTGACTTGTAGAGTGTAGAAATTCCATCTAGTCTCATTGATATAGGACTATAGCCTCACTGTCGCAAATTATGAAAATCATTATATACGAGAATGTATCGTCTTATCTGCACATTACATCCTCACTGTAATGATGGAATAGTTACTAACTTCTGTATAAATCATACCTGTTTTGATATACCGCGCAGCGTTTTTCCTTTAAGCTGTTCATAGTGTCCTCACAGGCATCAAAACATTCTGGAGATTTTTTCTCGTGTATATGACATCACTTCCATTCAGCAATACAATGTAGAATGAGAGCTACCTATCCAATGTCTGCACTTCTTGAACTCCAATTTCAGACTACCCCTTCATTAAAGAGAGATAACACGTGGGTGTATGTTACTCCCAAATGTGTAATGAAAAAGTCAACGGTAAAAAACAAAACAAGAACGAAATGACCAAGAAATCACAACAGAGAAGATATGAGATTGACTGGAAGGAAAGTTTGACGAAAACTATCACTAAAAGACGAAATTGCTTTTGCTGCTATGTGTGCAGCGAGTGAGTGTAACGGATGAATTTGAAATGTAACTGACAAGAATGTGTGACAAATGACTTTTTAGTTGAATGGACTTTGTTCGAAATGATTGACAAAGGACGATTTTGAAACTAGGACTGGCATTTTCCAGATTTTTCGGGAAAAAATTAAACTAAAAGTCCATTAAACTGAATGAAAAAAGTTTGAAAATGAACGGGAAAACCTATATATATATATATATATATATATATATATATATATACATAATATTATATATACAACAGCTATTCAATCCCTATGTGAACAACCAGAACAAATCCATGAAATGGTGCGCACCCAGAGTTAACTTTCCCACTTGCACTAAAACTTCAATATCTTATTTTCCTGTGGAAAACTTACCCAGTCAAGAATGCAATTGACAACATTGAATCTCCACCCGTCTCCCACAAAATTGTGATAAATACATGTTCCCCTCTTTTAATGTCAATACATGCATTTTTTTTAGATGAAAACTAACATAGCAATCTATCCATCAAGCAACAAAAGAAGTTAATGGTGCTACGAATACTTCAAACAGCAGAACTCACTCAACAAAACAGATTTGTATGTTTTATCCCAATGAATGTCACTTATCCAATTTATATTCGAATGATATAATTATATGAATATATCAAAATGCATTAGATCAATAGTGTCACCCAATACCATCCTTACGCAACCAATCAAAAATAACATATGGTCGGCAAAGATTTATCCTCTTCATTGCCATTAAGAACAACCTAATTTTAGGATTTCAACAATCGACAACTGCAATTGTATAGATACCACAAGCACGACAAGATGTTAAGTCAGTTGTTATTGCATATATTAACCAAAATACCAAGCACTAACAATTTATATCAGTAAATTTGTCGTCAAATTCTTGTAAAACCTGTCAGCACGGATTGACAGTGATCATATTTATAAACAGATCCTCCTCAGCACACCACGCGCTAGAGAAATCCTATCCCTGTCAACAAATCGTCTGCTGACAAAACTTCATAAAAAAGACAGTCACAAGCTTGAATTCTTTACCAATCACACCTCAAGTCCGTTAAACACTGATCACCTGTTAATTGTCAGGGAGAAATGACATTCATTTTTACACAGAACGATTCCAATCCTACCTTTGATCTTTCACTATCAATAACTTGGTCTTTCCAAACATTTCAAATTCTGTTATAAATATCACTATTCTGATATCTTATTTGCAAAGACTTAATTCTCACTTGCATGTCGAGTAACAACCAGGTTGATAATCATTACTTGCGTTAACGTTTATTCTGTGAATGATTCCCAATTCCACATATTCCCTGGTACACAAGTATAAGCAGTCAGCGATCTATCATCGACATGTATATTATTGTCATGATACAATGTATTATTGACATCAATAACAAGAAAGCTAACCCTCCACAACTTGAAACAAAAGATTCTACAAACAACAGTTATCCCCATAAACCAAATAGTTAACTCCCACTATGTTAAACAGATTACATTCACAGTGGTCATTCAATTCAAAACAACACAATGCCCAGCCCATGTTATAAACATTCGTGGCCCCAAATTACAACGAAGTTCCACCACCCTCTTGATATATGTATGTACAAGAACTATTCAATCCCATTGTGAACACGACGTTATTGCCCACCAGAAGAAATTCTAGAAATGGTATACCCCATAGAGTCATCTTCACCAACAATACATACGATGTGCAATATCAATACACAAGTCCAACACACTATTTAAAATGAAGTCATCCATAATCACTTGATTTGTTATATCTCACGATACGATACGTAAAACGATTAGTGTTCTGAGCAACATGATAATGGTGGGAATACATACTTAACATTTCAATAGCTATGATCATTTAGCTTAAACTACAATATGTAATATTTGTGAATAGAGTACAGCAAATATGTGCAAAATACGTAATACGGTCTATGAAGGCTCACAAGACGGGATGCAATGACATGAAGACATTCACATCAGGACCTGATAAGAGGTCCTCGTATCAAAGAGCGAACAAGACACATTTATTGAAAGAGTGTCAAATGAAGATCATAATATCTCATTTTATTTCTCTCAATCAAAAGAATATGTTGGGCGTACTTGAAATCTTATACGTCAAGCATGCAATACCGAGTACCATCTGGTAAGAATTCAGCCTTGTATACACAAAGCCGTGTAGAAGAGTATTCCTCATGCACAATTATTATTCCAACCTTTTTGGATCAAAATACTTCCGTAATGTTGTTTTTTGGCATCACTCAAGTCCCAGAAACCCTTATCACTCGGTAACTGTCATCGCTGTGTTAGCTTTTTACTGTGCAAACGCAAATCCGTATGCCGTTCGGACTGCTTCGACATCAGCTGGTATATCAAAGCGAAATGGTCCTGATAGACCCAAGTGGGAACGGGCAGAGAGTATGGCTTCCTTGATAGCGAAGAAGACAGATATCGCTAGGAAGAGTGGGGGTTCCCCGATCGCCTGATGGAACAAGAAAAGAAATTACAATAAATGCAACTACCATGAAGCAATATACAAGAAAGCAATTTTCATATTATAACGGAGAACACTGTTTATATAAAGAATCTTTCCTAAGACCGATGATATCCCCATAATGACGATAATAACATTAATGAAAATATTGGCTACTAACTAGTATATGGTGCACAAGTCAACCTGTCGGTGGAAGATAATTGAGAACAACGAAAAACTGGCCAAAAAGTACATTATTCAACAGAAATTTTGTGGTGACATTTTCAAACAGGTACACATGATTGCCTGGCTGGTAAATGGTAGGATTTGACCTTACTTTACTAGAGTAGATGGTGTTGATCCTTTCTTCAGTGTCTCGCAGAAGGGTCACGTTGAATTTGGCGGGAATGTCTGACGCCAGAGGGATCTTGTACGCATTTGGAGCAGGAGATAGTAGGGCACCTTCTGGAGAAAACTTCAGACGTTCCATGACGAAGTAGCCATATCCTTGAACGAATGCCCCTTCGATCTTTAAATCATGTCAGGACGAGAGAGAGAGAGAGAGAGAAAAAAAAACCATAAGTACTCCTGATGGGGTTCAAAGGCAACCGTTATTCCCTTTTCAGGAATCTTAGCCGACCCTCGAATCGTCAGTTATTGTAGTGAGATTAAATATTTCTTTAATTGAATGGATGTCCCCACCCCTCTCTCGCTCGTGATTTTTTTTTTTATTAGACTCATTGTGCCAGGCAAAGATTGTATTGTATGCATTTCAATTCTCCAATGGCTACCGAGACTTGCGCCAGATCTTTAATCGAGATATACAGTGTACTACGACTACACACGTACACATGCATGCATATGTAATTATAATGTACATAGAAATACAATATATCCATTGCTGTCTGTGGCATTATGGACTTAAGATGATTTTTAAAAAAAAAAATAAAATCTTCAAGCTCCAAATATCAGTCTGGCAAATTCTTTAAAGGAGAAACAATGTTTTGTCAAACTGACGAAAGCTGACCAAAAGCTGACCTAAAAGTATGGTCATGTGATATAATTCACGCATGCACATGCGCACTTACACCTGACCAGTCGTTGCTTGAAGACGGTGTTATGCACTAGCATTATGGAGGTTCAATTTCTATAAACAAGGACCAAATATTCTCGCATGCACGCTTGACATGTAAAAGAAGTAAGTTTTAATGTTACGAAAAATTTGCATGCCCTTCACAGAAAAGTAGTTAAGCAATACGTATCAACGTACCACATGCCTGTTCCACCTTATAGTAACTTAGTTGTTGTATTATTTGTTATTGTAGGAAAAAGCGGCAGATGAGAATCCGCACAGTTTTCCAGCTTCTTCTGCAAAATTTACCAATTCAAGACAACTATTTATCTGGATATTGGTAACACCCGTATAAACCTCGGGGGAGAAGAAGGGAGTCCCCATGACTCTGCACATCTTTCATTTCGGACAAAACTCAGACAAAACAAGGCTGCATCACGGTCATGACGATGGAGTTTATGAGGAATCGTCAAATCGACTTTATTTCCCACACGCACCATGTGCGTCTCTCGAAACTCTCGAAGCTTCCACCACGGCATGGGCTCCGCGTGCATTGGCCCTATGTTATTTGCATAAATTTTTGCATATTCATGACAAACCTTTCTGACTTTCATCTTTGATTTTCGTGGTTGTGACATGAAAACAACTTTAATTGTGCCTTATTTAACATGACTAACTAAGCTTTCAAGTTATTTTGATTTCGGCAGGTAGATGATAACTTTCAGGGCTCTACAAATATAGCACATTAAGATATCTGGAAGAGCAAGTCAAGCTTATTACACGGAAAATAAGTTGACATGCTAAAATGAATTATCTGATAGACCAAAATCATTGTCAGCGACCTGTCCTATATCCAAGGCGGGATTGATGCTTCTTCCAATCTCCATGACAATGTCCGTGCGGAGGACACAATGCTCTCCAGTAAGGACATCCACCTCAACTTCGGAGACAGCTGCTCCATAGGTGTAATGGTTGAATGGGTTTCCTGACTTCGTGTCCCAGCTCCAGGTTATGTCCGGCTCTCTGATGAGAAAATGAAGTAGCCGGCAGTAAGAATTGATTGGCAGCAGCAGCATTTTCTTGCAATAAAGTATGAAATGAACATATCAAAATATGAAGTACATCATAATACTGTCAAATATACGAAGTCATCGCTGAAAAAAAAAAGTGACCTACTTGTAAAATCCTGTGGCTGATAGATTGACTCTCGCAGAGTAGGCAGCAAACACCTGTAATTAGATAACAATATTAGATATATGATATTTGCATAATGTGCAACATTGGATTTGGAAAAAAAGATGAGATAGGGCATCTTAAGAAAAACAAGAACTGTATCAAATAGTGCTGCATACCATTCAACCGTCTACCTCCTCAACCCCCGCTCCACGAACAAGGACCTGCTATACGCCACTGGGTCAGTGGCTGTATTATAACTGTATACTCATAACGACGTAGTTTGATCAAAATTAGCAGTTCTTTTACTTGCTGCCAAAGCGACAATGAAGTCTGTTCGAGCACCGTATTTTTTAGTCTGAGTGTTACCACAACAATAAATACAGTGAAATCAAATAAACTATAAACAGAGGTTTCATCAAAATAAACCTTAAAGGAAGGTTAAGGTGACTTAAGTTTGGTGCCACAGATATTACTTTTATCAAAATATAAAATTCGAGATTTTACTAGAAATCAATCCATCAACTATATATTGATAGATCTGTCCAAAAAAAAAAAAAATCATTTCAAAATTCAAAGTACATGTGATACAAAAGTTAATCAAAAATTTGTATTTCTTATTGTTTCTCGACTCCAAAATCAACTTAAACAAGAAGAATAACAAGGCATTCAAAAAGCTCTAGAATAATTAAATAATTATTATTCATTCAACTCCATTACATAGGGTATCAAATCGCAAAGCAGGATCTGAGCTATCAGACTAACTCACTTTTGATCTGCTGCCATCCAGGGGTAAGACAATGCACAGCTTCTAACCTGTCTGTAGTTCCGCAAACACATATTTTCAACATACTCTGTGTGCAGTGGGCCCAAGTGGGCCCGAGTTGTGAAATCTTTTTATTTCCTGTGTTTTCTCAAAATTTTGTTTTCAGATGATTATTAGGTTATGGGTTTATTAATAGCGCTTTGTAAGATTGAGTTGATATTTTACACAAACCATGATAAAACGCTGCTAAATAGGATGGCTGGGAGTTTTTACGATGCACTTTGCACTAGCCCAAGCATGAATCTGGCGCACGATCAAAATTATTGAAAAAAATCTTTCATTATTCCACAGAATTTCTAGCTAAATTAAGCCTTACAACATGATACGCCATCACAGCAGATTTAGACTATTTTCGGTGATACAATTTGACTCCAGCTTTGAAATAGTTTTGTTTTTTTGTTGTTGTTTTTTTCAATACAGATAGTATGCCTAATTAGGTTTTGTGATGTCGGATTACATGACTGTGTGCTCAAAATGTACATGAAGACATGTCATGTTCACCCATGATAGAAAAAAAAAAAGAAATATGTACGCATTACTGGACCCCTTACTTCCTGTTGCATCTTTGTCAGAATACGGTGTGTAGCACCTTTTAATCGGTTTATTCGCATCAAATATCGCATAATTATAGCCTTGATACCAACGCATATCATAGCAACAATGAACCACTCAAAGATTTATACATATATATATATGTGTGTGTGTGTGTGTGTGTGTGCGTGCGTGCGTGCGAAATATAATTATCTTGCACATACTAGTAAGGATTTCCTATGGCTGTTTATGAGATAAATTCGTGGTCTGAGATCAGCTCAGGTATCCACCGGACATTTGATTCGTTGACTATTAGTAGTAGCTATATCCAGGTACTACTGCAGTATTAACCTGTACATTAGATTGCATATGAAAGAAGCGATGAGTTGCTACAGGACAGACCCCATGGATTTCTCCTGTTTTCTTTCGGATAGCAGACTTATACAAATAACTGAAATTGCGATAAAAATCCGTATAAGCCAATACAAAACCCATTACATACCATCAGTTGCCAAGCAAAGCCACAATGATATCTTATTTTCTACCAACACCCGATGACGGTTATTCAGTTATAGGTGAAATGCAAAATCACGGTAGAGTCCACATTAAAGAAGATAGAGGTCTTCGTAGCTTACCCATTCTTCCCAAGTTCCATTAGCATTGATCTCTTTGAACGGCTGTAGTCTCTTGAGTAACTTATCACATGCGATCTGAAATGAAGTGAATAACAAATAACTGTTTTCCTCTTTCGCCTTTATTTGTACGTCCTTGATACATGCATACAGGCCTACATAATGAGTGTGAAGTGTTACATGCAATATGTTTGCGCTTGGCCTAATCGATTTAATCCATTATGTGTCATAATGATTATGTAGTTATACGAACCATGATCTTGTTGCCCTAACATTACGTTTCTTAAGCCTCCCCCCCCCCCAAAAAAAAAAAAAAAAATATATATATATATATATAATATAACGATGTACGACCTTAACAGCGCTTCCGAATAACTGGGTCCCGGTACTTGCTGAGGTGGGGGTAGTATTTGGTGTACGGTCAGTTGATGCATCGATAATGTTTATCTTGCTGGCCGGTATGCCTAATGTCCCACTGGCAATCTGTGAGTTATCAGCCAAAATTCAAATAAAGAGATCACACAAAGAGATGACAATTCATTAAATCGATAGATAAGAAGATGAAAATAAAGAAATAAAGAGAGCATTGTGTCTTCACTTACAGATCATCCTTTTGTTCTCATCATATTTATGCCTCCTCACTTCTCCATTCCACATTTACATTAACCTTGACAAAAAGTGTCGAATCAAATAGACGGCATAGTTGTGTTACTAAAGTCGGATTAAAACAAAAGAACGCGAAAGTTTCACATTATTTTCTTTCAGAAACAGTGACATCGGTCACAACCTCACGAATCCTCTTTCATAGCTTAGTAAGGCAAAACAGAGTTCATCACGAGTTTGGCGTGGTTGATAATGTAGCAATAACAACCTCCCCTCAATATCTACCTTTGCATTTAGTGAAATTTAGACTGGTGATGAGTGACGAGATGACATCATCACCTGGTGTTATTTGCCAATGTGACTGGTAACAACATCTCTGTTTGAAAAAAAAGAAAATCTTGATGAAGCTCATTGTTCTGTTTGATTTTTCTCTCTCAATATTAAATTTATAAAATGGCATGTCGCATTGAGGACTTTTCCACTGTCCTTTTTCTTTTCATTTTATGAGCGCAACGAATAAACACATAAATGTTTGAGCGGAAAGGAACAATAATGAGAGAATATGTTTCATGAATACGTAGTTGCGTGCCCTTTATTTGTGAATAAAATGTCATTATTTTCAAAGTGTATAAAGATTACGCCATGTGTTTAAAGCATATTCTTCACGTTAGAGAAAATCGGTAGCTTCGTAAAAATTCGAGGAATTTCGACTTTAATCTGATTTTCGATTTCACATTGACTAATTGCAATGCAATCGCTGTTGCGGCCACCTGAGGCCGACAGGTATGTTGTGGTCTTCACAATTATTTCCAGGTCCTCATCGAGTTTTGTCCGTCTCAGATTGTTTTAATCGGTTCTAAAGAACTTCATCACTCTTTACTAACGACAAGACAATCAACATTAATATTTCTATAAACCACCATTCAAATAATCATTATGTATTGACCTGGAGACATTTCGTGTTGAGTCCTTGGCCCATCTCAACTCCACCGTGGTTGACAAGGACTGAACCGTCCGTATAGATATGCACCAATGCAGCTCCCTGTGATTAGGGGAAGGGATGATGGACATCAATTTCATATACGACAGATGGTACTTATCTTTTGCATTAAATACGTCTAAGGAAATATTTGGCACTCTCCTTTAAGTACGTACCATAGCAGCTTTTAAGTAATGTTAAGAGATAAACAGCGAATGCACTCGTTTTAATGAGTCGAAGAATATTAAAACTGAATAATCTGGAAAATTCCACTTTTGGGTTCCTTATAAACCTGTTAAAGTGTGGGTTTTTTTTATCATGCTCGGAACTGATGAAGCACGTACACCTGATGTAATATTACGAGGTGTTTTCGAAGATTTGCCAAGTATTCACTTTACTTATGAAATCCCCCTGGTCTATTAATCATTATAATAAACAGGCCCAAGAAAGTAAAAGATATCTATGGCGAGTATCAGATCTAATCAAGATAAAACTAATTAGGCTCTCTTTACGCAAAATATTATCGAACTCTCGCAGATGAGATGAAAAAGAAAAGAAAACTGTATACACAGAAAAAAGATCAGAATAGTTAAAGACTAACTTGGTTGAGTGGTATGTACTCCGAATAACCGATGCCCTGCCTTGTCGGAACTACTGCTATCCCTCGCTTCTTCCAACGATTCTCTCTATGGAAGAAACACACGCCATGTCAACAAATATACGAAATGCAAATACGTGTGTACAGGTTCAAGTTACTCTTTTCAAATCACGGTGGATTGCCCGTAAAGAAATGACAAACAATGTTACATAATTCATTATAATTGATATAAGATGAAAATAATATATAGTTCTTAATGTAAACAGAAGACACAAATAATGTCCGTCACCGAGATATATACGGTACATTACATTGTCTGGTGACCACAAAATGAATGACAGAAATGGAAGTTTACTCTTATGCCTCTCTAAGTCAGGACTAATTTGAAAATATCTTACATGTCAAAATAATTACATCTTGCTATTGGAATATAAATCATCCGTAGTTTTGCGGCGTTTGAACACGTGAAACGACTTCAGTATACCAAGGATCTTCTTCTATAGAAATTTTAACCTTCCTTGCTTAGCATGTCTCCTCCTGTAGTCTAAGATATTGCACAATTTTCAGGGTAAGTAACCCTGAAGTAAAACAGTGACAATGTTGTACATTTACAGTTCCATCTGTCAGAAACTTGGAATGAAATTCCGCTTTGTCTTCAAGTTGACTTTTTTTAAATGGGGTGACATCAGACAAAGAGAATGGTCGACTTTTCACTAGAAAATAAGAAAGCTATGAGATGTTAAAGTTTCAGATTTTTTTCCAATTTCATGAAAAAAAAAATGACATTTACATTAAATTGAGCCAATTATGTCATTTCCCAAAAGTCTCCCATTGCAAATTTTTGATACTAAGGATACGCTGTAATTATTTTCCCCCGATTCCATTTCAAAGCATGAAATTTAATGAAGATTTGTGAAGAAATTATCTGATATATAGATCCTTAGGTAATGACATCACCTCTTTCTTTCTATAACTTGCTGATGTGGTTGTGACCATTATGACTGTTACATGAGAACATTGTATAACTTTTTTACTTAATAATTGATGGTAATAATTGAAACTTCGACCAATATGACGGATTGATCTCAATCGCTTTATGTATGTCAATTTAAATGCGTATTAGTTGCATTGCACTTTATGCATGTGCAGTCCATTGCACATTGCACAGTCAATCGTAAATGGCTTTCGCGGGGTTTCTTTATTGTACTGATATTCTGCTTTGGCTATTTACAGACATGTCATATTACCTGTTGAAAGCAAGTATTTCTTCTTCCTTCTTTACAAAGTTACTGTTTTGTAAACACATGTCCCAGCATTTCCTCACGATGGTCATGTTGGCTCCTTTCTCTCCAGGGTACATAGCCTCTCCGTCACATTTGAAGTTGATTTCACGAGCCTTTCAGTGAGAAAAGAAATATGGTAACTGGCCTCATGAATAGATCACCCGTTGTGATTTAGGAGTCACAATTCAACAAACATACTGTAATGTACATGATCTAAGAAAGCGAATTCTAACAGTATAGCTGGTTTTTGCACAATCCCCACGACGCTTTGTGATTCTTGCACGCAGTGGAACTCCCTGATATTCTAACAAGAGCTCTAAACTCATGGCTGTAGAAACATCGTCATAGTCTGTATCAATTTCATCACAGAATGAGGTTAGAACGTAATCAAAATGAAAAAAAGACGACTGAATCCGCTATATGCGTTGCTGGCAACGAAGAAATAGTAAGGTGTAATATAACGTATATGTTTTGATCTGATGTTGATACAATCCGTGAACTGTGTGTATCAGAATTAGAAGAGCCACATACAGATAACAATACAACTATTAAACGTTTCCAAAATGGGTGTTGAAGTATTTGTTCTATAAAACAACCATGTTTCATGGCATTGTAACCTTTCTACTTACCTCAAAGTTAAGTCTTAAATATTGAAGCCCACTCGAAGGGTTCTATTTCTTGAGCAAGTATATACATTTACATGAAAGAAAACAATTGAAGAGATCCTGCGGTTCTAGCGCTCATCCGATTATCACAAATCCTAAATTACATGTATTCTTGCAGGCTAAGAAGAATATAGCAAACCAAGGGGGTGGGGACAGAGTGTATATTTGTTAATTCTCTCACAAGGGCGATAATACCGTTTAACTTTATGGAAAATATGACCATGCGTTTTAAAAAAGAAGATCAGAATGTGAAACTTGTCTCCTGTTTAGTCTCGGGCTCAAAAGGGCCATCCCTTTTTCCGCCACAAACACACTTGAGAGTACACTCACTCTGTTCACAGAGAATTTTCGGTTTCATAGATTTCCCCCCCCCCCCCATTTTTCTGGTTTGCATGGGAGTTTTGGGGCCCCTTGGGACCCCAAGTGGAGCATGGTATCCATTTTGTGCAAATATTCTATAATCCAAACTATGATATTTGCTAAATTTGATGAAGAGTTGGACTGACGTTTTCAAGAAGACGATGAAAATTGATCCCAATTCGGTTTTCTTCCCTCTGGGCCAGAAGGGGCACCCCCGTAGACGCCATGAACAAACTTAGAACGTCTATCACCAATATACTTTACCCTCATAGCACTAACATTAACAAAGCTCTATCATGCCTGGGTCTCCATGGAAGACGAAGAATTTAAAAGATTCCGTAATTTTGGGGGCCTCTGGGGGCCTCCCAGAGGGACATGGTGCCCATTTAGAGAAACTGAGATCAAATTACCCTAGGAATGTACCTACCATGTTTGGTGAAAATACGTCTTGAGGTTTTCAAGAAGAGGCTGAAAATGTACAAAGTTTAGTTTACGCGCGACGAGCGATGAATACTATTAATCGCAATAGCTCACTTGGCCTTGGCACATTTTGTAAGTTGAGTATTTTACATTATTCGCAAGCTGGAATTACTGTCTTTACAGAACTTTAAAAAGATAGCTAATCTGATTGCTCTCTGTAAAGGTTACCTTTCTTGGCGAAATGTCACACGCAAGCGCAATATCCGAAATGACATGTTCAACACAGGCCTGTCCTTGCGGCAAACCGAAACCTCGCATCGCGGTAGAGGATGGTTTGTTGGTCTTGCATAGGCGCCCCGTTACACGGAAATTTTCCAAAGAATAGACGCTGTCCAACTGTACAAGTGCGTTCATTAGAATCTATAGAAGGGTGCAAGAAAAAGTAGCTTTTACTTCTTTTACAGACAGGAAGAGAGAGAGAGAAAAGATAGACTCCCGTTGTGCGGAATCAAGACCAACATAACAACTATCTTTCGTTTGGTCATTATTATACAGACTTAACCCTAACTAGGCCGGGCTATTTACGTAGATGATAGAGCCGGTGGGGGGGGGGGGGGGGCTCCCAGGACCCCCCCCCCCCCAGGTCTCGGCTGTCGACAGCGCGATCGCGACGAAAATTGGCACACACATTGCCCATGATGTAATCTAAAGTACCATGAAGTTAATTTTTCAAAAATTTTCATTTATGCTGAATTATGCTAATTTATGCATAATGATGCATGAAATCCGCAGACAATTTGGTATAAATCACTAAACAAAGCTCAAAACAGGCACATTTTTTGTGTAAATATTCTTTTTAGTGTCCTTAGCAAATGTAAGAGGAAAAAATGTGCCATCAGAAAAAATTTCTCAAGTATTTTATTGTTTTTTGAATTTCTTATGTAGGGTATTTCTTTGTTTTTCAACTTTGTTTTTCATTGTTTTTTTTTTACGAAATTTGTCCGCGACATTGTTCCAAACAAGAAAATATATTATTAATTGATTTCAATCAATAAAACCCCAAATAATCATGCTTTTATGAAATTTGCTTGAAGCACAGTTTGCATTGAAATTGTACACAATTGTGTCGGCCTAGTTAGGGTTAAGTGAGTACATTACACACACAAAGAACATGACTATCACGGAAACCACGTGTATCTATATAGGCTGAATCAAATGCATAATACAGGATAGCTTTATCAGATCATTTGAAGCAATAGTCAAGAAGTTCTCATGTCACATCCAAAACAGAAATTAACCTTGACAATTTTCATGTCTTCAATTTAGACGTCTTTTTCGGAGGCAGAAATAGTTGGCGGCTTCCTCAGTCCTGGGCCTCAATGTGCCGATTTTCCTCTGAATGAGATGTAAAGAATGCATTCTATTAGTTCTGGGGAAGTGTGTCAGTGTATCAAAATAAGATGTGAAGTTACTGCCTAACGCTTATAATCATTCATTTCAAAAGCACAAAATGCCAGTCTCTGATCTCTTATACAGGCTCTATTTTAGCCATCAGGTCTATTCTTCAGGCTAAGGCAAAACAAAGTCTGCTAACAGTCTTAGCACGTTTGATTTCACTTACTTATTCTCTTGCGCCCTAAATTGGGAACTTTTGTTCCATTGCACGTATTCATTGCTTCAGTGGACAATGTAAGAGACCCGATGAATGCACGGGCTTGCAATATCACGTCACCACGTCACAGTCCTCTCGTATCATCTGTCTGTCCTATATATGCGTAAACAAATGACGATGATATCAAATAAAACAATAACATTACACAGTCTGACAGATCCAAGCTCCACCCACAGTCAGCAAATAGTTCGAGGTCCAGTGCAGTGATGCGACCATTTGTGGTGAATCCAGCTCGATATTTAGCCAGGAACGGAGTTCGGAATCCTTTCATCAGCGTGTCGTCTTTACGCTCCAGACACAGCCTCACTGGTTTGCCAGTTCTTGTACCACATAAATTTAAAGAAAGCAAATTGAAGATTGTATCATGATATTATGTCAGGGTGGAGCCTTTGCGTACAAACTCTTCACAGCTCATGGCATTGCCTCTCATTCAAGTTGTCATTGAAATGATCAATAAGACATAGAAGAGGTGCCAAGATACTGCACGATTTACGAAAGATTATTTTCTTTTAATTCAATTGTTTAATTAATGATTATAACGTTAAGCATCATGACGCTGTATCGTGTATCTGGACGCGATAGGGTCTGTTGACATACCATACTGGCATAAACAAAAGAGAGATATAGTTTTAAAGGCGGTTCGGGTTCTGATACCGTATGCCATCTACAGACACGTCCTTTCAAAACAAGGACGCCCCAAGTCTCAAGCATTTGGTTCCATTAAACATCGGCTGACTATACTGTGCCAACATTGGTAATCACATGACCACGTATAGACGGCGCCACAAAGATCCCGGATTTGGTATATATCAACTAGTTCTCAACACATCATTTACACAAATCTCAACTGATATCAGTGCCACTTAACGCTCTATCTACACTCAAAACTTTGACACTACGTATTAACAATAATGGAAAATATCAACAGTGGTTGCCAATCAGATTGACGACCCTGATCAATGACAGTGCAAACGTTGAGGAAATCCAAAAACGGAAATAACTTCCAGTGGGATGCGTTGTATCCCATTTCCAGCTAGGACAAAACACGCGCCAAATAAGCGCTATCGGCAGGTTGTCACTTACATGCTCTGCCTTTTAACTTTAGATACATCGCACCTTCTTTTCTTCGATGAAAACCGACACAGAGATTATGAACTATGTTGGTCCATGTTTGGAAAATCTTGGACGTAAATCACGAAAGAATACAAGCATTCTTCATCAATAACTAAGCCATCGATGAAACATTCACGATTTAGTTGAAAATGCTCTATTCATAAGATAAGTAAATTATGTACTTCTGCGCAGCAACTGCAGTCACGAGGGCATACTGTATTCTGTGGTCCTTCCCTCCAAATCCTCCACCAAGTCTGGGGGTGCGACATACGACTCGACTTTCTGGTACCCCAAGACAATGGGCTACATTCATCTGCAAACAAAATGAATGAATTTGTTGGCATTCGTGGTATGAACTTCATAATCAATCAATGAAGTAAGCTGCAATGAATTTAGGTTAGAATGTTGATAATACATGGTCCGAGAAAAATATTCATGTCACAAAATGAAAATCCCGTTTGAAAGTTGATGTTAACTATTCGAGATTTATCAAAAAAAGAAAAAACGCTTGTAGAACGTTAATGAGAAATTATAGACCTTTAATTCGATAGTAATCCGATCAGTAACAGAGGTATCGCGTATTGAGAACCTCGACAAGCAGCAAGCATGTAGCTCCGATTATATTTACCGTATAAGGTAAACATACCTGCACGTGGTGCAAATTCTGTGACGTGGCCGTGATATCCATTCCATCGCGCTCCATAGGCTTTGCGATGCACACTCGGGGCTCCATATAAACGTGGTCCTGGCCTCCGATATGGAACTCACCTTCGAGTATACTAGAGGCATTTTGCATTCCGGCGTCGAGGTCTCCCCTCGTTAATACCCTGGGTTCTGCCGTCAGGTACGATTTGAATTTGATGGCGTCCTGAAATAATGAAAGAACCTAGTTACCAGCAGTATTTCATGGTTCACATCCCGTAATACCCCCATTAAAAAGATATTTTTTTCTCATCGCTCACTCATCGGAAGCAAGGTTTGTTGCTTCCGCCCACTGACCAAAGCGTATCGGATAACAGCCCGATAAATACGGCTTGTGTTGGGCGACTATCAAGTCAGTGTCAGACATATCCGTTGAGGCGAGATCGTCAAGTGAAGGAACTAAGCTCAGAACTTAGTTCGTCATCGGATGCCTTTCCCGATCGCAAGTCGAATTAGTGTCGGATGAGTGTCGAGTCAGTCTGTTGTGTGTTAGATTTGTATTGCTTAGCTATATCGGGCGTGCCTGGCCGACGTCCGGCAACAATCTGTGCCTGATGATTATCTGATTCCAATCTGCTATCTGCCCGACGTGTTCGAGAGCCGCCCAGCACAGATACGTCACTCATCGGAGGGTTAACGATATTCTGCACTGTCCGTTTACTATCCGTCGCAATATTTAAGGGTACATACCTCATCAACTCAACAGTCACCTGACACTCATCGTACACTCATCGTATAGACCTGGTGACATCCGATGGCCAACGGTCTATAAAAGGAGGGTGATCCGACGGTCAGCCAACACGGGCTCCTTGACAGACAATAACCCTTAGCTACATCCTGATTGTGAAGATTGGGAGTCGACGACTAAGTACCCTTTTGCGTATTAAAGTGGAATGACAACTTCAGTAAATAAAAATGTGGATTGAGTGAATGTAGCTGCTGGACAAGAGGACTACACCATTTGTAAAGTCACGTATAGAAGACGAAAACGAATTCCACAAAATTGAACTTTTATTCAGTGAAAAGTTCACATTCCCTCGACTTGGCACTGATGGTAAGAGAAAATCCCCCCGCCTAAAGTTATATTGTTAGTTACCGGAAAAGTGAAACAACTATGTTATATTTTTTCCTATATTTTCCTGACGTCCTTTTCCATTCTCATTTTGTAGACCTCTCATCCTGCGATGGCACCACCGAAACTGTAGGATTCACAACTTTTCAACGAATTGACCGTTTTTCTTTTCTCAAAATTATTTCACTAACGTGTTCTACTAATGTTGCTGCATGTACTATAGTACTTAATTCATGCGTACATTTCAATTTATTCTTCTTTAAGTGCCAGCAGACCATACTGTGCCCCTATAAACCTAAAATGCCAGTGGACTATATCGTATTTATGCAATTTTACGCCTATATACGGTTCCTGAGGATTCAACGACAGAGGATACTCTGGTCCCCGTCACCCCTCGTGCTAGTGTTGAGACCCAGGGATAACTCATAATTGGGAATTACAGTTGAGTTTTCGGAACTAAAACAAGAAGTAATAATAATAATAATAATAATAATAATACATACAATTTCTATAGCGCCGTTCTCCACTTTGATTAAATGCTCAAATGTTTATGGTACAAGCATTGTTGTTTTGAATTGTTTTAACTTCCTTCTTACCTAAAGACTTCAGAGATACATTCACTTAAACTATCCTCAGGAGGCGTACTGTTTGGGAGAGTCCGTTTGACCTGCTTCCGAGTTTGGCGCAAATCAGCCCAGTGTCTGGTCTGAGTCTGATAACTATGCGATTACTGACCGATTAGTCGCACTGGTGTCCTACGATTGTCGAAAGTGTTGGTTCAGTATCAGATTACCGGTATCCGGTGGTTATCAGTCCTCGATCCGATTATTCCGATCAACGTCAGATCTTTGTAGGATTTGCTAAAAATCAGGACCCCCTAATTCCGCTTGTCGGCTCAGATTTCATCGGAACTCATAGGAACGCCGCAGTTTTGATATTTCGGGGATCAGGATGAGCATTAGATGGCCCTGAGTGAAATGGAGCGTTTACATACACGTTGATGACTTTTACGAACGTGTTTTGTTTATGTCTACCAGCTAAAATCCGATGTATAGGTCGAAATACCCCAGAACAGAGTGGCACAGTGAGAAATTGATACAAGCTGGGTTGTCTTAATTCTCTTTATGGTATTTATTGGCACTAATTTTGTAACACTTCGCGAGATGAAGTTTAGTGCATTATTGGAAGTGTGAATCATTACCGAGGTGTATACCTATATAAGGGCTCTCATTCGCACATTCTTTTAGATGAAATGATTTTCCATGAACAAAGAGACACACAAATATCACCTCAAGGGTCGTAATAACTTGATCCAGCTCTTGGTATTCGACTTGTACTAAGGTAGCTGCCTTCAGGGCGGTGTGACGATCCCGAGCTATCACTAGTCCTATAGTTTGCCCCATTGCATGAACCTGCAATTGACAACAAATAAACAATACTGTAAGACTCCTGCAATAAAGAGATGAAATGTCTTCAGGAATCACTGCGTGACACTGAGGTAAAATACTTCCGACATCTTTGTGCTTACTCGACATTCAGTATTCTTTTCGTAATACTTTGTTAAGTTATCAAAGTTTCTTATTTCTTTAAGTCTTTTTGGCAATCATATTGTTATCAAAGAAATATAAAACTGGGTAGCATGCATCAAGGTCTGTTAAAATGCAATACGTTGAACGTCCCCAGTAAACTTGTCAGGAGTAATGCCAGAGGGAAAGATATATGTCAAAGATTGAATTTCAATTTGCATTAAACATTAGCTATCAGTTAAAATAGTATATTTAAATGCCACCACCAATATCTGCATGTCTTCACTGCCGCTATAATCTTACAGGCGAGGAGAAGCTAAGCTCAGTGCATTCTATTACATCCACAAACATTTTACCGGTAGTTCTTTCTTACCTGGAAACATTTAAACAGTATTTGTCACTGTAGTGGTTTTATACTGAGGGATAAAACTACATTTTTAGTTTCGCATTTTTTTTCCAGCATTACTACGAAATGCGCAATAATCGATAAATAAATGCATGTATTATTTGCATATTTTGTTTGCTTGCATATATGCATTTCTAATATTCGTCATTTTTTTTTCTTATCACATAATTATGTTGATGCATATTTCAACTCTAACTCGCTTAAAAGGTACATGGTCTTCATTAAACATTTTCATAAAAACGAAAACCTCGTCCCCAAAACCTGTAGATACACACCTCTGAAGACACGAAACATTCTTCCAGAGGATCTAGGATCTGACAATTAGAGGCTGGTACGTCTTTGTGAGATATGAAGTCTACCACTCCAGGAAGAGCCAAAGCACGAGCGGGGTCCACAGACCTAGCGGTCAAGCAACACATTCATCATAAAGTAGTACAGTGAAAACAATATCAAAGGGCAAAAGAAACAAACAACCACCACTGCTAAACAAATCATCAACAAGGAGGAAAACATAAGCCTAACATCCAGGGTCATAACGCTGCACACACCTATAGATCACTTGGACACCATCAAATATTGGCAGTACAGTGTTCGGCCGTAGCAATTGTTCTGATTCTCCTGCTTTTTCTGTGGAAACTTCCTGTATAACATCATTACTAATAACCCTTTTGTTACTATAGGCGGTTACATTTCTGTTGCAGGACAAATCTTTCTTTAAAATGATGTATATTTACACTCTATACTTACACAAGTTTGGCATGTGGTCTGATGCTGAGCACAGGGGCAGCAGATAGTTCACCTGAAAGAATATTGTAAAAGTGAACCTTAACAGTGGCTGACTACATCAATATTGTATATTAGTTTATAATTTTCACAGGGGCTTTTAAAGCAAGATGGAGTAAATTCGATCAATCACTTAAGAAAAGGAATTCACGTCTTGATCATTCTTTTTCTTCCTTTTTAGGCTGCTAACCGTGTATATGTGATGAGACTACATCAGTGAATATTTTCATGCTTCGGTAGGTAAAAATGTCGGATGGAAAAGTAGTTTTGGATTGTGTACCAGTTCAATAAATACGGAGAAATATAGGGGTTGATTATGACATGAATAGAGGGAAATCGCAACATATGTTATTCCTGCCATATGTGAAGTCTGTTTGCTATCTCTTACGGGTACGAGGAACATGTGCAATATTGGCTTACACAGATACGCCCCTTTTAAAAGGGATTCATCCCGCGGTTGTTTAGGGCTGGCGTCCACTAAAGCCCCAGCAAGATTAGGAGAGTTTGCTGAAGAAAATCATGTCATGTCGGCATTCTTTCCGAATCAGATGCGAAAAAACCCAAACTGTGTGAATCATAGTTTCCTGGGACGTTACTATGAATCTGTGCTTATTGACTACAGACATACCTGAGGGTGTAGTAGGAATCAATTGGGAATGGTGCGAAATGATATGGAAAATGCTGATCGTACCATGCAGGACAGCACGAACACAAGGTGACGCCAGGAGTGGGAAATCATTATTTACATACGCGGACAATGAGGAAAAATGCAAAGTTACAAAGCCGCGCCAACTTTTTTTTCTCATAAAAATAATAGTGCCTGCTTGCCGCCATACAACGGCGTAGCCAGGATTTGATATTAGGGGGGGGCGGCTAGTCTGCGAGGGAGCGAAGCGACCGAGCCCGAGCGAGCGGAGCGAGCGAGGGGGGGGGGGAGGGTGTGGGAGGGGGGTGTCCCCCCTCCCACGGTAAGAACTTTTTGCATTTTGATGTTGTAAATGGTGCAATTTGACGCACGTTTTTGCGCGTTTTATCGACGTGAAACAGTCCAACTTGTTTAAGATAGCAGTATATTTTGATGTAGATTATTATTGAACAATTTGCCTATAAAATGGTCTAATTTAGATAAACTTCTTGTATCAATTCTTTTCACTGAATATCATGAACAAGACTGAACCCGAGCGAGCGGAGCGAGCGGAGCGAGCGGAGCGAGCGACGGGGGAGGGGAGGGTGTGGGAGGGGGGTGTCCCCCCTCCCACGGTGAGAACTTTTTACATTTTGATGTTGCAAATGGTGCAATTTGATGCATGTTTTTGCGTGTTTTAACGAATTGAAACAGTCCCACTTGTTTAAGGTTGCAGTATTATTTTAGTGTAGATTATTATTGAACAATTTGCCTATAAAATGGTATAATCTTAAATACACTTTTGGTATTAATTCTTTTCACGGAATATCATGAACGAGACTGAACCCGAGCGAGCGGAGCGAGCGAGGGGAGAGGGGAGGGTGTGGGAGGGGGGTGTCCCCCCTGCCACGGTGAGAACTTTTTGCATTTTGATGTTGCAAATGGTGCAATTTGATGCATGTTTTTGCGCGTTTTAACGAGTTGAAACAGTCCCACTTGTTTAAGGTTGCAGTACTATTTTAGTGTAGATTATTATTGAACAATTTGCCTATAAAATGGTGTCATTTAAATAATTATCTTCTTGTATTAATTCTTACACTGAATATCATGAACGCTGTCTGTTCAGCAATCAAACAGAAAAAGCATGAAGACGAGGGTGTAGATAGGGGCATATCCCCTCCCACACGAAGGTGATTTTATATTTTCAGACCTGAAATTCAGTGATCTGGTGCAAATTTTTGGTGCAATACTTTTTCACCGAAGTGTTAAAATCACGGAATTTAGCTCTTATTCCGAATGTGCCTCATCTGTGTGTATGTACATGTACAAAGTCTAGTGAGGTAGATTTTAGAGGAAGGGGGATTCCCCCTCCCGCTCGTAGAGCTTTTGCGTTTTTAGAATTGAAATAAAGCGATCTGGAGCACACTTTTTTGTGGAAAATTCGGAAATTGTCATACCCAAAAATGTACTAAGTCTAGATAGTGGGTAACAAGCAATGGAAGGGTGGCACGGTACCTCTCCCATATTCAAGGGAGCCTCTTTTTTTTCAGTTTTAAGCTTTTAGAACTGAAATTCAACAATCTGGCGCTCACTTTTGTTGGAATATCTGGAAGAGAAGTGTAGCAAGTCTGTGGAAGGAGATTCTGTATAATTTTCTGATTGCAGTTAAACGTCGTGGTGCACACATTTTGTGTCATATTTGGAAAACTGTTTATGTTCAAAGTGTAGCCACAGTCTATTTCTATGAATGGGGGGGGGGGGGCGGGCGAGCAGGGAGAAGGCGTGGGCGAGTGTTATCTCCACCCTTCCCGTACGATGGAGCTTTTGCCTTTTTAAGGTTGAAATTGAGATATCTCGTATACGCATATTTGATGAAATATTTGGGAAATCATTAAAAAAAATGATGGGGGGGGGGACTGAGAGAGGAAAGGGTCGACTAAAAGGGGAAATTCCCCTTGTCCATGAGGGAACTTTGAGTTTTCGGAATATAAGTGATAAGTCTTGTGCACTCAGAATTATTCATAATTTTTTTGTAAATCTAAAAAGTGTACTTAGCTAGGGAAAGAGGCAGAGAGGGGGAGGGTTTGGGAGGGGGTATCCCCCTCCCAAGCACGAGAGATTTTGCATATTTTGAATTGAAATTCAACGATCTGGTGCACACTTTGAGTGAAATATTAAAAAAATATGATCTCATTTGATGAACGGTTGCAAAGGAGACCCGCTTCATGTGCATGCATACTGTATACACGCATTTTTTTTTCCGCCTCCCAAATCCCCGGTCCAAATCTTAGGGGGGGGGGCGACCGCCCCCATCGCCCCCCCCCCCCCCCCCCGGCTACGCCAGTGCCGCCATATCAGGCTTCTCCTCCTCCTCCTCCTCCTCCTCCTCCTCCTCGGCACTGCTACCAGCCTCGGATGAATCAGGCATCGAGGCGTCTGCGATATTGGCCTTGGGCCCTGGGGTATGTTTACCTTCACCAGTCCATTACAATTTTTTTTTCTCTCTCTCTCGCTCTCTCTCGCTCTCTTTCTCTCTCTCTTTGCAGTTCTGTTTTGTTAATTGTAAATATATATGAAGTTAAAATGAAATGCTGCAAGGGAATATGGGTTACATGGAAACTTTAAATTTACACATTGTGTATTAACTGCATGTATTTTTAAGTGAGTCAGGTTTTGATGTCGATACTGACAGTAGTTAGTTTTCTTATGTAGAAAATGACCTCTGATATTTGAATGGAGTAAGGAAGATTGGTAGTTACACATATCTTTAACTGACACTTACAAAGAAACAGTTGTCTTGTTTTTGTGTTGTTGTTTTTTTTTTATGTATGCCTCTTAATGAAATTTGTATGTTTTATATTGTAAACTGACTGTTTTGGGTGCACCAGGTGGGTTGGGGAGGATGGCCTGAGGGCCCAAGTCATTTAGTTGGCTCTTTCCAGACCTCGGCTGCCCAACCTGGTGCACCCTTACCACTCCATTGTATGTTCTGATTTCGAAAAATGTAATATATTTGTGATTGAAAGCCGAATAAATGATAATAATAATAATAAGAAGAAGAAGAACAAGAACAAGATAGCTGTCGGATGAGATCCTTGACTCTCTTTTCCGACAAAACCCGACGCGTTGCAACCTTTAGCTCTTCCTATCTCTACCGTGAATGTTCGCAGCGGCATTGCGCTATTTCTTATACAGATCCCCATGAGGTCTGCGATTTCCTAAAACATTCCGGATGATTACCGCATGTCTGAATCTGCCCACATCGCGGAGGCTTTCAGGACGCGGACAGAAATTTTGCCCACTCCCAAAGTTGCGGAAGCGTGAAAGAGTTTAAGAATGATAAAGACAGTGAACGGAATCTTTCAAAAAGAATGAATGCGGATCCACTAAAGTTGCGTTCCACATCTTATCGGGGTCCTATCTTCTTTTTTTCTTCTTTTTTATCTGTTTCATTGTTACATTTTTTTTTTAAATCATCCTAATTGCAGTCTACATTTGCATTCCCTACCGAGGGGCAGAAACCAGCAAAATTGACTCCGGATGAGGCAATTCCGTGGATGTGACGGAGGCCTCGATGTCAGATTCGTCCGAGTCTGGCAAGGAGAAAGAGGAGGAGGAGGAGGAGGTATAGAAAACCCAGAAGTGATGACTAGCAGGCATATGACAAAACTCAATTATCCAAACGGTTGCTGGACAGTCAACCTGATTGTCCTAGTCCACGACTATACCTTTCCTGGTGTGACCCTCGATGCACTGTCCTACTACGATCAACATTCTGCGTCCTTCCCTTTTGATTCCTAGGACACTCCCAGGTATATTATCTGTAGTCAATACGTACACATTCGCGGTAATGTCCCAGGAAACGATGGTTCACACACCTTTACCGCGTCTGACGCGGAAAGAATGCCGAAGTGGCATAATTGGCACCTGCAACCTTTCCTACTCTTGTCGGCGCTCTAGTGGACGCCAAGCCTAGTCGGAAGCTATTATACTACCTGCTAGCACGTTTGATTGAATGATTGTGTCAAACGTCAATGTTCATTCCACTTTCAATGAGATACAAATCCCTATCTGATACAATCGAAGGTTGACTTCTGCCTGGTTTGGATATGTCTACAAACCACAAATTCTTTAGCAGTAACACTGTATTTAGAGCGCTCCTGAAGCGCTCTTTAAAAAAAAAAAAAAAAAAAAAAAAAAAAAAGATGGCGTGTAAACTTTTTCACACCCGAGTGAACGCAGAGTTGCGTCTATCGCTGCTTCCCTATGCTACGTCGAGCATGGATTGCCATACCCTGTGCCTACGCTTGCCTATACGTGGGAGGGACTAAAAAGGGTACCAAAGATAGGCGCAATAAAATAAATGAATAAGTATGTTTACTCTTTTCGCATACTTTCGGCGTAGAGCACTTTAAACGCAGAAAGTAGGCAGGCAAGTAGGCAACACTACGCTACCGTACGCCATCATACGCCAGCCTATACATAACCTACGCAGGGACTACACTAGCCGACGTAACAATACGCCAAGCGACGCAAAGGGGTACACGAGAACAGCTGATGAGAGTCACGCAGTGGGCCGTGCCTTGTTTAATTACAGCTGGCACGTAAGCTATGGCAGGACACGGCTCCAATCCACTGGTCGAACCGCGACGGTGAACACGTGAGCCCACCCTTCCAAGGACGACGACGCAGGACAAACGAGAAGCAAACTGATCTTCTCGCAATGATGTGTTTCTTAACTGCCACGAGCTTTAAGTTGTATTGTGCGCCAGTTGTAATTCAGCTTTCCTTAAAGTCAGTCAGTGTTGTAGCGCTAATGTATTAGTGCGGTTTCTAGCTATTGCGACATGAGTTGTGCATTTTACGGTTGTTATTTTAGTGTAATAAGTGATGAGTCGCTAAAGGGGGTCGTCAGCATGAGACATTGGGTGTTCGGCCGGACTAGGTCGAGGGTAGGAGCCCGCGATGCAGGTCGTCTTCAAAATTAATGGGATGTCGAAATTGTTGACTGGAAAACTAGTCGCGCCTTGCACAGAGGGTTGCATCTCGTGAGTGAGACGGGGCAGGGTCCCTCATGGTGTGAGACAGCGAGGTGCAGTAGTCGGCGAGAGTATAGCAATTGTATTTCGTGTATTGGTTTTGCAAATGTTTCGAGCATTTTTTGTGTAGAATATCTTTCCCCTCCTTTTCTGTAGTTGTTTTTTGTTTTTGTTTTCGCATCAGACGATGCAGTTATTCTTTGGCCGTGTTTATGCTTCCCCTTTTCGGGCCAGAATCAGCATTTTGAAACGTGATGAGTGCAAAACGCTGTTGCGTTCATGCTCACTTCGATAGAAACGCTGATTCAAAACGCCGATCCAAAACGCACAAAAAGGTGCGTTTACGATCGGCGTTTCTGACTAATCACGTTTGACGGGGAAGCATAAACGCAATAGCGTTTCTAAACGCGTTTAGAGTGACGTCATCTAAACGCCTTTCCGGTTCACGTGAAAAAGCGCGCGCCCCGGCAGCCAGCTACCCTTGCCTGTGCAGTTTTCCCTTGTACTGTGCATACGCATGTCTTTCCCAGTTGCTCTCCCAGGCCAGGCCACCGATCGCAGCGCGCGCCCCAATTTGACCTGCCTCTGCTGAGGTCAGCGAAGCAATCGCAAACGCTCTTTCCAAGACTCGAAGAAAGTGAGCATAAACAGTGCTCCTGTGAACGGCGTTTTGAATCGGCGTTTCAAAACGCTGATTCTGCCTTCGCAAATTGAGCATAAACACACCCTTTGTATCCAGTCAGTGTCGTGCCTATACTAGGCTGAAAAACAACAAACAAACAAACCCTGACCACCCTTACCATCGACCGGCGGAATATCGTCAACATACGTAGCTTCTCCAGTACACTGTTCGAAAGCGGACATATGCAATAAGGGGCGTCCCACAGGGTTCATGTCGGGTTGATCTGGAGGAGCTGGCTGCAGACAAAGTGATATAATGACAAGAGCATATTTGCACTGGTTAATTTGCTTTATGTTTAGTCATTTTGTAAATTTGTATAAATGTTCTGTTTATACAAGCTCTCTTTTTAGGAGCCCCTGAATCTTACATTTCTTGTCTTTAAGGAAACAAGATGTGTTTCCATGTTACATGGAATATACCATTGTTTTGACGTTTGTGATTTACATATTGATTTTTTGGAAATGAAAATAAATGAAAAATGAATAAAGAAAAGGAAAAGCAGCATCAAAACAAACTAAAAACAGATACATCCCGTCGTGCTACATCCGATAACATGCTCTGACAATCAAAATATTAAATAGTTCTGGTTTAGATGGGGATTTGTGTTTTAACTTTTGGCAATATAATTACAAACCCCTTATATGAGATATTAAAAATCATACAATATTCTAAGAGGAATTAAAAGTCTACTTGATGAAAATCGGTATTGAAATAGCTGACATTCAAAAACAATGTAAAACAAAGTCGTCGCATTTAAAGGTGGGACCCACCTTTTATTAGGAGCACTTTTTTTCAGCCATTCAGACCTTACAATGGTCATTTTAGATTAAGTGCCACGTATAACAATAAGACAGATGCACAGACATTGACATGAAAACTATTCGACTGCTGATAAAGAAACCTTTGTTTCACCTGAAATAACTGCGTGCTTGAAAGCGTGGACTTCGTCAAATCTGAAGTTAAGCTGTCGTCACTGAGGTAAGAGCCAAAGGGAGCATCGGTTGGGATTCCCTGTATAAAACAGAATGGCAAGTAGGGAGCAAATTGAGAGAGAGAAGAAAACCTAGAAATATCGCTATGGCGACTGATGCCTCCGCCATAATGCATGATTCTCCCAATAGGTGTATGGTACAATGTCTTCACAATGTGTGATGACAGTTTCACATAACTGGCGAAATATTGAAATGACAGGTTTGTCAGAAATATCTTGAATTTTCACTTTCCTTGAACTGGGTTTGCTACAATTGTCTAAGAGTGCAGGTACACGTATATTGGGGAATTGAGGATTTTTACTCGACTTCTGACCAACCCTTTTATAAGTTTATGCATTGTGTAATTTTCAAGGTATGAAGAAAGAGTGTAATTACGGTACAAAATAATTTTTTTTTTTTTGCATTTAAACCTGGCCTTTGACCCTTAACCTTTGACCTTCTGGCTGGAAATTTCCCAGAGAATCTCCATTAGGTAATACATGTATATATCAAGTTTTAAAACTAATAATGCAAGCATTGCATATACTAGTATATGAGGGAAATTGTAAAATTTTGAGGAGTTCACCTTGACCTTTGACCCTCTGACTATTGACCCATGATAATGATAATGATAATGAATAACATTTATGTAGCGCTTAATACTGATGTTTCTAAGCGCATCCGGAAAAAAAAGGATGACATTGAAATAAAATACAGCATTATATACATGTACATATTACAATATAACAACAGCAACAAAACAACAGAATTAAAGTTGAGTAAACAGATAAGTTTTCAACAATGACTTGAACTTATCAACATTTTCAGCATTACGAATATAGAGAGGAAGTTTGTTCCAGAGAGACGGAGAAATAACAGAAAAAGCCCTATCACCATAGCGGGTGCAGGTGCGGGGACCGTGTGATAGTTGGAGAGTGGAGGAAGAACGAAGAGAACGGGTTGAAGTGGAGGAGCGGAAAGAAAAGTCTTTAAGAAAAGTCTTTAAGGTAAGATGGAGCAAGATTATTACATATCTTGTGAACAATAAGGAGGATGACCCCTAAATTCCCTAGATAATCCCTGCCAGTCAGTACATGCGTATGTACCAAGTTCCATGAAGATACATTGAAACATTAGCGAGAAAAGTGATTATAACATTTTCACCTAACCTTTGACCTTTTAACCTTTGACCTTATGACATGAAACTCTCTCTGGAGAATCTCTACGCAGGAGTACATGTTTACTTTAAGTTTCAAGAAAATAAATTTGGGCATTGCATAGATATAGGGGAAATAACAACATTTTTAGCATTTGACCTTGACCTTTTGACCTTTGACCTCATACCAATGTCACTAAAATCTACTCAACTAATTGCCCCATCATACATCATCCTTAGACCAAGTTTGGTGAAAGCTGCTTCATCCAATTTTGAGTTATCACGTAAACAGATAAATTTTGGGATTTAACCTTGATCTTTGACCTTTGACCTCTGTTCAATTTCACACACAAAGAAATAACAGAATCAAGTAATTGTCTCATCATACATCATCCTCGGACAAAGTTTGGTGAAATTTGCTTGATCCAGTCTTGAGTTATCGCGTAAACGGATACAATTTCATGATTTGACCTTGACCTTTGACCTTTGGCCTTAGGCCGATTTCACCCAAAATCTGATCAAGTAATCATACTTTATACATGGACCAAGTTTGGTAAAATTCAAGTCAACATTACTCAAGTTATCGCGTAAACGAATGCGGACGGACGGACGTACGGACGTACGGACGGACGGACGGACAACCCGAAAACATAATGCCTCCGGCACCACTTCGTAGCGGAGGCATAAAAACAGTTGGGTAAGATTGACAGTGTTTATTCCAGATCGATAGATGAGCAGAATGAAAAGGTACAATGATTTTTTGTTTTTGTTTTTGCTTTCTTAAATTAATGGCGTATACTACCACAGAGATAACAGATGGGCTTATGATTATTTACCCTAAACATACTGTGTTTCAAACAACTTCCGAGGATCCGACTTTATCAGTCATACACCACATCGTCTCGAAAACCAACTCGCGCTTCAAAGCGAATTATCTTCTAATAGTCCAGTCAAAATAGGGTTTCACCCACCACTAATTGCAACAGTAGGAATACCACTGCAGTGCAACTTGTTATGGGCTCCTAAATACCATACTAAAAGTCCCAAGAAATCCAGTGGGGCAAATTGGCTAAATTTGCATAATATGCAAATTAGCTCCCATAATGATAAAAATGCAGTGTTTCCATGAAAACTAGGCTTCTAGGTTTCAGATTGGAACACCGAAAGTGTTGAAACCTATGTCTACAATGTCAGTTAGTGCGATGCAAACATTTCCATGCACATAGTCTGGACCTCATTTGCATAATATGCAAATTAGCTCCCATAATGATAAAAATATAGTGTTTCCATGAAAACTATGCTTCTAGGTTTCAGATTGGAACACCGAAAGTGTTGAAACCTTTGTTTGCAATGTCAGTTAGTGCGATGCAAACATTTCCATGTACATAATCTGGGCCTCATTTGCATGATATGAGCCAACGGAATATTCAAATGCTTCAAAGCGCCCGATATGAAGAAAATTAAGAGTGTTCAAATATGATATTTCAGTTTCTCTGCACAAAAAAAAAATTCTACAGCATGAGTAACCTAGCATGAATAATATTATGCAAATTAGAGTTTGTTATCAGACAGATAATGATAGCTTATCCATCAATTACGTAGAATGAAAGTACGAAATTAAACAGAACCAGTGTCAACATTCTATAACTTGTCCAATTTTGTAATGAATGAACTCTATTCGGAGGGTGGTTTATTCGAATCTTGATGATTCAGCTCTTGCATCCTTGAGGGTTTGAGATATTGAAGATGGCATAGTCAACGTTAGGAAACCCTGTGCGTAGTGCCAAAAGTTACCTCTATCGATCATATTATCCCCACGACCATTTACAGAACATGCATCAACCAACACTATTTCCGTTGTTCTAAGCGTACAAGATTTTTTTAAAAGTCGTTCGGCCGTCTAGCAAAGACTTTTTTATTTCCATGAAATTGAATTGGCACTGACAGCGGAGACATTTTTCTACAATGTGTATATCTTTTTAGATAAAAGGTGGTGCACAGTCAAAGCGACTCGCAGGGAGGTACCTGAATTGATCCCTATAGACCCTCACGGCCCGGTACAAAACATAATCATTATACGCACGTGAATACAGCTGTTTGAAACGAAAAACCTCTATAACGTCCTTTTCGTTTCATTTCCTTTAAAATTCAGTGAAAGTTATAGAAGAATTATTGTTTCACAATATCTATAAGGTGAAAATAGTTCTCATACGAAGGCAACCACGTGGAGGGTACCCAAAATTACCCCCTTCCAAAGGCAGTCTAAGACATGCAATAATCATGTACTGACGCAAATACATAATTATGTTCTATGGGTACATGCCTTTAAACAGTCCTTCTGGTCCTCCAGCAAAGAAACTTTTATTTAATGAAATTCAATGAGGTTAGCAGAAGATATATTGCTCTGCAATTTTGACTTACGCTGACATAGTTAAAGTGGCGATCATTCGAAGGGAGCCTACTAGTACTATATGGGAAGTGCCCACATAAATTGCCTCATACATGACTCTTATAACGCAAATACGAACGCATTTACAGTCGTTCCAAAAGTGCATGTCTCAAAAAGTTTTATGACTATCACTTGAGTTTTATGACTATGTATAAATTTTGTAAGGTGCTATAAAATCATTGTACATTCTTTTCATCCTACATAGTTTTACGCACCTCATTTTCTGTCAAAAAAAAAATGATGTCTATAATGTTCTTGTAGAAAAATGAAATAAAAATTGAATTGAATAATGATTTTATTGTATTGAATTTCATTCCTGCCATATCAAAACACTTTTATTTCTATAAACATTGCCGGGGTAAAGATAAAATAACAACATTGATCTACAATATCTATACAGTACAAAGGGTTCACTTGCAGAGACCACCTTGTGGGAGGTGCTCCAAGTAACCCCATGCATCCTTTAAAGGCAGTGAACCGCGAAAAATGTTCCATAGGTACATGCCTCTGAAAAGTTCTTCCGCCTGTATAGCGCATACGCTTTAATTTTCGTTAAAATGCAATTAAGGTAATAAAGGAGACGTTGCTTTACAATATTTATTTTGTCAAAAAGATGGACATTCAAAGGCAAGCCCTTGGGAAGTGCCCAGATCATCCCTACCCTGACCGTCGTGGTCCCAAAACAGGTTAACAAAACGTGCATTATATGCCAAAGTAAACTCAGTTGAACATGCATGTAGAAAGTCGTTTTGCCGGGTGGTAAATGAGATACTTTACTTTTCATGATTTTTAAATGGTAGAGACACTGCTTTACAATAATCATATAGTCAAAGGGATGCACATTCAAAGGCAACTGAGTGGGATGGGTTCAAAATCATCCAACTCCCAGGGCAGTATAATAGAAAAACATGCACTCCCATATAGCACGAATATGTTCCAATTTTCCATGCCTTCATATAGTCGTTACAGTTGTACAGCAATTGCCCTTTTGTTTTCAAGAAATGCAATATGATTACAAGAAGAAAAATGAATTACATTAACTATATTGTCAAAAGAGTGAACATTCAAAAGCAATCTCTTAGGAAGTGTCCAAAATTACACCTCCGCTCAAGCCCCGTAATTACAACGCACGGATACTATGAACGCGAATACCGACGTTCTTTCGTGCATGGTTTTAGAAGTAGTTCCGGCAATACTGTTACAGCTACACATTTTTATATCAATGACTGTCGTGGAAATGAAAGAAGAAGCATTGCTTCACAATATCTATGCAGTGAGAGGATGCACATTAAATGTCAATCCTGTGGGATGTGCCCCAAAGTACACCACCCTCATGGCAATATAGAAAACATTGAATATCATTAATGCGAATATACTATATGTTCCAAACGTACATGTTTTCAAACTTCGATCGTGCCGTACATCAAGGGCACTTTTGTTTTCAAAAATACATAGCAGTTCATAGAGGAGACATTGCTCTACAATATCCATATTGTCAAAAGGGTGAAAATTAAAAGACAATCCCTTGGGAATGGTCCAAAGTTACACCTACGCTCACGCCCCTTTAAGAAAAAACACATATATTAGCAACGCAAACACCATTGTTCTATAAAGCATGGATGGTTTTAAAAGTAGTCCCAGCAATACAAGAAATACACTTTTTATCAATGAAAAGTCATGGAAATGATAGAAGAGACTTAACTTTACAAGATCTATACAGTGAAGAGGATGCACATTAGATGGCAACCCTGTGGATGTGCCAAAAAATATTTCACCCTCACGGCAATATAGAAAACTTATAATATCATAATAATGCGAATATATATATATGTTCCAAACGTACATGTCTTTAAAATTCCGTCGTGCCGTATAGCGAAGGCACATTTGTTTCCAAGAAATACAACTAATTAATAGAGAAAACATTGCTCTACAATAACTGTATTGTCAAGAGGGTGAACATTCAAAAGTAATCCATTGGGAAGTGTCCAAATTTACACAAACGCTCACGCCCCCATATTGCAAAACACAGATATTAGCAACGCGAATACTGTTGTTCTAGCGTGAATGGTTGTAGAAGTAGTCCCGGCAATACAGCAAATACAATTCATCGATGACAAGTAATGGAAATGATAGAAGAGACTTAACTTTACAAGATCTATACAGTGAAGAGGGTGCGCATTAAACGGCAGCCCTGTGGGATGTGCCAAATAATAATCCACCCTCACAGCAATATAGAAAACATATGATATCATATAAGGCGAATATATATATGTTCCAAACGTACATGTTTTCGAAATTCCATCGTGCCTTATAACAAAGGCACTTTTGTTTCCAAAAAATGCAACTAACTAATAGAGGAAACATTGCTCTACAAGAACTACATTGTCAAAAAGGTGAACATTCAAAGGTAATCTCTGGGGAAGTGTCTAAATTTACACCAACGCACACGCCCTTTATTACAAAATACAGATATTAGCAATTCAAATACAGTTGTTCTAGCGTGAATAGTTTTAAAAGTAGGTCCGGCAATGTAGCAAATACACTCTTATATAAATCAAGAGTCACGAAAATTATAGAAGAAGATTTGCTTTACAAGATCTACACAATAAAGAGGGTGTTTATTAAAGGGCGATCCTGTGGCGTGTGCCCCCAAAATGCCCTTTATTCACTTGGCAATATAGAAAGCATGTAATATCATATAACCCAAATATATATGTTCCAAACGTACATGCTGTCAAAATTCGATCGTGCCTTATAGCAAGGGAACTTTTGTTTCCAAGAAATGCAATGTAATCAATACAGGATACATTGCTTTACAATACTTATATAGTAAAAAGGGGTGCACATTTAAAGCGGCCCCTTGGGAGGCGCCCAAAGTTACCCCCTCAACCCCGCGTCCCCATATGCAAAACGTGTGTTATGCCAACGTGAGTACTGTTGTTATGAATGTACTCTTACAGCTACCGCTAATTTGCATTTTATGTAGATTATTTTTGTATGACCAATGCGAAAAGGCATCCATCGTGTTCATTGACCTACAAAATATAAGTTTATACATTTAAATCTTTAAAATTGGATAACGGGAAGGTCAGATCTTTCAATTTTCTCTCATTACAGGTGCTAATTTGCATATTATGCAAATTTTACTATTTTGCCCAACTGGATTTTTTGGGACTTTTAGTATGGTGTTCAGGAGGCCTCAAAGACTTGCACTGCAGTGAAATTCCTACTGTTGCAATTAGTGGTGGGTTATCCCCTAAAAAGCGCTAGATTGACTGGACTATAAATGGACTGAAGAGACACACTTGCTGCCATCATGACTTGCTGACTTGAGAATAAATTGTGAGTTTAACGTCCACACGTTCTTGCAGTCTATTACCCAAGAAGAACATAGCAAAGTTGGAAAGCTTTGGGCAGTGGCGTATCTAGGGGGGGGGGGGGGGGCAAGGGGGGCACGTGCCCCGGGCGCCATTCCTTAGGAGGCGCCAAAAACGAAAAAACGGGGGAAAAAACGAAGAAGAAAAAAAGGAAAAAAAAATCGCCAGGACGGGGGAGGGAGAATGGGGGGGGGGGGGGGCAGAAAACTAAATTAAACAAGATAAAAACAAAACATGATGATGACGCGGACAAATTGACAATGTTTATTGTGTTCACACAACAATAATTCCATGTTTTGTAAGCTGAAATACAAAAAATTTCAGCTCGCTCGCTGCGCTCGCCAAAATTTATCCAAAAAAAAAAAAGAAGAAGATAAGAACAAAACGTGATGATGACGCGGACAAAATGGCAATGTCTATTGTGTTCACACTTGTCATTTTATCTATCAATCACACATGTCATTTTTATATATCAATCGTTATCTACAAGGCCGTCACTATATCTTGATTAGAATTGTAAGATCTAATAAGCAAAAAATGACAAGAATTCAATGTTTTGTAAGCTGAAATACAAAATTTTCGGCTCGCTCGCTGCGCTCGCTCGCCAAAATTTATCAAAAGAAAGAAAGATGGAACAAAACGTGATGATGACGCGGCAAAATGACAATGTCTATTGTGTTCACACATGTCATCTTATATTTAGCAGGCAAAATGTTGCACGGAGCAGCGGCTGCAATTTCTGTCGTTCTGAAGCGATCGCCGATTGGATCAAAAGAGAGCGCCAACGGTTTCGAACATGGGGGGGGGGGCGCAAAAATCCAAATCAAACAAGATAAAAACAAAACGTATTGATGACGCGGAAATATACAAATTTCGGCTGACTCGCTCGTACTATTTGAGAGTATTTTTTCAAGTCCTCAGTTTGTTGGTAGAAATCGTTATCTAAGGCCGTCACTATATCTTGATTAGAATTGTAATAAGATTTAAAATGACAAGAATTCCATGTTTTGTAAGCTGAAATACAAAAATTTTCCGCTCGCTCGCTGCGCTCTCTCGCCAAAATTTGTCAAAAAAAAAGATAAGAACAAAACATGATGATGACGCGGAAATATACAAATTTCTGCTCACTCGCTCGTACTAATTAGTTACGTTCAGACGGGAGCCCTTAACCTCGAAGTTAGGAAACTTCGAGGTTAGAGCTTGTAGTTAGGGACCGTGAAGACGCACTCGTAGTTAGCAAACCTCGAGGTTTGCTCGATGTTTCGAGCCACGAGAAATCTTATGGTTAGCGCTCTAACCACGAGCCGCGGGGGGTCCCCACTCGTAGTTAGGCACCGTGTGGACACAAAAAACAACGAACTCGAAGTTAAGAGTGACCTCGCCGTAAACTCCAGCCCCCACAATTTCCCTCTGCTTCCGGGTCAACCTCCCAAACGTACACCACAAATACACTACACGTGAAAAACCTATGACGCACGACACAACAATATCATCTTTTCTTCCCATGCGCTTGATCTCTGAAACTGAACACATCGAATTCGCTACTGTATTCTATATTCTTCTCCGACGCTAAAAAAATGTTTTCGACGAATATCTTCATAAAGGCATAAAGTCATCAGTGCAGTGCTATCTCTGCATACCATGACAGAGAACAAGAGTACCTGTAAGCGAGTCCGACAGGGTTAGACTAAAGAATAAATAGACGTCTTGTTAGCAGTGTGGGCTGAAACTTCCGGTTTTGTGGTTTTAACATCGAGTGGGACCCACTCGTAGTTACGGGGGGCAGAAGCTTTACCTCGAGGTTTCGTAACCTCGAGGTTAAGATTCGTTGTGTGGACACACGTCGTAGTTAGGGGGCAAGAGCTAAACATCGAGGTTTCCTAACCTCGAGGTTAGGGCCTGCCGTCTGAACGTAACTATTGAGAGTATTTTTTCAAGTCCTCAGTTTGTTGGTATAAATCGTTATCTATAAGGCCGTCACTATTATCTTGATTAGAATTGTAATAAGATTTGATAAGCAAAAAATGACAAGAATTCCATGTTTTGTAAGCTGAAATACAACAATTTTCGGCTCGCTCGGTGCGCTCGCTCGCCAAAATTGATCGAAATTTATTACATTTAAATCACCCTCAAAAGACCGCTTTTAAGTGCTTAAAAAAGCATATCATGTGGACTTTTTTTAAAGTCCCTACCGGCATGGGGTTGGGGTTGAACACTTTTTCAGAAATTAGGGGCGCAATTTTCGCTTGCCCCGTGCGCCGTTTTCCCTAGATACGCCACTGGCTTTGGGGACCTCCAGGAGGGCATGGTATCCATTCGTACACTCTATTCTATCACAATGGCAATTATACCAAAACGTATGTTGAGAATTTGAGCATGAGTTTTAAAAAGAAGATTAAAATGTTAAAATGTCCACGAATTGGTCCCAGCAATGCTGTATCTGCCACAAACAATTTTAAAACTCACCTACGACATTACATTTACTCAGAATATTTGTGGTTTTCTAAAAGATTTTTTTTTTTCTTGCTTTAAAGTTTCTCTAATTTAGGGGTTCTGGGCCACCTGGGAGCCCCCAAGTGGCGCATGGTGCACTTTTTTTTTTCTTTGTAAAAATATGTATTTTATCATTCTAGTGAAAATACCTGCCACGTTTGATGAAAATTCGACCATGCATTTTAAAGCAGATGAAATATGAAAACTGGGAAACAATTTGCCCCCCCCCCCCCTTCCTCCTTTTCGGGTCCAGAGGAGGGCACTCCGGATTGAAAATACAGTCAACAATGTACTTAACTCAGAGCACTAACTAAACTCTATCCCGTCTGGTTTATAAGAAGAATGTTTTTAAAGATGCTTTAATTTGGGGACTTTTGGGGTGCCCATTTGAACCAATTAGGATCCTATCGTCCCTAGGAATGCTTCTCGCCAATTTTTGTGAAAATGTGTCTGTTTGATGTAGTAGCTGAAAATGTAAACAGTTTACACACGACGCACAACGTATGACGCAAGAAGAACGCCGGTACAATAAATAAACGCAATCGCTCACCTTGAGCCTTTGGCTCAGTGAGCTAAAATCGGAGTAGGCCCTATATGAATATTGCGCATTAATAGAAAGTGGTTCATATCAAATGCGTGGTGTCACATTACTGAACACTATAACAATGAATAAGATCTTCTTCTTTTTTTTTTTTTTGGAAAAAATGCCAACTTGGACTTGTTCATTTTGTGTGTACCTTTATGTTGTGTGTATCTTTACACAGAGTCACAAGACTTCTGAAGAGACACGCGCTCATAAGTGAACTCTTGAATTCAACGCTGTTTAGGTCACTATCAGAAGGAAGTACTTCTTGTGTCACTCTGCTTGACAGTGTAGCCAGCGCCTCGCCAAGGAAGTTTTGATCAAGAGACCTGCAAGCAAACGCACAATTTAGTGCAACAAGTGTCAAGTCTCACTGTGTAGAGCATGGATACCATGACAGTGTCAGAATTACAATTTTATGACAATTATCACAAAAGTAATAACATTCGAGTTAAAAGCTGATACGCAAGATAGCTGAGGAAGGAAGGCAGGAAAAATTTAAGTCAATAATATGCGGACAAAATATCAAATGAAAGGAAGAACCAATTATACATTTTGTGTTCTTTTTTGATAATAAAAAATTGTTTTAAAATGTATTTTTAGGCTATACCTTTCTTTGAATTCTAGTGGACCGAGTGAGTTTTCCCCTCCGAAAAGTACAGAAATTTTCCTGATTTTGGTGTTGTCTGCGGTATCCATGACAACGAAGCATCCAGAGTTGACGGTTGCCAAGCAATGTCTTCGTCTCTGACTGATTTTGTGTGCATAGGAAAATTCGTTCTGCATCCGAAAGACACGAAAAATCAATTATTGTATCATCACACTATCACATCAGTGGTCTTGGATTACAAGACGAATGGCTTATATAGCACAGGAAAGTTTATTACCTATACGTAGGCCCTATGTCCGTTAAGTCGATGAGTCCACTGCAGATAGCTTCGCAACACATCACCCGTCAGCTATCTACATCAAGTCGTTTCTCGATTCGACAACAAGCATACTCCTCATTGTGAAAACAACAACAACAACGAACAAACTTTCTCATTTTGAAGATACAAACTTTTGCATTGTGAAGACGCCAAACAGAAAAAAAAAATCCAACTGATTATGGCTTTTCTATGGTCAACTCATTAGAAAAAAAAAGTACCCTAGTGATCATATTTCCTTTTTCTCAAGCTTCGTTATTCACCTTATACAACATTTCCAAACCACGCTACCCTAATCACTTCTCGGCCTTTTGGCTAAGGTCATGTGTTTCTACCCCATAGAAGAATATGCACGAAATAATCTATGCTTCAAATAAATTAATCAGGTTTTCCTGAACACTTTATTTGTACATTGTCAAAAACGAAGCATAATTTTCATCTTTTTCTTCTTCTTTTTTTTTCGGACAATAACGAACCTCCTTGGTAAAGGGAATAAAAATTTCCTTGATCACTTCCGTGTTTTTCATAATGATCTCCGATTCGGTATCGCACATCTCGTCAAGCTGTAGTATCCTTTCACCTGCAAACACGTAAACGACAAATGCATGAAAGACATTATTTTCTCCGCAGTTCATCGTTAACAGCGCTTAACGACATACTTGTTATGCCAGTCTATGGGGAATTCTAGTACATTCTAAACTTAATCTAAAAGGAGTTAAATTTTCTTAGCACAACAATGAAAATTCGATCAAAATCGGATGAAAAATAAGGAAGCTGTGACATTTTGAAGTTTTGCTAATTTTTCAGGAAACAGTTCTTGAACAATCAATATGAATATGCAAATAATGAAGTGACGATGTCATCCCCTGACAATTCGCCATACATAATCATAATCACTACATTTCTGGTTTTAAAGGCAATTACACCCCAGTCTCAAATTCTGATACATGTACATGTAACTGATCATTATATACTCAGAAGTTATTCAACCGGGAATAACATCATCTTTTACACTTCAATAACAGAAGCACTTGATTCTCGCTATTTTTTTTTTCTGTAACACGATAATTGTGAGGTGATGACATCACCAGCTCACTCATGTGCATATCTATATCAAATGTACAAGAACTGTTCTGCAGAAATTAGAGAAACTTCACAATTTCATAACTTCCCTATCATTTTTCCGATTTTGATCAAATTTTCACTGTTGCGCTCATAATATTGTACTTTTTCCTATCAGAATAAATTATAACTGGGCTGGAATTTTTCTGTTAAGGACATGTTGCACAAAAATATAAAAATGGTGCCCGAAGTGATCTTAGGCAACAGACTCGTCTTTCTACCTTGGTCTTGGCGAGAAAGAAAACAGTTCTGAAACACCAAGGTAGCTGCATCGTGGCAAAATATTCTGGTGAAAATGGGTTGGCCAAAGTCATGTACTACGGAACTACAATACAGCAACGTTTTCTGGCGAATCTCATTGTAAGTGGATTTTTTTTTTTCTTGAAATCTTTTAGAGAGCCATCAGAGCACAAAGGAGATGCTCAGTATATACAAATAAACAAGCTGAAGCACTATGATATTCAAGCAGCTTTCATCTTCAGAATGTATTACCTCCTACTTCTGCTAGCGTCACTGTCGTTCCACAAAGCCTCAGTACAGGCACATGATCTGCACGTTTGAAGAAGCCGGCAATCGTTCCGCCTAGCGTCTGAAAGATTAGATCAAACAAAAACAAAAACAAAATCCCGAGAGTACAAGAGCAAAAACATTTTTTGTTGAAAAAAAGAAGGAACAGTGAATGTATGAAACAGGACGGTATATCTACTGATGTCACTTTATACCGTACTTAATTTGCCGAGCCTTAGGACTTCTTGGCCTATCGCGGCTATATATGTTTCGTTCGTTCACTTTAACAGACGACGTCCAACCATCGAGTGAAAAGATGTTGAAACGCCTCACACGGAGACACATGACACCCACCCTCACACACTCACACTCACACACACACACACACATACGCACACGCACACACACACACACACACACACACACACACAAAGGCCATTACTGTAAACCGATTGTAGAGGCGCGAGAAGCAACACAAATATTTAGATATCATGGCTAATATGCGATGCATATGTGACCCTGCACACAAAACCACCAAAAAGTCGCCCGACATGGGTTTTTATATTCTGAAAGAGCATGCAGACTCTATAAGCTTTAGAATGATGTAAACAGTAACTCGGTACAAATGGACTTTCCAAACCTATCTAATTAACGGAAAGAAAGCACACTCTGAAAGACTGTTTACTGGGAAAAGAGGCTTTGAAGGTAAGGGTCTATTCAAGCGATTAATCTCACAAAGCTGTGTTATGTACAATGAATTAAGGGAACAAAAAAAAAAAAACGCACGAGGTAAAACTCCACAGCAAACACAATGAAGGATTATGAGATTAAGCTGAAATTTCGCACACTTAATACATATGAACATCTCGTTTATGACTTATACTAAATTTCAAAACAGCAGCACCCTCCTATCAAAAGTTATTACAGTTGAAAGGGGCCTGTTAGACACAGCTAAAATGTTCTACGAAAAATGTGTTCTAGGAAAACTGCAAAAACACAGTTGCCATTCTTTTCAAGACCCTACATATTTAAGCATAATGTAGAAAAATTGCTCTTTCAGAAGTTATAAACAATTAAAGATTGACCTGACTGATCCATTTCACCTGATAAAAACGGGGCGTACGACTTTTTGTTGATTTTGTGATGCGCGGTCACATCATACTAAACGTGATAGGATACACTGTCTGCTTTGTAAAAAACAATGGGAGGAAATAGAAATGTAGTTTAACATGAAATCTGCATTAAACTGATATTCTTATCGTGCCATACAAAGAAAAAAAGGGTTTTCCTAGATGTTCATCTATTTTCTAAAACAGGCTTTGAGAAAATTTGTCTTTTTTTTTTAAGAAAAGGTCTCTGCCGTTGCAGTGTACCTTTCTGTGAGCCAGTTGGGACATTGCGACTTGCTGAATATGTGTGTGTCACAGTGTGTGTGTGTGTGTGTGTGTGTGTGTGTGTGTGTGTGAATCGCTCTCATATTCACGAAACATGTTCGATTAATCTAATGTTTGCAAGTACCTTTCCAAAGTTTTGTACCTTCAGTCTCGTTCCCTCTTCCAGTTGGATATAATGTATCATAAGCGAATAAAGACAACACTTTATTTTTACTCACCGCCACATTTCTGATTTGTTGATTCGAATGCTGTTGCAACATTTTCTTCAGCGCCGATAGTGTCCTTGTTTGATGCTCTTAAATGTAATAAAAATTACATTCTTAATATAATATTTTCTTGTGTATTCTTTAGTTACTCTTTAATATTTAGCTTGAAATATTGATGGCGTGCATCAATTCAAAATTCGGGCAAGTAACATTACTTCTGCATATTCAATTTAGAAGAAATTGATTTCAGTTTCACCATAATGCTACATATCAAACGACGGTAAAAAGTGTGCATAAATACGGGATATCTAACTTGTGATTATCCTTGTATACATTCTACAAATTTGAACTTATGACATTACTTATCTGTTGACATTGATGATCTTTCAAAGTTTGCTTTTGTTGTCGGTTTTGTGCATCAATTTTTGACAATACATATGTGTTGCTATTAATGGTTTTAAAATCCTCGTATCTTTCTCTTTCTTGGGCCTATTATCATCATTGATCGCAAGACCAGTGCAGTTTCAGAAATAATAATGATAATAATAATAATCATCATAAAATTATTGTCAGTCCAATACCTGGTAGCTCCTCGATCAGCTTGTCGAGTTCGCTTTCCAATTGTGTCATTGTCACCCCACTTCCAAATGTGACTCCCGTTTTTGAAGACGTCACTTGAGTAAGCTCAGTGACTAACGGGCCGAGAGACAGCATTATCGAGTCCTTAGTGTCATCTTTGCTTTTCTGGATACCTAGAGAATTTGATCATTACTTAAGATTTCACTGTAAATTATTGCAGAATACAATGTGAATGACGCAGTCCGTAAAACCTGCAAACATATTTTTAAAGAAAGGCACAAAGAGTATTATATGTAGTGCAGAGGGGATTACAAGCACACAAGAGGGTTGTAGAGCCCACTAATGTCAAAATCGACCACTAATGTCAAAACAACCACTAATGTCATAACACGTCGACGAAAAATGTCACAACAACCACTAATGTCATAACACGTCGACGACAAATGTCATAACAACCACGAATGTCATAACACGTCGACGACAAATGTCATAACAACCACTAATGTCATAACACGTCGACGACAAATGTCAAAATTTCCATTTTTAATGCAAATGTCATAACACGTCGACGACAAATGTCAAAATTTCCAAATTTACTGCAAATGTCATAACGCGTCACAGGGGCGGATCCAGGGTTTCCGTAGAGGGGAGGCACCTTTACAAAATCAAAGGCTCGTGCGACCCTCCTCCCCCCCCCCCCATTATCTTCAAAATATATTTTAACAAAATATAGAGAGGGGGCACCAAAGGGGGATGCGCCCCCTCTCGATTCGCGATTGCGTCAACCGCAAATGTCAAAATCGGATTAACCACAAAATTAATGTCATAACACGTCGACCATAAATGTCAACATTTTCAAACTTACTGCAAATATCATATCGCGTCACAGGGGCGGATCCGGGAGTTCCGTAAAGGGAAGTCGCCTTTACAAAATCAAACGCCGGCGCAACCCCCTCCTTTTTTTTCTTTTTTTTTAAACCAAAAATAGAGAAGGTGAAGGGCCGCCGCGCCCCCCTCTATATCCGCGACTGCGGCAACCAAAACCCAAATGGGGGCTTCCACTCCCATTTTTTCCCCCTGCTGTTTAAAAAAAAGGGGGGGCACCAGAAAGGGATGCGTCTCCTCACGATCCATGATTGCGTAAACCACAAATGTCAAAACTCATTGCTTGCATTACAGGGGCGGATCCAGGAATTCCGTAAAGGAGAGGCGCCTTTACAAAATTAAAGCTGCCGCAACCCTACCCCATTTTTCTTTTCATTTCTGTTGCTTTAACAGAAAATAGATAGGGGCACTAGAGGGGGGTGCGCCCCCCCCCCCCCTCATCCGAGATTGCGTCAACCACAAGTTAATATCAAAACCCATTGTTTGCATTACAGGGGCGGATCCAGGAATTCCGTAAAAGGGAGGCGCCTTTACAAAATCAAAGGTTTCCACACCTCACCCCATTTTTTTTATTTCTTTTGTTTTAACAACAACAACAAAAAAAGAAAGGGGGGCACCAGAGATCCATGATTGTGTCAACCACAAATGTCAAAACTCATTGCTGGTATTACAGGGGCGGATCCAGGAATTCCGTAAATGGGAGGCGCCTTTACAAAGTCAAAGGCTGGCGCGACCCCCCCCCCCCCCAATTTTCTTCTTTTTATTTCTGTTGTTATTCACAAAGTAGAGAGAGTGGGCACCAGAGGGTGATGCGCCCCCTCTCGATCCGCGATTGCGTCAACCACAAATGTCGAATTCGGATTAAGCACAAATGTCAAAATTTCCAAACTTTACTGCAAATTTCATAACGCGTCACAGGGGCGGATCCAGGAATTCCGTAAAATCAAAGGCTGGCGCAACCCCCTTCTTTTTTGCTTTCTTTTGTAAAAAAAAAAAAAGAAAGAAAAAGAAAAGAAAAATAGAGAGAGAGTCGGGGAAGGGGTGCTGCACCCCCCTCTAGATCTGCGACTGTCAAAAACTATTGCTTACATTACAGGGCGGATCCTGGAATTCCGTAAAAGGGAGGCACCATTCGGTATATTCCCTCCCCCACCAGTCACCATCTATATAATGTAGACTATTGGATACATAATTATGTATATATATATATATATATATATATATATATATATATATACATGACTTGCAGAAGAAATATGACAGGACACTCACCTCGTAAAGTGTTACCAAATATGATTTGGGCAGATGGGAACTGTTCCTTGTGCTGAAGAAGTTCCTGCAGCGAAGAGGTGACGACCCATCTGACACGACCCTTTCCAAATGTCATTGCCCTTGTACGCTCGCTCTTCTGCATCTGAAACGTGCGCGGCAACGTTTGGCAAGTAATGTAATGTGGGGATGTATATACTAATTACTAGAGTATGTAGAGACATCAGCAACAGAGGGGCGCCCCCATGTGGCAGGCACCTCTCTGCTTGCTGTTCACAGGTGAGTTGATGAAAATGAGAACGTCACAAATTACTCAAGAATTTCAGTGCTTATGTTATGGTGCTGTATTATCATTATGGGTAATTGTTATGAAGAGTTTTAAGGGCCAAACAGGCATATTATGTGGAGTGAGAGTGTTTGTCAGAATTTACATGAAGCCATTCTATTTGTCTTGGTTGATGGTGGTTTTGTTCAGTGGCACTGAATGCACGGTAACTTATGTATGTACGTACCTGTGTTAAGTCAGTCTACGGACGTATGTTGTGTGTACGGGACGTATGTAGTTAATTGCCGCTGCCGTAGTCTTGTGCGCACAATGTATTCGTAGTGCAGTAGTACAATGCGAGGGCTGCAGGCCTGCGTAGGTTTGTGTACGTGACCAATTACGGTATTGAACAGTGTATAATGTAGCGCTGTGTAACAGTATAGGGCGTTTAGCGTGATCTGTGTACTCTGGGATTACATGGTGCTGTGTAGTATGGGGCGCCTATGATAGTGTGATAAGATGCTGAGTTGATGGTTTTTGATGGAAGCTATTTACCTATACTACATTTTGGTAATGCATTTAAGGTGGAAGAGTTTAGAGATAGAGTCAGAGATGTGCAGTGTAGGTACAGTGTTGTGGGTTTATGATGTAATACCACTGAGGTTGTAAGAGGGAATATTATTCCTTTTGCTCTCCCTAATAGAGTAAGATTCTGTATTGATAGGAGGGACAAGGGTATCTTGTGTGTCGTCTAGCAAGAGATTTAAGAAGCTACCCGAGTATCGATCATAATAGTTTTGACACACACAATGGTGGAGTTAAGAATACAGGTGTATTGCACTGCCATTGCCATCATTTAAGGTTTGTTAGGTTGAGACATTGTGTAGATTTGCATTTGTTTTTCATAGTTGGTGTACCTTGTGATTTAAAGTTTTAAGATCTGCAGTAGTTTGGTATAATGTAATTTTCAGCATTATTATACCCCCATCTTATCTTGTTGACATTCTAGATTTGATGTAGTGGGACTTATATGGATCAGATGTGTGATTGTAATTGTTTTGAGTAGGGGTAGGTGATTTAACTGTGATGAAGTGATCTGTAGATGTTAGGATCAATGGTTGGTGGAAGAGAGGATTTATCCATATGATATCGCGTGACTTTTATCTAAGAGCAAAGGTGATCTTATAGAAGGGTTATGTGGAAGTGTTAATAATAGGATGCATTCAGGCTCTGGTAAACTGTTCAGCAATTCAAATCATTGAAGAGAGAACTGCTGTCTCATTTGTTTTTATTATCATTTAAACAAAATAGCATAGTTTGAGTCAGATCTTCGCTGGACTCTAAAACAAAACAGGTATTATTCTTTTCACAAATAATGATGAATAAGATATGTATTGTATATGTATATGAAAGGACTGGTAGTCACACATGTAAAACGCCTTTATCCTACTATATGGGGTCTGACATTACACTAACAGAGTGGACATGACACTGGCTGCTTATCATGAAGTGTGGAGAGTATGATTTTATTCCATAGAGTAAGCCCTTTATGTGAATAGACATCACAGTGTTGCAACTCATAAGTCTCAAAAAGCAGACATTGTAACAACATTACAACATTGTATCAGATGGCTCCACAACATTTGTACCCAGCCATTTACAGTCTGTTTGATGTATTATAAATGTTTTTTAACAGTCATGATAAGTGAAATAATACAGAGAGAGAGAGTTATGTCACATACAGCTGATTATATGGCAGATGCTTTCACTAGTTATGATACTATTATTGATACTCCATTGTGGATTTATATAGCTATAGAGACAATAACTCACTTGGTATCTGTGTGTTATAATGAATGAGTTGTTTTGGTGTTAAACATGTGTGGACTTGATGATGTGCACATATAGTGTTTCAAGGGTTCTCCTAAAGTACATTTTAGGAGCTGTAATTGTGTTGTGACTTTATTATGAGTCAATAAAAGAGACCTCTCTGCTTGCTGTTCACAGGACTCCTGTCTAGTGTTTGTCTTCATTGACTGCACGACCTCCCACCCGAACCCGCGTGCCGTATAACCATCTCCATCATAGACACACATACACACCCACACCGTCTTCACATCATCTCGCCCTTCTCCACATTTCTCTCTCTCATTCTCCGCCCCATTCGGCCCCTCTCTACAACTGGCGACGAGGATGGGATGGGAGGATACAGCATAGTTGGAAGTCACTACTGAGAGGACTTGGGCTGAGTTAATGCGGCCTGGATGCTCCTAGACGGCTTAGTGAAAGATGCAGCGGGAAGTATAGGACATAAAGGGGGATCGAGTTCCAGTGCATCGGGGTCCTTTCTGAAGATTGAGTGGTGATGTGCTCCTTGGCTTCTAGGACGGGTAGACAGGAAGAACTGGTGGTGAAGGGGATCCAGAGATGGACAGGAGATGGTTCCAGGTAGCTGCAGGACTGTTTGCGGATGACGAGGTGGTGATGTAGAGGACTCGAAGTTCAGCTGCAGTGGATGAAGTAGCGGCAGACAGGCAATTTCGAGTAGACGGATGTGAATTTGAACTGGTGCAGTCTGACATTATTAGATACTAGAAGGGATGATGTAATTGATATTATCCCTGTTTGGACTGGTAGATAGTCTGTTTAGGTAGTTTTTACCACCTTTCATGGAGAAAGGACATGGTGTGATTTGAGGTTGATGTAACCTGCTGAGTTAGTAGACGTTTTTGTGTGATTTACATACGGTTTTGCCCTATCATGTGTGGATAGAGTTATTACCGGATTTAAGGGCAAGGGTAAATAGGTAATTGGTCGATGGATTCAGCTTTGAAGTGTCAGCCTTGAGATTTAAACTATTTGGTACGGTATTGATACGGAGTGTACAGAGTATTGCAGACACTGCGAGTATACACAGGGGATTTTTTATGAATGTGGGACTGACTGTAGTGATTATACTGTGAAGGGCTATTGAAGTTAGACCTGTCATGTTTTGGGCAGGTTTGCTATTTTTTTTAAATACATTGTGTATCATTGCAGTAGGTCATGTGGTAGTGTTGTACTGCTTTGATGTGGGTATTTGTGCCTGTATTTAAATGCAACCAGCGATATAAGTGTATTGAAACATCTTTTTCAAGGTGTAGTATTAGTGTCCTTTCCATTCAGTGGAGTGTTAATGTTGGACACCACTCATTAGGATTTGGTTATAGAGCTGGTTTCCCTTTATTACTGATCCTTCTTAGATAGGACTGTATAATCTTTTGGGAACTTAAGTTGTATTTCAGAGATATTTGGCATTTATTTGTATATGCTGACTTCAATAGTGTTTCCGAGGTGTATTCCTTCGTACACACTGATGCCTTAGTAATTTTTTTCTTTGCAATGTGAGTGGATATTTGAGACATATTGCTTGCATTGTTTTAACTTGTGATCATATGGTTTAAGTGAAAGCTGTCTGGCTTGAGATATTTGTGATACATTGATATATATTCAGGATATGGCAAAGATGTTATTTTTACAGATTGAAGATGGCCCAGGGGATGTCACAGAATATCCTTTGGAGAAGGAAGGTCATCTCTTGCTGGAAGTGCTACAAGCGGTACATCCTCGTGCAAATGGCCTTGTCTACATGGCAGAGGATGGAAGGAAGAGAAGGACAGTTGCCATACAGGGACATATCCGGCCACCACCTGATGGCTGGGACGACAGAGTGGTGTATTCGCCCTCCACTCCAGCGGCAGATCAAAATGATGTGAACCAGGAGCTGTCGGACCTGAAGACGCAGATCAGGGAACTGACGATGAGGCCCCCCAAATTGGTGATGGCGCCCGAGAGGAAAATGCCAGTGTTCGATGGGAAGGCAGGAGATGTAGAGGAGTTTATTTCCGGTGTGAAGTCAGCCTTTTCCCGCTATGGGGTACCGGAGGAGGAACAGGCTTCCTACTTGCTAGACTACATTCGAGGAGTGCCAAAGATGGAGGTGAGGGCCCTGATCAAAGAGGGGAAGCAAGCGGAGGAAATATTGCAATTTCTGAGAGATTCGTACGCAGGTGTGCAAAATCTGGGTGAGCTGCAGCGGCTTTTTCTGGAGCGAAGGCAGAGGAGAGGGGAACCACTTCGTGATTTTGCGGTAGATCTAGAACGGAGGTTCAACAATTTGTGTGGTCGTGAGGCCAAGCTGTACGCTGACCCCAACGGGATCCTAGTCGAACAGTTCATTGAAGGATTAGAGGACCCTGTCCTGCGAAGTGCTTGCAGGGATCGGTATGAGCGGGATGGTAATACAAACTTCAGGGTCTTGCGTGAGTTTGCCATCCGTAGGTCAGGGCAAGAGGAGAGTCGCACACAAGGCCACGAGGGTGCACGCCAGGCTGCTGTGTGGGCTCGACAGGGGGACGAGCACCCAACTCAACCATCAGACGTCCTCTTGACAATTCAGGAGATGGGTGACAAGATAGTACAAGCCGTCCGAGATGCGATGCCTGTGGCCCCCTCGGCACCACCAGCCGTGCGAACATGGAACCCTCGTGTGAGTCGGCAGAGAGGTGCCTGCTTTTCATGTGGGAATTTTGGACACTTTGCTAGAGACTGTCCCAGCAGAGACTATGGAACACAGTTTCAGCCTGCTTATCAGAGTTGGCAGCATGGATTTCCACAGCCTGGTGCGCCTCATTTCAACGAGTTGTACAGGAACAGGAATTACTCTCCCAATCCTCATTGGACCAATGGCAGAGATAGAGGCCAGGATTTTCCACCGAGAATAGGAATGACATACCTCCAGGGAGGACCAGATGGGAATCGGGGTCATCCTGATTTTGTAGAGCAGAGGGGAAGTTCACAAAGGCAAGACATGCCTAGACATCAACCCGATTCCAGTAGACAGGAAGCCCCCCAGGCATCCCATACCCCAAATTCCCAGAAGAATGTGAGTCCACCAGATCGTACAGGTGGTGGAACCACCAGACAAGGGAGTCCCTCCGCAGGACCACATGGATCAGGTGCCCTAGTCGGACGTATGTCAGAGGTGGAGGTGGTCCCCAACGGTACTAGAGGAGATGACGGGTTCGTGTCCAGGGCCATTGGAGAGTGCTATTCTGTTGACGTTGAGATTGGGGGTGTCACCGTGCCCTGTCTCCTGGATCCTGGCTCCCAAGTAACAACCATAGGAGAGACGTACTTCAGAGAAAAGTTAGAACCGGCGGGTATTCAGATGAAGGATGTCCCAGTGTCCTCCTTGGTCTCAGCAAGTGGGGATGATATCCCATATGTGGGGTGTTTTGAGGTCGATGTCAAGGTCTTGGGACATCCGATCGGAGCCAGGATTGTCTTGGTGTTGAAAGATGACATGGCCATGAGGCGTGGTCAGAGTTCCATGCAAGGGATACTAGGAATGAACGTACTGCAGGAGGTGTGGAATCAGTTAGTAGGTGTCGGGCAGGAACACATGAGCAAGATACTCTGGCCCACCCCAGATCCAGTTTGGCAAGAGGCGCTACAAGCTATTCATACCCGACAGAGGGAGGATCAGGATAAGGCAAACAACCAAAGAGACCTTCTTGAAAAGCATCATGATGCCTTTTCTCATGGTGACATGGACTTCGGTTACACTGAGCGTATCACTCATCGCATAGAGACTGGTGGTGCGTCACCGAACAGGCAGAGACACGGGCCCGGTAAGCAGAATCAAGCCCCCGATGCCCTATCCCGTCTGGATCCTCCTGATGGAGAAGGACAGATGATTGTGAGTAGTGACACAATCCGTGCCCAGTTTGACTTAGTTTCTCAAGGAACAGACATACCAGTTTTGAGTACCTGCATTGAGGAGAGACGTCTAGGTGGAGAAGCGTGCATGCCTGGGTTCTCAGCTGAGTATCTACAGGAGGCTCAAGAGAGGGATGATCTTGTCAATCAAGTGCGCTCCTTTGTGTCAAGGGGTACACCACCCTCGCGTGAGGAGAAGGGCAGTTGTTTACCAGGAAGTCTGGCTCTCCTGCGAGACTGGAAGAGGCTCTTCATCCGAAATGGTGTTCTTTTGCGGAGGAGGCGCCGCCCGAACGATGGTACAGAGCACCTGCAGGTCATTGCCCCGCAGAGCATTCAAGAGGAGGCTATCACCCGGTTTCATGACGAGGCAGGGCATTTCGGGTTCAGACGTGCCTATCGGCTGGTTGGAGACAGATTCTTCTGGCATGGGATGGAGGAGTCGGTGAAACAATGGTGCGCCAAGTGTAAGCGCTGTGCTGTTAGCAAGCCTCCTGTTTGGAAGGAATGGACACTTCCCACGTGATCTGAGCTTAAGCGGGGAAGTGAAGCAGGGAGCTCACCGTGGTGCGCAGTCGTATGTTTTAGGAGGAGTTGATCTCCCTAAGAAGTTTTATACGTTTGTGAAGTTTATCCAGTTTGGATAACAATTACGTTGGCTATTGTTTTAAGGCGTAGTTATTGCATTTGCTATTCATGAATTTTGTTGTGGCTGCTGAAGTCCAGAGTATGGTTAGGACTTATGAATGCAAATTTGTGTGCATTCAAATTACAGGATCACAGTGGTATACATAAAGTAGTTATTGTGAAAGCCCGAGGTTAAAGCATTTAGCTTATGTTCAGTTGGTTTAATAATGTTCCTTTATTGTAGGAAGCAGCATTGTTTCTTGAAGTGTTAAATATGTGAGGTACTTAGGCCTACAAGTGGAGTAACTCTGCGTCCATAGTTATCCCATGAAGTACATGTGTGTGTACGTACATACATAATATGGTCATCAGGGACGATGACCTCTAAGCGGGGAAGAGTTGTGGGGATGTATATACTAATTACTAGAGTATGTAGAGACATCAGCAACAGAGGGGCGCCCCCATGTGGCAGGCACCTCTCTGCTTGCTGTTCACAGGTGAGTTGATGAAAATGAGAACGTCACAAATTACTCAAGAATTTCAGTGCTTATATGTTATGGTGCTGTATTATCATTATGGGTAATTGTTATGAAGAGTTTTAAGGGCCAAACAGGCATATTATGTGGAGTGAGAGTGTTTGTCAGAATTTACATGAAGCCATTCTATTTGTCTTGGTTGATGGTGGTTTTGTTCAGTGGCACTGAATGCACGGTAACTTATGTATGTACGTACCTGTGTTAAGTCAGTCTACGGACGTATGTTGTGTGTACGGGACGTATGTAGTTAATTGCCGCTGCCGTAGTCTTGTGCGCACAATGTATTCGTAGTGCAGTAGTACAATGCGAGGGCTGCAGGCCTGCGTAGGTTTGTGTACGTGACCAATTACGGTATTGAACTGTGTATAATGTAGCGCTGTGTAACAGTATAGGGCGTTTAGCGTGATCTGTGTACTCTGGTATTACATGGTGCTGTGTAGTATGGGGCGCCTATGATAGTGTGATAAGATGCTGAGTTGATGGTTTTTGATGGAAGCTATTTACCTATACTACATTTTGGTAATGCATTTAAGGTGGAAGAGTTTAGAGATAGAGTCAGAGATGTGCAGTGTAGGTACAGTGTTGTGGGTTTATGATGTAATACCACTGAGGTTGTAAGAGGGAATATTATTCCTTTTGCTCTCCCTAATAGAGTAAGATTCTGTATTGATAGGAGGGACAAGGGTATCTTGTGTGTCGTCTAGCAAGAGATTTAAGAAGCTACCCGAGTATCGATCATAATAGTTTTGACACACACAATGGTGGAGTTAAGAATACAGGTGTATTGCACTGCCATTGCCATCATTTAAGGTTTGTTAGGTTGAGACATTGTGTAGATTTGCATTTGTTTTTCATAGTTGGTGTACCTTGTGATTTAAAGTTTTAAGATCTGCAGTAGTTTGGTATAATGTAATTTTCAGCATTATTATACCCCCATCTTATCTTGTTGACATTCTAGATTTGATGTAGTGGGACTTATATGGATCAGATGTGTGATTGTAATTGTTTTGAGTAGGGGTAGGTGATTTAACTGTGATGAAGTGATCTGTAGATGTTAGGATCAATGGTTGGTGGAAGAGAGGATTTATCCATATGATATCGCGTGACTTTTATCTAAGAGCAAAGGTGATCTTATAGAAGGGTTATGTGGAAGTGTTAATAATAGGATGCATTCAGGCTCTGGTAAACTGTTCAGCAATTCAAATCATTGAAGAGAGAACTGCTGTCTCATTTGTTTTTATTATCATTTAAACAAAATAGCATAGTTTGAGTCAGATCTTCGCTGGACTCTAAAACAAAACAGGTATTATTCTTTTCACAAATAATGATGAATAAGATATGTATTGTATATGTATATGAAAGGACTGGTAGTCACACATGTAAAACGCCTTTATCCTACTATATGGGGTCTGACATTACACTAACAGAGTGGACATGACACTGGCTGCTTATCATGAAGTGTGGAGAGTATGATTTTATTCCATAGAGTAAGCCCTTTATGTGAATAGACATCACAGTGTTGCAACTCATAAGTCTCAAAAAGCAGACATTGTAACAACATTACAACATTGTATCAGATGGTTCCACAACATTTGTACCCAGCCATTTACAGTCTGTTTGATGTATTATAAATGTTTTTTAACAGTCATGATAAGTGAAATAATACAGAGAGAGAGAGTTATGTCACATACAGCTGATTATATGGCAGATGCTTTCACTAGTTATGATACTATTATTGATACTCCATTGTGGATTTATATAGCTATAGAGACAATAACTCACTTGGTATCTGTGTGTTATAATGAATGAGTTGTTTTGGTGTTAAACATGTGTGGACTTGATGATGTGCACATATAGTGTTTCAAGGGTTCTCCTAAAGTACATTTTAGGAGCTGTAATTGTGTTGTGACTTTATTATGAGTCAATAAAAGAGACCTCTCTGCTTGCTGTTCACAGGACTCCTGTCTAGTGTTTGTCTTCATTGACTGCACGACCTCCCACCCGAACCCGCGTGCCGTATAACCATCTCCATCATAGACACACATACACACCCACACCGTCTTCACATCATCTCGCCCTTCTCCACATTTCTCTCTCTCATTCTCCGCCCCATTCGGCCCCTCTCTACAGTAATCCGCATTTTTTGTAATGATAGAAGATTTCACGGTTTCAAACTAACATGAAAATTCTTTTTTAATCACGTCAATACTATGCGTTTCTACCCATTCTAAATGAGTGACTTTCCTCAAAACAGATATCCCATAACTACATGTCATGGTCTAGCCAATCTAACGAGCAAATGTGGATACGCTTACGGATTTGCATAAACCTTAGCTGCACAAGCCACCAAGCCCCTCAACATCGTATTGTAAAGGTCAAACCACTAAGAATACAAATTCATTCAGAATCGAGCAAACCTGGGGGGCGTTTCATGAAGGAACTTGTCGGATAAAATGTCCGACAAGTCAATTATATCCAACAAGTTCAGAGAAATCAGCCAATCAGATTAAAGAATTTCTCAAAACTTCTCAAATTTCTCAAAATTTCTCAGAATCGAGCAAACCTGATGGGAAATCATCTTCAGCACCACGCCTGACCAATCGCAATTTGAAAAATATGCGTTGGACATGAAACGTGGTTCTTACAAACGCGACATAAAAGAGTTATGTTGCCAATCTGAAAGGATCCTTTTTTACCCTACATCATCAACTCCTTCCATGAAGGGCTTATTTTGGGTTACAGTTCATGATTTCGAAGGTGTGTTATTCCGAAGGTTCGTTTACCCAAAAATGAATTAAGATTCGTTATTCCAAAGGTTCGTTAATCCGAAAATTGGAAAAAGAAAAAGGTTCGTTACTCGCATTTCGAAGGCTCGTTAATCCGAAAACGAAAAGGTTCGTTAATACATACGCACATCCTTTCATTTTCGAATCAAGGAATCTTATTGACGGAGTCTATTCATTGATCGTGTTGATACGCAGTTTGCCTGTCAAGTCTAAAGGTAATTGAGTTTAATTTTAAGAAATTGATTGTTTCTTGTAATCTAGAAAGTTTTGATTTATACATCTAGTCTCTGTGGCAAAGTCATAATTTCACAAATTGAAGTGTATATGAGACTGGCTCCAGGATATAACATTTTAGAGAAACTAGAGACTGACGAGATTTTAGATCCACAGACTGTTCCTCGCACTTTGTTTCAATAATCTGCAATAGATATTTGACTGTGATACAAAGTGCGTATGTTACACAACACAAGCAGGATTATAATTACTTTGTTATAGAGTGACTGAAAAGAAAATTTATCCATTCATCCATTATGCATAACTATGACTCTCCAGCTTTATAGAGAAAAATGTGATAATAGCTATGAAAAACACGAATACATATTAACAATTTCCGGTTTATCTCAACACAAGATTGCAATTACACAAGTGTTCATGATAAAAATACATGATTGTAAGATTAATACGAACAAAAACAACTAAATATAATTATAATATTGACAGCAGACTACGATCGGCGTCTTAAATGATCCCAATTTTGATGGGGCACTTGACGAATAGCTGATTAACATTAAGCAAGAAAAATTGTGTATCAGCTATAATTGCAATGTACATGTATAGGCATGGAGGTACATCGTTTGTAGCTCCATGGTGTAAGCCATTTCTAAATTAGCTTATGTGCATATTTCGGAAAAATAACTTTTCTTTTTTCTCAGTTGGTTAGGCACTTTACTCGTTTCAAATAAGACATAATGACAAAGGTTGCCCGACGTAATGTTCCAAAAAAATAATAATAATAATAATGAATTTAGGTAGACCAGGTGACCAGAGAGGCCTCTCAAATCAACAATGGGGGAAGCACCATTTCATAATTATGCATTGTTTGCAGTAACAAACTACATGCATTTCTATTATCATTGCCAAGTACAAGGCTTAATGAACACTTTGTTATTGTGAGGTGGATGTGCTGACAACACGATTATTAAAGGATCACATGACTATTACACCACAGATTCTTATCTCAATTGATATAAACCAACATGCCTATTATGGTAAATTATTTTTTTTTCTGCTCATGCGCAAAGCCGAATTACGAAATGGCTAATTAGACAGTGTTTAAAGCCCATTTCACAATTGGTCTCTTACCAGTTTGCGACAATTGCTTGGGGTCATGCGAGCACTCGTATTCGTCGCAGGAGGTCGCACGAGTCTGAGGCGGTCGTGACTGCTCGCATCTGAAATCTGAACCAAAACCCACAGGCGACCAGATGCTATTGATTCACTTGCATTCAGTTGTACGTCCAGTCGTGCGATTGTCATACGAGCGTTGCACAACGTTGCATGACTTAATACGAGAGTTCGCACGACTCGCTGGTCGCAGTAGGTCGGCTGGAGGTCGTGCGACACTCGTACGAGCGCTGGTGACTTATATTGGCCAGTCTTAAGAGTTGTACCCCACGCTACTCGCACGACCACTCGCACCGGTTTCACTCAATCGCACCAGTGATCGCATTGTCTCATAGGTGTCAAGCCATTCGTTCACCACTCGAATGTGAATGCACGACCAATTGCACGCGCATATACTAGCAAATGTTACTTACTAGTGCAACGGTCTCTCCTAGTCACTTTTGTTGATTGTTGCATTTGTGAAAGCCTGTTTTGTTTTGTTTTTTGTTTGTTTGTTTTTTTTTGCGACGAGATAAGATAGATAGCGATGGAAGTCTGTTGCAACCTGTTGTGCGACCAAAAATGATCGCAAACGGTTGTACGCCACTTACGGACGCCACTTCGTCGGCGTTTTCACGAACTGACGCTATTTCGATTTTGGTCAAAATTTTCAAAATCGAGATATTGGTACCAAATGAAAGTGCTTTCAAAACTCTACCAAATCCCAAAATTGTAGATCACAAAATTAATTATTCTTAATTTTATCAAAGAAAGAAAAAAACGACGGTACTCGAAATATCGAGAAATTGAGAAAAAGGAGTTTCACGAACCGACGCACGAAAGATACGCCGGTTCGTAAAACCCGAATTGCTACGGTGAAGAGCAATGCGGGTTTCACGAACCGTCGCAGTTGCATTACTTTGAGCTTTGTTCAACTTACTGGCCTAGAATTAGGTTTTGGCCCTAATCCAGATCTCAGAGTGAGAACCAAGCCTTCTGAAAGATGAATGACGGCCTAAGCCAGCCCACTGTCCACGAGTGAAGTGAATGGTAAGCTATAATCCTATTAAAATCATGCTCAAAATAACAGTTTCAGTTGGACTACCATAACCATTAATTGCGGTAGTGTGTAGTCCCATGTATTCAATCGCGTGATGCTTATGAAGCCTAGTCTGTAAACGCCATACAATTTCAAATTAGATCTCAAATCATATTATTTATTGTTTCTTTTCAACTTATGTCGTTAGACGTTACTTCTGAGACTACTGAGTACTATAGTCGTAACGTCTGTGTGCAAGACATGCAGATTGCAAGATTTCAAAGTCTCGAAGACACTAAAACTAGCCTTGACTTTTGAGTTGAAAATGAAATCATGAGATTGACAAAGTAGGCGTACTAAACTAAAAAAAAAAATGAATTAAAAGTCTAACAGTAAAACTCAAAGGAAGAGTAAAGAATAAAGTTAGACATGTTAGACTTTTACTTTCAAGTCTAACTATTAAGTCTAAGTTAAGACTTTACTTGTAATACCAGTTACTCAAACTAAGATCAGCTGCAGTCTAAGACCAAGTCAAATTAACACAGTTCAGAGCCATACCGGTAGTCTAGCTCTAGATCTACATCTAGACTAGTGGTAATAGTAGGTAGAGTCCACCCATTTTTTCCCCCAATCTTTACTGGTCCATTCCTGAAAAAGTTACTGGTCAGTGTCCAACAGTGATTTTTCCTGGTCAGGGACCGTCGGACCAGTGCCAGTGTGCAGCGTTGGTGTAGATGTCATCTATGACAGTATGTGGTCTAGTGATACTACCTAAACACTACGAGTACTCTACAGGTTAGGTGGCTTTCCTGTACAGTGCAGTGTTAAAGTATACTTGTGAATTCAGCCCTAGTACCGTACTGTGTGTAGTGTATGTCTAACGTTAGTTCGAGTGGAGTACCTAAGCACAGCGGTGGGGCTTTTTTCCCCTAAAACTTGTGAATGTGGCCCAACCAAATGGCGTTTGTATATTTACGCTTGATTGATAGTGATACAGTGGCGCTGTCGATTTCCACAGCAGCCATACATAATCTTTTGTCCTTTCTTCTTTCCTTTTTTCCCCTTTGTTCTTTCACTCTTTTTATTCTTGGAATCGAAGGACTTCCTAAGAAATGTCCCTCGACTGATTTAACCAGGACTCTTGAGTCCTGGTAAACCTAACCTTACCGAGTAACCGTTAACGTTTGTTAGGCCTAACATAACAGTAACACTGACTTAGCCCTGTATTGACTTTGTCTTTGGCCGACTTACTGAGATGGCGAGTCTCACTCTTTAACGTTAGTCTAAACGTAGTTGCTAGATCTGTCAGTGTCAGTGTCACCGGTTATTGTATATGGTGCCTTCTCTAACGTACTTTAACAAGTTGATGTTAGTTATCTATGTCAACTTACTGATTTAGTAATAGTGGTACTGTCATCCTGTTGGACATCGCCGAAATATCATCCGTGACGTGTTAATTTCGTGTCACAAAGACAAAAGTTGCCAAGATCTAATAGTATTAGATGTCTAGATTTAGATGTAGTCTAGATCTAAGTAATATGAAATCTGTGTAACTTAAAAGTGAAAGGTCTAGACTTCACTTAGTCTATAATTAGACCAGACATTCATGAGGCAAAGGCCTATTTAGTAGATCTATTCTTATTCTATTTTAATGTCAATTCCTGCTAACTCGCCACGTGTTATTCCTAAGGCCAAGGACTTCCGGGTTAGTGATTTTTTTTTTGATAAATACCAAACAGCAGACGTGTTTCATTTGCATTCTTGCACAGACTTCATGAAAATATGTGCAGTATCAAAGAAATATGATGCACATGACAATGCCACTGTTTTATAGGTGAATGGTTAATACCTTTAAAAGCTGAATGATAATGTAGAGTCTAGGTCTAATTAAGATGATACAGTCTCTGATAAGAAACAGGTTTGATTGTCGTAGACTGTTTCCCAAATGCAGGTAGTAATATTCAGCTACTTCAATGCAACGCCTTGTTTACAAGTACATGTAGATTTATATTCATGTGAATGATAATTCAATTTCTACATGAGACTTACTAAGTGCTAGACATAAGATCTTGCATCATTAAAATGTGTAAATGACGAGACAATTTGAATATGGATCAAAGACGAACAGCAGTATATTTTGACATTCTTTGATCCTGCATAGGCCTACCATTTTGTTTTATGTTTAATATAAATAGAGCAAAATAATTTCAACTTCAGTTTTGTTGGCTGATTTTTTTTTTCTTCTCAAAATTAAAGTTGTATCTTGTACCATGATGTTTGATTTTAATCAAAAGTTCTTAATTTCTTTCTTTTCTTTCAGATGACTGGTGCCATGTAGTAGCGAAGAACTGGACTGTCTCAGAAAAGAAAAGAAAAAGTACAGGGTCGTGTACATCATCAACGGATGTGAATACAATGGTAATTAGAGTCTAGGTCTAATCAAGATGTTAAAGTCTCTGATAATAAAGAAGTTTGATTGTCGTAGACCGTTTCCCAAATGCAGTTAGTAATATTCAGCTTTTTCAAAGCAATGCCTTATTTACAAGGACATGTAGATTTATTCATGTGAATGATAATTTAATTTCTACATGAGACTTACTAAGTGCTAGACATAAGATCTTGCATCATTAAAATATGTAAAAGGCGAGACCATTTGAATATGCATCAAAGACGAACAGCAGTATTTTTTGACATTCTTTGATCCTGTATACCATTTTGTTTTATGTTTAATATAAATAGAGCAAAATGATTTCAACTACAGCTTAGTTGGCTGATTTCTTTTTCTCAAAATGAAAGTTGTATCTTGTATCATGATGTTTGATTTTAATCGAAAGTTCTTAATTTCTGTCTTTTCTTTCACATGACTGATGCCATGCAGTAGCGAAGAGCTGGACTGTTTCAGAGAAGAAAAAAAGTACAGCATCGTGCTTATCATCAAGGAATGTGAATACAATGGCTTAGGAAAGAAGACAATCTACAGATAGGATAGAAGGGAGAACTTGGGATAAAGGGCGACAACATAAGGACGGTATATCTACATTAAAATGTGATTGTAAAGTGGAAACATGAAAGAAGATTCTAAGATTGAAGGTGAAAACATGCATTCCATTCTGTGATGTCGTAATTACAATTTTGCTACACTTTAATAACACTACTGAGAGACATTTATATCAAGGCAAGCTTCATGTGGATATGGAATGTTAGATTTTCTTTAAGTGTTCATTGGTATGTATTTCATGATAATAAATCTTGAAGGTTTTGTGTGGTAATCATAACCTTGTGATACATCTTGATAAATTTCTAAGTGCACATTGGCAATATTCAGATGATGCTGTAATCAGATGAAGTTAGATGGTTGAATAATCATTGCATAGTTGTAATAGTTATCGACTGAGGATTAACATGCCCTTCACTGATTTATTTTTCGTAAACGGTGATAATTGCGAGAGTCAATCTAAATTGTCGGGGGCATAACCAAATGTGTCACACTGTCAAAATGTGTATATCAGAAACTTTTAGCTCGCTGTACGAATTTTCACAGAAAACAGATTTATGAGAGTCACAAATGGTAGCTTAGACCCATTAACAAAAAGTTCCAGCTTCATCTTCAACCATGTTCATGATACATGTTCATCTACATTTTGCAAACATTCTGAATGTTGATTGAGACATGTTATACATGTATGTATTTTTATGAAATTAATGCAACAAATAATCAAATATGCATCTCTGCTAGATGATAATATTAATCCAGTTAATGACATGTCAAACTCACCTCAAACTGTAATTCATTCTATTCTCCTTTATTCTTTTATTTATTATTTTGTTGTCTTCAACCCACTTTGAATGTGTTACTATGATTCTTATAAACATGGGAAATGCACTCCATATAACTGATAGGACTTATAACAAATTGACATAATCATTCAACCATCACTAGACAGTTCTGTTATGAGATGTTCTTTATTTAACTAAAATTGTAAATTATGATACGTGTATGCTCCCATGCAAACTCACAACAAAATACAGAAATATGATTTCTTTTAATAATAATTCATTATGTCTCTAAATGTACAATTAAAGAAAGTGATTACAAAAAGGATGTCAAACATTGTATATTAAAATAATAGATTATTCATTTGTCTCCATCCGTAGTAACACATGCAACTGCAGTGTGCAGTTTGTGGGCTGCTGTGAAAAAAAAAAAAAAAAATCACAGGCAGCCCAAGCGGGATTCGAACCCACGACCTCCGGATTACTAGACCGCACCATAACCACTAGACCACCGGGATGCCCTAGCACTACCTTTAGACATGAATGATTAAATATAGAAGGGCTTGGGGGCGCTTCGAAGTTAACTGCTCTTATTGAATATGCACATGTCATTTGCAACTCGACTAAAGATGATTAAACGCACTGAAATTCTTACTTTGAATAATATTCATAATCTGTTTTTTTTTCTTTAATAGCTTGGGATGTACACTGTATCGGTCTACATTTCGCCTACAATATGGAATTCTTTACTTCGAGACGTTTGTTTTTTACAAAAGAAAATTAAGAGTCCTTTAAAGGTGCTGTAGAACAGTGGTGTGGTTTTTTTTTTTTTGGGGGGGGGGGGGAAGGGGAGTCAAATTAGCCTTGGCCCCTCTCCACCGTCCTTTTTTTTTTTCCCCCCTTTGGCTGCATTTTTTTTTTAGTCATCACATGAAAATTCGTCTGCATCCACCCCGTAGTTTTGCTGATGACCTTTCTTTTTAATTATCTTAACCACACACAATTTTGGCCGAATTTCCCCACCCCTCTTGTGAATTTGCTAGCACATGTGTTTATAGTACTGGTGGATTAAGGATTCGGAGGGGGGGGGGTCGGCCAAAATTTCTCTTTTCTCATATGTAACAAGCCTACGGGGCGAAAGGCTGATATTATGGGCTTTCTACACACATTTTTAGATGCTAATTATTGGTTAATATGAGCACGATCATTTATGTTGTGATTAATTTGTTTCCTTTTCATATATGTATGACTTCTATTAGAGACTTAATTGGCTTGGCACTCCTTACATCGACCTATTTTAGACACCCATTTCCTTCTCTCTCTCTTGCTTTTTCTCTACTGTCCTGTGAATAGTGTAACTACATGTACATGCAGTACCTCTTCTCTTTTGTATGATATACATCAAGTTTCCATCTGAGCATAATGTGTGTTGCAGCACTCTCAAGCTTCATGCATATGCAGCAACATCTTTTTATGTTCATATACATAATTATGCTTGATATATTAATTTGAGAATGTTATTCTTTCTTTTGTATATGTTCCGTCCGCACTCTATAAATGTAAATGTACATTGTAAGATTTGGTGCGCATGTTCGACCTGTATTTCTCTTTTTGTGAACACACAAGAACTGATGTAATAATGAACTTGAATTACGCATATTCTTTAATATTGATTCCATCTCCATTTGCCATTAGATATTTATTGATTTATGGAGCTCTTCCACAATTGTTATCCTTCCCATTGTCATTACTCATCTCTGAATAATTCAAATTTGATACTTTATTGAGAACCTATGTTTCTTCGATTACATAATGTACCTCTTCAATATACACATGTATTGCTGCAAAAGGCATAATAAAACATGACCATTGTTATATATTTAAAATGAAGCTTGAAATTCTGATAATTTTGATATTTATGTATTTTTAGGAGTTTATCAGTTTCGAAGAGTGCATGCAGGATGAGTTTTATGTTTTTATATGATCAAGTGCAGCTATCAAAGAATCTGTTGAGCAGGAAAGAGAAAGATGGAAAATGAGGAATTATGAGTGAATTCGCATGCAAGCCAAATGACAATAATGACACCGATAAAAATTGTGACAAAGTAAAAGTCACAAATAATGTGGAATAATAAGAAATAAAGAAATTAATAGATTATTTCAGAGAAAGAAATAACAGAGTGCATGAGTATGAAAGATGAGTAAATGCAAGTAATCATTACTGACTGGCACATCTTTTTCCCTATATTTAGCGGTATCCTTCATCTTAGAACAAACATTCATAATTATTATGAAAGAAGTGAACTGAATTTGAATTAAAAATTATGTGAAAAATAAAGAAAGTAAGTTAAAAAAGTAAAAAAAAAAAAAACAGTAAAAAGTAAAAAAATATGAAACACAGTATACCGAGTACATATTAATTACCAAATGATAAATGTCCACATGCAAAAGTGTTGAATAATATATCCACACAAAAAAGGAGGGGGGAGGGCAAAGAAATCTTTGGAGCGATCAACGACAGCTCTAATAACAATGCTAAATGAAGATGAAAACAAGGACAACACGCTTTTTAGAACAATTAAGAGAAACTGGCTTATATTATCATCTTAATTATCACCTAATGTATTATAATCATCACAATAATCATTACATGACAATCAATTTCAATTAATAAGGTTATTGTTGATAAGCAGGTATAGCCCTAATAGTATTTGTATGTAAACACATACGAAAATGAAATAGCGACGGTTCGTAAATACACGCGTATTGCACGTTACCTATTGTGCAGGCCCTACAGCGCGGGTCCCACGAACCGGCGTAATACAAGTTACGTCGGTTCGTGAGACCCGCGCTTAAGTACATAACCTATGGTGCGCGCAAGAAACGATGGATTTACGAACCGACGCAGTGAGTTTGAAGACAGAAATATCGTAATTCTTTTGAATTCACACTAAAATTACACTATGGATAGGAAGAACAACTTCCACTCTCATCACCCTGTCAAAATTTTCACACACAAGACAGGAAAAGTCATTGAAAACGTTGTCTAAAACTTGTGAGATCTTTAAATGCGATTTTCTCAGAATTGCATTTTCGCTCAAAAACGAAATAGCGTCGGTTCGTGGTAACACCGACGACTTGTGAAAGAGGCTTAAACATTTATACACACCATATGAGTGTATCTTTGTTTGTTTTTACCTCATGACGCAAGACCAACGCTTTCAAGCGTACACAAAAAATGAGTGACATACCAACAACTCTGGAGGAAAGATGGGCTCCTGTGTCTGGTCGTACAGAATATGGTTTGGACTGTCATGCAATGTATTCTGCAAAAATATAATTCGAGAAGGGAAAACACAACTGGAGCTCAAATTTATATCTTACTGTTCATGCTTGAATAAGGTGTTACTTCAAATTATAAAGTTTTCCTTTCGTAACCATGAGTTAGGGAAAGTGAATAATGGCAAACAAAATTAATCGAGGAAGTCTTTACAGAGAACAGTGTTCGCAGGAACATGTACTCGACGGAAGAATCATAACGCCATAAAAATGTGAACATGCCTATCACTGCTTGCGAAAATAAAGATGAAATAGAAAGAGGATGTATTCTTCTCATACCTGCTGAACGGCTTTAGAATCGCTGCATGACCCTCTGGCTTGTCCTGCACAGCAGCAGTTTTCCTGCAAATAGCAAACAATTATTGTCTGGTAGAAAATGCCTATAATAGAATAAATATGATAAAATAACGACACATTATTTCGTTCCATCGCTGTACTGTTACATTTGTTTCGATGACTTAGCTCATTACATGGAAGTGGAGTCTCGGTATAATTGCTCACAAGAGAACATTGTTGTGTTTTATGTCGTGAAGTTTTTATGTTGACAGGCATTCATGATCTGTCCGTTTGTTGGTCTCACTGACTTTCTCTCAGGTTGGGATCACATATTCCGCATTTTCTTCTTGCAATGAGTGAGGAATGCTGCAGATAAAGATTCTGGTGCATTACACAAATCTCTGAGAACTTCAAGATGATGTTGAAGGTGCACTAGTCGGAAGAATCTTCGTGGCAAGTTTATCCGTTCCTGTTTTCAGTTTACTTGGCTCTCCGAATGAATTGACAGGATATCCTCATTTTGACGTGGTCAGTGCTTGGCATTGACACCCAAAAGGGCATGAAATTTAGTTTTGGTAGATACTTGAAGTGTTGCGTTAATTAGCAAGGACAACAAGTACATAGAGAGTAACATGACCTAGACAGTTGTTGTAATGGAAGAAGCTTTATGTGCGACGAGAATTCAGGCCACTTGTTGAAACTTGTCTAAACTTGACGACTTTTCAAATATCAACATTAATCATGTTCTCTCCGTATCGTCGAGAACACGGTCCCATGTGAGTTTCAACAAGTCACCTTCTCTTTGCACGTGTATGTTTACGTATGTACATTAGTGACAGGTGATCATGTAGTTGCTCTTTAATGAGTCGTGTGCCGTGAGCGTAGTGAGACTTTCCCTGGAAAAAAGAAATAGACCGTAAGGTGTATGAACTTGAAAGTGGTCAACTGTGCAGCTAAGTGTAATCCGCAGAACTTTTTTTAATTTCAACAGGTATGTTGACATCTGCGATGACGCCCACTTTCCAAGGTAAGTGTGTACATGTTTGTGCGTGTGTGTGTGATGCACTCACCCCACAGAAAATCTTAAACGAGTCCAGAATAGGTCTGTAGCCCGTGCAGCGGCAGAGATTTCCCTCCATCGCCTTAAGAACCTCATCCATGCACGGCTTGGGATTGGTGCGGAGAAGAGAATACATTGACATAACCATACCAGGACTGCAAAAGCCGCACTGGGTACCATGGTTCCTAGCAAGAGATTCCTGTTGCATTAAGCAGATCACATATGCAGATCAAACGGTATCAAAAGTTATTAAGCAAATAATCAACGTTGGGGAAGGTGATGGGACAAACTATCACTTCCGAGGCGATCTGGATGTAGCTATCTTTCCGAAGCGCAGCTGAGGAAAGATAGCGTACACATTCAGATCGCCGAGGAAGTGATAGTTATGTCTCATTGCCTGAAACTAAAAGTTGATTATTTGCTTTATATCCCACATATTGGGTCCTAGATATTCCCATTTTAGTCTACATCTGAAACAGTGGGTGCGTTCGAGCGCTCTAAAGCGAACCAAAGCGAACTGAACTAAAGCGTACCGTACCGTACTGTGCCAGTTTGGGAGCGTTCGAAAGCTCTGTGGAGAAAGCGTACCTCTCGAGTTATTTTTAGAAAAGGTCACGCTTGTTTGTAGCGAGAAGGTCATTCACCTTGCGCTTGACCTACTTACAGCTGCCCCGAACAAAGAGAATGATGTTTTTGCATTGTGACGTATGCGCATGATACGCTCATGCTTTACAACGAACTTTTGGTACGCTTTGGTACGCTTTTGGAGCACATCGGGAAGTGATCCACTTTTGGCTCGGTACAGTACGGTACGGTACACTTTAGGAGCGTTCGAACGCTCCTCTAGCGCGGTACGGTACGGTACAGTTCACTTTAGGAGAGCGCTCGAACGCGCCCAGTTTTAGCTGTCTTATGGTATCCTCAGGGCTTACGCTACCGAGTTTACAGCGCGTAGATGACAAAGCAACGAATTTTCTCCGCGCCCCGCGCGTGGCACCGAAATAAAAGTGCGTTGCACTGTGGTCTATCGCTTGACCCAGGTCAAATGATAGACCACAGTGCAACGCACTTTTATTTCGCGCGACTTTTGTTTCGCGCGTACTCAAAATTGTAAGTTGTATCACGCGTTAGGACTATGTGCATAAAGAGATCAGCGAAACAAAATGACTATCATCATAGAGTGTAACGAACTTTTCTTCTCAGGTGATGTGATGGGCAAAACTACGCTTTATCACGTGATCAGCTCTTGACCAATCCTAAAGCAAGATTCTTAGTATGTGGAATATATAAGAACAAATATTAACACAATCAGAAAGCGTTGATTTTTTTAGGTCATACGGATATACTTGTGGACCATAAAGAGTGGACCAACTGAGATAGGCAAGTGACCCCAAGGAGACGTGCGCCTCTTCGTGTGCACACATACCCCATGAATGAATTTTGATATATAATGGTGAAAAAAGTAATATAAAGCAACTTGTAGCATTTACGGCTGCACAAGCATCTAACTTTTTGGTGCTAGAAAACTGATAGGTCAACTTCCAAAATGAGGTATCGTATTGCATTCAAAGAGCGTCAAGGAATCTCAGTAATGCTTGACCCTAATAAAAAAAAAAAAAAATATATATATATATATATATATATATATCAAACATTTATGCAATACTGAGTGCCTGCGCAGTTAAATAGCCTATAGGCTCTTACACAGCTGCATGCGTTCGTTCGTATGCCTGTTGACTTTTGAAGCCAAACCTCTCTGCGCAACGATTACTCCGATTCGTTTTTCTTTCTTTTTTTTCAGAACTGTTCGGGTAGTCAGTTTTTAAAGCTAAATTTCAGATTTATTGGCGATTTTTATGAAAAAGATATTGTCAATTCAAATCTTCGTCAAAAACTCTTGTGAATTATGTTACATTTGAATTTTACCCTGTTTTGATCGCAGATTTTTAAGGTAGCGCGAAAGCGATCGCCTGCTTTCTGTATAATATTACGTGCAACCCCCGACACTCTATGGTAATCCAACCTTCACCCCACTTCTTTAATGATGATGTCATCGAGAGCAGCAATTAGTGTAAGATAAAACTATTTTTATCTGAACATCGCATTCCAGTTCCTGCCTAATACTGCATAAACAAAATCATTTGGCTGCCCTGTATCGAATATTCGCGCATACATTTGGATTGATCCTTCTTTTCAGGTCAGCACTAATGCTTCAGCTGCTGTTGATGTTACAATCATGACTGGCCAAGATTATATTTGAAAGTAACAGTGTATATCGTATGACTGCACAGCGAGAGTTCATAGACAGGGATATTGCTCTATTCAGTGCATCTTCGCGTCAGGTAGCATACCTCTTCAAAGTATCAACGAAATCTTTTCCCGATTGGAGATAGGGGCAAACGAAAATGCAGTGCCTATCGCACCCTGTATGACCAGAAGCAAGATATCAAATAGTGGTAAGGAATGGTAACAGCAGAGAGAAAAGCTAGTAAGCCACATATAAATCATAGAGCATCTGCGATTAACTTATGATAACGGAGTTGTATATTTCTATATGTTTTCATACTGCTCACCTGCAAGACATGTAACCTCATTCGCACATTTCCGATTCCCTCGATAGTTGTCACTGCCTTCCCTTCGATCCGGCAGAGGGGAAACAAACACGCCATAACGGCCACGTGACTATGGAACGGAATCATAATACAATATTTATTGGGATTAGAAAAAAAAAAAAAAAAAAACACACGAACATGTGATCAGCGCCTACTCTATATATGCTGTACGTAAATAAGAGTGCCATTCCAGAATATAGAGCTACGTCTAGCCAACACTCTAAAAAAAATCCGGGTCAGAACTGACCCGGAACTGGGTCCGTTGGGATCAGGTGTGGTAAGCGATAATGTCCGTCCGGAGAAACACTCCGGGGGACCTTATTTCCGGGTTCGAATTTAGGAAATAGTATCCTAGGACCGAATATCCGTTTCGCAAGGACCTAATCGCCGCTGAGGGGGGATCGAATCGCCGGGTTAATACGAAGAAGCCTATACGGGGGTACCAAATCGGCGCTGAGGGGGGATCGAATCGCCGGGTTTATACGAAGAGGCCTATTCGGGGGACCAAATCGCCGCTGAGGGGGGTCGAATCGCCGGGTTTATACGATCAAGAAGCAAATTCGGGGGGACCAAATCGCCGCCGAGAAAGGACTGGATCGGGGGGTTTAGAAGAACAAACCTACAACTGTGAATTCGGCAACACCAAAGTGGTCAGAAAGATGATTTGCCGCTGACACGGCTGAGGGGTTGTTGTTTGATTTGTTTAGTGGCACCAAGTTTTCGGATGTGTCCCTCTGAACTGAAGCATACCAGCAATGACAATGATAGGCTTATAGAGAGTCTAACTATTTCTTGTGCCCCTTTTCACCCACTGTACATGCTCTCGTGTTGTTGTTTTTTATCTTTGAATTGAAAGGACAAGAGAATTTGGATTTAATTATTACATGTTTCAACCTTCCAAACTATTTACAATTCATACAATATATAATTGTCAATGAACGGAGAGATGAGTGTTGAATGAATATAATTATGACATACATAATCCGCAGAATTTTCGTGTAAGTATAGCCAACCAAAAACTAAACAAAGAACAAGATAAAAAGTTTAACATATTTAATTATTTAACTCGGAATAGGCGGGCTTCTCATCCAGTACGTTTGATAAGAAATTATGGATTTTCCTGCCACATTTTGTTTGTTGTTTTGGGGTTTTGTTTTGTTTTGTTTTCTTCTTTTTTTTCTTTTCTTTCTTTCTTTTTTTTTTTTTTTTGAGGCATGAGAAAATGCTTCTTCTGCTGCTGAGGAGTGCGACTTTGTAGGTCTGTGATCGAGTAGTGATGTTAGTAACGACTGAGGACGCTGAAATTAGATATAATGTTGCCAGAGCCAAATAGAGCTCCCAGTAAAGATTGCAATGCCCACGTGCGTGCAGTCACAATCACGATGCTCATTATGGCGATTGTTTCCATACTTCTGCTTTAATTTACTAGTAAATTGTGTACATAAACTCTCCACGTAAGCATCAATTTTGAAAGGATATTCTTAGATTCAGCTGACACATTTTTTTTTTTTTTTTTTTTGTTCAAGAGGATGAATTCGCAGTTGGGGGGAGTTGATGGTTTGTTTAATGGCCTTATTAGTCAGCTTTCTCCGACCAGTTGCCGACGTAGAAGGCACTCTACCGTGTCCCTCAAAACTGAAGCAATGACAATTCTATTGCAAGCATTTCTTTTTCACTCACTCTTCTTCTTTATTTTTCAAAATTCTTGTATCTTGAAGTGACAAGTGAATCTGGATTTAGGCCTAATTATGCTATGTTGATACATGACTATAAGATTGTACTTCCAAACCTGTACTTACGATTTTTATCTAAATAAACAAAATAACTTAACAGTACATTGTGTAGTGTTCCTCAGTGTCTGGTTCCTAGACGGACGGCGTTTGCACAAGTCTGATCAATCTTTAAAAAATAAATAAATAAATAAATAAAAAATAGTGTCTTATGAGCAATACTATGTGAAGTCCATATGTACATAACAACATATTCACGTCTGCTTTCAAGTGTTTTAAGTATAGGAGAGCGCCCCCACCCTCCATTGTGAGAACATGTGATTGTTCTACCACGCGATTTTGGACCAAATTTCAGCTTGGTGAGAAGTTTTAGGGTTGTAAAATCTACTTTGAATTGCCCCTTTTGGTTCGGGCACTACTGTGGACTGAAATCATGGCGTCTAAGAGAACACTGGACACTCCAGATAAGTCAAAATCAATCTCGAAAAAGTTGATTGTTGATGCGCCGGTAGAGCTGGATTCCCAGGCCGACAGGCTCGGCGGCGACTCTTCACTTCCACCCGCTTGGTTCGTCAGCTACTTAGAGAGGTTCAACAAACTAGAAGAGCGGATTGACTCGCTCATAATAAACGGATTGGAGGAACTAACACTCAAAACCAAGGAAAATGAAGAGAAAATCGATCCGTGTTGTGTTCAGATGGATGAAGTAGTGTCCGAGATGAAGAAGCTCAAGCATGAGAAAGAGGATCTCCTGCTCAAGGTAGACGATTTGGAAAACAGAGCCAGGAGAAACAACTTGGTACTACACGGCATCATTGAGAAGCCCAGGGAGAATTGCCAGGAACTGGTTGGGGATTTTCTCTCCAATTTTGTTGGCATCGAGTCCTCTAAATATTTCATAGAAAGGTGCCACCGCACGCCCACCGCCAAGGTGTCGAGAGAAGGCTAGCTGAGAGGGACAAACCTAGGATCATCCACATCGCCTTTTCCACCTATGTGTCCAAGGAGCTGGTACGTAAAGACTGTATCGCCAAACTCAAGAAGGAAAGCACATACAAGGGAAGGAAAGTGTTTGTGTCTGAAGATTTTTCCAGACGCATTCTTCAGCTCAGGAAAGAGAAGATGGATGAGCTAAAACGTCTCAATGAAGAGGGCAAGAAGCCCTTTTTCATATACCCTGCCAGGCTTGCCTTCAGAAACAAGGATGGGAAGTTGAACATTGTGGCCTAGTAACGATCTCAAGACAAGACTTAAACACAGTGGATATTATATGACATTTTCAGGTTATACAATTTTTCTGCTTTTTTTTTTTTTTGGTACCCTGTTTCATTCCTTCACTAGATAAACTATCTATTATTATCACCATTTTCTATGACGGTGTGACCCTTATTATAGTATCTGAGCAAATTATAAATTAGATTAGTTAATGCACGTTTTCTTCAGGATTCCTTCTTGTTTCCTCTACACACATGATAATTGTTTACAGTTTAATGTACAAGCAGGTCATTAGTTTGTAATTCAACCCAACCCAGGTTTCTTTGAATTGCCTGAGAGTAAATGAGATCTCTGTTTTGTTATAACCCATGATGTTCTTCTGAAGCACCAACATTGTTTTCAGATAGCAGGTGCAGGCTGGCATGTGTGGTTTTTGTGGTGTACTAGGCCTGCATTCCTTGTTCGGGATTTATTTTATTTTTATGATTTGAATAAGGTTAGTAGGTGCAGCAACTAATACTTAGATGTTTGGTCTGTGAGGCCTATGGGGGCCTGAATACTACAGTCTGTACTTGCTCTCATTTTCATTGTACATGTAACGTAGACTTTACGTTTTGTAAGTTTATTGCTGATTTGTTCTTTATATTGGTTAGTGATTGAATAGTAGGCCTATTTTGGGTCACGTTGTGGGACAATTCTGAAGACATAATTATGCTGTAAGTCACCAGCTAAATTTGGTACCTGTATATTCTTTTTGCACTTGCTGTCAGGACTGTTTTTTGATTTGAAGTCCTGAATTTTCTTGTGCTCTTGCGCTCTACAACTTTTGCCTGTAATGCTTTTAGTCTTAATTTATTTTGTGTTTTTGTTTTTTTTTTTGTTCATTTTATGACAAGAGAAACTGGTTGTATGTGATCTTTGACACCAAAGTAAATGTTGTAGTTTATACATGTTCAGATATGAAAACTATGTGTGTATACTTATGTATCAAACAATGCACTGCAATTTTGATTTGTTATATGGGGTGGTACTTTCACAGTGATACAATCAATAAATAATGTTATTAAAATTGAGTACTTTTAACTGTCGAGGATTACAGGACTATGTTAAACGAAGAAAAGTTTTTCATTATCTAAGAAATACTGAAAGCGATATCATTTTTTTACAAGAAACCCACTCAAACAAAGAAGATGAATGTTTTTTGGAAGTCTCAGTGGGGTGAATCATCTTGGTTTGCAAGTTACTCTTCAAATAGCCGCAGGGTCGTTATACTTATCAGGAAGTCAGGCACAGTCGAAGTAAATTCTTCATTTTATGATCCCAATGGCAGATTTTTTATTCTAAATGTTATGTTAAATGATATATCTGTAACCCTCGTTAATATTTATGCCCCAAATAATGACGATCCAGAGTTTTTATTGGAAGTTTTTGCTGAAATTGAGAAATTTGATAATTCTTCTCTAATTATAGGCGGTGATTTTAATGCTGTAATTGGTTTCTTAGATTATCAAGGTACTAGACAACAACATTGTAACAGCAAGGTCAGAGAAATGCTTTCAGTTATTATGGAAGAGTACAATTTAATTAATGTTTGGCGGAATTTTCATCCAACCCTAAGACAATATACAAGACATCAAAAATCCCCTCAAGTTTTATCTAGGTTGGATTACATTTTGGTTTCTAGTGAATTTTTATGTAACTGTGTGAAATCCAAAATTTCACCTGGAATCCAATCAGACCATTCTATCGTTTCGGTGCAGTTTAATGATAATCAACCTTCAAGAGGCAGAGATTATTGGAAACTTAATTGTTCTTATCTTCATCATGATACAGATTTTGTTAATTTGATCAAGGAAAGATAAAGGAGTTTAAACAAGTACATAAATACTCAGACTGTAATCCCAACACTTTATGGGACTCTATGAAATGTTTTATTACTGGAATCAGTATTGAGTATTCAGCCAGAAAGAACAAGGAGAGGAAAAAAGAAAAAGATCAGCTCTTGAACGAAATTGATAAAATTAAATCACAGTTAAGTAATAATGTAATTACAAATGATTCTTTGTTACAAAAGCTGGAACAGTTGGAAGACAAACTGAACAAAATTTATGACTTTGAAATTAAAGGTTTGATAATAAGATCTGGAGTAAGGTGGCTTGAAGAGGGAGAAAAAAAACTCTAAATATTTTTGTAATCTGGAAAATAGATCCTATCAAAGGAAAACTATCAGTAGACTGCAGGATGATACAGGAGGTCTAACTTCTGACCCAAATAAAATTTTAAAGGAAATACATCAATTCTATAGCAAACTATATTCTAATCCTGATGATATCCAATACAATTCTAATGGAAATATTGATAAAGAATTGTTTGATGATATTGATATTCCTAATTTAACTGATGATGAAAAGCAAACTATAGAAAGTCCCCTTTCTAAACAGGAAATATTTAATGTTATCAGATCTATGAAATTAAACAAGACCCCTGGATTTGATGGACTACCCATTGAATTCTATTTAGTTTTCTGACCAGATATTTGTGATTTGTTAATGAATTCTTTTAACTTTTTCTTACAAAATGGTACAATGTCGGTATCACAGAGAAATGGTGTTATTACACTTCTACAAAAAAAAGACAAAGACCATTTGTTGATTAAGAACTACCGTCCTATTACACTATTGACTGTAGATTATAAGATCTTGGCAAAGTGTTTAGCTAACCGTATAAAACGTGTTATATATGGTCTTATCCATCCTGATCAATCTGGATTTTTAAAAGGTAGAAGTATTGGTAATAATGTACGCCTGATTTTGGATTTGATTGAATACTCCCACACTAATGAAATTCCTGGAGCTATTCTTTTACTGGATATTGAAAAGGCATTTGACAGTGTCAGTCATAATTTTTTGTTTCACACCCTACAAAAGTTTAATTTTGGTGCTAAATTTATTGATTGGATAAGAACTTTGTATTCAGCACGTCAGACCTATGTAATGAACAATGGTTTTTTTAACTGAGCGTATTTCTATCCAAAGGGGCATCTTTCAGGGATGTCCGATTTCACCTTACTTGTTTTTATTGGTTATTGAGGTTATGGCCCTGTCAATAAGACAGAACAAACAGGTCAAGGGGATAGTTATCAAAAATCAAGAGCTGAAAATGTCTTTATTTGCGGATGATTCACTTTGTTTTATAGATGGGTCAATAAATTCCTTTAAACATTTGTTTGACATTTTGAACATATTCGGTAAATATTCCGGATGTAAAATTAACTTAACTAAAACAGAAGCAATTTGGATTGGAGCTAAAAGAGGTTGCCAAAAATTTCCTTTTATCAACCAGGGTATTACTTGGAAAAATTCTACATTTAAAAGTTTGGGAATCTATTTTTCACTCAATTTGGGCTTAATATTTGATTTAAATTATAAGGAAAAATTAAAAAGCATTACCCAGACTATCAACTGCTGGAGAATGAGATCCCTCTCTTTAATTGGTAAAATTTGTGTAATTAAGTCTCTTGTTCTCCCACAGTTATTATATCTTTTCTCTGTTTTAAGTATCAAGATACCACAAAAATTTTTCAACGAGTTAAATAAGCTGTTTTTTAGGTTTATTTGGAGTGGTGGCCAAGATAGGGTCAAAAGGACATTTATGTACAATGATTACGCTCAATGTGGTCTCAAGATGACCGACCCTTATGCTTTTGCTCTTGCTCAAAAAATGGCATGGGTGAAATGTTTACTTGATGATAGCTTTGAATCTGTTTGGAAATCGATTGAATTATCAGCCTTGGAAAAATTTCATATAGACCCTAATATTCTTTGGAAATCATACGCGCCTGAAAAAATCTTGAACTCTTTAGGTAATACACAGTTAGCAGATTCCTTGCGTACTTGGTACATGTACAGGGAGTATGCAACTGTAGAGCAATTTCAATGCAAATTCTCAGAAATCGGTGCATGTCAGTCATTGTGGTTTAATCGATTGATACATTCAAAATCTAAGAAATATTATTATTATGAGTTGTGGAATATAAAGAATGTATCTGTAATCTCTGACTTGCTGAATCCTCCCTTTCCTGGCCATAAATTATTCGAAGAATTAGTCCTTGATTTTGATATCCCTCAGTCACAAAGAAGAAAGTATAATTTTTTTTAATGAAGAATATTCCAAATGACTGGCTGGAAAAACCCAATATGCAAGATGTTGATGTACATGAAGCTCTCATTGTTAAGTTGAAGAGTTCAAAGAAAATACCCAGTCTTGCATACCATTTGCTGAACTCCAAACAAGTTCCCAACAAGCGTTATGAATATTGGGATAACAAGGTTTTAGTACCGGTCAATCTGGATTGCGAAAAAGTACATCTTACAAATTTTACATGCACTATTGATACTAAACTACGCTCGTTTTATTTTAAAATTTTTCATAAAACAATAGCCCTAAACGAATTTTTGTATATGATTAAAAGAAGAGATTCTCCAAACTGTTCTTTTTGTGATAGATTTGAAGAGACAATAATTCATTTATTTTGTGAATGTGAGAAGGTCACTCCAATTTGGGAATTTTTACGAGGTATATTAGTGCAAAAGTATGATTCTAACTTTAATTTTACAAATTTTAACAAGTTGTTTGGTGTATTATCTGACAAATTCGTAACATATTTAATCTTAGTGGTAAAATATTTTACAATTATTTGTAAATTCAAAAATAACATTCCAAATATAAATGCATTTAAATCATTTGTTCAAAAACAGAAAGAAATAGAATACCATTTGGCTAAGAAAAGAAATAAGCTCCCCATTCATTTTAAAAAATGGAGGTTTGAATTTGATACAGGTAGATAAACTCTATTGGTGGTCAGTGTACTTATCAAGATTCATGCTGCTAGTGACAGTACCTTGATACATGTACTAGCTCTCTATTAGCGTACGCAAAGTGTATTACATGCAGTGTATGTCATGTTCATAAATCATATGAGTTTGAATAATTATGTATCATATTTAGTCACTATGGAAGGTAGTTACCCTGGTGTTTCCATAGGTTAAGCGTTCTTATGTGTATGATTATCCCAAATGTTTCTCTTATCTCTTTTTATTTCTTTCTTTCTTTCTTTCTTTTTTCAAATTGTTGCCAATTGTGTGTAAATAATGTGATTTTTGTTTTGATTTAATAAAACATATAAATAAAAATAAAAAAGTGTTTTAAGTATAAAGCAGTCACAGTATTGCCAGCAAAAATTAAGGAGCCACTATCTAGTAGGGCCTCCCTGTGTATCAACAGACCGTTCCTGCATGTAATGTTTTATAATCAACGATGTTTCTTTCCTACATCCAACGAAACATGAATTTTCATTCGTCTGTTACCTTCCATGAAGTCCCATAGGGAGGAATTCAATAAGTTTTTGCGAGGTAGGGAAAGTCTCTGGCAAGCTCTGTGGTTGGGGTATATATATCTTGCGTTTATTTTAATCAAAACATGCATGAATACATTACGGAATCGGTCTATTAGGACATACCGCCAATGCCAGTTCTTAAAAATCGTCATAATATTATGATACACAATAAATATATCCTTCAAATTGCAGATAATCAGCAATTTTCTCATTTTGTATCTTGTGCCTTCAAATATTTGGCATATCATTTTCACCAAATGCCTTGATGAAAACAAGTAAATATCCCTTCATGCCCATTGCGTCACCTACAATATACATGATCCAGCATGGTAAGGAAGATAAGTAGCCTATGAGTATCTTAGCTATAGTGACTTAGCTCATAGATCTGATTTTTGTCCAGATGAGGGTTATATGTCGTATTTGCTCCACTGCATTGCGAATCGCAGTGTAACAATGACAATTACACATACCGTTATGTCACCCAAAAAATTACAACGGTATACACCCTCCGCAACTTTAAAAATAGTGAATCAATCCAAACACAATTTCAAGGTATGAAACTATATCTCGTTGCTCTCATCTGACAGAAACCTCAATTCAATTTGCTTCAGTGATCAAAGAGAAATGAAGATTTTTTTTTCCTTTTTGTTTGTAGAGCGTGTCAGGAATCCCTTCCCTCCAAGTTCTGTCCATTGTGTTTACACATGCAGTTCCAACAGCATCGAGTGCTAAACTTGGAAGAATCAGACTCACGACATGCTTTACAACAATCTACATTTCTCTGTGACCGCTTAACCAAACTGAACGGGGTTTTCAGCAAAATAGAGCTAAAATGTTGTATTTTAACATACACCTGTATTGTGTGTTATCGATGCAAAAATTTGACTGTATTTTTTTTTCTTTACATACTGTACAGTCCCAATCTTTGTCTTATGTGATACATGGCAATGACAAAGGATTGAGCTGAATATGGCCTTGTTCTCAGAATTCGGGAAGATTAGTTATCCCTTGTTTCTTCTCCGTTATGAGCATGCATGCTATCCATTTTTAAATCAATTAAATTCAATTCAAATGTATTTCCGTTTTTCGACAATAACATAATGTACATTTCACTCTCTTTAGTGACAGAATCATGTAAACAAAACAATCATGGATTGAACAGAGTGAACTACAATAACTGTATATTTACAGTAACGATACATTGTCATGAGACTGAAGTAAAATGAAATGAAGTGAAATATCAATATGCACTGAGCGAAAAACGGGGACCTATGTCTATACCCATGCAGCAATTACTAGCCATTGGTTGTCGACGATTGTACCCTATAACAATAACAGTACCGTACTGCTGAGAAATGGCTCAGGGTTACAATTTACCAACGCTGAATGGTGCCATACCCCAGAAAGAGTTCAAGTAAAACTTCGCAGACAATAAAAAGAAAGTAACGGTCCACACAACTGGAAATTCACAAGTGGATGTATCATACTCAAAAACAATGTGTAAATGCCTTCATTGAGGCTGCTTTGTCAAATTGTCATTCAAAAAAATTACGGATTGTGGGAAAGACCTAAAGAAATTGTATAAAGTTGTTATAGCTTAACTTCACAGAAAACAGCGACTTCCTTTACCAAAATACCTCATTCGTGGTGATTAGACTGAGCCTGAGAATCATTATTTTGTTGATAAAATCCTAGCAATTCAACAATGTTTCCAAACTTCCGTTGTACAGTCAGATGACATTATCTGTGAGACCAAGTCAGAATTGGGTGAGTTACAGTATGTCACTACTAATGAGATAGAACTCACCAAACAAATCATGTGAAATCGATCCAATCCCAACAAATTTGGTGTAGTGTAAAGAAGTGTAGCACAGTTTTGATATACCCGTTATCATAAGAATCATACATGCTAGCCTGAGATAAGTTGTAGTCCCACCGGATTGTAAAAGAGTTACTATTTGTCAAACTTTGGAAAAAAAAAAGGTTTAGATTTGGAGTTTCTCAAAGATTACCGTCTACTTTCACTTTTATTCTTCTTGAGTAAACTGCTTGAAAAGGTTGTTTTCTCAGAATTGACAACATATCTGCAAGATTGATTTTTATTTTATTAATCCATTTAAATCTGCTTACAAGCTTGGTCAAATAATGTGGAAACACTGTTAGTCAATTTAACATACATTATTGTGTGCAGAGAATTGGATAATGGGAATGTCACTGCTGTTATCATGCTTGGCATGAGCTTAGCTCATGGCACAGTAAATTACACTATTCAGACTCAAAGGCTGAAATATTTGGGTATTGAGGGAACCGTCCCTGATTGGTTAGTCCCATTTCTCTGAACGATCTCAGTGGTACGTCAGAATGAAAATAATTGGTGATTTTACCTCTGGTCATAAAGCCACTGCACAAGTTTGCTGTACCAAAGGGTATTGTTGGGAGGTTCGTTATGCTTTTTACCTATAGGCAATAAATCAGTAAATTATATTTCGCAAACATTGTATTAGTTATACTTGTTATGCAGATGATATACATGCTTGTAAAATTTTTGGTGTCTTTAAAACTACTACAATTACCGTGTCATCCGCCATTGCAAAACTTGAAGAATGTTTCCAAGACCTGAAAATCTAGTTTGCATCCAATGATCTTAAGCTGAATGATGGTGAATCTTAATTTTTCATAATAGATTGAAATGACATGCAAAGTAAGATCGATTTTCAATTATGTCATATTCATATCGGTAGCAATTTTACATCATTCCGTCAAAAACAGTCCGTAATCTAAAGGTGTTATAAGAGAGTGAGAGACCAGGAGGTGTCTTTTCGAAGTCATATAATTTAAGTTCAGCGTAATGTTAGATAATACATGCAGATGCATAATTCAAGTTTCATAAAGAAAAATTTTGTCTTAATCCGCAGGTGGTATGCTTTTCTTTTGACTTTAAATATATTTTCTCGTTTAGATTTTTCGAATTCGCTGCTTTGTAATATCGAAAGATGTCACAATCTTCTTTTTTAATCTTCAAGAATTCCAAAATTATGCCTTCCGCCTTTTAACTTTCACTGAAAACAAAAGAAAAAAAAAGATGATTCCATAGTTATATCACCAATCTTCCGTTCTTTAATTGGCTGCCAGTTTAAAAAAAAAGAAAAGAATGATAATTAGTTTCTAAGATTCTGTTGTTAGTGCATAATTCAGTTCACTCTCTTTCCCCGCATATACCTATATGGATTCATATGGATTCCCAAATACACCGAAGCGGAGATGAAGCGTATATGTTAGATGCACTGTCCATTCAAAATCCCAGAATTCAACATGGGTAGGGAATGTGCTTTCTCAGTTATGGGATCATGCAAACTATGGAATCAGTGACATATTCCACTGCGCCAACTTTCATCTACAGGAGCATTCAAATTAATGTTCCTCTCACATTGAGGATTATACATTATAACTTCAATCTATGATAAATAGGAAATTGTGTTCTTTATCAGGTATATTTCCTTATTTGGTTGTCATTTACTTCCCTGTTGTCATGTTGTGTACACGTAGGCTTTGTATATTTTTTCTTTCTTTCTTTCTTGTTTGAAGCACCTTTGTCACCGAAAGGTGAATATGTGCGTTATATAAAATAGTCACTATATTCTCATTATTATCAAAAAGAATAAGAAAAAGAAGTTCACGAAAGGTATACCCATGGTGGGATTCAGAGAATGCAGACATAGAACTTGTGAAACACTGCAGTTGATACGCTAGAACTGTATTCGCGTGGTAGTGGGGTGGGGGTTGGGGTTAACTTTGAGCCCACCCCCATCCCCACCCCCTCCCCCAAGTGTAAGCATCAGACAGTGCAGTTACTAACACACAAACATACTCAAGTGATACCACGTGTACATACTAATAACAGGACGATTTTCTTGGGGTTATCCCACTAGACCGATACCCACGAGTCATACAGTCCACGAGTTCGACACTAGGCAAATAAAGCCCATAAGTTCGACACTAGGTAAAAACAGCCCACGAGTTCGACAGATACAACACGGCGCGTAATGTGTCGGTCTCGTGGGCCTTGTCGGCTTAGTGTCGAACTCATGGGCTGTATGACTTGTGAGCTGTATGACTTGTGGGCTGTATGACTCGTGGGTGTCGGTCTCGTGACGTGCACCCGATTTTCTTGCCCTACAAAAATAGGAATGTATGGGACTGAGTATTATGTAGAACGTAGCAACTTAGTCACCACGTATGTCTGGAATCAAACACTAATATTTGGTTTTAAAGTGTAATTCTGTTATCCAAATTACATCAGAACTCTCACTCAACTATTAATAGATACGATTATGGATATCAAACAGACAACACTTGATCTGTAGATTTAAAATGATTAAATTTCGACTTAATGTCCTGTACTGTCGCAGTAAATATCGGTCGCTGGCGCTGTCGCTGCTGGCAGATTTAATTGTATGGGAGTAGGGACACTATCGCCTGACAGTGTTAAAAAGAAGTAGGACATTATCGGCGGTTGAAAGCAGGATATTTCATCCTAGGACATAAAATCCTGAAATCTGACACGGAGATTTGGTCCCCCGGAGTGTTTCTCCAGGGGGGACATAATCGCCTACTACACAGGGGCAGAAATGACAAAGAATTGGGTCAGATATGACCCCATCCAGTCATGAATTGGGTCAGGGTGACCCCATTCTTCATGACCAAATTCCAAGTCATTTTTGACCCGGAACGGTGTGTGACCCCAACGGACCCAGTTTCGGGTCAGTTCTGACCCGGATTTTTTTTTTTAGAGTGAAGGAGGTTCAAGAGATAGAAGTCGCATATAGTCTTATTGTCCCCGCCGAACGAGTTCGAGCAGGGGACTATGAAACGGGCTCCGTATGTGTGTGTGTCCGTGTGTCCGTGTGTCCGTCCGTGTGTCCGTCCGTGCGTCCGTCCGTGCGTCCGTGTGTGATCAAAATGTTCAAAATGCTACTCCTTCGCCATTTCTAACCCGATTTTGATTCTGTTTGCTTTATATGATAGCACTACATGGGAGCTTTGAAACTTCTATAAAGAATTTCAGTTGTGACCTTTGACCTTGACCTTTGACCTATATTGTACATTTTGCTTCAAAATGCTACTCCTTCGCCATTTCTAACCCGATTTTGATTCCGTTTGCTTTATATGATGGCACTAGGTGAGGGCTTCAAAACTTCTACACAGAATTTTGACCTTTGACTTCTTTGACCTTTGACCTTGATTTTTTGCCTATATTGTACATTGGCTACAAAATGCTACTCCTTCGCCATTTCTAACCCGATTTCGATTCCGTTTGCTTTATATGATGGCACTAGGTGAGGGCTTCAAAACTTCTACACAGAATTTTGACCTTTGACTTCTTTGACCTTTGACCTTGATTTTTGACCTAAATTGTACATTTTGCTACAAAATGCTACTCCTTCGCCATTTGTAACGCGATTTCAATTCCGTTTGCTTTAAGTGATGGCACTTGGTGAGGGCTTCAAAACTTCTACACAGAATTTTGACCTTTGACTTCTTTGACCTCTGACCTTGATTTTTGACCTGTATTGTACATTTTGCTATTAAATGCTACTCCTTCGCCATTTCTAACCCGATTTCGATTCCGTTTGCTTTATGTGGTGGCACTAGGTGAGGGCTTCAAAACTTCTACACAGAATTTTGTCCTTTGACTTCTTTGACCTTTGACCTTGATTTTTTACCTATATTGTACATTGGCTACAAAATGCTACTCCTTCGCCATTTCTAACCCGATTTCGATTCCGTTTGCTTTATGTGATGGCACTAGGTGAGGGCTTCAAAACTTCTACATAGAATTTTGACCTTTGACTTCTTTGACCTTTGACCTTGATCTTTTTACCTATATTGTACATTTTGCTACTAAATGCTACTTCCGGCGGGGACATATATTACGCACCGCGTAATTTCTACTTTTCCTTGTTCCCTTTGATACCATGTTCGATGCAGCCACTACACATATATATATATATATATATAGTTGAGACAATGTAGATAACAGAAGATGTCGCATGAAACCGGCAGAGTTGTGAAGCTTTCGACCGTGGTCTTCCTCAGCTTTAATATCTGTTTGTGAAACGAATTATATGTTTTTGAGAATAACAAATCTGGAGTCATAAATACAATATATCAAATATAGGTTGAGCATGAGTTGATAGTTACATGGCATACTTGGCAATATTTTTTGGCACTTTGCAACACATTCAACAATGTGTAACTGTAAATAAGTATATAGTGAGTATATGTAGCATACAAACATATCATACAATAAAAATTATCAAACGTATATCATAAATAAACTAAATAAAATAATTACCTGCTAAGCAGACGTTTGAGTTGCCTGGATGTAGGTAATTATTTTATTTAGTTTATTTATGATATATGTTTGATAATTGTTATTGTATGATATGTTTGTATGCTACATATACTCACTATATACTTATTTACAGTTACACATTGTTGAATGTGTTGCAAAGTGCCAAAAAATATTGCCAAGTATGCCATGTAACTATCAACTCATGCTCAACTTATATTTGATATATTGTATTTATGACTCCAGATTTGTTATTCTCAAAAACATATAATTCGTTTCACAAACAGATATTAAAGCTGAGGAAGACCACGGTCGAAAGCTTCACAACTCTGCCGGTTTCATGCGACATCTTCTGTTATCTACATTGTCTCAACTATAATTTCATTTAAGATGACAGAGGCGCACGGTAGGAATATCAGCATCATCACACTATATATATATATATATATATATATATATATATATATATATATGATATTTGCAGTACGTGCCAAACTGGATCTGCCTCACAGGTAGGAAGATAACAGATTGCATAATAACCAGCCACTCTCAAAGGAAGCTGTTTCATGATGATAACTATTACGTTTCATCATCCCTCCTTACGAAAGATGACATGTCTAGACACTTATCTGACGTATCAATTTTTAAGGAACTGTACTTGAGCATGATACCATATCAGTTTCATTTGTACGAAATTTTTGGAAAATTGATAAGATTAACTTTCCAGGATGGTACAATTTCAAACACCTTAACAACACACAGCTCAGATTTACTCTTTTGTACATAATTATTATTTTTGAACGGGATAGACTTTTGTTGTAAATGCATTATGATTAAGTAAAGTTTCATTTAATATAATGAATACAAACAAGCAAAATGCACCCGATGTTAGCGTTTATTTTTATCTCGAAATTGTTCAGAATGATGGCCGAACCCGATTATCAGAGGCAATAATGCACCCGTGGCATTCTTTTGTGGATCCACAGAAAACTAGCAGCTGCTTGAATAACTCCAGTTCTTGTACCTTTTTGGGGGTACACATGGAGGTCAAAAGATAGAGTCACAGCAGTCGTATTGCCTTTGATTTCATGTTCAATGCCACCACTCACAAACATTATTTTGCATGTGCCAAACTGAATCAGATAGGAAGAAAATCACTGTATAAAGTTAATAAATCGTAAACACAAGCTTTATAGCATTTAGACTAAAAGACCGACTGATGATAACAAGAAAAAGTATGTCGATTATAAAAATAAGAACTTGTTTCGGGAAGCTGTGAGAGATATAAAAAAGACATGGTCGCACATTAATGATATTATATTAGGGCGAGCTAAAAAAAGAAATGTTTCCCCAAGATAAATTTTATGTTCCATGAAGGTAGTTTATTGGCTACAAACAAGGAGAAGGCTGACTGCTTTAATGAATATTTTATTGGGGTGCCAGTTAAAATGGGCAGTGAAATTCCTTCCGTCCATACATCCATTTTTGAAATCTCAAAACTTGTTTCAACCTTAAGCCAGGAAAGTTAAGTGGGTCTGATGATATTGCCCCTAGGGTAGTTAGTCAAAGAATGCTTTCATTTTTTTTTTTTTTTTTTTTTGCGGTGCCCCTGTGTGATATATAGACAAATCACTGATACATCGCAGGGAGTTGTTCCCAAGAAGCTTAAAGTAGCCAAGGTAGTACCTGTGTACAAAAAGGATGATAATAAGAATATTTTGTAATTATAGACCGACAGCCCTTTTACCAATCTTTTCCAAGATCTTGGAGAAAATAGTTTACCAACGTTTAAATGATCTCTTGTTAAAACAAGATGTTTTAATTCCTCAGCAGTTTGGTTTTCGGAAACACTTTTCTACAAGCATGAGTGTTTTTAATCTGTTAAATTCTCTTGTAAAGTCCATTGATGAACATAAGTATTGCTTAGGAATTTTTTGGACTTATTAAAGGCATTTGACACATTGACCACTCTATCCATCTGAGTAAACTTGAGCACTATGGTGTTCGTTGAGTAGCATTATCATTGTTTGAAAATCATTTGTCTCATCGAACTCAATTTGTTGTGGTTAATGGTGTCAAATCCCAGACTACTGTCACCCAGTATGGTGTACCACAAGGGTCAGTGCTTGGCCCTTTGTTATTCTTAATTCATATCAATTCATCTAATGTATTTTCTTATTCACTACTTGCGGATGATACTATAGTTTCTTGTTATCCCGTAGAAATATACTCTAATGGCCATTGCAAATGCTGAAATCAAAAAAAAAAAATATTTGACTGCTGTTGTAAACAAGCTGTTGCTCAATGTTCAATAGACAAATTGTGTTATTTTTAGATCCAGAGGTAAGAAAATTCCTAACAATGTTGATCTCCTGAAGGTGGGTGATCACAGTGTTGCACGAAGTGAGCATGTGAAATTCCTGGTGTTATTATTGACGAATGTCGACCTGAAAACCCAATACAGATGCTATATGCACTAAAATTTCTCGAGGTGTTGGTGTGGTAAGTAATAAGTAATAACTCGGAAGGTCTTAATTAAGCTTTTTAACAGTATTGTTCTCCCTTACCTTACCTATACTTGTAATGTTGCATGGGGTAACAGTTTTAAGACTTATATTATTGATAATCTCAGCGGGGAGGGGGGACTCATGTTATCTTCAAAGTTTCAGGGGGTTTTTTCCCCTCGTACATCTGTATATAAATGTATTATGTTGTGTCCCATGAAGAGGGAAACTCATGCATTGATATATCTTGCCAAGGAACTTTATTTCTTTACTGGGGAGGATTTACATTGTTCAAAACTCGTTTCTGGTACATAATGTGACGGAAGAGGAAAATAACTGGTGATCTTCATGATGTCAGGAGGTAACTGGTATGTATCATCTATAAATCAAGTTTCCTTTCTATTGGGTCGCACTGCACATTAAACCTTGCTACTTTTTTTTTTTTTTAAGCTTTGTATATTGCCATGTTGTTCATGTATACTTCTCGAGCTCGGCTGGCTGGCCCTGTGATCTGCTTATTCTTGGAACTCTGCGCGGTAGTTGGATTTTTTTTTCTTTTTTTTTTTTTTTATAATTGCATGTTTACGTGTTGCGGGTCTCTTTGCTGCTCAGCTGGGATCGAGAAGTCCATTCATAATGGGCCCCACTCACAAGCCCTGCTTCTTGGGAACTCATGTTCATTTGCTTCATGTTCATTCATCACTGTGATTATGTCTGGTTTTCAGTGAATAATTGAATTGAATTGAATGGACTCGCGTCTCATTGCAGAATGAAGTAACATGTATAGGGGTACGTTACTGAATCACGCGTTCATAATCGAGCGCCGCCGCACAGTCATGATTCATCTTGTAAATTTCAGTTTGAAACATGGGTCAGCTGGAAAAAATCTCCTTTTTAAGAGAGGCTTACGGCAGTCTCTGCAGCTGTATAGTACTGTCAGTTCTTACCGAAACGTCGGGATTGGGTAGGCCCTTTCAGGGCTACGCACATACCCTAGAAAGAATACGTGGTGCACTGTTAAGCCTTCTACCACCGATTGCATATGACTCATTTTAACATACTTGCAGGTCACAATCGATGTGTTAATAAATCGCCTTATTGGACTGCTCGTTTCTATATTTCTGATTGCAACAAGTAAATCAAAGAATAGTAAACAAATAGAAAAATATATCAGACAGCAACTCCACAAGAAAAACACCTTATATAAACCATCACAATACATAATACAAAATCACCATCCTCACACCCAGTTAGTACATACATTGCATACAAATTTACATGAATCAAACGCCGCTCGAAATGTTTAATCTGACAATGGAAGAAATATCATGGAGAACTAAGATTGAAAGGTTTTCAGGTAACACGGAAAGCTGTCGCTACCACATTATGCAAGTGAGATGACGTGAAGCATCGCACTTTTCCATTCGTTTGAACTGAAAACCTAAATGAAATTCATTTCTTGGTCAGTGATTTTTTTTTACTCTAATCTCCGGCTTTAAAGTGAAGAAAGAATGACACAATCCAAGAGAACTCTGGGCCATCTAAATTTATTTCCTGATACCAGAATGCATGTGACACTCTGACAGAATGGACTTCAACATTTAAACAATAATGTTATAGAATGAATATCAACAACGTTGCGAAAACTCATTAGGCCATCGCATGCGGAAACCTTAAACATAGATGCCAAACGCAACCATCTATCAAGGAAAACCGTATTCTGTGTTGATTCGTATTGTTTTGATATTAACATCAGTTTGCTTACTTTATGACTTTTGTCTTGGGATGAACAGAAGACACCATCACTGTGCATGCACCGCAGCCGCCCTGTCCGCACCCGGCGTGGGATCCCGTTAGTCGTACTGTTAAGAAGGCCCGGTGCAGTCGTTATGGAAACTCTTTAAGCCCTTCTTTATGTTTCATTGTTTTTATTCAAAGAAGATGAAATAGACCTAAAGTGTATCAAGTGGATATTCTTGCAAATTGTTCAAATTCCTAACGCCACAACATTTTACTTAGCCCAGGACTGCAAACATAATGAACTTTTCTTGTTGTATAGTTATTGCAAAACAGGACGGTGATTGCAAAATAAACAAATGAAAAGGCTATTTTCGATGTCTTTATTGTTTAATTGCTTCCAAGAATGCTTTCCACAAATTTGCTTTGTTCAATGACTGAGCGCACTGTGGGCATTTTCTATTTCATTTCATTTTGTTTTCATATTTCTTGAATGAAGACACAATTATCAAGATAGCAAATACGATATGTAAATCTGAGAAAGTTTAGTGGCCCGTGATCAACGTTTAGTGGCCCCACAAGATATAATATACAGATATATACATATAGGCCTACATACATTAATATTCAAATAAAAGCAAACTTGTTTGTTTGCAAGCCTCATGAAACCTATAGTCTTTTGAGATGAGATCTGACAGCAAGTCATTATTTAAACAAAAAAAAAATGATGAAGCTGTGGAATAAACATTAAAAATATGATAGCACACTGTCGTCGGGGAAGTAATATTTCCGGTATATCAAGGTATAAGCGTAAACTTCAGTGATCTCTGCTTAATGTGAGACGTGGTCTCCCTTGATGCATGATTGTCATGTGATCCTCAGCATTTTATCCCTGACTTTTTACCATGATATTTTGTACCCCTGGCAATGTTACCTTTGCTATTATTTGTGTGTGACATTTTCCCCTTAACACTTTATCCGCTGTCATTTTTACCTTTGACAGTTTCCACTATATTTTTACCCTTGAACTTTCTACCGGCCACATTTTATGCGCCCGACATTTCCCCTGATATAACCCCTGACAGTTTCATCCTTGACCTTTTTACCCCTGACATTTATACCCATGACATTTTTATACCACAAACGGTACTGACCCGAACTTTAACAGTAGCACATTCACAGCATGGGAGCAACGTTGACAAGATCACTCTTGATGTTATATACTAAACCAATGACTAGATTTCTCTTTCAGGCGAAAGTAAGTTGGCTCAATTAAATGACAGTGCGGGATCATAACGTATGTTGCCATGTCATGTTGTATCATAATTATATTCATATCATATTAGATTGCGTGAACGATCAAAATGAAGATTGCAAAGTGTCAAAGTAACAATGTTAGGATAATTGACAATTGCGTCTATTTTGCGCTTACTGATGAAATATAAGCAATTTCACGGGCAGAATATTGGAGAGTTGTCGAGGGAAATAAATGGCCGACTAGGAAAACTGCGGCTACATGATTTTAATGCACAGTGCACGTATTTACTCAAGAATTCAAAAGGATACGTTTTGTTCGAAGATACGTCAGCAACGACATTTCCGGGTCGACGCTTTCCTCAGTTATCTGCAGGCGCACCAGAATATTTACATGAATGATAATGATTTATACATAATATAGTATCTATTTCTTTTGTATATAATGAACACAAGTCGGTACTGCCACCATTAATGATATCTATTGAATAACTATGAGATACCAGGATTTCCTAATATTACTTCCTTCCAGTTTTAACAAGAATATCGTTGATACATGTGTCTCCAATCGTACTTTGACTATACCACTATCTTTACCCAAAATCAATTTGATCAAAAATAATGTAGCACTTACTTGATGAATGACAAAAATATAAAGTTTGGTAGCATATCTGGTTTAATAAATATGATTTGTAGAGAAAGGTATTCGTATTTTTAGCAAATTCCTATTTTTTAGTTTGGGGGGGGGGGCGGGGGAGGAAGACTCAGTAGGGAATTTCTTTTTATTCTAAAAGTTAGAGCGTTCGTTTTACCCAACTTCTCCTCCACCTATACTCAATCTTTCACAAAGCGTGAGTTTAATTAATCTAAAATAACGGAAAAAGGGTGGGAACTTGTTCCTTCGATAACAGCATGGTAAAGTCCGGTTTGCACGAATGTACTACTATCATCACCACTGGTGGGCACACAATACGAAAAATGTTCCCCCTCCTCTCAACACACGTCTACGTGTCATGTCTATTATGTGACTTTAATCATGCGTAGACTACTTATATGAACTGACCTACAGTAATCGTAACTCGGTACTCCCAATATTTTATGCACCTATATATTACTTCCCTCTCAACGCCGCTGCTTTCCGGTCCTAAAAAATAGCATACCTACCACACCGAAAATTCATTCAAAGAAGACAAATCAGCGCATCGTGTAACGCTGGCTGACCCTCAAATAACGGCGATTTAAATCCGGGTATTCACATATTTAAATCCGGGTATTCACATATGCAATCTTTATACTTGGGTCTACCAAATATATATGGTAACAACCCCCCCCCCCCAAAAAAAAAAAAAAATAAATAAATAAATAAATAAATAATAATAATAATAAATAAATAAATTCATATATACATATATATATATATATATATATATATATATATATATAGCCAGTTCGGCTGTTGGGCAGGGAGTTTGTATAGCTATTTTTGCCCGCCAGCACTCCAGGAACTCCTTACCCGACCAATAAAACTGCAACAAAAAAGACCCTCTACTATAGAGCATCTTTGTCTTTATCATTCCGAATGTCAGAATTTGATTTGATTTGATTTGATTTGATTTGATTTATTGGTATCTTGATTATCATTGTACATGTACATGCACATATACATACACTGTTCGTGCCATACATAATATACATAAACATAAGTTGTTAACAGAGTATTTTTTTTCTACATTGCCTTTACACATTGTACAGCAAAACGTATCAGCAATACAACACTGAATAATACAAAAGCTTACCTTTATACCGTTGCAGAAAAATACCAAGGAGCCGGAGCTTGCCATGATGACAGTCTGCAGTAGACCACAACTTGAAGTAGATCAGTGTCAGTGAAAATTGAGGAAGCAGATGATTCTTCTAGTGGCTAGTAAAGTCGGGACCTGGCGCATGGATAGCATAAAATGAAGATAAGAATTATGTGTGCTGTACGCTCAGTTTGTAGTGGGCCGTATATGCGTTTATTTGAGACTCAATTTGATTTTACAGCAAATTAAACATTATCCAGATACACACATGGCGAAATTATCAGTCAAAGCAATCCGTCTTCGTTGCATATGTCTATCCTCTACATGTCGATGAAACGCGATAAACAACTGTTTTTCTACGCCGTTCTCAGAACTTCTACACTTTGCTTGAAAACGAAAATTACCGATATCGGATTAGCGATGTACATGGGGGCCTTGGGCAATATCGAACCCTGAGCCTCGCTCGATGTCCGAGTTAATAGCATTATTTACACTTCATAATGATGACCTGACTTGATGGGGAAAGCGGGATAACGGTCTCCAAAAATCGGGAAATTACATCTGTGTAATTGCGTATAAAGCAGAATTATGTTATATAAAATTGAATTGCAAATAGATTTGTCCAAATACATTGTATCCGTCTACTTTGCGTGGTATACCGAGATGTTTTCGTAACTGGGTATGGCCTGGAGCTGGCTAGCATCATGATGAGTGTTGTTGATAACGTTTGGTCTAGCTAGCATCCGTTTGCATTTTTGTGATGTTGTGCAGTTCCATTTAATTCCGGTTATATGATAACTGGCATTCGCAAGATTTGATCTCACATTAATACATTTCTGTTATATACCCCTTGAAATTTGTCGAAATATAGTCCTACAGATAGAAAATAAAACAAAACAAGAATGTCTTTCCAACTTCAGTTTCAACTGTCTGCCGCATTCTACAATATTCATGATGGGTATAGCAATTTCATCACTTCCTTGAGGAACACCATAACTGACGGTTTACAAAACACATGTATAACTATTGATAAGTACATATTGCTTGCGATTAGTATAAGGTAACTCTTAAATCACTCCAATGCCTTTCCCCTGATACCATAATAAAGTAATTTATGGAGAAGTATATTATGGTCGATGGTATCAAAGGCTTTGGAGAAGTCCAGGAAAACTCTAATAGTGTGGTAAAATTTATCAATGGCTTTTGAAACTTTGTCAGGGAAGGTAAGGATTTCATGGGATGCATTGAGATTTTGGTAGAAAACCAAATTGATAATCAGAAATGATTTTATGAGTATCTAAAAACTCCAAAAGTCTTGAACACCTACCCCTTGAATAAACAATGTTTCTAACAATTTCGAAATAGAAGTAAGGATATAGGCCTATAATGACAAACATATCCCCTATCCACTTTCTTATAAACTGGAATTACCTTAGAAAATGTCATATAGCCATTGGGACAATTCCATTACTTAAAGGGAAGATAAACCCAAAGAGCAATGTGGATTGAGTAAAAGCAGCAACAGTAGTAGAACACATCGGTGAAAGTTTTAGGAAAATCGGACAATCGTTGCAAAAGTTATGAATTTTTAAAGTTTTAATGTTGGAACCGCTGGATGAGGAGACTACTAGAGGTTATGACGTATCAGAGGACAATAATACAAAGAAAATATAAAGGAAATTCAACAAAAATTCATTTTTCTAGCATTATGGAAGAGCACTTGACTAACCGCTTTCAGAAAGCAGGGGGAATAATTGCTACCCTTAACATATGTCAGTATCAAGTTGACGGAATTTGTAATTTTCATGAAAAATTGATTTTTGTAGCATTTTCTTTATATTTTCTTTGTATTGTTGTCCACTCATACGTCATAACTTCTAGTAGTCTCCTCATCCAGCGGTTCCAACACCAAAAAAATTCATAACTTTTGCATCGATTGTCCGATTTTCTTCAAACTTTCACTGATGCGTTCTACTAATGTTGCTGCTTTCACTCAATCCACATTGCTCTTAGGGTTTATCTTCCCTTTAAGGATAGATTGATCAAATGTACCAGCGGGTCAACAATATAATCAAAAATATTTTTTCCCAAAAAAAAAATATATATATCAATGCCATCATTCCCATCGTTTTTTTTTTGTTGTTTTTTTTTTCAAATTCTGAACGATATCCATTAATTAATTTCTATGTAAGAGAGCAAAAAACAAAAACAAAACAAAACAAGAATTAGGATTAGGAGTTGGTAATATATATTTATATATATATATATATATATATATATATATATATATTATACATATCAGACCAATTTGCTCTGGTAATCTAGCTTTATTATGAAGCGTTCTTCCTGAAAGTTAACACAGGGGCATTTGAAATAATCTCATGGTTAAGAGTAATGTAAATGAAAATGGGATACTGATCTGACAAACTTGATAAAAAAAATACCAGAAACGTGAAATGATTAACATTGCAAAATATGTTATCAATGACAGTTGCTGAATGATTGCTTACTCGAGTAGGTTTGGTTATTAAGGTGTAAAAAAGATGTAGACATCATAACATCAAGAAAAGATTGAGCAGTATTTGTGTTTTGAAACTTAGGTAAGTCAACATTAACATCTCCCATTATATAGCAATCTTAACATTTATTGGATTAGGTAGTAAAGATTGTAAGTAATAAAAAGAGATCTTGGGTATTTGAATTAGGAGGTCTATACCTTATCAACACAATTATATTTTTTTATTATGGGGGCCTTAGTTTCTATCAGAAGTGATTCAACAACTCCATTCATACAATTTAATCCACTAGTATAAAATGACGTAATCAAGGTTTGCTTGACGTATAAAGCAACTCCTCTGCCCATTCTGTTACCTCTGCTGTTATCTAAAAAATCATATCCTGGGAGTGCAGGAATAGGCAATGGGCCGTATGCATAAAAACTAGCAATTGCTTGTGCTATAGCCTTTTGCTTGTATCCGTTGCTTGGGAGCAAAAGCTTTTGCCAGGGCCGGCGGAACAGGCGGAAGGGAGAGGTGCTCGCCCCTCACTTTTTTTTTTTTTTTTTTTTTTTGGGGGGGGGGACCTTTGCTTCTTCTTGCTAGCAATTGCTTTCGATTTTCAAAGCTCTGTAAAACGAGCTTTCGCTTGTAAGCATCATTTTTATGTTTATAAATGAATTTTATTGTTATTGTGAAAAGCGTCACAATAACATTTTAAATTTCATCGTGCATCACCGACGGGTGCACGTCACGAGACCGACACCCACGAGTCATACAGCCCACAAGTCATACAGCTCACAAGTCATACAGCCCACGAGTTCGACACTGAGTAAATAAATCCCACGAGTGCGACATCAAGTAAAATAAGCCCACGAGTTATACAGCCCATGAGTTCGACGCTAAACACAAAAGGCTCACGAGACCGACACTATGCAAACAAAGCCCACGAGACCGACACTACGCTTAAAAGGCTCACGAGACCGACACTAGGCAAAAGAGGCTCACGAGACCGACACTAGGCAAAGAAGGCCCACGAGACCGACAGGATGAACAGTGCCACCTATAGACCAATTAATCGTATAGGGTGCCCAGATAATGGCATAAGGAAAATATGAGAGATGGAAAAGGAGAGTTGCTAGGGGATTATCCCGTTAATTGCTCTCCCTCGCCCCCTGAACTGTTCAAGGTTTTTAATTGTGTTTGCGCGTTTGAGTGTTTGTTAAAAAAAAAGAAATCAGTAAAAGTGCATGAGATGTTTCAACATTAATTTCGAAAATGCCAAAACACTCTATTTTCCCTTTCCGCAAAACATATACCGGTATACACCTGCTTAGAAAAATAAAATAAAATAGAATAATGTGGACATTCAGATCAACCAACTAGAATAATACCCAGGTATGAAATGAAGTTTACAAGAAAATATTTCACAAAATGGTCAATGTTGCAATGCACACTTGTGTAACACTCTTATTTTAGATATGATTGGTGGTAACGCGTGGACTTGCATGCGAGTGTTACTGTATCGTTGTCACCAGAATGTAACACTTCGCTGGGTGTTACTAACGTATAACAGTTAAGTAGAATTTACGATGACACAACTTCGATAACAATGTCGAAGAGACAAGAAGGAAAGTCCAGTTCAGCCAGAGTGTATATTTTATTTGTTGAAATACAGAAACTTGGTGAAAGTACAATCTCAATAAAAACACTTGGCACTCCCTGTTGTGCTCCCAATCGGGGCTGGAGTGTATCGCGGATATAACCCTCTGCCGGGATGCAAGAGGACTGGCAGAACCAGTAGTTCGGCTGAACAAGAACCAAGAATACAGGTTTACAGGGACATTTATACTTAAACTTGTGAATATATTATCTTTGATAAAAATGAAAGAGGAGATTATTATTTACTAATGCATATGCTGGATATTTCTAAGAAGGACAATCCAAATTTGGGAAGAGGAAAGTTCTTACACCATATTTGGTCATGAGGTTTTATGAATGAACTCACTACTCAGTTGTAGTGGTCGTCAGCACAATGGAATGTACTGGTCAAGTGTTTAGGCAGAAGTCTAAAACAAAGGGGCACATAGAGGTGAGTAGAATGGGTCAGTGGGGACTGACCACTTTCCAAATAAACCAGTGCGTCCTGCGTCATAATGCACTGCAAGGACATTTACTGAGAGAAGTGAGGAGTGGGGAGAAGGACACAATTTTGGGTCTTACACTTGTTTTACATGATATGGAAGAGGAGTAGTCATCTGCAAAGGTGCTGATTTAGTACAAATTCACAGAAAATGATATAATTTAAAATAATAGCTTTAAGGATTCGGAAAAAGGAGATGAATCCATAAAGACAGCTTTTCTATTTCATGAAAAAATGTACCGTTTTGAGGAAAATTATTTTACAAATATAAGCCACAAATCGAGGTGAATCGCTGCGATAAAAAAAAAAAAATGTTTTCATCCTTTGAAATGTCATGCACTATAGTTACAGAAAAAAAAAACAATTTGAACTCTAAGCAGGCGGGTATAAGCAGGGGGATAGGATATCTAATAATAAGGAATACTTACCTAGTGAAGCGAGAAAGAAAAGGCAAAAAAAAAATTACATCCTGTCCACCGTCTATCTAAAAATAGCACGATGGCATCTAAAATCCAACCATACGTCGTTCTTGTCCTCTGTTATTTTTTCACACTTTTTTTTTGAGGGGTCCCCATGAAGAGGACAATATTTTTTTTTAAGAGATAAATTGATAATAATGTCGCTCCCCGTAGCGTGACAGAACTGCCCTCTAAAAGCCACACGTGTAAAAATATATAGTTATTTGATATCGTTGATATGTACATGCTGCTGTTCAATTAGTTACAATCTCTCGCTCGATAGCGTGACGCCAATATGTAATTTTCCCCTTCATGGAACACCCTGTACAGGTAATTGACATGTAGATGGCGCTGTCGGTCTCGTGAGCCTTCTTTGCCTGGTGTCAGTTTCGTGGGTTTTCTTTGCCTGGTGTCGGTTTCGTGAGCCTCTTTTGCATACTGTCGGTCTTGTGAGCCTTTTGTGCGTAGTGTCGAACTCATGGGCTGTATGACTAGTGAGCCGTATAACTCATGGGCTATATGACTCATGGACCTATTGTTGATGTCGGTCTCGTGGACCGTATGACTCGTGGGTGTCGGTCTCGTGGGATGACCCCGACTTTCCAAAGCCAATTAAGTCTGAAAAGACACCTCAGCGAAATAAAACGAAATGAGGTAAGTAACAATGAACAAGTACACAGTCGTCATTGTCAAAACATCTAAATGTACTCATCAGGATGCACATAGCCTAATCAGGCGATGCAGGTCGGATCAAAGAAAGACCTCCGTTCATAGTCCATGTGTATAGTAGGTCCATGATATGACACCCCAAAACGCACACACACAGACTCACACACACCTACACACACACACACACACACACACACACACACACATACACACTTATGGTTGATTTCCATCATTTCCTCGACTGCTGCTTAGGCCCCAGTCACATATAAACACGGATCCTCAAGGATCTACACGGTAATATGGGGAGATCTGGGGAGATCCGGGGAGGTCCGGAACAATTTCGACCTCGATGGAGTGTTGACGAGCGTTGGTATTTTTGTGTATGTATGTAGATGGAGAGGACTAGCATGAGAGAGACGAGTCAGACATGTCTTGCTTGGTTCAGGTCTGAGAGCAGGGAGGTGGGTAGCCTTTTGTCAAGGCCCTCTCGCTGTATGGCGAAGAGAGCCCAGCTGAGTGGGGTTGCGCGAGGGCCTTTTGAGATCTGCTTCGCATCCTTTTGTTAGCCCTTTGAATAACCGACTTTTGCTCCCCGATTTCGGAAGCAAAAGTCGACCAATCAGCGTGTCTGTCTGCTCGAACCCGATTTGAATAGAGCGAATGCACGCCGCTGCCGCAGACCTCACAGAACTCTACACACAGAGCGTGTAGAGTTCCGTGGCAGACCTCCTCGGGTGGTCAGTATACAAATGACGCACAGGTCTGAGTGCGTCAGTCGGAATTGTGTGCATAAGGTAACTATGGAATGCTTAGCCCACGAGGCGAAGCCGAGTGGGTTTAGGCTAAATTCCATAGTTACCGCATGCACACTATATTCCGACTGACGCACGAAAAGACATGTGCGTCATTTGATTTATAGAATGGGTAATTTTCTTGTCAAAAACCCAGTTTTCTATCGTGTTACCCGATGACAAAATTACTGGATGCATTTCCTTTTGGCTTTCCGTAAAGGGCATGCATACCCGTACTTACCGTTTTTACTGGATGCATGGCCAGCCATGCATAAGTTTTTACTGGATGCATGGCCAAGCTGAGTGCGCGAACGCTTGCTTTAGTGCGCGAACCTTTGTTACAAGTACGCGTAAGTGCTACTTGCTAAGTGCGCGATAACATGTTTACCACTGTGACTCAAGGGCTTTTTACACTTGTAAATTTTTGCTTAGCCCCGGACTATCGGTGGGGCTAAGGGGGGGGCCTTAGCCCCACCGATAGTACGGGACTATCCTTAGCCCACTTTCTGTTTACACTCGTTTTTGCCAAAGTGGGCTAGCCCCACCGATAGTACGGTACTATCTGGCCCTGCAAAATAGCAGGGGTTAGCACCGCAATTGCGGTGCTAGCACCGCAATTGCGGTGCCAAGCAAGTGAGTGTAAACAGAACGAAAAAATAATCCTGGGCTAAGCGACGGAGACGAAGTGCGACCCTCACTGACCAATCAGAAACGAGGTAATCAAGTGCTGCCGGTGCGTGCGTGTACGTGTACAGTACACAGCGTAATTATGAATATTCATGTGGTTTGGAAAGTCCGGGGCTAAGAAAGACGAGTGTAAAAAGGTCAGTTTTCTCCTTAGCCCCGGACAAGAGATAGTACGGGACTAATTGGCGAGTGTAAAAAGCTGAAAAAATTGGTACGGGACTAACGATAGTCCTGGGTCAGAGAAAGTCCGGGGTTAAGAAACACAAGTGTAAAAAGCCCTTCAGCGTGCAGCCAGTAAAAATGAACACATAGCTCTCGACCAATCAGATTGCAGGATTCTCGCTACCCATTCTATAATAATGCATGCGAACAGAATCAGGGGATTAAATCAGGGTATTAAAGTACCATTCAGTGATCGGTCGACAACTGGTGACGGAAAATCGAATATTGCGTGGAAATCCCGTCGCCCGTCTGCTATTTCAACGGGAAAATGAATAAAATATCAATATCCTATTTTCAACTGAAAGTGGAACACGGGATAATGGATTTGCTCTGAAATCCTGTTTTCCGTGTTTCATTATGATGAAATGGCGGAAAATGACTCAAAATCCTATTTTCTCAATATTTCATAAAATAAGAAATGGAAAACAGGATATCGGTTCGATATTCGTTTTTCCATTTTCCATTTGCAACGAGCGACGGGATATTGAAGACCGCCCCCAACGGCCACTTTATTTCGACACACAAATCAGTGGTAGCGGTTCGGTATTATTCAGCGTCTAGAAGAAGAAGACTATACCTCGGCTACGATATGCTACGCACCTCATCAAACTATCCAGCCGGTACAGGGGTCTCTTCCACAGAACTTAAGAGTTCTGTGGTCTCTTCCCACCTCCCTGGGTGTAGCTCTTTGTAGCGACGTGCTCTGCTGCGAAACGACAAGTTTATAGAGACTTCCGACCGTAATTATGCGATATTTCCATCTACGGAAAACCTTCTTCTTCTCCGACTGAAACTGAGATGAACTAAGAAAATAGTTTCAGATGAAATCCTCGAATTTCAACAACTTCACCAATCACAATGTCGGTGAAAACCGTGAGAATGGAGTTGTGTTTCCCTTTTCAATGTGCTAGGACCAGGATTGTGATTTTGTTTTTGCTGTTACTCTTTATATGACTGCTCTTGGTTGCTATGACACACAGAATATATATATATATTTTTTTTTTTTGAGGGGGGGGGGGGCGAACACCATTCACCACTGTGATATATTTCAGTTCGTAGGTACAACTGAATTGAATTTAAGATTATTTTTTTTATACATTTTGATTTATGATTGATTGATTTATATTTAGTTTTGTTTCCGATCCAACCTTTTTGTCCCTGGGTTTCAGACTTTATGTGTAGGACATACATATAATTGATCCAGTATTTCACTGTTTTTGTTTTTTTTTTGGTTGTTGTTGGGTTTTTTTGGTCATTCTTCACAAAACCCAATAGTATTTATGAATTTCGGTGCATATACATTGTTAATTGCACAGTGGTGTATGTATTACCGCATAAGGATTTTCATAGAGAAAACGTTGGGTCATGGAGTCTCAGGTTAACGATACACGAAGCTAAGGTTTTGAAATCATTTTTTATTTTTATTTCTATTGTGTATCTAAGATGGTTTGGGTATGTTGATGATACCTGGTATCGTGAATTTGTTGTCTGACGGTGATTTTTTTTTGGGGGGGGATGGGGGCAGAGGTTTTGGGTCATCGGATAGGATTTGGATGCTAAGAATATATTGTTAATTAGCAGTGCAGTTGTATTTGTTTTTGTGTTTTTTTTTTTCAGAGATGTACTCTGATAACACTTTTTTTTTGTATACTGGAGTGACCTTTTTTATGGGGGGGGGGGGAGGGACGAATACCATTCCCCACAATGATATTTCTAGTTTTTATGTACAATAATTCACCTGGTGTACATGCTCAATTTGAAATTATTTGTATTATTACCTACTATTATTATTTTTTATGTGTGTGTCTTCAAGTACTTCCTGACGTGCTTCCTTCAGTTGAGTTTGATTGCTTTTTTCCAACCCGGCAACATAGGGAAGCTCACCATCAGGGAAAACCTGACATCTTGTATCCTTAAAGTAATTTGTTTGCTTTGTTTGTTTATCTGTTATCACTTGTATTATATTACAAATGTCGAATAAATAATTATAATAAAGATAACAATAATAACTTCGTTTTATGTTCACCTGTATTTTTTCTTATTATGTGCAAACATCTAAGATTAGATTCACAAATTTATACACAAAACATACACCAAATGAAACCCTCTGTTGGTTGTGATTTATCCCTTTTCTCACCATTAAGTTCTTTAGGTGCCCCTTCTTTTCTTGCTTTTTCATGTGATCATTTCATTTCAATTTCATGTGATGGTGCATGTCCAGAAGTAACCACCAGGTGGACCATGAGACTACACTCTATTTTGTTTTATGGACTGTCCACCTGACTGGTCATGACAGAAAATTCAGTGTAACATACCGTTAATAGCACCTTCCCATAGAACAATATTAAATGATTCAATCAAAGATACATGTCCAACAATGAATTCGAGACAACTCACAAGCGCGCATACATAATCAAAGAAAGACAGTTTTCCTCTTTATTATTTTTATTTTATTTATTCGTTTTCCACTCATGGGAAGAAATTGCCCTTTCAGCTAAAGTTAGGGCTGATTTTCAAAGAGAAGCATGAAAAGTAGGGGCAGCTAAAGAAACATGCGGTGAGAAAAGAGGTGAATCATAACCAACAGAGGATTTCACTTAATTGGTGTATACATTGTGTAGAATATGATTATAAATTTGTTAGACTAATCTTAGATGTTTGCATAATAAGAAAGAAAAAAACTTAGAACGAAGTATGTAGCGCAATGGTCTGGTCATAAATAATAAACAAATTCAAAACAGAGTCTCTGTGATTATATAGAATTGCTGAATAGGTTTGGAAATGAGAAGGTCCTACATTTTAATAATTTACCAGTTCCATCCCCCCCCCCCCCAAGAAAAGCTACGATTGGTACTATTCTCCCTGTTGTCCTGGTACAGTGACAAAGGAAACGCAACTCCTTTCTCACGGTTTTCACCGACATTGTGATTGGTGAAGTTGTTGAAATTCGAGGATTTCATCTAAAACTATTTTCTTAGTTCATCTCAGTTTCAGTCGGAGAAGAAAAAGGTTTTCAGTAGATGGAAATATCGCATAATTACGGTCGGAAGTCTCTACAAACTCGTCGTTTCGCAGCAGAGCACGTCGCTACAGCTACACGCCATGTGCCTGCTGGATAGTTTGATGAGGTGTGTAGCATATCGTAGCCAAGGTATAGTCTTCTTCATCTAGACGCTGAATAATACCGAACCGCTACAACTGATTTATGTGTTGAAATAAAGTGGCCGTTGGGGGCGGTCTTCAATATCCCGTCGCTCGTTGCAAATGGAAAATGGAAAAACGAATATCGAACCGATATCCTGTTTTTCATTTCCTATTTTTTGAAATGTTCAGAAACTAGGATTTTGAGTCATTTTTTGATATTTCATTATAATGAAACGCGAAAAACAGAATTTAAGAGCAAATCCATTATCCTGTGTTCCATATCAGTTGAAAATAGGATGTTGATATTTTATTCATTTTTCCGTTGGAATAGGCGACGGGCGACGGGATTTCCACGCAATATTCGATTTTTCGACACCAGTTGTCGACCGGTCACTGAATGGTACTTTAATACCCTGATTCCGAATACCTACCGAATGGGGCCGAATGGGTGCATGCACAAAACCGCACAACAGCCATGCGCATGAAAATCTCTCCCGGTCCGCGACACAACAAGTAGTGAGAGCTGTAGGGTGTACGTACGTACGTATCTGGCTCCAGTCTCTGTTTATATGCACTATGGTGCCAATTTCAGCAATCTAGGCAATAATATTCAAAAATGTCTGAAAATATTATATAACAATATTATGTATTATTCATATATTACGTTTTTTAATATTTGGTATTCATAAATATGCTTTGATGAAGAAATATTAAAACTCTAAGCTTCATGTATAGCAAGTTGCAATGCATATGGCCATATGGCAGTTTGTTATGATCTCATCGTGCAATGTTGTCTGCTGCGTCAGCTGCATGTGTTATACGTACAGCTTACAGTACGTTGGGCCGGATCGTAACATAACAAAGTTGATAGAAAGTCGTCGGTACCGGTATGTCAGTATCAATATTGTGTGTGGTATGCGAGTACTGTTTGCAATAAAAAGTGCTGTACTGTTTCGGCTTAGCCTTGGCTTTGGCTTAGTAATGAAACCTCACAATGGAGATCAAACAGCCGTCCAACTCGAGGCAACGTATCTACTTGTTTGACGCTATCGACGAGTGGAGAACGCAGAGAGACGTTTTCTTAGCTGGAGGACAAGTAAGAGACCAGAGGGGGAGGCTTCAGTGTCAGCGTGCCGATGAAAATTTTGCTTTCCACTTGCTGGAGTTGCATGAACAGTTTTGCAGGAATTTTTATTTAGAATGTGCAAATTCGTGTTACGACATGCACGGTGGAATTGTGTTGCCACGGCTTACGCCAATCAAGCAACCCCAGCTGGCCAAGTCAACAACTTCAAGGAATCCAGATCCAGATGATGTGTAAGTAGAAGTCTACACATGAATCAGTGATTGAAGTGGAATGACTTTTTCTAATCTAGTATCAGTAACTTTAGGGCATTTGCGTTTGATCGACAAGTAGGCCTATTTTTCTATGTATAATTCCGCGTTCTCATTTATGTCAAATTATGATAATTCCGTAATTGAAATGACATTTGCTGGGTCAGTTTAATGTCATTAGTCCCATTAAATGAGAAGTTTTTCATATCAATCATGTTATGCAAATTCCCCAAGAATATGATTTAGGATTTGCAAAAAAAAAAAAATTTAAAAAAATGAATAGATCTATCGCAAGCTCCATCATACATGTAGTCTAACCCAATAGATCTGGTAGAACTCTAACGTTTAAACAGGGGAACTAAAGGTTCAAAGATCTAACAATAATAGATTCTAGTTTAGGCCCTACTTCGACTTAATGTCGGTTGGTGCACGGCCCCCTTCTATCACGGCCATAGCCCGACCAGACACTGTTACGCTATGCGAAAACTCGACGTACCATGTACAGCGACTGGGCTGTGTATAGTTATCACGGCCACAGTTACACTGTGCAGTGCAACTGTGGCCGTCGGCCCTGCACGGGCACAGTCGCTTCCGGTCCCAGTCGCTTCCGGTCCCCGTCCTGAATTTACACACGCCAGGGCAAGTATGGTTGGACCTACTACTAATCGACCGCCTAATGTTTATCTGCTTGATAAGAATATTTAACACTGAAATTCACGTAAAAAACTTGACCTACGTGATTGAGAAAATCCAGCTCTATCAAATGCCGTTGTTCCGTTTTCGATTCGAAGTTTCAGTGCAAAAATATCGCCGACGAACTTGCGTGGCCTCGTTTCAGCTCCCCGCGGTAAATCGCGTTAATAGGATCGACCGCTGTTTTTGCATTGACAATGCACGCAAACCGAGTTGTATTGAACACCGTGTTGTACGAAGCTTTTTAGAAGCCTTTTAGAAACTTCCATAGACGTTACATTGTGCTGTCATTACGATTCGGTGAAAATATTCATTTGAAATTTTGTCCTTGATTAAAACCATTAATGAACAATGAATTATCGCGTTTTCCCACACCATCCTCATCTACATTCAAAGCCAATCCATTTTTATGTGCTTTGCGCGCAGAGAAGTGCGTACTAAAGTGTTCAGTGCGCGAATTATACGCGGTCGGTTTCAATAAGGGTGGTCGATATGTAGTAGGGCTACACAAGACACAGGGTCTCCGACCCAATCGTCCGCGTTCAGAATGGACAACTCGGCGGTAATATCCGCTACCCATGACGATGTGTCATCGTCCATGATGGCCACCCTACCTATATATAATCTGATCTGACGATTACAGTGTAGTTAACGACTGACGACGATCGACGGTGCGATGAAGAGAAGGCGTACACTGTAGTCGTACAAGTAGGTTGCCTATAGGCAGCTAGCTACTATAGCTCATGCGAACATTGCATCACACAGTACCGTACCATACATTCAATTCACATTACACAAAACGTACTCCCCGCGCTCAGATCAATCAAGCGAGCAAACGAGATACTATAGCGCGATACATTGCTTTAGGGATGTCTTGCGCACACACACATTTCGCTTCGTAGCAACTTCGGAAGCGAGTTTACGTGCTGCCGCCCGCGGCTGAAATATGTCCATGTATCCTCGCGACTGGGTGTCTTTAAGCGGTCTTCCTTCACACAGCCTTTGTAAAATTGTACATCATTTTTTTGGTCATGCTTCCATTCTTGCATTTTACATGACACTGCTGACAATACAATTAATTTTGTATCTCCAATCTTTGTTTAAATCAAATAACATTGTAATGTTTGATTGTAACACAGCAGCCTGGGTATTACATGTCGGTGCAACTCCCACCCCAAGAACATTTCGATGGCAACGGCAGACCATGGGAAAGTTTCATCTCATCTTTCTCTACTCTCGCGTCTGCCTGTTGATGCTCCCATCCCCGCGGCCGCGGAGAAAATGGCGAGTCGCTATAGTCTCACGCGTCGCTAGGTCAGCCGTGGGGTACCCGAAAGTCGTCAACCGACCAATATCGGCGGCGTAATCAGCGATAGTTCCCTCCAGAGAGAGAGACGCCGGGACTCCAGTTGAGACACAAATGTCGATGGTGATGGCTGATGGGCAAATCTGCCCCTGAGAGCGGTTACCAACTGTTCAAAATCTTGCCCGACTTCGTGGCTTAGTTGCTGAAACACAAAGTCTGCTGCATCTCCCCTCAAGCAGGCCAGGAGTCGAAATCGCTTTTCGTTGTCATCCCATCAACAGGCAGACGCGAGAGTAGAGAAAGATGAGATGAAACTTTCCCATGGTCTGCCGTTGCCATCGAAATGTTCTTGGGGTGGGAGTTGCACCGACATGTGATACCCAGGTTGCTGCGATACTTCTTCGACGTCGCCTTCCTCGAGGTCCTCCGTTGTTGTGTGTTTTGTCGCTTCCTTTAGCAGTCGACGCGTCTCCTCGAGATGTAGATGGAGCTCCTTAAATTCAGCTTCTAGCTGGCTCTTTCTCTTCTTTGGTGACATTTCGGAGTTGTGTTTACGTCAAATCGATTCGTGTTTTTTAAGTCTGTACCCCACCGCTCCCACCAGTGTAACGAAAGGGTAAACTCCCCTTTCTACTTATAATGAGAATACAGGGAACCTTCGTTATCAGCTAGTGTATAGATGTATTGCAAAGCATGGTACCACATACAGCATGCAGTTCAGTCGGACACTCAGTTGTTGATACTTAAAGGGGTAATAATGGTGAAAATGAGGATTGGGCTTTTACCTTTTTGCGAGATACCAAGAAACCAGAGCGTATGCATTCAGAGCATACCATTCAAAAAGGAATTCAAAGTATATATGATGAAAAGAGGCTTTGGAATGGCTGATACATCCAGAAACAAAGAAGACAAATCGATCCTAATAAACTTAAGGTGCATGGCCCCACCTTTCATTAGGGTTGCTCTGTTTTATCTCAGCCATTTCAAGACCATTTTTTACCACATAAACGTTGAATCCCTCTTCGAATTACATGCTCTTTCATATTTCGTAAGAGGTTTCTAATTATCTCACCAAAAAGATGTTAGAAACCTGAAGTTAGGTCTCCACAAAAACCATACGATCCATTTCATCCGAAAAAAGGTGTGTGCGTATGTGTGTGTACATGTGTGTGTGTGTTTTCAATTCAAATAACAAAAGATGTTCGAAAATAATAATGGGAAACGTAATTTTCCTGGGGCAGGGTATTTGTAAGAGGGGTGATTGTTTGGGGCCTTATTCTAACAAGGGGTAATTGTCAAGGGAAGTAATGTTCTGTGGTAATCATACCAAGGAAGTGGGAATCTTTTCCCACCTCCCTGGTTATACTATAGTTGTTAATGCCCAATGATGCGGCATGGCAATTCTGAAATGAGTGTTTACGGTATAACAGTAAAATCGCATCGAAGAAACGCCTAAACACAACTGGTGGCAGTGATAGGTATGGAACGCCATTAGGGAAATAATACAAAATTCATTTCACTCCAGCCAATATTCATTTCACTTTTAACAAACTTTTTACAAAAATACATTTCACTTTTAAATTCATTTCACTTTTCACAAAAATACATTTCACTTTTAAATAAAAATTCATTTCACTTTTCACAAAAATACATTTCACTTTTAAATAAAAATTCATTTCACTCTTCACAAAATGTATTTCACTTTTAACCAAAAACATTTGACTTTTCACAAAAATCCATTACACTTTTCAAGAAAAAAAAATAAATCATTTCATTTTTCCGTAAAAAAATCATTTCACTTTGGCGTACCATATCACTCTGACGAAACCATTTCACTGCACTAAAACCATTTCACTGCACTAAAACCATTTCACTCTGATCAAAAAAAAAAAAAAAAAAAAGTTCCTCTTTTTTCCCGGCCAAAAGGTGGCGCCAGTCTGAGAGGAGTCACAGTGCCATGGCACTTTGTTAGCACTGAGCTGAGGTGAGTGGCCGGCCGGCCGGCCGGCCGGCTGGCTATGCAGTACCTAGACTTATCGCGCTACGCCGGCGCGGCAGCGACGCGAGGCGAGCTAGCAGTCGACGGCCCTCGCCTCAGCCTCACCCACATGCACGCTCGTGCCGTTATATGCATACTACATCGAGAATTGAATCTTCGCCTGACTTGCTGAATAATGCATGCATCTTGGACTAGAATAGAGGGTTCGATTTATCGCAATACTCATTTTCAAAGGCGGGTACCGTACGGTATGGGTACGTTTGTTCTATTTCAAATTAGCCTTGATCTACCGGTAAAGGCGGTATGCAGTTTACTGCTAAGAGACTCATGCTTGCAGGAGTGGGGATTTCTACCGTTTTTCTAAGTGATTTCAGGCCACTGTATAGAGAGAATATTGTTTGAAAAAGAAAGCAGCTCGCATTATTCGCAAATATTTCACTGCATGCCTTACGGGTTTGTAATTTAAACCAAGAAAGAAGCAAAAATACTGTGTTTCATGGTAATCACCTGGAAAATTGTGAATATTCATTGTCTTATAGAATATATAAACAAAAAGGAAAAGGGAAAACCTAGGGAAAAAAAGAAGAACGGAAAGAAAGACGATAAGGGAAAACGTAAAGGAAAGTAAGAGGAAGAAAAAATAAAGAATTGTGGGAAATGAAGGATTGGGGAAAGGGGGAAAAGGGAAAAAGAGAAGAAAAAAGGGGGAAATGTGTGTTCTTCTTTCGGCCGCTTGCCAAAATGGAATTGAAATCGTTCACATACCACTGTGCCGGCTCGACCTACACTGAAAACCAAGTTAAGGTACATGCATAACTAACTAACTAAATGCATAAATAGATCTAAAAGTGAAATGTATTTTTGTGAAAAGTGAAATGAATTTTTATTCAAAAGTGAAATGCATTTTTGTGAAAAGTGAAATGAATTTTTATTTAAAAGTGAAATGCATTTTTGTGAAAAGTAAAATAAATGTTGGTGAGTGAAATGAATTTTGTATTGTTTCCCTAATGGCGTTCCATAGATAGGCATTGTCGAAATACAGTATCTATTCAATTATTTATTGAATAAATATAAAATATATAAGTAGATATAATCATGGGCGATAACACGATTACTCCGTGACTTTTTTCCTAGCAACCTGAGTAGTCGTCTGGGGGAGGGGGATTGCCCTATGAGGAATTGTCCTAGGACATTGTAGGAGGAATTGGGCTTGACGATAATTGCCTTAAGAGGATTGTTATCTTGGGGTAGTTGTACTGGGGGAATTATAGCCCTAGTTCAGATTAAGTTCAGTTTTGTTTATTTCATTTCCAACACATACAATTACAACATTTGAATACACGTATACTAATGATGCAACAATGCAATGGAAAAAAAAAAAACAACCAATGGATTATAATACGTAATACAATTTCCTAATAATTTCAAGGGAAGTACAGAAAAATGGTTGGAAATTGAGGGGACTGCTAAAAAGCAGAGCTTGTAGTCTGCAGACCCATAATAAAAAAAAAAAACCTGTTAGTTACAAAATTGATAAAACGAGGCAAAGAAAGTAACGTAAGACAAAGACTAAGTACACACATACAGACACATTAACACACATGAGAATGCTCCCTTGTAATGAGGGAAGGAGGAAAGGTAAGTAAAGGCGGAACGAATGACAGGAAGAGACTACCTTCACAGTGGACAGAGAAAAGGGAGAAGGAAGAGGAAGATGATGGGTCAAAATCAGGGTACGTGAGGCATGAGATATAAGCTCCTCAATATAAAGAAGTGTCAAGTCGAATTGTGGTAAACGACAGACTATTGTGGTAAAAAATTGGGACTACAAATTTAAGCTTACAAAAAGTATTACTCATTCTGAAATGTAAAAAAAAAAAAAAAAAAAAAAAAAAAAAAATCTTTAATTTAAGGGTGAAGATGTTCAAACTTAAAACGTCTTTTATACTACTATCAAGAGAAATTCAAAATTTCAGAACACAAAAGGAAAATACAGATTTAGCGAAAATAGTTATGGTTAAGGGCAAATGACATTCACTGGATTGCCAGGTAGGATATGAAGGGACAGTTTCGTTTTTGAGGAACATAGAGTCAAATATACAGAAGGGAGAAATTAGCTTATAAATCGTCCTAAATACAAATGATACAAATCGTAAATCTTTAAGATGTTAACATGAAATAGCATGGCATCGGCATGCCATCTCCATGATTCGTGACAAATAATACAAATAACTTTTTTTTTTCTGTCGTAATATTCTTTCTATTAAAGGTAAGAGTTACGGGGGGAGGGGCAATCACCCGGCTGGTAGTTATCCAGGGTGTAATTGACCTGGGGGCATCGTCCTGGGGTAATTTTCCTCGTGGTAATTAAGGGGGGGATGTAATAATCCTGGGTTAGTTAACCCGGGAGTAGTTATATCCGGGTGGTAGTTATCTGGGGGGTAGTTATCCGGAGGGTATCCAGGGGGTAGTTATCCAGGGGGTAGTTCTCCGGGGGTAGTTATCCAGGGGGTAGTTATCCAAGGGATAGTTATCCGGGGGTAATTATCCAGTGGGTAGTTGTCCTAAGGGGGGGAATTGGCGGGGGTGATTGCCCTAGGAGGGTAGTTGTGGAGGGGGTAGTTGTCCTAGGGGGTAATTGCCCTAGACTAGAGGATAATTGCCCTAGGAGGGTAGTTGTCCGGGGGGTAATTATCCTGGTGGTAATTATCCTGAGGGTGTTTTTCCCGGGGGTAGTAGACCCGCCGAAATACAATAATGGAAGAAAGTAACGTTATTGTACCTGGGTTTACTCACTTTGTGAAATAATTAAATCATTTTAGAATATTATATCAAGGCTGCATGGTTATCATACAAATTAGGTGAACCAAGGATAGTTGAAAATGTTCGGAGAAGCCTGCAGTTGGATAATTCTTGCGACGTGCATCTTTACTGCCTCTTTGTCACAGGCTGCAAAGGGATAACATAAAAAATTATCCTTGCATGGCTGTCATAACATTGACGCGTTTTGCCACAGAACAAAAATGAGAACACGTAGTTGCTTTTCAAAGCTGGAGAAATTGTTTTCTAAACTACTTGTTCCGAGTTATTTTCAGCTGATATGATTGTCCATGGAATAGCATGTCAGAAGAGTTAGTCACTATTCTGATGCTTAGAAGAATTACCAATAAGGCATTTTAGAAAGGATTGCATTAAATTGACATAAGCAATCCCTTGACCCCTACCACACCTTCCTGGGGAACAGTAAAGAAGCTTGAGGTTTCGATATCCGTCGAGCAGACTGTTCAAATGTATCAGTGAACTCAATTAACGGGAAATAATGTTAGTAAATACCATGTAGCTGGAGAATAGTAAAGCATCATTACCTTCACAGCCGCAAACTCTTCGAAGATTCAAGCACCACACAGTACAAGCTAAGAAGAACAAAAAACACATGCTCAAACGTCGTTGATAGATCCATACTCTGTCTAGTCTTTTCAGTATCGCATACTTAATCTTCTCGAGGGAAATACCACAAACATTAACTTAAATAATAATCATATAGCGTAATTGCCAGCCATTCACGGAGGTATAGTCAGAACTTTATATCTTATAGGCAAAGTTAACTCACGTTACTGCAAGTGTATGATCCACTGATAGTACAAGTCCTTTTGGGAATGTCAATCGAAATGGAATGTTATCGTGACCTCATCACACGGTGACTGTTAGTCACTTCGTTTCTAAGACGATTCTAAACATTGGATTTTGATTACTCTGAAGACGACAAGAATAAGGAGAACATGATAGAAAGAAAATAAGAACTGTCTCTAACGTATTCTTGGACGCTTGATTGACACTTCTAGATAAAGATAGAGAGAAGGCGTGGAATGTGTAGATCGTATAAACAGTATCATAAAAGTCTGCATAGGACAGGGCAAGTTCTCAAAAGGAGAAGCTGCCCTTTATGATTGACACTAGCAGGGTTACCATGGTTATAGGGACAAGTTTGTAAGAACTTCCGCGTCTCAGAGACAAACAAAAGCAAAGAGGGACATAGAAAAGACGCATTTTGTTCAAATATTTACCTGCCTCTGACGATATAGCGGATAAGAGATGAATGACGAATTTTTTTTAATGCCTGTTTGGAGCGAGTATGTAGACAGATCCTGCGCTTTGTGTCAGAATCATAGTGGATTCAAGATTAAACAAGTATACATCTTACCCTTAGACTCGATGGATATTGCAAACAAAGTCGCTTTAGTACGCAAATTCCTCAAATAAATCTGTACAACTCGAAATGGTAACAACCTCAGACCCTCGACTTGCAAATAAATATATGAAAATACATAAAAAGAACTTTTCGTAATTCTTTGAACAGCTGTGTTTGGTTTGAAATGACGCAAGATCAATCCAATACACACACATGCACACTGCATATATATATATATATATATATATATATATATATATATTAATTAGGTTGTCCACGTGTTGGCAAGATAAAAAGATCATAAGTGTGAGCTCCATGCTGTTTTTTATACATACATAATATATATATATATATATATATATATATGTATGTATATATATATATATATATATATATATATAGATATATATATATATATATTATTAAGTAACAAAACTGGAACAAAGTTCATGCTGTATTCACCAACGGTTTATTTCTGCACACAAATTTTCGAGCGTCTCGCCGCCCTTTCTCAAGTGTTGATACTGAGAGAACAATAACAAAATTAAGCCATAACAATATATATTGCAACTGCTTTAATGCATCAATGCTAGGCATCCTAGCACCCAGCGCGCATCCTGGCAACAGTGCAATGTTACGTCATAATGAAATGACAATGAGTATAAAGCATACATTAAAAAAAAAAAAAAAAAAAACTTTCATTGATAATTATCTACAAGGGGTCTTACATAACATCGAGAGCTATGTAAAATATACCAATGATTTTCTTAATAGACTCGACAACATTCAGCTTCCTCCAAATTGCACTTTAGTCACTTTGGATGTCGTCAGTCTGTACACAAACATACCTCACTCCGATGGGGTTAATGCACTGCGTAGATTTTTGACCAAACACGACCCTTCTTCTGACATGCCCATAGAAGACATTTGTCGTCTTGCCCAGTTCATCTTGAATCATAATTACTTCACATTTGATGATGAATACTTTCTACAAGCTCAGGGTACTGCCATGGGTACAAAATTTGCGCCAGCATATGCCAGTATTTTTGTGGCCGTACTCAAGGAAGAATTCCTCTCGAAAGAAACTCTAAAACCTAGCATGTTCGTCCGCTACATCGACGACCGCCCATTTTGGCCCCATACTGACGAACAGCTGTCGGAGTTCAACTCCAAACTCAACATGGTTCACCCCGACATCAAATTTACTATGGACAGCTCTAGGTCAGAAGTACACTTTCTTGATGTGACTACCCGCAAAGAAGGAGGGAAGCTGAACACGTCAGTTTACCACAAACCTATAGACAGACAGACGTATCTTAAGTACAACAGCTTCCATCCTAATCATACTAAGAGGTCAATTGTGTACAGTCAAATGCTCCGCTACAGACGAATCATTTCTGATCACAAGGAATTTCTGGATGCGTCTTTGAAGCTGGGGCAAAAATTCGTTGCAGCGGGGTACCCGTTAGACATTGTGCAAGCAGGGAGGGACCGCGCGATAGCAAAAAGACGCTCATCCTTACTACATCACGATAATCTCAAACCCGAAGACTCGCACACAAAGTTTTTGTAACAACATATCATCCCACATCACAACAGTTCATGAAGGAAGTTAGGAAGGAATGGCCAACGCTCAAACAAGTCCAATCACTAGCCCCGAGGTAACAGCACATCCCCTACATGCACAACGACAGCCACGCAACCTGAAAAGTTTGCTTACACGATCACAAGTCAACAAAACAATCAGACCAACTGGAAATCATAAATGTGGAAACAATCGATGTCAAATATGCGATCACCTAATCACAGATGCAGATATCAAACTTGGATCCGGCCACACCCTCCGTCCGACGTCAGGGGACTGCAACAGCAAGAACGTAGTGTACAGCCTTACATGCAAGCAATGTCCCCTGGCTGTCTACATCGGAGAAACAACAAACTTCAGACAACGATTCAACAACCACAAAAGCACCATAATCAGAAGTCAAACACAACATCCAGTCGCACAACATTTCAACAACACAAATCACACACTAACAGATTTGCAATGTTGCATTTTATACAAGGACATGGAAGCCTTTGAAGAAAGACACATGAAAGAACTAAAAACAATCATCCGCACAAGGAGCTTCCAGGGACAGGGCATGGACATAGATCTATCATGGCTCACGAACTAAACTTTTTACAAGTAGGTGCGCCGCTTACTGTTGTATGTTCCCCCGTTTACCCCGGTGCAATGGGTCTTATCACTATAATTGAGTAATATAATGCTGAATATACAAAACACGCTCTCTTTTTACTTGGAACCAGTTTTGTTTTCACTCCGAGACGTATTGTGACGTATCTGTTTAATTACAAATAATTGATTTTTCACATGTTTCATAGTCATGCTAGTCTCAGATTATTTAAAGATTATTCACCAGAATTTGGAAGTTAATGTATGTGTATGCGGAAGTTTGAAAGGAACAATAAACTGCTTGTACAAATTTTACATTACCATCACAGCGTGACGATTCAGTTTGATTTGTAAAAAAAAAAATCGAATGTTTACATTAATGATAATTTCAGATTATGCAAAGATTATCTATACACTAGAATTAAGGTTGATTTATGTGTATGTTGAATTTTGTAAGGAATAATGTACTGCTTCGTCCTCAGAGGAATTACTTCTGTATCAGTCGTGCCAAGTTTTGTTTTTTTATGTATGCTTTATACTCATTGTCATTTCATTATGACGTAACATTGCACTGTTGCCAGGATGCGCGCTGGTGCTAGGATGCCTAGCATTGATGCATAAAGCGGTTGCAATTTGTTATGGCTTAATTTTGTTATTGTTCTCTCAGTATCAACACTTGAGTAAGGGCGGAATAAGGGCAGAAATAAACCGTTGGTGAATACAGCATGAACTTTGTTCCAGTTTTGTTACTTATATATATATATATATATATATATATATATATATATATATTATGTATGTATAAAAAACAGCAGGGAGCTCACGCTTATGATAGCGGGGATGATGTCTATAGCTTTATGTGTTGACAAGAGATAGATATGACGCCAATGGACGTCGTTTGTATTTACCCGTTTAAAGCTTCCGCGGATCCCAGGCCCTTCGTCATATGATGATGCATAACGACAATATTGAAGTACAAGATGATTGTGCGTTTCATGAAAGTTTTATAACGGTACAGAGAATTTGTACATAAGATTAACATGAGGTTGTCATATCCTCAACTGTATCAAATCAGAGGGTACATGTATACATCGCAAATTGATTCAGATGCCTATGCATAAAGATACATAAAAATAACGATGGTGCTATATTGGAAAGAATACTAATGCACGATGTTAATGAAATCAAAATCAAAAAAGAATTTTTAAGAGAATACACGCAATAACAAACCTTACTGGCCTACCAGTTAATTGGTTGTTACCATGTACCATCTATGTGTCTGTTGGAGACAAGTAGTGTTATTTTCTAAATTCGTGTCATGTGATTTAATTAATTCAACCTGTTTTCATAATTCTGAAACGAAGGTGACAAAATAACGAATGCAATGCAACGAATACTCTTACTAAAAAGCATCAATGCAATGACCAAAATGGTCAATGGTACAATTATGTTCGGGTACCAAAGGAAGACAAAGAAACATGAAGCCTACGTAAAAGTACGCTTGTCTAATTGCAGGTCCCATTAAATATTTGATCGGACAGAAAAAAAAAATCAAATCAAAAGTAATCAAAAGTACAACAACAAAACGAGTGGATGAGGTTGAAAATAAGCACGAATGGAACGATCGCAGATGCACAATAATGTTGGAATAGTATCTCATTATTGGCCCATAATGTCAATTCTTACTGATGTTTAAATTGAAGACTAGTTGTTCACTGGAGTTCGTGAACACAAGCTAATCAAAGCAGAATATCGTGCATGCAAGCCGACAAAAGGAACATAAGTTTAGTATTTATCTCAGGGCGCAAGTATCATTCTGGTGATTTTTGCAAAAGGCCATTCCTCGGAGAAGAGTTTGAGTCCACTCGAAGACGAGATGCGAGTGACACGAGTGACACAGGCTGCAAAAAAAAAAAAAACCTGAGTTATTTTCATATTTATGAGACTGTACACCTTGAGGAATTACACAAGCAGGTGAGGTGTCATGATAAGACTGTTATGGTCATTATGATTGAAGCTGAATTTGACTATCTACAGGAGGAAATTTGTGAAATATCTTGTGACAAACTGATTGACCAAATGAGCACTGTGAAGAAAGACGATGAGAACGGAGGCCCAGCAACTCGGTCGCGGGGTGCACGGGGCAGCAGGGGCCAAACGTCCACGTCAAGTGAGAGAGCTGTGCCTGCTGGTCAGCCGACCGAAAGATTGTCAATGGGCAAGGACTCTGAACTCGCGTCGACCATTGAGTCAAAGATAAAGGAGGCCCTTTGTTCGGAAGAAGTGCTGAAGGCCTTAGTGAAAGCGGTGACAGACTCCATACTTGAACGTGTGACGCAACAAGTGTACGAGGCCATCAAAATGGACGCTCAGCAAAATGACAGCAAAGTGAGAGAGCTAGAAAAGCAAGTGAGTCAACTCAGGAAAGACTTGTCAGACATCAACAGAAACATAGACGAACAGGAGAAATACAGTCGCCGAAATTGTTTGAGGTTCCATGGCATAAAGGAGCATCGAGGAGAAAACACAGACACATTGGTGAGCGACTTTGTCCGTGATCGTCTGGGCGTCAACTTCTCCCCCGCCGACATCGACCGCAGCCACAGAATCATGCCGAGATACAAAACACCAAGCGGAGCGGTGAAGGAGAAAAGCATCATCGTCAAGTTTTCTACGTACAACGTACGTCAAAAAGTGTACCAGGCGAGATCGAAGCTGAAGGGAACCTCAATCTTCATCAACGAAGATCTCACGTACAAGCGTCAGGAGCTCATGTTCGCGGCCAGAAAGAGCAAAGGCATAGCGTGGACCTGGTCCCAGGACGGAAAGATCTTCGGAGTGACAGCGAGAGAAAACAAGAAAGTCGTCATCCGATCGCTGAGTGACATCGAGCGTCTTTGCTAGCCATATATCATTGTATAGGTATCATTTGACTATGTCAATTCGTTTCCCATGTATTATTTGCAAATCATCTGTTAAAAACAACCAGAATGCTATACTATGCGTGCAATGCACACAGTGGTGTCATGTAGGATGCGGTGTTCCATTTGAAATATTCCAAAGTAATAATGACTGGATTTGTGATATTTGTATTTTTCGAGAATTACCCTTTTACAATGGTGATAATGACTCTGTGAGAGACTGTCAACCTGCTGACTACGGTAAATCACCCATTTTTAGTGAAGATATACAACCTAATATATTATTTTCTGAGATTAAAGGAAATGGTTTGAAACTCGCCCATTTAAATATAGGTTTTCCCGGTCAATTTCATACTTTTGTCACTCAAATTCATTAATGTGCATTCAAATTCACGCAGCGCACGCACGCGAAAATATTCGGGCATTCAAATTCAGAATCCGAGCGATCAATTTCATTTATGGGGGTTCTATTTCGTTTTCGTGAAATCAAATTCACGATTGGGCATTCAATTTCAAAATGCGAGCACCGACTTTCCTACTCGTGCATTCAAATTCATGCGATAGTCACGTGATAGTCCCAATGAGCTTGTTTGGAGCGTTCAAATTCATTTTTAGGCGATCAAGTTCCTACTTCGTGCAATCAATTTCACGAGGAAAATGAAGTAGACTTTTAAGAAAGGGAAAAGGGCCAACACAATCAATAAAGGCTTGCATATAGTGTAATTATGGTTGTTTACAGGTTCTACGTTGTTCTCTGTTCATGTATTCTTTGTTTTTCATCTCAATAAATTTCAAATTGCAATGTCCAATCAGCCATCATCAGTGCATCCAAACAACACAACGACTAGTAATCATATTTCTTGGTGATACTGAATGCTGACAACGCCCCAACACCAACCACATAATCGTGATAATGACAATTCATCAATTTAAAGACAAACTGACACACAGTGATCTCACATAGTCCCGCAAAAGTAAACCAATAAGACAGCAATACACAACAAACAGCCCGTATAAAATGTTAAAGTATCAGTTTCAATATAGCCGAAATTGTTTTTTTTTCCTCGAAAGTGTCAACCAACCATCCGCATTATGCTCGTCTGTAGGCCTATACAGTGCCTAATTTTTGTTTGTTTGTTTCGTTTTCTATCAAACAAGATGGCTGGATAACCCATATTCAGCTGCAAGAGGTGGTCTTCCATAATATGGGGTCCAGTTTGATGTTCTGCTCTTTGCGATGAATAAATGAAGTGTGATCTTTTACGTACTCTCTTGCACGTGGGACCTCCATTTTATGTCCAATCCGAGGGACATGTGCCTGTATATTCCTATTTGCTAAGTGCGAGTTCAAAATTGTCAATGAACAGGTGGACCTCTACTGCAAAATAGATAATCATCATAAATCCCAATATATTCAAAGCCAAATGAGAAGCACATGCATACACGACCCCAAACTAACTAAATTCAGGACTTCTTTTAAATTGAATGCAGTTATTTGGAACATGGTTGCCTATTTACGAATTTGAATGACCGACGAGATTCCGTCGCCAGCTTGACATGAATTTGACTGCTCGTTGATGAAATGCGTGCTCCTCTCTTAAATTTGAATGCTCCGATAGTGAATTTGAATGTTCCGATAGTGAATTTGAATGCTCCGATAGTGAATTTGAATGCTCCGACAGTGAATTTGAATGCTCGGATAGTGAATTCGAATGACCGGATTTTGAATTTGATTGCTGATTCAGTGCTGCGAGCGTGGAATGCGTGAAATCGAATGCTCGGAATAGGAACTTGAATGACAAAAGTATGAAATTGACCGGGAAAACCTATATTAGAAGTGTAAGGGGGAATATATAGATAATTTAAGACATCATCTTTATGAAAACCCATTTGATTTATTCTGCATGTCCGAAACATGGTTAGACGAATTTATATCAAATTCTGAAATTGATGTAAACAATTACATATTTGAAAGGAGAGATCGGAACTCCAGTGGAGGTGGTATTGGATGTTATATTCGATCTAACATATCGTACGCCAGACGATCTGATTTAGAGGCTGACACACTTGAGATTATGTGGCTTGAAGTAAAAATTACGAATAAGTCATGGTTTGTTGGTGTTATTTATCGTCCTCCGAACAGTGACATTGAGTTATTCGATGAAATAGAAAGTAATTTGGAACAGGTAACTGATATTTCTCGGAATGTAGTTCTGCTCGGAGATTTTAATTGCAATATGCTTACCGAGAACACGCTGTCAAGGAAGATGACCCGTCTTTGTTCTTCTCTTCAGCTGACACAATTACAAGTCCCCAACTAGTATCACAAAAAGTAGTCGAACATGTATTGCCCTGATATTCATGCCCACAGAATCGAGTAATGTCAACTCAGGTGTAATGTCATGTGGGTTAAGCGATCATTCTTTGACATATGTACAGTTGAAAGCTCAGGTGCCCCGGAATGTACCGGAAATTCACACCTTTCGTTCATTCAAACGTTTCGATAGAGAAAAGTTTATCAATGAAGGATCTCGCATTGACTGGAGCGTGTTTTACGATAGTAATGATGTTGAGTTTCTGTGGAAATTTTTCAAAGATGCTTTTGTAGGCATATGTGATGATAATGCCCCTAGAATATCAGTTCACAAAAAAAAAGTGCACCATGGATAAATCACGAATATATAGATCTCGCAAGAGAGAGAAATTTCTTGAAAAATACATTTAATGCTACAGGTGACCCAAATGACTGGGAAGAATATCGAAGAAAACGCAACTTGTTGAGCAAATTGAATAGAAAGCTCAAAAAGCGTTATTATTATGAACAGTTTAAGTTGTGTAGCGAAAACTCAAGCAAAACTTGGGAAGTTATGAAAAAGATCATTCCTAACGTGAAAACAAACAAGACTGAACTGACAAAGGATGAAACAGATGTCTCCAATCCGGTTGATGTAGCTAACATAATATTCAATGAATATTTTACTTCTTTACTTAAAGAGTCTGGACCCATTTCTTCTGTAAGCAGTTGTTCAAAATATACAGACACGCAATATCACCTCGATGATATTTCCGAAGATGATGTTATAAAAGCATTGAGAAATCTAAGTGAGAATAAAGCCCTAGGACTTGATGATATTCACCCACGTCTACTTAAAGAAGGTGTAGTATTCATAAGCAAACCCCTGACGTATATTTTTAATATTTCACTCAGAACGGGCTGTATACCAAAGGAGTGGAAAAAAGGATGACACCACTTTATAAAAGTGGAAACAAAAAGAATGTTGTTAATTACTGGCCTATTTCAGTTCTCTCTCATGTAATGAAAATATTAGAAAAACTTGTTTATGGTCAGTTGTACACTTATTTTGAAAACAATAATCTGTTGAGTAACTGGCAGTCGGGATTTCGACCAATGCATTCCACACACACACTGCGCTAATTGATCTGTATGATTATTTTCTGAGAAATATAGATGAGAGGTATCTGACCGGTGCAGGTTTTCTTGACCTTAAACGTGCTTTTGACTCGGTGAGTCATAGTATTTTGCTTGATAAACTGTGACGGTATGGTTTTACAGAGAGTGCGCTCTCATGGTTCACCAGTTACTTTACCGAAAGGGAACACTGCGTATCTGTCAATGGGGTACTGTCGGATTTTAAGTCTGTTCAAACAGGTGTACCACAGGGGTCACTCCTGGGCCCGATGTTGTTTTCCGTCTTCATCAACGATATGTGTCAATTGCCTTTCGATTGTAATACCAAAGTATGTTTGTATTCCGACGACACAGCCATGTTTGTCCGCTCGAAGAATGGCAATGTTATCTCAGAGCTGCTTCAAACGGAAATGAGAAAAGTCTAAGTGGTTGGATAAAAATTAATGCTCTTTCATTAAATACAAAGAAAACAAAAGTTATGTTAATAGGTTCCAAACGGAAAACAAAGAGCATTTCACTTTCAGTGATGCATGGAAACGAACCCATTGAACAAGTGCATGATTTTAAGTACCTTGGTGTGATAATAGACAGTCATTTGAATTGGGCCAAGCACGTTGACTACACAGTGCAGAAAATTTCTAGGACGATCTGATACCTCTCAAGGACAAAGAGTTATTTTCCGGGTGAAATACTTCAAATGTTATACTATAGCATGATTTTACCTCACTTCGATTACTGCAATGTTGTATGGGGAAGTGCAGCCAGTTGTTACATAACGAGGTTACAGAAGCTACAGAACAGATTCGCTCGATTAGTACTTAACGCCGATTTTTTGACCCCACATAAGGATAATGCTTCAGAGATTATCAGAATGGCAGTTCATCCGAAATGCCACCTCTGTTAACTCTTTCAAACGGCAATGTAAAACGCTTAGCTTAATTGATAGACTTTAGACATTTTGTGCGCATGGCGGCATGGGTGTGGTTGTGTGTAGGTATGTGTGCGTGTGGGTATGTATCAAAGATAGTAGAGATAATACTAAATAGGGAGCTTTAGATTTTAGACGCACGGACGTTCAGAGGGAAAAAACATGTTCTGAGCGTGCGCAGAAGCGCGCGTCATCAAGTCGATCTATTTTTAGCTTGCGTCGCCTGAGTTTTTCACTACGCGTACTGGGCTATTTTTACGTCCGCACGGTTTGCAACGTAGAGAACTACTTCATGCACCGATCATATGGGGGTGCGATTCTATGTTTTATACGTTGCGTCCCAGCGTAATCTAAAGCTACTTTTCAACGCGACGCAGGGGAGAGGAGAACGTCCAGCGCACTCGTCGTCTCAAACGTCCGCGCGTCAAAATCTAAAGCTCCCTAACAAGATACGAAGGCGCGCGATAAAAATGGACACAAAATGGCTACCCTACATGACGATACAAAAGAGAGCTAAGTACAAACTCAGTACACCTAGAAACATCAATCATTTGCAAAGGTCATGATATTTTTATGCCTCCGCCACGAAGTGGTGCCGGAGGCATTATGTTTTCGGGTTGTCCGTCCGTCCGTCCGTCCGTCCTTCCGTCCGTCCGTAATGAATTTTGTGGACAAGGTAACTATCAAAACCTGTTGAGGTATCCTAATGAAACTTGGCATGTATGTGTATTAGGGGGTGAAGATGTGCCTATCAACTTTTGGGTGCACATGCTCAAGGTCAAAGGTCAAAAGGTCAAGGTCAAATACATAAAATTTCACTTTTTCCACCATATCTATTGAATGCCTGGAGATATTTTCTTGAAACTTAGTGTATACATGTATTACCCAATTAAAATTCTCTGGTGAAAGTTTGCGTCATGAGGTCAAAGGTCAAAGGTCAAAAGGTCAGGGTCAAATACATGAAATTTCACTATTTTCGCCATATCTATTGAATGCCTGAAGATATTTTCTTGAAACTTAGTGTATACATGTATTACCCAATTAAGATTCTCTGGTGAAAGTTTGGGTCATGAGGTCAAAGGTCAAAGGTCAAAAGGTCAAGTAAAAATATCAAAACTTCTTTTTTTTCTCCGTGCCTTGGAAAATTGTTCAAGGTATCTTCATGGAACATAGTATATACATGTACTGACTGGAAGTGATTATCTAGAGAATGTAGGGTTCATGGGGTCAAAGGTCAGGGGTCAAAGGTCAAGTGCAACACTTCAAAATTTTACTATTTCCCTCATATTTATGCAATGCCAGCAGGGTTATTATTTTTTTACACTTGGTGTATGCATGTGTAACCTAATAGAAATTCTCTGGAAAGTTTTTTTTTTCTTCTTTTTTTGCCTCAAATGTCAAAAGGTCAAAGATCAAGTGAAAGTGCTGAACTAACTTTTTCCTCCATATCTCGAAGTGGCTCAAGTTATCTTGAAACTTAGTACATATTATGCATGTTCTACCTGAAAGTGATTATCTTATGAATTTTAGGGTCAAGGGCCAGATGAAAATGGTAACAATTTACTATTCAATTCAGATAATTGCACTTTTTCTCCACACCTGTACCTTGAAAATTACTCAATGCCTAAATGTATGAATGGGTCAAAGTCAAGTTAAAGTCCTTAAATCCCTAGATACATGCTCTCCTATTCATCCAATTAAACCTAGGTCAAGGAAGGTGAACATTCAAGACATTTGTGACAAACTTGTCATTTCAGTATTTTGCCAATTTTGTGAAAATGTAATCACACATTGTCCACATGTACTATCTAGACCTATTGGGAAAATCATGCATTATGGCGGAGGCATACCAGTCGCCAAAGCGACATTTCTAGTTATTATCTTAAAAAGATTTAAAAATTATAGTCGTAGCTTTTTATCGATTAAGGGGATTATTTTGAAGAACGAGATTTAAAAGTAATAAGGATTATTTCGTGGAGGTAAAAATTTGACAACAACATGATCTAAAAACAATCAACGACACTTGATAAACAACAACAACAACTTCAAAGACAGCGCGTCTCAGGTGATGTGCGTAATACGTTTGAGGATTGCGCGCTGTCCATCAACTTCAAGTTGAAATTTGAAAGTTTTGAAAGTTGAAAGTTTATTTACTCACAACCCAACTCGTAGTATCGGAGTCCAAAGACAGCGCGTCTCAGGTGATGTGCATAATACGCTTGAGGACCGCGCGCTGTCCATTCGTTTTGTACAGGGTTAGCGCGCACTTTTCTGTCTTATTAGTTAAAGGTGCATGGTCCCGGTGGCGTGTTTTTTTTTTTTTTTAGACGGCACAGATTGGGGACCCAAACCCTAACCCTAACCCTATACCCTAACCCTAACCCAACGTGTTTCCCATAGGTTTAATACGCGCCATGCACCAATCTGTGCCGTCTAAAAAAAATAAAAAATAAAAAAAAAAAACGCGTCCCGGTGTTTTAGTCAAATGCGTACGCGGGCGCACGGCGCAAGTTTCCTATAGAGACCTACGCTATCGACTTCTCTTTGGCGCTTACGCTTTGGCCCACTTTCCCGAGTCCGAAGAAGTCCGATTCAGTGTAGTCAGTGGTCCGATCACAGTTCGGCTCATGAATCGGCTGAGGGGGATGACAGCTTTAACAAACTTCTTTTGTGATGTCACAATAACAAGCACATATGCACGCACCCTGGCATTACTACAGACTGCGCGATGCGCAAAGAAGACAACAAAGGCAACGTTACTTAGCAACACCTACGCACTTTACTCTTGATGACAGCTCAACTTCGGAAATCTTCGTATCAATGCTAACGATGATCGGCAGTATCATCAACAGCGCCATCTACACTACCGGGACTATGCCCCTTTAAAGGTGCATGGTCCCGGTGTTTTAGTCAAATGTGTACGCGGGCGCACGGCGCAAGTTTCCTATAGAGACCTACGCTATCGACTTCTCTTTGGTGCTTACGCTTTGGCCCACTTTCCCGAGTCCGAAGAAGTCCGATTCACTGTAGTCAGTGGTCCGATCACAGTTTAGCTCATGATTCGGCTGAGGAGGATGACAGCTTAAGCAAACTTCTTTTGTGATGTCATAATAACAAGCACATATGCACGCACCCTGGCATTACTACAGACTGCGCGATGCGCAAAGAAGACAACAAAGGCAACGTTACTTAGCAACACCTACGCACTTTACTCTTGATGACAGCTCAACTTCGGTAACCTTCGTATCAATGCTAACGGTGATCGGCAGTATCATCAACAGCGTCATCTATACTACCGGGACTATGCCCCTTTAAAGTGAAAACAAAGTTCTGGTAAGGGCCTGAGAACCCGTCTGGCACCATTTCATATTTGCTTGCAATATATCGAAAGAGTCTACAAAGAAACTTACCTGGCTGACGCGGTTTGCCGGAATGATGAGTTGTTTTGGAGTATTTTGAGAAAAATAATAAAAGTCGGTAGACCGACTTTTATTCCAGAAGGCTCCAGACTAACTCGGTCTCAGGGAAAACTCGACCCTATTTCAGACAATTTACACACAGTTCGTGATCGCCATGTTCATCAGTATGGTTGGGTGTTCATAATATCGGACACCTAACGTTTTTCTATCAATAGAAACGTGAAAAATCTCACAATTTGCCTGAAATTTTACTCACGTGTGGAGAAAATACTCCGGATTCACAAGCGCGCACTGAAAATGCGATCTGAGGTACGCGCTCTAGATGGCGGCTTCGAACGCGTGGGGTGTCATTTTTTCCGCACTCAGTTGCCCGGCTCATATCGACCGACCACCCCGCCCTCTATTGACAATACGTATAAAGCGTACTTAAACGCGTTTTTTCGACAAGCTGCTGTTTTTTTCTAGTCGTAATTTTTTTCCCCAATAATATTTGAATATATTTTGAATCCTTCGATATTACTTTTGAAGGACTGTTTGATGAATTTGACTTGATTTTCATTAGGAAACTTTTCATCGTAATTGAAATAAATTAGATGAGTCGGTTTGTTTTTTCACATTCATTTCTCGTTTCTGCATCAACTCGTACGGTCGTAGCGGGCGACAAAATGTTTATGTCATGTGTAATTACTATGTGTAACGTGTGTGCACGATCGTATAAGCGGCGGTGACAATTTTGCGGTCAAAATCGTCAAATTTATTACGGAAGGATACTCTACATCTAACAACGAGTCAGCAAAGGTAGGCCTAGTTATATGTAGTTACACGATAAACCTTATTGGATTTTGCTAAATTTCGGTAATTTAGAGGGAATACTTAGTTGTCTTCGCCACATTTTACTCGGTAGCGTAGCCCAGTGAAGAATCGAACACCGTTGCGCGTAGTCCCATGCGTACATTTTCTTTCTGTACGCGCAATGCCATTATAATGCGCGGTCGGTCGTTATGGACCCGGTCGGTGGGTTGGACACCTACCATACTCTATACTACGGGTACCAAACGAGGCCTTGATGAGCAGACAGGATAGTGCGTGCTAATCCTGTACAAAACAAATGGACAGCGCGCGGTCCTCAAGCCTATATAGCAAAGATAGTAGAGATTTTGCTATATAGTATACGTACATCACCTCAGTTGCTGAGACGCGCGGTCTTTGAAGTTTTTGTTGTTGTTTATCAAGCGTCTTTGTTTGTAGAGGTGCTTGAGAGGCGCACACTAATTTTGCATGCGCGCCAAAGAGGTTTTTGATGCGCGCGTTGTAACAACTCGGACCATTACTGCGAATAGCCAGAACGCTACAATGTAGTTTATACAGGCCGCTCCCATATGCATAGTATGGTAGGGGTCCAACCCACCGACCGGGTCCATAACGACCGACCGCGCATTATAATGGCATTGCGCGTACAGAAAGAAAATGTACGCATGGGACTACGCGCAACGGTGTTCGATTCTTCACTGGGCTACGCTACCGAGTAAAATGTGGCGAAAACAACTAAGTATTCCCTCTAAATTACCGAAATTTAGCAAAATCGAATAAGGTTTATCGTGTAACTACATATAACTAGGTCTAGGCCTACCTTTGCTGACTCGTTGTTAGATGTAGAGTATCCTTCCGTAATAAATTTGACGATTTTGACCGCAAAATTGTCACCGCCGCTTGTACGATCGTGCACACACGTTACACATACACATGACATAAACATTTTGTCGCCCGCTACGACCGTACGAGTTGATGCAGAAACGAGAAATGAATGTGAAAAAACAAACCGACTCATCTAATTTATTTCAATTACGATGAAAAGTTTCCTAATGAAAATCAAGTCAAATTCATCAAACAGTCCTTCAAAAGTAATATCGAAGGATTCAAAATATATTCAAATATTATTGGGGAAAAAAATTACGACTAGAAAAAAAACAGCAGCTTGTCGAAAAAACGCGTTTAAGTACGCTTTATACGTATTGTCAATAGAGGGCGGGGTGGTCGGTCGATATGAGCCCGGCAACTGAGTGCGGAAAAAATGACACCCCACGCGTTCGAAGCCGCCATCTAGAGCGCGTACCTCAGATCGCATTTTCAGTGCGCGCTTGTGAATCCGGATTATTTTCTCCACACGTGAGTAAAATTTCAGGCAAATTGTGAGATTTTTCACGTTTCTATTGATAGAAAAACGTTAGGTGTCCGATATTATGAACACCCAACCATACAAGGTACAACGCTGTACAATCCAGAGGGACAACCAATACAACTCATCCCGCCGTCAAGCAAAGCGAGGCCGAGTTATCCCCGAGTCCGAGTCTAGTCTAGTGAAGAATGATAAGAACATGTCTAGTACCGGTATCAGAGTAAAAGGCTATAAAGGATACTCAAAAGCATGCATTTTGTATTATAAGAATGCAAGCTCTACTTTTCACATGTCACTGCTTACCAGTGGAGATGTTGAAATCAACCCAGGTCCGTCATTTAGTGTGTCAGCTACTAAAGATCATGCTGTTGATAACAATACAAGACGACCCAGACGTGCATATAGTATTTCGGACCTTTTACAGCTGAACCCTTACAATGTTTACTCCACTCAACCTTCTTGTAAGTGCCTTAAGATTAATGAAGTGACATGGCAACGAATAACAGCACTACAGATTAACAGAGTGAAAAAGACTCACAGAGGTAAAAGAGTAGTAAGACAAAATAGGGATCAAACTGTGAAGTTGTTACACGAAAGAAAATTTGTGAATTCTGATATTTCATGTATGAATTTAAAATTTGCTATGTTAAATGCCAGATCGCTGAAGAACAAAACCGCTGAGTTTGTAGATTATATTCTTGATCATGAATTAGACATTGTTGCTATTTGTGAAACATGGCTTACGCCTAATGATGCTGCTCCGATTGGTCAATTGACACCACATGGCTTCACATTAAAGCACATTCCCAGAGTTGGCACACGAGGAGGAGAAATAGCTGTGTTGTTTAAAAGTCATTTAGATGTCAGAATTGTAGATTCCCCAAATTTTACAACATTTGAAATGATTCAGATGACTCTGAATTATATGCAGAAATCGTTGCATTTCATCAATGTATATCGTCCACCCAGTTCAGTACAGTTTCAGATTTTCTTGGATGAGTTTTCTAATGTTCTCGATAGACAGCTTCTGTGCTCGTCTGACTTGTTGATTGCAGGTGATTTCAATATACCTGTGGACTCATCAACTTCGAATTCGAAGTTGTTCTCTGAATTATTGTCAGCCTTTAATATGATTCAACATATTAATGAGCCAACTCATAATCGAGGCCATGTATTAGATCTGCTTATAACTCATAAAGGTAACACTGTACAACTTTGTAACACCGGTGTTGTGGAAGGTATATCAGATCATTCAGCAATAATGTGTGAATTGAACCTTCCTAAACGTATCAAAAAACATTTGTTGTGACACGGAATTTGAAATCTGTAAACCCACAAGAGTTTGTTGCTGATACTCATGTTAAGTCTCTTTTATCAGCTGAATCTCAAGTTAATAATGTTGATGATGAAGTGAATTTGTAATACCTTACTCACTGCCACCCTTGGTAAGTTGGCACCTGAGAAACGAATCAAGGTCACAATACACCCCAATACGCAATGGTATACCCCAGAAATAGCTCAAGCAAAACTGCTTCGTAGACAGTTAGAAAGGAAGTCAAGGTCCACAAAACTGGAGATTCACAAGCAGATGTATCATGCACAAAGGCGATGTGTAAGTGCCTTGATTAAAGATGCTAAGTTACAATATCATTCAATAAAGGTTACGGATTGTGGGAAAGATACAAAGAAGTTGTACAAAGTTGCTAATGCTTTACTTTACCGAAAACAGCGATCTCCTTTACCAGAACACCTCACTCATGGTGATCAGGTTGAGTTAGCCAATTGTTTTAATCAATATTTCATTGATAAAATTGTGGCAATCCAACGGAGTTTCCCAACTCGTTGTCAAGTCAGAATTGAGTGAGTTTCAGTCTGTCACTGTTAATGAGATAGAAAAGTTTATTAAGAACTCACCTAACAAATCATGTGAACTTGATCCAATCCCAACAGATTCGGTTAAGAAGTGTGGCAGAGTTTTAGCACCTGTTATCACAAGAATCATAAATGCTAGCCTGAGATTAGGTGTAGTTCCACAGGTGTGTAAAAAAGCAGTTATTCATCCAACTTTGAAAAAAGCAGGCTTAGATCAGGAGTGTTTAAAAAATTACCGTCCAATTTCAAATTTACCTTATTTAAGTAAATTGCTTGAAAAGGTTGTTTTCTCACAACTGACAATGTATCTGCAAGATAATGAATTGCTTGATTCATTTCAATCTGCGTACAAGCCTGGTCATAGTGTAGAAACACTGTTAGTCAACTTATCAGATATTGTGTTCAGAGAATTAGATAGTGGTAACATCACTGCTCTTATCATGCTTGATATGAGCTCAGCTTTTGACACAGTCGATCATGCTATTCTGATTCAACGATTGAGATATTTGGGCATCAAAGGAACTGTTCTTGATTGGTTTATATCCTACTTATGTGATCGATCTCATTATGTCAGAATTGGTGATTCTACCTCTTGTAAAACTATGACAAAGTTTGGTGTACCTCAAGGTCCTGTTGGAGGCCCGCTGCTTTTTTCTCTGTATATGCAATCAATTAGTGAAGTATTTCACAAGCATTGTATTAGTTATCATTGTTATGCGGATGATATACAACTTTATTTGTCTTTTAAACCCACTCTGTCTTCATTGTCATCCGCCATTGTAAAACTCGAAGCATGTTTGCAAGACCTGAAAATTTGGCTTACATCCAATGGCCTTAAACTAAATGATGATAAATCTGAGTTTCTGTTATTGGGATCAAAGCATAATTTATGTTAAGCAAAGTTGATTATCAGTCATGTCATGTCAACATCGGTAGCACTTGCAATACTCCGTCGAAAACAGCCCGTAATTTAGGTGTCATATTTGATCAGGAAATGTCATTTCGAAGTCATGTAACTCATATTCAGCGGAATGTTCGATATCAGTTGCGTAATTTAAGTTTCATAAGGAAATATTTGTCTAAATCTGCAGCTGAGATACTTATTCATGCTTTGATTTTTTTCTCGGTTGGATTTTTCGAATTCATTGTTGTGTAATCTTTCAAAAAAAGATGTCACAAAACTTCAACGGTTGCAAAATTATGCTGCCCGATTGTTAACTTTTACTAACAAGTTTGATTCCATTTCACCAGTTCTCCGTTCCTTACATTGGTTACCTGTAGAAAAAAAGGATTATTTTCAAGATTCTGTTATTAGTACATCATTCAGTTCATTCTTTTTCCCCAATATACATAAGTAATTCTGTTCAAAAATACAATCCGACACGAAGGCTACGTTCATCATCAGATGCATTCTTACTCCAAACACCCAGAGTAAAACATGGGTATGGTGATCGTGCTTTCTCCGTTATGGGACCAAAATTGTGGAATCAGTTACCTCTTCAGTTAAGGGAACTGTCATCTACAGAGTCATTCAAATCCAAGCTTAAAACTTATCTGTTCCTTTCATACTGAGGACTGTAATTGCTGTATGTCATTAATATTGGATCAATGTTGTATTTTTAATTGATATATTATGTTGTATTCTTTATTTGGTATATATTTGCTTTTGTTTACCATTTTCTTCTTTGTTGAAATGTTTGAATATGTATATGCATGTAAATATGTGATATTTTTTTCATTTTTGAAGCGCCATGAGCACTGAAAAGTGGACCTGTGCGCTATACAAGTAGCCACTATTATTATTATCATTAGCCTGACCCCGTTCAGGTAAGTTCTGAGACTGAACGTTTTTGGTTGATATTTCCCATTTTCGTCGTTACCCATCGAATATCTTGTTATTACAGCCTTATTTCGCACATTTCCTAGGCATACGTTTACATTTTGGAGCAAAATTTGACAACTTTTGCTGGCGTACCAGAACTTTCTTTGGGCTTTAAGAGAGTCTGGCCAACTCGGTTTTCGGCTTAGGTGTTTTGAAGCCTGTGATTGGTCAAAAGCTGGTCCCGTGACCTACAGGCGCCATGTCGTTACCAAAGTCAATCACGCGGGCGCGAGCAGAGCTCATACTCAGTGCCCATTGTTCATTACGCGCAGCTACACGCTAATATTGCTTGCCTTGGGGACTTCCCCTGAATATCAGTCATGGTGCAGTGGGGATATGTCATTGCCGTAAGGTTGTCAACTTTATTTAAGTATATAGAAGGTACAACACGAAAGATATTTTGATATCTTATTGCCATAAACTGAAGATTCGTCATGCCTTCCTGCGCAGCATGGCGTTGCGCGAACCGACCTGGCTCTTAGTGTGATGATGCACCGCTTTCCGACAGATCCAAAACAAAGGAAAAAGCAGGAAATCGGAGTGCGACGGGAAAATATATATCTGATTTGTTTTCTTTGGATTCCTCGCTCGGTGTCTTTCAGACTATCCAAGTTTTGATTCACATTTGTATGTCTCCGTCATAACATACGAAAGTGTCGCCTGAGGCATTTGTTTTGGTCGTCCGTCCGTCCTTCCGTCTGTCCTTCATATCGGAAGCAATATTGTGGACACCGTTTGAGGTAATGAAACTTGACATGTATGCTTGTGTGAGTGGACGAAGTTTTGTCTTTAGCTTATAGGGCCTAAACTTTTGTGTAAACACGATCAAAGTGAAAGGTCAAAATCATGTATATAATGGTTAAATTCTTAAAATATCACTATTTCCCCCATATTTATGCAATATCTGGAGGTGAAAGTACAGGTATTTCCAAACGAAACTTACTGCCTGACCGTGATTTTCTCGTGATTTTATTTTATTTTTATTTTTTTTTTTTTTTTGGGGGGGGGGGGGGGGGGCGGGGGTATGGGGGGGGGGGGTAAGGGTCAAGGATCAATGTCAGGTAAAGTGTAATGTTAAAATTCTGCTCTCTATTGTTGAAATACTATTTACCCATGTAGTTCCTAAATACCTTGGAAATTACCCAATTCATAAACTTAAAACCAAATACTCTCTAAAAAAAAATCGAGTGGAAATTTTCACTCTAAAAAGAGTAAATACAAAAAAGAGTGAATTTCGAGTGAAATTGGAGTGAATTTTGAGTGAAAATGCTCACTTTCACTCATTTTGGAGTGACGTCAGGGATCACTCGAAGATTTTGGAGTGATCCCTGACGTCACTCCAAAATGAGTGAAAATGAGCATTTTCACTCAAAATTCACTCTAATTCCACTCGAAATTCACTCTTTTTTGTATTCACTCTTTTTAGAGTGAAAATTTCCACTCGATTTTTTTTAGAGAGTATGGTACACGTATTTGCATGCCATCATTACTACACAATGACGCGTGATAGGGAAAGATTTTGGCCATGATGGTCAAAGGTAGATGAAAATACTGAAATGACAGAATTTTCTATATATTTTTAAAATAACCGTTGAAAGTATTGCCATGAAAATAGTAGTAAGTAAAAAGTAGTGAAAAGAAGTAAGCAAAAGTAAAAATGCTCAAATTCCTTAATACTTGCTCTCTTAAACAATAAAAGACATTCATTCATACCTATAGTTCAAGGAAAGTAAACATTCCACGCATTAAATTTAGTGACAAATTTGCCATTTTTTCTGCCAATTATGTGAAACTGTCGTGTAACATTGTCAAGACGTACTCTACATTTGCTAAGAGAACAATGTAATATGGCGGAGGAATACCGGTCGCCCTATAGGACATCTTCATTTGTGTGGGTTTTTTTATTTGGTACAGATGTCACTGAGGATATCCCTCATATTATAAGGAAAGCATATTATAAGGAAAGTATATTATAAGGAAAGTATATCATAAGGAAAGCATATTATAAGGAAAGTATTATAAGGAAAGTAAACATTCCACGCATTAAATTTAGTGACAAATTTGCCATTTTTTCTGCCAATTATGTGAAGCTGTCGTGTAACATTGTCAAGACGTACTCTACATTTGCTAAGAGAACAATGTAATATGGCGGAGGAATACCGGTCGCCCTATAGGACATCTTTATTTGTGTGGGATTTTTTTATCATTATTTGGTACAGATGTCACTGAGGATATCCCTCATATTATGTTATCCAGATAAAGTACTTGTGCTTTCGTTCAACATGTCTTTTTAAATATTATTTTTAAACAATTTTAGATCATTTTACATACCTTAATATCGGTGACGTCACTTTTTCATGTTGTACATTGTACATAGGTGTATTCCTTTTGAATTACATACTAATCGGCCTTCATGTCAGTTTCATACATATATGGGACTAAATAGGATGGTAATTGATGATTACAATTACGTGCGAAACAGTAATAACTGTGGAATTCGTCTATCCTCTGCACAGCTAGAATTGTAAATTTATATATCATGTTGTTATACAATATTCTTGTTCCATGGACAACTTGCTAAATACAATATACATAGCATACACTCTAGTGAAAGTTTACGATACGACTTCCTGTGAATTCTTCTTTTATTTTCACAGCAATAATTCATCATATATTCAGGAATGATGTCCTGTAGTCAGCTTCCCTATTATTTATACGGTATGCCTGTGTGCTTCTGTCTATTTGAATGTGTAAAAATGATTGATTGTTGACTTTGTTCAACATGGATGGAATGAAAGAATGTCCCTTCCTCAACCTACCCCCTTTCTCCCCCCCCCCCCCTCTCTCTCTCTAAGAGAAAGAAAAGTCAAGCAACACCGTGCCTTTGGGACGCCTGCGCGTACACACTAAAAATACCCTCCAAGCGCACACGCTAAAACCATAAGCGCACTGTACGCTGGGTAACAACATGGCGTCCAATTTATGAGTTGGCCAGACTCTCTTAATATAGACCGATTCGGGTTCGTTGAGGGCAGCAGACAATTTGTGTCACTGGGCGCAGCCATGAGCTCATTTTGCGGTGTCCCAGCCGACCCCCCTCCTCTCCCCCACCCCACGGGCAACATGTTTGTCGCGCACTTGTAACAAAGGTTCGCGCACTAAGCACGCATTCGCGCACTCAGTACGAGACGCAACCATGCATCAGTTTTTCATTCCGTGCGCGGAAGGCGGTGGGGGAGAGGGGAGGGGGGGGGGGTTCGGCTAAGACACCGCAGTAATGGCGCTGCCCATGCCAAAAATACACATAGCGCGTCACAGAATCGGTCTATACGGCACTGGGGAAGTACAGTGCCGTATATTAAGAGAGTCTGGCCAACTCGGTTTTCGGCTTAGGTGTTTGGAAGCCTGTGATTGGTCAAAAGCTGGTCCCGTGACCTACAGGCGCCATGTCGTTACCAAAGTCAATTACGCGGGCGCGAGCAGAGCTCATACGCAGTGCCCATTGTTCATTACGCGCAGCTACGCGCTAATATTGCTTGCCTTGGGGACTTCCCCTGAATATCAGTCATGGTGCAGTGGGGATATGTCATTGCTGTAAGGTTGTCAACTTTATTTAAGTATATAGAAGGTACAACACGAAAGATATTTTGATATCTTATTGCCATAAACTGAAGATTCGTCATGCCTTCCTGCGCAGCATGGCGTTGCGCGAACCGACCTGGCTCTTAGTGTAATGATGCACCTCTTTCCGACAGATCCAAAACAAAGGAAAAAGCAGGAAATCAGAGTGCGACGGGAAAAATATATCTGATTTGTTTTCTTTGGATTCCTCGCGGTGTCTTTCAGACTATCCAAGTTTTGATTCACATTTGTATGTCTCCGCCATAACATACGAAAGTGTCGCCTGAGGCATTTGTTTTGGTCATCCGTCCGTCCTTCCGTCTGTCCTTCATATCGCAATCAATATTGTGGGCACCGTTTGAGGTAATGAAACTTGACATGTATGCTTGTGTGAGTGGACGAAGTTTTGTTTTTAGCTTATAGGGCTTATAGGACCGTGATTTTCTCGTGATTTTATTTTATCTATTTTTTTTTGGGGGGGGGGTATGGGAGGGGGGTATTCAGGGTCAAGGATCAATGTCAGGTAAAATATAATATTAAGATTCTACTCTCTATTGTTGAAATACTATTACCCATGCAGTTCCTAAATACCTTGGAAATTACCCAATTCACAAACTTAAAACCAAATATGGTACACGTATTTGCATGCCATCATTACTACACAATGACGCGTGATAGGGAAAGATTTTGGCCATGATGGTCAAAGGTAGGTGAAAATACTAAAATGACAGAATTTTCTATATACTTTTAGAATAACCGTTGAAAGTATTGCCATGAAAATAGTAGTAAGTAAAAAGTAGTGAGAAGAAGTATATAAGCAAAAGTAAAAAAGCTCAAATTCCTTAATACTTGCTCTCTTAAACAATAAAAGACATCCATTCATACCTAGTTCAAGGAAAGTAAACATTCGGCGCATTAAATTTAGTGACAAATTTGCCATTTTTTCTGCCAATTATGTGAAACTGTCGTGTAACATTGTCAAGACGTACTCTACACCTGCTAAGAGAACAATGTAATATGGCGGAGGAATACCGGTCGCCATTAGGACATCTTTATTTGTGTGGGGTTTTTTTTTATTATTATTTGGTACAGATGTCACTGAGGATATCCCTCTTATGATATCCAGGTAAAGTACTTGTGCTTTCGTTCAACATGTCTTTTTTAGATGTTATTTTTAAACAATTTTAGATCATTTTACATATACCTTAATATCGGTGACGTCACTTTTTCATGTTGTACATTTTACATAGGTGTATTCCTTTTGAATTACATACTAATCGGCCTTCATGTCAGTTTCATACTATATGGGACTATGGTAATTGATGATTACAATGTATTTCCGTGGGAAACAGTAATAACTGAGGAATTCGTCTATCCTCTGCACAGCTAGAATTGTACATTTATATAATACATCATGTTGATATACAATATTCTTGTTCCCTGGACAACTTGCTAAATACAATATACATAGCATACAGTCTAGTGAAAGTTTACGATACGACTTACTGTGAATTCTTCTTTTATTTTCACAGCAATAATTAATCATTTTTTATATTCAGGAATTATGTCCTTTAGACAGCTTCCCTATTATTTATACGGTATACCTGTGTGCTTGTGTCTATTTGAATGTGTAAAAATGATTGATTGTTGGCTTTGTTCAACATGGATGGAATGAAAGAATGTCCCTCCCTCAACCTACCCCCTTTCTCTCCCCCCCCCCCCCCTCTCTCTCTCTCTCTCTCTCTCTCCTCTCCCTCTCTCCCTCTCTGGGCAAGAGAAAGAAAAGTCAAGCAACACAGTGCCTTTGGGACGCCTGCGCGTACACACTTAACCCTCCAAGCGCACACGCTAAAACCATAAGCGCACTGTACGCTGGGTAACGACATGGCGTCCAATTTATGAGTTGGCCAGACTCTCTTGATATACGGCACTGGGGAAGTATCATCAACAGCGCCCTCTACACTACCGGGACCATGCCCCTTTAACCAAAACGCTTCGCGTTCTGGCTACTCGCAGTAATGGTCCGAGTTGATAAAACGCGCGCATCAAAAAAACAAAAACAAAAAAACCTCTTCGGCGCGCATGCAAAATTAGTGTGCGCCTATCAAGCACCTCTAAAAACAATCAAAGACGCTTGATAATATACAAAATGATGCACAGGATAGAGTGCGTTAGTGGAGATGTAGCGCACTCGAGGGTATTTACAATATTGTGAAACATGCACGAGGCGAAGCCGAGTGCATGTTGCACTACATTGTAAATACCCGAGAGTGAGCTGCATCTCCACTAACGCCACGAAATAATCCTGTGCATCATTTGTTTTATAAAATGGGTCGAAAACTAACAGCATTTTTCACGTACCTTTGTGGGTCAATACCAGTCAGCTACATGTAGCACTCGCTCAAGAGTCCAGATGTCCGAAAATGTTCGTCCCAAACATTTACGCACGTCGCACTCGGAAATCCCGCACATATAAGTACTGTACGTATAAGAGTATACGTACGCCACACATGTTATGCACACAAGAAAGGCCGGCAGCCCGAACTAGAAGTTGTTTACAGGATTGACAGCGCGTAAAGTAGCGCGCGACGCACTTGTAACAACTGATTGAGTGCGCACTGCTACTGTAAACAGTGACGTCAGGCCGTGCATGTTAGTGAGAAATTAATACACGCACACGTGACTCATTTCAGCGCTTCCAATTGGCTACATTCTTGAACCCATTTTATAAACAACAACAACTTCAAAGACAGTGCATCTCAGCAACTCAAGTGATGTGCGTAATACGCTTGAGGACCGCGCGCAGTCCATTTGCTTTGTACAGGATTCCACTTTCCTGTCTGTTCAGTTAGGGATCGTTTGGTATAATACAGTAGAATATGGCGATCACAAACTGCGTGTAAATTGTCTGAAATAGGGTCGGGCTTTCCCTTAGACCGAGTTAGTCTTGATCCTTCTGGAATAAAAGTCGGTTTACCGACTTTTATTTTTTATCTCAAAATACTCCAAAACGACTCATCATCCCGGCAAATCACGTCAGCCAGGTAAGTTTCTTTGTAGACTCTTTCGATATATTGCAGGGCCCCCTCCCCCCACACAAACACTTTTGGTTCGTCAAAAAAAAAAATCGAAAAAAAAATCGAAAAAAATCGAAAAAAATCACAACACTCATGAATTTCAATTCCCAAAGATTCCGCCCCTAGATTCTTCCCGTCTAAGCGGGGGGGGGGGGGTCTTGACCTTGCCACCCCCCTCCCCCGGTCCCGCAGCCCCCCCCCCCCCCCCCCACACACACACACACTGAAAAACGTTCCGCGGCCCCTGTATTGCAAGCAACGTATTATGAAATGGTGCCAGACGGGTTCTCAAACCCTTGCCAATACTATGTTTTCACTTTAAATGACGGAGGTAATAGATAATATCTATGGTTGGACCTACTACTCATCGACCGCCTAATTTTCATTTGCTTGATAAGAATATTTAACACTGAAATTCACGTAAAAAACTTGACCTACGTGAATGAGAAAATCCAGCACTATCGAATGCCGTTGTTCCCTTTTCGATTCGAAGTTTCAGTGCAAAAATATCGCCGTCGAACTTGCGTGGCCTCGTTTCAGCTCCCCGCGGTAAAGCTTCTTATTGAGATCGACCGCTGTTTTTGCATTGACAATGCACTCAAACCGAGTTGTATTGAACACCGTGTTGTACGAAGCTTTTTAGAAACTTCCATAGACATTACATTACGATTCGGTGAAAATATTCATTCGAAATGTTGTCCTTGATTAAAACCATTAATGAACAGTGACTTTTCGCGTTTTCCCACACCATCCTCATCAACGGTCAAAGCCAATCCATTTAGATGTGCTCCGCGCGCAGTGAAGTGCGTACTAAGCGTTCTGTGCGCCAATGTATACGCGGTCGGTTTCAAAAAGGGTGGTCGATATGTAGTAGGGCTACCACCATACATGTATAACTACATGAATAAGCTCATGAATGAACAACAACAAATCGCTGTAGCAGGGAGAATATTATTCTCTTTTTTATTATAGCCCGTTGGTTTACAAAACAGAAAGCGAAAAATAAAAGTGTATCTTGCTCTCACATGTTCAGGATGAAAGATCCTCTGACTTCAACTTGCTACAGGCTGAGCCCGCGCACTAAAGGGAATCGTACAAGGTTACCCATATGCAGATAAAGCGGCTTGTATTATACAGCGTCGTAACGTGCACTGCAGTATGCGGCATTCAGTTGCACGAAGTTGAATATAGGGAAGTTCTTTCTACCTTTTGTTTGTGTCCGTACGTGCGTGTGTTTTTCTCTCCTGAATTGTGTTCATTTGGGTGACCAGCCCTTTCCTCTCTTCCTCTTATCTGTCTCCCTCTTTATCTGTCAGACAGTATTGTGGTATAATGCCATCATTCTTTTCATTTAAAAGAACAAATTGAAAGGAAAACAACGTTCATGTGACCCCTGATTTATGTTGCCCAAACAATCATATCAGGGCAAAGAATGACATAAATTTATATGTTTCGTCGTAGGGGCCTGTTATTTGATATATCAGTGATGAGTGAAATCTTTTTCATCTTTAAAAGCTGTAACTTTTTTTTTTCTGTGCCCTGACGTAATGGAATCTTGATAAAACATTTTATCCGTATTCACAAAATACTAAGGATCGAATGCAAGCGTATAAAAGTCGACCATGTATTATGTAGCTAGGTACATGTAGTAGTATAGTATAGTATAGTATGGTATAGTATGGCCCTGCTTAGCGAACGAAAATTTAATGAGGATGAAGTCTGTCACAGAAATGAGACAATTATACCGTATGTCCCCCCCCCCCAAAAAAAAAAAAAAATACAACGGTACCCTCCTCAATGATAACTTTAAAAACAGTGAATCAATCCAAGTACAATTTCAGGGTATGAAACTAAAACTCACATCTTACAGAAAACCCCATTCGATTTGCTTGAGTGGTCAAAGAGAAATGAGGAATTTGTAGAGCATGTCAGGAATCTCTTCCCTCCGATTTCTGTCCATTGTGTTCACACATTAATATGCAGTTCCAAGAGCATCCAAGTGCTAAACTTGAAAGAAATCAGACTCATGACATGCTTTACAACAATCTACATTTCTTTGTGACCGCTTAACCAAATTGAATGGGATTTTCTGCAAAATAGAGCTAAGATGTTACATTTTAAACATTTTAATGCATAAACAGTTTAATCATATTGGGAGTTATCAATGCGAAAATCCGATAGTATTTTTTTTTTTGGGGGGGGGGACATACTGTACTCATCGGTTTTAGGTCACTGCATGGTCAAAGAGAATTTATTCCTCTTCTTCACACGATACATGCACGTGGCATGACCTCTCACCTCAGTCAGGGCGCAATCTTACAGTTTCCTCAATCCAAGGAGCTTGCGCAACACAAATCGTTATTCTTTTATGACAATAATATTAGCCCCCCCTCCATATCAAGACAAATTACCTTGGTGGATTCCCTTCAAACCACTAAGAATTAATGGCCTTTGTTGCTGTACCTCCAGCCCAGCAAACTAATTAAACAAATACCGTATGTTCAATGAGGCTGTAAATATCAACCGTATACTCCCGGTGCATTCCATTTATGGTCCCATAGTTTCATAACTTAACAAAAAGCTCCTAACTTTGCTTGCAAAATGACTACCTCTAATAGCTAACCTAACCTTCCTTTGATTGATTCAGCTTGGAGTACGGCATTTATTTATTTTTATTTTTTTTTTGAGGGGGTGAATATCTATTACACTATACATGCAACCACAACTCGCAGAGGAAAAATAACTTTTGTTTTCATTGAGCCTACTGTGACGCAAATTAGTACTTGCATCATTGTATTTTATGTATACCTGTAGAGCATGCAATCTTCCTGAGATTAACTGCATATACACCGAGTATACCTTCTCAGAAATTTGATAACCACATTTAGTGTAGTAATCTTACTTCCAAGGCATTAAAAAAAAACTAGTAAGAACCGGTATTAGTTTCAATCTGACTGCATACTACACTTTGCATAGAAACATTCCATGCATGCCTATATTTAACACAATGAAAATCTCCATCAAATCTTCGTAAACGGACAACTATTCTATTTTCCAAACGTCCAGGTGATTTCCAGCATGAATGATCCCTGTTGGTGAAACTTCACCTAATTTACCTGAAACAGTGACTGGCACATGATTTGAAATAAGGCTGTGTATAATTTCAACTTAGTTAAATATATGAACTTAATTTGTTTGTTTGTTTGTTTATTCTCCATCTGAGAAGATGGCTGGATAGCCCATATTTAGCTATGCTAAGCTGGTCTTCCATGGGGTCCAATTGGATGTGAGGCGGGACTACTTCACCGGGTTAAACACCCTGCTCTTTGCGATGAATGAATGAAGTTGGCTGTGGAGCTGGGTTTTGTAATAACGCCGGAATTTGTAAAAACCCCGGGATTTGTAAAAACGTCTCGCCGGGATTTTTAAAAACGCCGGGAATTGTAAAAACGTCTCGCCGGGAAATGTAAAAATCTCAAAAATTGCATCAACGGGATTTGTAAAAACGTCTCGCCGGAAAATGTAAAAACGTCAAATTCTGCCGGAAATTGTGAAAACGCTTGAACCTTGAACCTTGAATGAGTACTCTCCCCAAAGCGAAGACGCTGTCCTGGAGAGGGTTGTGCTGTGCAGTGTGCTGTAGCATGTGCCTGTGGTGACGTGAGCTCAGGTGCGTCTTTGTACAGGTGCATGCAGGTGCTCGGTGCAGGTGTGCCTCTCATTACAGCATCTTGAGGGTAGGGGGCGGCGCCATTTGTCTAATGACAGGTAGGGCTGCACTCCTAAAGGTCATCAAAGTATCTGATATTACTACTTTGGCAGGGAGAGTGTTCCAAATTCTTACTGTAAAGGTGGCAGTTGACTCTGGAGTATGGTTGTGGTTCCTTGTGTTATTTTGTGCTATGCTGATTTCTTCGGGCATGTCTATGTTGACAAAACCATAGTGGATCTTGTACAACATCTCGCACTGATGCCTCCATCAGTGCGACGGTGCTGTAGTGTATCCCAGCAGAGAGAAGAGACCATAGAGGTGACACTGGATTCCCTTGAGTAATCGTGGAAAACGAACTTGGCTGCTTGGCGCTGGATATTTTCTAGAATCAGGCTGTCGGGAAATGTAAAAACCATGTAATTCAACAGTATTACGTACCGATGGTATATAGATAATCTTGATGCCTCACAAAATTGTTCATGAACATTTACTGTTATAATCTTCTTGTAAACTCCAAAACGGATTTTCACCAAACTTGGCAGATGATATCTTTATGACGATGATCTTAATTTGTTTAGATAAGTTCCCTCCTCCCCCTCCCCCCCCCCCACCGCCGAAAAATGGGGGGAGGGAGTTGAAGTCTCAGAGTCCATAAAGTCTGAAATTTGTCATCTTCTTAGTCGAACCAAAAAAAGATAGAGCTAAGTTAGAGGTATGAAGACATTAATGACTGCATGAAATTTCATGTTTGATTATGGCGGATATATGCATGGGTGCCCTGATTTGGGGGGGGGGGGGTTACAAATCGGTCGGTCGCCGCTCTGAGTTGTGACCGTAGCCTAGATGGTGTCATTTGAAATGCACTCCATACAGCAAGGACGTCTTTGTAACTGACAATGATTGATTTCGTCGTTTTTGTTGTTTCGAGGAATTACCATTCCATGCTGGCAATGATATAACAAATGTATCTGAAAATGAAGAACACACGCATAATGACAGTCACTGTATCTGAAAGTGAAGATCACACGCATAATGACAGTCATAATGCCTCCAGTACAGTTGGGCAGTAGCATGATATTATGAAGCTTGATGGAGAAAAAGGAAACATTATGCCATTACATTTCGAAAAACAAATGCAGAAACTACGAGTAAGTCCTGGTCTGAAAGTTGCTCATCTTAACTGTGCGCCGTCACGAAGAACACCGATGAACTCCGGTTACTTATTTCAAAGTCAAACATCCATTCTGAGCGAAACTCATTTAAATGAGCTTATATTGATGACAGCGAAATTGCGTGTAATGATTATTCATTGATATGGAAAGATAGAAACAGACAAGGTGAAGGTGTGGCAGCATGCGAAGTGAAGTGATGTAGATGTATACACTAAGGAGTGATTTAATGAATGAATATTTGGAAATGTTAGTGACTGAAATAAGGCCTGTAAATGTGAAGTCATATTTTATTGTTTCACGGTGCAGACCGCCTAACGCAAATTTGAAGGTTTTTAAATCGTTGGAATTGGTATTACAGAGAATAGAAGACCCAGCTCGAGAATGTATTTTACTAGGGGATATGAATTGTGACGTAATGCCAGAAAATAAACCGTGGCAAACAAAGCAGTTACTTGAATTAACGGAAGGCTTTGGTTACGTGTAATTAATCAAGTCGGCGACTAGAGTTACGGAAAACGCCTCGTCAACTATTGATTTGATCATGACAAATACTCCAGATAAAGTTGATACTGTTGATATTTTACCCATTTTTCTGAGTGATCATTATCTTGTATATTGTAGCTGGGGTAAAAAGTGTGTCAAAAACCACGCTGAACACAATACAAAATTTCTCGAAATTTAAAGAAGGTTGATTAGGATTTGGTAAAAGAAGATATATCTGTGGAATCATGGGAACACATCATGAATGAAACTAATGTAGGCAGCGTACACTGCATTTGAAAATATGATACGTCTAGTGATAGACAAATACGCTCCCCTTAAGAAAAAAATAGTGAAAAAGAAAGAATCGCCTTGGATTACTGATCAAGTCATCTCACTTAAAAAGGAAAGGGACAATCAGAAGCGTTTGGCAAAAAAATCAAGCTCACCTGCTGACTGAAAAAAATACAAGTATCTACGTTGTCCATGTTATCTCAAAACATGGACTGTGAAAATTATTTCCGTTTCATAGATATTGAAGAAAACGAAGTACTGAAATATTTACATAATCTTGCTACTGATAAGGTCTGTGGTCTGGGCAATGTACCTGCAGTTATCCTAAAGTCCATTGCTGAATATATTTTTAATCTGTCGATGCACCAAAACAAGGTTCCATTGGCATGGAAACGGTCTCGCGTCACGCCCGTATACAAAGGTGCGGGTCAAAGATCGCAGGTTAACAATTACAGATCAATATCTATTTTACCAGTGATAGCAAAAATCATGGCAAACTTTGATCAGTAGTACAAATATCTTCAAGAAGAAGGGACTTCTGGCAGTGTATTAATCAGGATTTCGACCCAAACACTAGACAATGACGGCCTTAATCAATGTAACTGAATACTGGCTCAACAAACTTGACCAACAGGAATGTTTGTAGGCGTATTTATGTAGTAATAGCGTTAGATTTAAAGAAGGCATTCGACACAGTAGACCATGCTACTCTATTACTATAAGATGCGCCAGTATGGCCTGTCTGATTCAGTGGTTGAATGGTTCTGCTCTGCAGCTATCTGACAGATCGCACCCAGTTGACAATGTCAATGGGGTAGAATCTAGACCACAGACAATTGATTAGTATGGAATCCTCCAGGGTTCAAATTCAGGTCCCTTACTGTTCATTTTGTATATAAATGACTTACCTTTGTGCGTAAAGAATAGTATGGCATCTCTCTCTACGCAGATGATACATGTTTGTAGTAGGCCTACTCTTGTAACAACATTGACAGATTGGTGACAGTTCTAAATGAAGATTCAGATAGAATAAATGCATGGCTGTGTAAAAATAAGCTGGCACTAAATGCCCCAAAATGTGAGTTTCTATTGATAGGGTCGAGAAGGAGACTAAAGTGCATTTCAGTTCCTTGTGTAAAGATTAAGGACACGGTCATTAATCGGGTCACAAAATATTTCCATATCGGATACCTTGGTGTACACATTGACCAGTACTTAGACTGGACAAAACATGTTGAATGCTTGCAGAAAAAAACTGCACAAGAGTATGTGTTTACTGAAAAGAATTAGACCCTTTATCACGCAGCAAATGGCAATGATATTCTATAAAACTATTACTCTGAATCAGATGGCTTATCGTAGTCTTATATGGGGAAACATGGCAAAAACATATTGTGAAAAACTACAGAAAAGACAATTTAGAACACTCAGAGTGGTTATGCGGGTTGATTGGAAATTTCCAAGTGAATCCCTATGTCAGTTGATTCAAACAAAGTGTAATGATAGCATTGATCGTCTTTAGGATAGACGCGATAAACGGTTGTTATGTATTATGTATAAGATTGTAAACGAAAACATGCCTTCACCTATAAATGAATTATTTATGTAAAGACAATATTTGTATGGTTTGAGGAAGACAACCCCAGTTAGATGTACCCAAACCAACCACAAATTAAAAAAAAAAAACAGGTTTCAGATCGTGGTGCCCAAAAATAGTTTGTCAATTAGCGATGTTAAACAATGTGCTTCTTTAGTTGCATTCAAAGTGCAATCGATAAGTTTTATACAAAGGTAGGATTTTTAAGATAATTAATTGCCGTATATGATGTGTGTGCATGTGTGTGTTAAGTCATGTTTGAATTTTTTTTCTTGTCTTTTTTTCATTTATCACATGTATATAATATATATATATATATATATATATATATATATATATACAAATATCACTGTTACCCTGAGGAAGATCCGTGCAAGGGTCGAAAATTTGGTTTACAAATAAATGAAGTTGGATTCTAATGCATTATGTCAACTTGTTTGTCTTCATCGTCTATATATATATGTATATATATATAATGCCAATTTCCTTGATTTTATTCAAAAATCCAAATTTTCGGGGGCCTCCCCCTTCGTCAGGGATGACAGTGCGAATGAATTATCACAGTTATATTAACAGTGAGGTGTTAATATCATTCGCACTGTCATCCCTGACGAAGGGGGAGGCCCCCGAAAATTCGGATTTTCAATAAAATCAAGGCAATTGGCATTTAATGCATTCCTCTATTGTGACGTTATTATTGCTATTTCTAGTACTGCCAATACGCGGAGCAACTACAATATATATATATATATATATATATATATATATATATATATATATACATATATATATATATATATATATATATATAATTTTCTTCTACCATAGTATTAAGTACTTATTACCCACGCCGATGAAAATCGGCAGGGTTATGTTAAGTGTTCCGTATGTTTGTTTATTTGTTTGTTTGTATACAAGATAACACGGATTTGCACCAAATGTTCACGGAACATTTGGATAGTGACAGGAAAGAATAGATTAGATTTTGGTGATAATCGGTTGACCCCTGCAAATTCTGTGTGACCTTGTAGTTTTGACCCCATAGTATAGTATGATGGGGTGACCACTCCGAACATTTCCCCGTTTCTTACTTTGGACATTTTCCGCTACCATACGAAAACAGAACTCGGTTATGTAAAGTGCTCCGTATGTTTGTTTGTGTACAAGATAACAAGAGAACGGGTGAACGGATTTGCACCAAATATTCAGGGAATGTTTGGATAGTGACAGGAAAGAATCGATTAGATTTTGGTGATAATCGGTTGACCCTGCAAATTCTGTGTGGCCTTGTAGTTTTGTCCCTAGTAGGGGAGAGCGGGGTGAGTTGGGACGCGGGTCAAGTGGGACACGTTCTCTGAATCAAAAACTGTTCAACCAATCAGCGATTGGCTTATATTTACAATAAGCCCCTAGCAACCATACATCACACTAAGAAAGCCATGCTGTTCGGCAAATTCTAAGTATGTATAAATTGCTATTGAAAATTTTCCCCAAAATATGATATTTTTTTGAAATCAGATTAATTAACCTGTTGTCTTTGTATTCATGATTTCAAGAGCACAAGCTGGTGGTGAGCCTTATTGATATGCAACTAATATAACTTGTTTTTGACAAATGCCTGCATGGTTACTGAGTAGCCCTACATATTTATGTATCAATGAGGGACAGTTGGGACAACGTGTCCCATTTGTCCCTCATAATAGCATTACATGTATTTGAAATTCATACAAAACAAACAGACATAAAATAAGATGAAAGTTGTATCAAACAATATTCATTACCCAAATTCACAGTTGATGTACTCTGAAAAGAAAATGCAAAGACTAATAAAGATAATGGAGATACAGCTGGCCTAAGTTTATATTTATTAACTACTGGGCATAATTTGTTCAGGAAACAAAAGCAGTTCAGATTTTCAAACATGTTGTTCAAACTTGTTTTGTTGAAATAAAGATCATTTTAAAGCATGTTTGACTGTTTTGATTACCAATGTTTCATTACGCCTTCCAACTTTTAAATTTCTATAGGATATCCCACTTTACCCCCACCGTCCCATTTCTCCCTTGCCGTTGTCCCACTTTACCCACGGATGGGTCAACTTCTCCCCAAAAATAAGGTTTTTTCTTTTCATTAACTGCAGAAAATTGAGAACAGTGCCACCTACAGCTTATGGCTCTTTATGTAACCTACCATATGAACCTTCATGCAAGCCCGAAAAGAAATGTGATCATCTCTACTGTAAAAAAAAAAAAAAAAAAAAAAAAAAAAAATATATATATATATATATATATATATATATAAGAAGAAAATCGGCGAACTTGAAAAAACTGCACAAGAGTATGTGTTTACTGAAAAGAATTAGACCCTTTATCACGCAGCAAATGGCAATGATATTCTATAAAACTATTACTCTGAATCAGATGGCTTATCGTAGTCTTATATGGGGAAACATGGCAAAAACATATTGTGAAAAACTACAGAAAAGACAATTTAGAACACTCAGAGTGGTTATGCGGGTTGATTGGAAATTTCCAAGTGAATCCCTATGTCAGTTGATTCAAACAAAGTGTAATGATAGCATTGATCGTCTTTAGGATAGACGCGATAAACGGTTGTTATGTATTATGTATAAGATTGTAAACGAAAACATGCCTTCACCTATAAATGAATTATTTATGTAAAGACAATATTTGTATGGTTTGAGGAAGACAACCCCAGTTAGATGTACCCAAACCAACCACAAATTAAAAAAAAAAAACAGGTTTCAGATCGTGGTGCCCAAAAATAGTTTGTCAATTAGCGATGTTAAACAATGTGCTTCTTTAGTTGCATTCAAAGTGCAATCGATAAGTTTTATACAAAGGTAGGATTTTTAAGATAATTAATTGCCGTATATGATGTGTGTGCATGTGTGTGTTAAGTCATGTTTGAATTTTTTTTCTTGTCTTTTTTTCATTTATCACATGTATATAATATATATATATATATATATATATATATATATACAAATATCACTGTTACCCTGAGGAAGATCCGTGCAAGGGTCGAAAATTTGGTTTACAAATAAATGAAGTTGGATTCTAATGCATTATGTCAACTTGTTTGTCTTCATCGTCTATATATATATGTATATATATATAATGCCAATTTCCTTGATTTTATTCAAAAATCCAAATTTTCGGGGGCCTCCCCCTTCGTCAGGGATGACAGTGCGAATGAATTATCACAGTTATATTAACAGTGAGGTGTTAATATCATTCGCACTGTCATCCCTGACGAAGGGGGAGGCCCCCGAAAATTCGGATTTTCAATAAAATCAAGGCAATTGGCATTTAATGCATTCCTCTATTGTGACGTTATTATTGCTATTTCTAGTACTGCCAATACGCGGAGCAACTACAATATATATATATATATATATATATATATATATATACATATATATATATATATATATATAATTTTCTTCTACCATAGTATTAAGTACTTATTACCCACGCCGATGAAAATCGGCAGGGTTATGTTAAGTGTTCCGTATGTTTGTTTATTTGTTTGTTTGTATACAAGATAACACGGATTTGCACCAAATGTTCACGGAACATTTGGATAGTGACAGGAAAGAATAGATTAGATTTTGGTGATAATCGGTTGACCCCTGCAAATTCTGTGTGACCTTGTAGTTTTGACCCCATAGTATAGTATGATGGGGTGACCACTCCGAACATTTCCCCGTTTCTTACTTTGGACATTTTCCGCTACCATACGAAAACAGAACTCGGTTATGTAAAGTGCTCCGTATGTTTGTTTGTGTACAAGATAACAAGAGAACGGGTGAACGGATTTGCACCAAATATTCAGGGAATGTTTGGATAGTGACAGGAAAGAATCGATTAGATTTTGGTGATAATCGGTTGACCCTGCAAATTCTGTGTGGCCTTGTAGTTTTGTCCCTAGTAGGGGAGAGCGGGGTGAGTTGGGACGCGGGTCAAGTGGGACACGTTCTCTGAATCAAAAACTGTTCAACCAATCAGCGATTGGCTTATATTTACAATAAGCCCCTAGCAACCATACATCACACTAAGAAAGCCATGCTGTTCGGCAAATTCTAAGTATGTATAAATTGCTATTGAAAATTTTCCCCAAAATATGATATTTTTTTGAAATCAGATTAATTAACCTGTTGTCTTTGTATTCATGATTTCAAGAGCACAAGCTGGTGGTGAGCCTTATTGATATGCAACTAATATAACTTGTTTTTGACAAATGCCTGCATGGTTACTGAGTAGCCCTACATATTTATGTATCAATGAGGGACAGTTGGGACAACGTGTCCCATTTGTCCCTCATAATAGCATTACATGTATTTGAAATTCATACAAAACAAACAGACATAAAATAAGATGAAAGTTGTATCAAACAATATTCATTACCCAAATTCACAGTTGATGTACTCTGAAAAGAAAATGCAAAGACTAATAAAGATAATGGAGATACAGCTGGCCTAAGTTTATATTTATTAACTACTGGGCATAATTTGTTCAGGAAACAAAAGCAGTTCAGATTTTCAAACATGTTGTTCAAACTTGTTTTGTTGAAATAAAGATCATTTTAAAGCATGTTTGACTGTTTTGATTACCAATGTTTCATTACGCCTTCCAACTTTTAAATTTCTATAGGATATCCCACTTTACCCCCACCGTCCCATTTCTCCCTTGCCGTTGTCCCACTTTACCCACGGATGGGTCAACTTCTCCCCAAAAATAAGGTTTTTTCTTTTCATTAACTGCAGAAAATTGAGAACAGTGCCACCTACAGCTTATGGCTCTTTATGTAACCTACCATATGAACCTTCATGCAAGCCCGAAAAGAAATGTAATCATCTCTACTGTAAAAAAAAAAAAAAAAAAAAAAAAAAAAATATATATATATATATATATATATATATATATATATAAGAAGAAAATCGGCGAACTTGAAATAATGTCCCACTTTTCCCCGCTCTCCCCTTTAGTATGATGGGATGACCACTCCGAACATTTTCGCGTTTCTTACTTTGCACATTTTCCGCTACCATACGAAAACATAACTCCCAGACGACGGACTTCGCTGCCCAAATGTTCGTAAGAATTCCGAAATTTACGTTTATCTGAGAGGTTAGTCTTTCTGAATTTGTGAAAATTTTGTGAAAGTTCGCTTTCTGCCGTCACAAAATGACCCGTATTTGGTGATTTTTCGTATTAATATTGATTCTTTTTTCGTTGGAGGAACATTCCTCAATCACGAAAAAATTCTGCTCGGTCCAGTCACACTGCAGTGCGTGTGCTTCCATTTGGTACTGGGCGAAATTTGAAGTCTTGGGCGAAATTTGGACATAGCACCATATATCAAAATCACCGCTTCGCACTCTTTTTCATTGTAGAATGTTTTTGCGGAAGTGACGTAAGTTCAAACTTCGGCAGTTATTTTGCTGTTCTTGAACAAAACAATTTTGTTCTAAGAAACTAACAGAATTTTCAGGGAATGTTCGGATAGTGGCAGGGAAGAATCGACTAGATTTTGGTGATGATCAATTGACCCCTGCAAATTCTATGTGACCTTGTAGTTGACCCCATAGTATACAATTGCAACTACTCTGTAGCGCCGCGAAGGCGTGGGTCTGCCGCCTTTGACGGCCCCTCTAGTTTTGTTTTATATCGGTTTGTAGCTTAATTCATTATTTGCTGTCTTACGTATTTTCTTAGGATCCCATATCGTACAAGCTCTGCTTCTCAGTGGGACCCTCCATTTCCATTCCCATGCATATATAGGCCCTACATATTGTTACGACCAAAATCACTCCGAGAATGATCGCACAAAAGAAACAATCAACTAATGTTCAGGCGGTTTATTAACAGTGATATTGTGGGTACGGACTCGTAATCGGTTTTCACATCAGTACAATAATGATCAATAAAAACAATTAGAAATCGGTAATGGAATCACTTACACGTATCTGAAATCAGATAATCCTTTAATTGAAAAGGTCCAAATGCGACGTTCGATGCACAAATAAATAATCCTTAACGTGCCGATGAATGATTCCTCCGACGTGACTCCAGAGACACAAGTTGCATTAATCCACAGTATAAATCCGGGGTAAAATCCGCGATATATGTCCACGGTATAATGTTCACAGCGAAACGTGTAGAATCCAAACGTTATGACGACCACGTCCAGTTGATGCGTTGAATGATGATTCACTTTATAATGTCCAGCGAGGAATCCAGCCCGTCACAGCTTTGCCGTAATAATGTCCGTTGACACTATAAAAAAAAACATGGAGTCTATCTTCAATGTAGGCAAATTGATTCTCTACAGGCAAAATGTCTCCCAGGCCTTATCTCCACAAACACAGTTTGTATAGCAGGTCAGCAGGTAACACAAGACTGACTGTAACAAGTCGCTTCAGAGCCAGAAGTGACGTAACTCTCAGAGCAGAGGTGTTGGGTACTCTGCCTACCTCAGAATTTCTCCGGCTTATATACTATCCATTTACCCCTTTCTAGTACATTCTGTAATTTTCTCCAACCTGGGGCCACATACCTGAACACACTAGCAAGTCCAAATTCCAGGAATCCTGGATGACTCACTGCCTAACAATGTGCATAACATCATGGCCAAAATCAACTACCAATCACATTGGGCTACAGGGACAGTGCCTCACTCATCCAAATATGTAAGCACTTCCCAGAATTTTCTAGAATGGGTTAAACCATTCTAGATTGAGTGAGCTATAATGTATTTCCTGTCACATGCATGTACTGTTATAGCTACATTGTATACCACGTAGAAAATTCTCCACTGATCTGGTCAGCCTGTATGTACTATATCTATATCATATAGAATGTTCTCCATTAATATGGTCACCCTGTGTACAACAACCATGCATACAGCCTTGATACATGTACATAACTACTTGTGTGTACATTTGTGACAATATCTAAAAAAAAATTCAATTGTGTTTTCTTCATCTGTTACCCATTTTCACATGTACTTTGTTAAATCACGTGTTTTGAAAATATACTTCTGCTTATACATTGTATATAATTTCTCTGTTTATTTGATGGAAATGAAAATAAGTTTGAGTCTTGAGTCTTGAAATATCCATGATATTGCATGACAATGATGACTTAAATGAAATGAAATGAGAATGAAAATAAATTTTAAAAAGTTACATTTAGAGAATATCATTGTTTACCTCTACAGACAACTCAAACGTGAATGACATCCTGGAGTCCAGACGGCGGTATGAGTGCATAATAATCAATACTCCGTGATGAATGTGTGCAACAAAATAACATTCAGGATTCGCCTAAAGACGGTTTGCAGAATGTCATATGGTAAACAGTTATTCTGTCGCATGACAGTGTCGTCAGATATACGGGTGCACGTCACGAGATCGACATCCAAAACAAAGTATATAGTTTTTAAAAGTAAACATAGACATGTGGAGATAATGGAAATAATATGGTACGCACAGACATTTTAGAGCAGGTACATTCGACTTTGTTTCTAGGAGTTGATATAGACGAAAACTTATCATGGCGAAAACATATTGAGTGTGTCTGTTCCTCAATGAGGAAAACAATTGGAATCTTATTTAGAATTAGACAACTTGTGCCTAGACAAATCTTACAATTATTATATAACACAATTATCCTTCCGCGTATGTCTTATGCACTAGAAGTTTGGGGATGTACATACCACTCATATCTTTAATCTATATTTTTGTTACAAAGAAATTAGTGCGTGCAATCTGTTTCAAAGGACCTAGGGAGCATACTGGCCTTTTATTTCATCGTTTACAAATGCTAGATGTTTACAGACTATACCAATTTGTAATTGGAACTGTAATGTTTGACCTAATTCATCATACTTTACCGCACGATATCTCCGATTGTTGTTTTAAAATTGAACATAATTATGCTACAAGGTTTAAAAGTAATATGAATTATAAATCGACAAAAATCAGATCTAATACAGATAAACACGTCTTGTCATTATGCAGGCAGTATAATTTGGAGAGAATTTCCTCATTATGTAAAAAAGACAAACACCCGTAACGCTTTTCGGATACCATTGCGAAAGTATTTGTTATCAATATAAATGATCACCTATGAAAACATGTAAATATGTGTGACCGGCTGGACACGTCCAGTCAGTGTTGACCTACAATAGCTCGGACTCAATTAGACAAAATCAATCACCTGGTTCTATTTAATAAGGACTGGGAAAAGAAGGAATGCTCAAAGATGATTTTTTTTTCTGTTTCCGTTACCCAAAAAAATGTGTTTTTATTACTTCACTTTGTTGCAATATTTCAAACTAAGCCCGGTAAAGCTCAAATATCTGCAAAACTGAAACATTAGACTGAACACAAAGCAAACGAGTTCAAAACAACGAAGAGCAACTTATAGCAAATTTAAAACAACTAATAACAAAACAACACTAAAAGCAAGTTTAAAACAACGTAAACAAACTTAAAGCAATTCGATCAACGAATCTAAGGCAACTACAAAAGAAAGCAACACTGAAAACAACTACAAAAAGGCAACTTTAACAACGCAACACTGTCCGACGCAGAATACAGCAAGTCAGTGTCCCTTTCCCACAGAAGCTACATAACACAAGGGATGAATTAATCATATTATTACTTTACTAACTCATATTTACAAAAGTTAGTGACATCATTGAGATTGGAAAATGTATTTACATTCAATATGTGAACATCAGAGCATATTGCCTGAATTAAAACTGGTAATATTTTGATGATTTAAGCTTTGGTTATTAAGCTAATCATTTGTAAGGGCATACAGTTTCGAGTGTATGATATCACCATTACAACCTGCTACCAAATATAATTTCTTACGTGTCATGTAAATTCATTTATAGCGTCTATGCGCTATCGTCAAACTTCCATGGCAAGCAAACTCTATATCTTCTATTAGCAACAGCAACAATATATACATATTGTACTTTGATTCGAAAATGCAAAAACCATCCGGAAAGTAAACTCTGCAAATGCAAAGCATTACCATATGATACATAATACTGAGAAAAACCATTCACCTCTGACATTACAGCATGTGCAGTGCGCTGGGGTCCATCCACTTGACAGAAGTCTTGGTGTCTTCTAAAATTGACAATGCAAATGAATATACTTTCTTAAATCTTTCCCCATGTTAGGAATCTATAAATGAAATCGAACATGTGCTTGTGTGTATGATAAACAAAGCAAATTATTCGGCCCAAGCATTGTTCAATCCACTAATAAACCAGTACTAACCATATTAACAGATAAAATAATATCGGTTTCAAAGCTATACTCAAAGGACTGATCAATTGCCTTCGCTAGGATAGCACAGTAATATACATAATTATATACAAGAGATAGATACATAATGTACAAGGGATATATATTCCTATTTCCACCATCAAGCAACTTGGAATATATTGTACACGCGTCAATGGGCGTAAATATAGAGGCTTTCCTGCCTGAACTAAATCTAGGTGGCTACCTCCTGCGCTCATATTAAAGAAACATAGAGCAGCTTGCCTACATCTTCATCAATAGGGGTGCACAGTACATAGTACACATCAACCCAAGTCTTTGGAATAGTGAGAGAGGAAGTTTGCCGAGCAGTAAACATAAAAAGAACAGTCCTTTGAATGTAGCCACTGCTTTAATCCCCTGCATAGGCAGTCACCCTTTTGTAAGCCGAGGCACCTACCAGCATATTGTATCTATTCAATTCAATTCAAAGTTTATTTCATTTTCCGACAAAACATAAGTTACACTTCTTTTGACAACAGAGAATAAGGTAAACAGAACATTATGTATTGAAAAGTATGTACAACAATTGAGGACCTTATAGTAATTATACATTGTTGTAAAGAAAGAAACAGAAGTGATCGAAATGAAGTACATGTATAACTTTGCTTAAAGTGCGAAAAATGGAGAGACCCACTAAAAAGACAGAGCTTGTAGAATGTGGGCCCCTCTGGAAAAATAACATCAGTGGGAAGATTAATTGAAGCATCATAAATACAAAAGGAAAAAAGAAGAAAAAAAAAAAGAAGAAGAAGTCTGGAAGCCCAAAAGAATTAGATTCGCAGATAAATACATTTACTTTCATAGACGCGAACAAACATAGAAAAAGACTATAGACAATGAAACAACTACTGAAGAAAAGGTTGTACGGGACAAAACGGAATGGACAAGACTAACAAACAGAGACAAAATAGCAAACGAAAATGCACAACAGAGACAGCGATCTCCGACAGAAGCATGTCAAGAGAAACAGATGATAGTTGTGGAGAAAAAAAAAGTGATATTGTAACGCCTGAAAGGAGAAAAGCAAGGAAATAAAGGGACGTATGAACAGGAGTAAGATAGAAATTCAAGTCTTTGACGCTTTGGGCGATAGCGTAGATGGCAGCAGACATCCACTAAAAAGAATACAATTTATTCTTCAAAGAGGAAAAAAGGTAATTAAGTCAGTAAGTGAGAAAGAAGGCCAAATGGCTAGTTCAGTGCTGTAGAGTCATACGATTGCAATAGAAAGGACTTCAGTCTCCTCTTGAAAGAATATATAGATGGGGCGTTTTTTATATCATGATTCAAAGAGTTCCAATAATTTGGGCCTATATAAATAAGTGTATTTTTAGCAAGGATCGTGCGTAAAAGGGGTAAATGAAATTCATTGGAACGCCTAGTGGGATATTCATGAAATGATTGGTTTTTGAGGAACATAGAATCAAAAATAGATGGAAGCAAATTGTTGCAATAATTGTACATAAATTGGCCTAAATTATACAGAAACAGATCTTTAATTTTTAAGAGCTTGCTAGAGGCAAACAACGTGTTTGTATGAGAACGTACAGGGGAATGGCAGATAACGCGGAGGGCTTTCTTTTGCAAGAGGGACACTCTTTCAAGTAAATTCTGATGCGTGTTGCCCCAAACTAAAACTCCATAATTCAAATGAGGCAATATTAACGACGAATATAACATAAGTAATATTTTTTGTGGAATATAAAATTTCAATCTATTTATAACACCTATATTACGCGATATTATGTTACAAATATTATCAACATGTGATTTCCAGGAAAGTTTATCATCCACAATGACCCCCAAGAATTTAATATTTGATACTCTTTGTAGATGAGAATCATCTAAAACTATATTTGTGTTTAAACTATCAACAGTATTACTAAAAATCATATATTTCGTTTTTTGAGCATTGAGTGATAACTTGTTAGCTCTGACCCAGTTTGTCACTTTATTCAATTCAATATTGATTTTGTGAACGAGAAAATCAATATCGTTATGGGCGAAAAATACATTTGTATCATCTGCGAAATGAATAAAAGAGAGATCATCAGATACGCGACAAAAATCATTTATATAGATAATGAACAATAACGGCCCTAAAATACTTCCCTGTGGGACGCCACATTTAACTTCTCTGATAACTGAATCATTATTTTTAATTGTAACAAATTGTTTTCTATCGACTAAATAACTCTTGAACCACTCCAAGGCCTTCCCACGTACTCCATAATGCGATAATTTATAAAGTAAAATGTCATGATTGATGGTGTCGAAGGCCTTGGAGAAGTCCAAGAAAATACTAACTAAATGGGAATGATTATCAATGGCATGAACTACTCTATCAACGAAATATAAAAGAGCATGCGAAGTACTATGTTTTTCACGAAAACCAAACTGAGAGTTCGTAAAAACTTCATGTACCTTCAAAAAATTGATCATTCTCTGATAAATAAGTTTTTCTAAAACCTTAGACAGTGAGGACAATAATGAAATTGGGCGATAATTGCTGACTACAAGTTTATCGCCTTTCTTAAATATTGGTATTACTTTAGCCAATTTCATTTTATCGGGAAACACACCGTTAAAAATTGACAAATTAAATATATGAACAAGTGGATCAGCAATCGAGGAAATAACACCCTTAAGTATAAAATTATCTATCTCATCATAACCAGAACTTCGTTTGTTCTCAAAAGAGGAAACTATATCAATAATTTCAAATCTATTAGTCGGTGTAAAAAATATGGAATCAGAGTTGCGCTGGCCTAAAAATTCAGTAAAATGAGTTTCTGTTGCAGGAATAGTTTGAGCATAGTTTTCACCTATTTCTGAAAAATAGGAATTAAAAATATTTGCAATATGAAGAGAATCATTAATCAATTCATCATTCATTTTAATTTTGTCAATGTCAGAGTTTTTACTCGGAACATTCATGGCCTGTTTTAAAACTTTCCAAGTATTTTTCATGTCAAACCTATATCTCGAGAATTGCTTAAAGTAATATCTCTTCTTTTCAGAACGTAAAATCATTGTCAAAGTATTTTTGTATGATGTATATCTATTCTTCGATCGCTCAGTTTTTTCCAACTTATATTTATAATACAAACGATTTTTCCTATTAATTGAACGAAGGATTGATTTTGAGATCCAAGGTAACCTGGGTGTTTTTTTGTAATCTGTCTTATTTTTTTGTTTTGGAATTATATCATCTAAATGATGATTGAATATTTCCATAAAATTATGAAAAGATATATTGATATCATCGTTGCCAAACACTCCTGACCAGTCAGCATTCTCGAGAGCCACATCAAAACTAGCTAACTTTTCGGGTGAAACTCTACGACTAAACAAAGGAAATGAAGGAGGTTTAATATTAGATGAAGTTTTAAGAGTAAAATAAGTCATTATTGGAAAATGATCAGTCATATCTGAAAGAATTATGAAAGAATCGAGGAGGGGTAGAATATTACAAAAAAGGTTATCAATGAGGGTGGCAGAACAATCTGTAATACGTGTGGGTTTGGAAATGAGCGGAAGAAAGGATGAGGATAGAAGTGTGTGAAGAAAATCACTAGAGATATTATCATGCTCAGATTTCAGCAAATCAATATTGAAATCGCCGAGTAAAAAGCAATCCTTATTTCGAAAAACGTGTGAATTTGCCAAATCTGAATAATAGGTTAAAAAATCATTAGCGTTTGAATTAGGAGGTCTGTATACAATGCCTAACATAAGATTTTTACATCCTGGGATGAGAATTTCTATAAACAAAGATTCAACCGTTTCGTCCATTCTAGAAATATCTTGATGGACAATAGTTTCAAAGGAACATGATATGTACAATGCAACACCCCCACCATTCTTATCAGGCCTATTATTAACAAATAAATCGTAACCATCAATTGCAAAGGAATTTTCTGCATTAGAAGTTAACCATGTTTCACTTAATCCAATAACCGATAACGATTGACTTTCATCAGATTCTAATAAGTACTTTAAATCATCAAAATGTTTATTTAAACTCCTAATATTTAAGTGTAACAAAGAAAACGTATCCTCAGAGAAGTTATGAATCATATCTTTGTATTGATTTACTGTAATATAATTGCATGACATATTTTGAGTGAAATCATTACTAAAATCATGAGGCAATTCATTTGCTCCTGTATTCAGGGTATCGGTAACAAAATCATCATAAGGGGTGATTCCTGTACTGGTTAGCCCACTAACTGGGTCAGAGTCTAACCTAGTGTTCCTAAACAATTCAAAAAAGTCATCATTCGATACGGAATAAAATGGAGCATTACAAAAATTAGCCATGATTAAAGGTACGAGACGAGATTATAAAAGTCTGCGATGTCAACAAAACTAGAATGTTATAAGTGGATGATACAAGAAAATAACCAGTCGCCAGAAAGAGGCAAAACACTGGAGTAATCTACAAGTATAAATGGCGTCAAAATCACGATAAGCAGGAGATCGCTGAGGAGAAGAACGTGGAACGAGAAAGAGCAGAATAAGGTAAGTGAGAACGTTCAGAAGCATCGTCAGAGAAAGACATAGAACACACACAACACAATAAAAAGAATAAATCAAGTGTCTCTGTGGGCTTCCGAAAGAGGAGGACAGGGATGAGAAGGGAAGTAAAAGAACGAGCTCGACCGGCTGTTGTCGAAAAAGGAGAAGTACAAAGACGTGAGTTGCGCTAGCGTAAGAATTCAAAGTGCTGCACAGTACGTAAACTTGTGAATTGCAGCATAGACACACCAACTGAAACTTTGACGGAAAAAAAGAATCAGTATGAGTTCAGTGGAAGCAGTATATATCGACAGCATGAATGGCTGTCCGTACCAATCATACATTTTTGGCAAAGCAAAATATCCAATGTTACATAAAAGGAAGAAGAAGAAGAAGAAGAAAAAAAAAAAAAAAGAACTCGCCACCTGCAACGTTACCTTTAAATTCTTGATCACAAGGTTCATTGGAACAACAGTCCATTGGTACTGTCATATGGTACATTGTACACGATGTCACGTGGATGTTGCTTAATAGTAATAATGCAAATCAAGAGAAGCCATACGTATACAGAAAATATTACCTAAGATTCATGAGATTCAATATAGAACATGAGGCCTTAAACCATGTCATAGAATTGAAAATATAAAGTGAAAATAGAGGTACTTGGAATTCAATAGTAGGACCACTTCAGCAATGTAACCAGTACATGTACATGTACATGTACATGCATGTTCTGTTCATAATAGTTAACAAACGCTGCCCGTAACAATAAAAAAAAAGAGGGTTTAATAAATAAGGAGAAACGCCTTGCGGCAGGCATGGCCTGTCTTTCGTCAAACAAATGAATTCCCGATTAAAAGAACAGTAAGAAATAAAAAGGCTGAGATTTCATGGTGGGTTATTAGGCTGGGAGGAAAAAAAAAAAAAAAAAGACCCGTGAACTATTATACCACCCTAAAGGGAGGGGGGAATGACTGCGGCTTGAAATGAAAGAGTGGCAAGTGTTTTGAAGACACCCGCATACTTTGGATGGAATCATTGATAATAAAATGACAGTTTGAAAATGTTTACAAAGAATACCCCTGACAAAAAACGACAACAACAAACAAACATGGGGGTGACCCTAAGGGCTTGACCTATCCAAGGAAAAAAAAAAAAAAAAAGAGAAACGAAACAGTTGAATTACATGGTGACGCATGGTTATATAATGACACCTTCCAAAAGAGCACCGAGATAAACTTATAGATACATATGAACAGAAGCCTTTGAGCCGCTCTTCAACCGCTTGGAAAGCGGGATTGGGGTAGCGTCCTGGAGGACATTAAACACATTTGCAAATAATCGAACTTTGTTGTAGAAATGACACGCTGTACGAGGTCAATGCTTAACGATGCAAATCGAGAGTAGACATTACATAATATACAGAGAAGAGAACATAGGATTCATGTGGTTCAGTGAAACATCGGATTTTAAAATGCATGTCACGGTCATCGATCGTATCTTAGAATTGAAAATAAGGAGAAAATAAGGGTACATGTAATTCAATAAACGATTTTGGCGATGTACCCAGAGTCGTGCATGTTCAGTTCACAGAAGTTCACTAGAGTTGCCCATAGCAACAACAACAACAACAACAGAAAAATAAGAAAAAAAAAAAGAAATCAGCAACAAGGACTCCCGATTTAAGAACCGAGGGAATCAAAATGGCGAAATGGCTGGAAGAATCAGAATGGCTGGTGACACATGACACCTTCAAAAGGGACATCAAGATAAACTGATAAATTCATATGAACAGGTGCCTTGTCTGCACTTCAAAAGCTTTGAAAGGAGGTGGGGGTAGCGTCCGGAAGGACGTTTAAAACACATCACACACATTACATAGGCAAATAATCAGACAATGTTTAGAAGAGACATGCCATACGCAGTCAATGCTTAACAATTCAAATCAAGTGTAGGCATTTCATAAACAGAGAGAAAAGAGCCTAGAATTCATTGTGGTCCAATAAAACATCTGGTCATTTAAATGAAGATCGCGGTCGGCCACCGTGTCTAGGATTGTTGTGGTTCAATAGAACATAAGGTGTTAAAATGCAGATCACGGGCATCAGCCTCTTCATATTACAATCATAGGTATTCGGATACCAATGGAGCAACGGTCAATCCGACCAGGTAGACCAGGCGGAAGATGACTCGTTTGGATGTTTGGTCATGAGAACTACTTTGGCACCACGAACTGCTATTTTTGTTTTCAGATTCTTGGTCTTGCGGAGATTGTATGCGATGGATGCTAAACGGCCGCGTTCGCGTTTCATCCGCGGGGGGAGGTCGGTGCGGACCGTGATGCGGACCCGTGCTGGGGACTTCTCGGTGGCGTTCCTTGGGCGTCGCGGTTGCTCGAAAGCACGAAGCAAGTTGTCACGATCACTCATCCTCGCAAAGCGGACTATGATGGGGTCCGGAGGTTCAGGGGCGTTGGTAGCGCCAATGGGGGTACTCTTGGTGGGGAGACGATGGATGTTAACCACCGGGATCTTCATCGCTTCCTCCGTTGAAATTTCCAGAAGGTGGGCGAACGCCTTCGCTGCTTCTTGATAAACATTCTCGTTTGGGTGGGATGCAATGCCGTAGAAAAGCAAATTTTGTTTGCGGTGGTGAAGCTCTTGTTGAATGAGCTTGTCTTCAAATTCGGCCTTCATTTGATCTAGTTGCCGCTGAAGTTCGGGGATTTTCTCGGCCTCAACGGATTGGATCCTCGCAGACGTGTCGGCGACCGAACCTTCAAGGTCCTGCATAGTGGATTTCACTGTGGCAATATCGGTTTTTACGGCATTCAGATCAGAAATAACGTGGTCCAGTTTGTTATTTATTTCCGTCTTGAAATCCGCAAACATGTTTCGTAGTTCAGAAATGATGGCGTGACCAGTATCTGATGGAACGTTGGGGGGCTGCTCAGAATCGCCTCGGCGGCTGGTGGGGTGTGGTTGGTGGGCCATGCCGGGTCTACTCGCTGAAGGCCTGCCAATTGACGAGGAAGCACTCACCGGTCTAGGTTGAGGGGGTGTGCTGACAGAAGTTCCGCGGGGATTTTTGTCCTTTTGCACGGTAGATTTACGGAAATTATAGGCAGAGCTTCCTTTAATTGATCCAGTGTTCATATTTCTGTAGCTGCAATAAAGATTTAGGTAGCATTAAGGTATGCAGTTCATAGTAGCTGGGTGTTGAAGGAGCTAGCTGCGCCCCACGTCCGTCTCGTTAGCCGGCCATGCGTAATATATATATAATAAAGGGGGGGGGGTGAGTGCTGATATTACTGTGACCCTCACATTATATTTTGTACATTATTCTTCTGTGAATATTGTAAATATCATCCCCTGTACTGGGGCCAAGTTCATTCCCCTTTGTTTTTAATCCTCTAGCGTGCCTACCAAAATCAACTTCAGTGTAAATCGGGCTAGTAAACGCTTAGCTTTTATCCCCATCTACCACAGTGTTATATTCTATGCTACCCTCTGCATCAAGCACGCTTCTCAAAGTCACATAGAATAATGAAATAAGAAACATCTACAGTCCTTCATTAAGCTTGCTGTAAGTGATGTTCCCTAACAATATCACTTCATATTGATAACACTAAAGCATAGATATAAAACATAGATAAAACAAAACTACAAATTCTTAGTCGCTAATGCACTTCATGGGCAACTGACATGCCATCCTCATTAACCACTCGTTTGTGAATGAATCCTCATCCATTAATTATTTGGCAAAACCAAACACTCTCAAATTATCATGTGTAATATAATGAACACCACATAAATTATGATGTTAATCAATATAAAATAGTAAAGACATATCACACAGATGTTCTTACCTTTGTACAAAGGATGAAGGACTGGACTATAGCTACAGCCACAGGAGCAGGTTGATTAAAAGTAAAATGACGTTGCCTGCTTGGACGCCTTCTCAAGAATGATCAAAGGAGGTGCCCCTTCTGAATAACTTCAGGACACGCTTTACCCCTCACAGGGATATTCCACTTATGGGGGGGGGGTTGTTCCCCATGATTATCTCCTTCACTTTCTCTTCCTTCCGCGCCTAGAGCACTCTGCAGAGTGGATTTGGCGCTATATAAATCATATCAATTATTATTATTATTATTATTATTATTATTATTATTATTATTATTATTATTATCATTATTATTATTATTATTATGCAAATTACCTCCTGACCTTACACCACCGTGTATGTACCTCTACTATACAACTAGAGTACTGTGATATATCATACACCTATGTGCATAGAGAGTCAAATAGATAAACATACATTATATATACTACATAATATAATGAGCGAGTGTAATCATCACAGGAAAGGGGGGGGGGTGAGTGCTGATATTACTGTGACCCTCACATTATATTTTGTACATTATTCTTCTGTGAATATTGTAAATACGTTATGTTAGAATCTATATCCTTGAAAGGACTGACCTCGACTAGCCTGCACGCTATTGCCAGTTCTTTTTTGCCAAACTATATTTCAACTATTCATTGTTGTGACTTTGTTCACGATGTTTGTTTGTTTGGTAAATAAATGTGGTAAAATAGAATTTCAAATTCATTTCATTTCATTTCATTTCATTTCATTTCAAAAATCTACGAATCATATACTGCCCGCTATAGTTATACAGCCCATGCACGAGTTAACCATTTAAGTGAAGAAGGCCCAGGATTCGGCATCGAGTTAAATAGGCACATGAGTTATACTGTCCACCAGTTCGCGACACTAGACAAAATAGACCCACAATTTTTGCTACCCGGACGTCCCCGCAGAGAGCATGCAGATAACAGTACCTATAACACGTATCTCGCTCGTAGTTGCCCGGAGGTGCGCACGCAAGTCCTATTGACCTGCAGCGAAGTTTAGGCCCTGTCACGCCTTTCCGGGCAAGGTACGCGGGTTTGTTGCGTGAAGGGATTTTCCAGCACCCAGGATAATTTTTTTTTTTCGAGCGGATATACATATATATCATATATATGTATTACATATATATGATATAATATTAAAAAAAAACAAAGAAAAGGAAAACTGACCAGAAACAAATAATTAGTGAAAACTTTGAGCAAAGAAAATATAAACCCATTTTCGGTAAACCCATTTTCACTATATACCGTATATATATATATATATATATATATACGTGCATGTATCTTTTGTATCTTTTGTTTGCTTGCTTGAGTGCGCCAGAGCCGTATGTCTTACACTGTACTTTAACAAGAAACTGATTGAGTTGCTGACGAGGCTTCGGCCGAAACAGACTGTCCAGCTAAGTATATATACTAAGTATATATAATAAGTTATATATACATAAGTCCGGTTTTTATTAACAACATTTTCGGAAGAACTGACCGGCTATAGACATGGATGTTGGCAGTATCGACACCGTCCCTTTCCAGTAAAACACTCCTTTTATGCTCGTAGAATGCCTGCAGATGAAACGAGTGTCCGGCGCAGGCTTTAATAATTATTAACAACATTTTCGGCCCGCCTATGACGAAGCCTTAGATCGTTGTGGGGATTTTTGTTTGTTTGTTTGTTTGTTTGAGGGGAGCGGGGTCCATTAAAAGTGCAATGTTATTATAAAGATAATAATCATGCTAGAAAAGTGAATTTTTGTGGAATTCCCTTTATATTTTCTTTATATTGTTGTCCACACATGACGTCATAACCTCTAATAGTCTCCTCATCCAGCGTCTCCTCATCCAACTTTAAAGTTTCATAACTTTTGCATCGATTGTCCAATATTCCTCACACTTTCACTGATGTGTTCTACTAATGTTGCTCCTTTCACTCAATCCATATTTCTCTTTGGGTTTTGGTTTCCTTTAATGCAACACCCTGTTAAAATACATACTCGTAGCTGGCATATAAATGGCGCTGTATCATCCTGTCGGAACTCGTGGACTTTGATTACCTAGTGTCGAACTTGTGGACCTTATGGTCTTGATATCGGTCTCGTGGGCCTTTGTTGCGTTGTGTCGAACTCGTCAGCCTTATTTCCACAGCGTCGGACTCATAATAGGCCTCGCTTACCAATGATATCGAACTCATAGACCTTATATGCTTAGTGTCGAGCTCATGTGTGACTCATTGACCTGTTTTCAATGTCGAACTCGTGAGCCGTATGACTCCTGGGTGTCGGTCACGTTGGACCCCAAATCTTGGGGTGCTGTTCGTTATTCCGAAGGTTCGTTATTCCGAAGGTTCGTTAATCCGAAACCCACAAATTCCCTATACCTAGAGGTTCGTTAATCCGAAAATGAAAAAGGGTTCGTTAATCCGAACATTTGTGTCGCTATTCCGAAGGTTCGTTATTCTGAAGGTTCGTTAATCCGAAAATGAAATAGGGTTCGCTATTCCGAAGGCTCGTTTATCCGAAAATGGTATAGGGTTCGCTATTCCGAAGGTTCGTTAATCCGAAAATGAAATAGGGTTCGTTATTCCGATGGTTCGTTGATCCACCAATGAAATAGGGTCCATAAAGAACCTTCGGAATAACGAGATTGTTTCATTTTCGGATTAACGAACCTTCGGAATAGCGAACCTTATTTCATTTTCGGATTAATAAACCATGGAATAACAAACCTTATCACATTTTCGGATTAACGAACCTTCGGACTAAAAACCTTCGGAATAACGAACAGTAACCAAATCTTGTAGGTGGCCTATGTCCCAAGAGGGTCATCCCACAAGCTCGACACCCACGAATCAAAAAGCTCGAAGAGCTCGACAATACGCAAAAAGGGCCCTCCAGGTCAACACTAGTCTTTATAGGCAAAAGAAAAGAAAAGAAAAGTCCCATCAGTTCGACACAAGGCAAAAAAAAAAAAGGCTCACCAGCTCGACACTGGCAAATAAGGCTGTGGCCATCTACATACCAACAATAAGTACTTATAAATTTTTGTTCAAAAATTGATAAGAGGGGTAGCTTCGTCAAGCTATCGGACGCAAGATTATTAGCAATTAACAGTTTTACTTTCCGATTACTATACAGTACATTGTGCTTTCCACGGACATCCCCCCCCCAAAAAAAAAAAAAAAAAAAAAAAAACTATGTTGGGCTACGTACGCAGGGATATTTAGGCTTGACACCTTCCACCTACAACATAAATTGCCCGGGCGTCAAATTTCTCCTTTTTTTTTTTCTTTACGGCATCACTAGTTTACTATTGTATTTTGCAAATTTAAGCAGACTGTCAAGAATTATTCTAAAGGACGTATCGCACTGAGCGACGAATGCTTACGTTGCAACTTTGGATTCGCCAACTTTTCTGACGAATGATGGTGAAAATGAGGGTCCGCCTCTGTCATTAGTGACATTTAGCGACTTTTAGCGATGTTTAGCAACAGCTAGCAACATTTGAACTAATGTTTGCGAAAGCGTTTGCGAAAGGCAGTTGGCGACTATTAGCAACCGTATATAAAAGCAAATGTCAGCGACAATTTTTTTTTTTTTTTTTTTTTGCGGAGATAAGCAACTATTTGCCAATCCTTTACCACTATTTGTGAATGTTTGGGAACTTTTTCTAACTCCTGGGGAAAGTACCATGCAAATCTTTGTACCCATACCTATATAAAAGAGTGAGCAGCATTCCGATTTCTTCTGAATGCAATCGAAGAATATTTTGAGATGGATTTCCAGAATATGGAAATGAATTCCTGCCAGGAAGAGGCCCAAGAACTCCTTTTCCTGTCTGCTGTTGCTATAACCATCGTGCAAACTAAGAGAAAGAAAGAAGATAAAAAAGAAGAAAGGACGAAGAAAGAAAGACTGTTTGGGTCAGAGATTGATTTGATTTTTTATTTAATTTGATTGATTGTTTCCTGTATTACCATTGTACATTTACATGTACATATACATACATTGTTCGTGCCATACATATAAATAAACATAAGTTGTTAACAAAATATTGTTTTCTACATTGCCTTTACACAATGTACAGCAAAACGTATCAGCAATACAACAATGAATAATACAGTGGAGCTGCAGCATAAGCGAGGCTTGATTTGCCTGCAGCCCCCGTACATAATACACATCGGAAAGAAGATAGGGGGAGGGATGACTTGGTAGGGATAGGATAGTAGAAAGGAGAAAGGGAAAGGAGAGGTCTGTCTGCTTTCACTAAAGGTTTGCACAAAGCAAGTTCACCTGGATTACTAATCAGCAACGCATGACAAAAATATTTTCTCACCGAGGTACAGGTGAACAGTAAATACAGTTCATGGTCGGTTACATGATTGCATAATAGGTTAAATGGGGCGATTTTTGTAAGAATTTCGTGTATAATACACAAACAATGACAATAAAATTACTGATATCCAGAGAGCAACTTTGTTTTTACAGCTTTCCTAAAAGAGTACATATGTACATTGACTTTAAACTTCGAATTTCAGAAGGAAGAGAGTTCCAAACATCGGGTCCGGTGTGTCTGATAGGATTCAGAGCCATCACCGTTTTAGGATTATATAAGTGAAATTTATCAGATTGTCTTGTGGGATGAGAATGTATGTCCTTGTTTAATTTAAATAATGAGGAAAAAAAGGAGATGGCAACTGACCATTATGTAAGCGAAACATATAGAGTGAGTTTTGCAAAATAATAATAATAATGATAATAATAATAATGTCATTTACCTTGAGTGTTTTTAATTCTCCGAATAAAGGATCGGAGTGGTCTCGATAACCCGAGTTGCTGCATTACGTATAGCTTTCTTTTCTAGAATTATTATATTATCAATGTGACTTTCTCAAGTTGCCCATACAATGTTGCAATATGAAATGAACGATAATATCAAGGAGTTATATTGCATAAATGAAATGTACTTAGGGATATAATATTTAAGCTTATGGAGTAATAGATATTTAGAAACACTTTATCAGAGATATATTGCACACAGTGTGTCCATTTCATATTTTCATTTATGACTATATTCCGAGAAATTTGATACTTTCTTTTTGTTCCAATAATATACCATCCACCATAATATTTAAATGCTGCATTTCATTTTATGCTTCTTATCATTAAAATACATAAATTTGTCAAATAAGTGATAATCTGTTACTCTAGACCTTGAAGATAATTTCGGTAATTCAGTATTAAGAGTAATTGTGTTCTTAGGAGTGAATGAAAATCAGAATTGGAACAGAATACATGTTGGTGTCATCGGCAAATGTAATGTATTCCAGTGACATAGATGAGTTTGAAATATCATTTATATACACTAGAAATAGAACGGTTCCAATATGGATCCTCGTGGGACGCAACATTGTATAGGTAATACTTCAGAGTTAACAGATAGCACATATTGCTTTCTATTCGATAAGTAAGCTTTAAGCCATTCTAGTGGAATGCCACAAACTCCATACCACTGCAATTTTACGTATAAGGATACAGGCGCGTGGAGCACCCCAATTTGCATCTCATTATCGCCCCGTTCTATTTGAATTTCCAACGGGCATCCACGGCTGCCCGAAACTGTGTCCATGAAAAAGTCAAATCTTTACCTTCTCCTCCTTGTGCCGCTATGCGTGCTGCTAGTAAACTCAAACTTCCCACACTATCTAAGTTTTTAAAAACCTTCCTTTTGATGAAAAAATTATGAAATTTGCTGCACTAGAACTTGAGATATTAAAGCGTTTTTGAAAATCACCTCTCGCAAAACATGCTCTCTGTTTTTTTCTGACTGGACTATGGCCGGGCTCCAATGTGTCCGAAATTGGCAACATAAGTTCATCAGGCCTCAATCCATATATGGTGAAAGTTTTCGCTTGGTTCCACCTGTACTTTTTGAGAAATCAACTGTTTCTACAGGGTTTGGATAGAAAATTGTAGTCAACGAAACAATTGAAAATGACGTCATTTCTTTTCCCGTAATATTGGGCATGCGTGGTACGTGAGATTCAGGTTCGTGCTCATTGTTGGTTTGCATGTGACGCAGTCAATTTTGCTGAGTGTCGCACGGCGGTGACTGCTGAGCTGCTGCCGCGCACGCTGCATGCAGCAATGCGTTGTGTGTGCTGTGACATGTAACGCTACAGTGACGCGATTATATGTACATGGACCGACCTGTACGCTTGCGTTCGTGTCATTTTTGACATCACCTTCTGTTTTTTCCCGACACAACCATGGCCGGGAATATTAAGGTATGAAATTTAAAATGCAAGCAGATAAATAAATTTCGGTGGACTTTGTTGAATGGCGCTTTGTTCCGGAATCACACTTCGTGAATTTAGGATGATTTTCGAGGCATATTTTGGTAATTTTGCTCGCAGGTTTTCGCTAAAATTCACATTTTATCATTGTCAAATCCTTTAATATGTTATATGTGCATATTCGGACATGTTGTCAAATTCAAACTAACTCAATTTTAATCCGAAAATAGGTTTCCTTAAATTGTTATTAGCTTGAGAAGTTGTTTACTTTTTCTCAACTACGCGAGTACATGTTGTTTACTTTATGCAAATGAGGCTCGGCTGCCGATGGATTTCTGCGAGATAATTGGGGTGCTCCACCGCGCTGGATAGTGTGGTCAAGAGTGTCGAATGCCTTGCTGTGGTCCATGAAAACACCGATGACATGTTTTGTTCAGCTAAGCAGTCGACACTCTATCGTACGATATTGGGCCAATATCTGTAGAATGAAATTTCCTGAAACCATTGTGGTCTTGGTTAAGTATATCATTTTGTATGAAAAAAAAAATCATACAGTCTGTTATAACAAGCCTTCATATCACCTAAGAACATGGGCGTAAATCCCGAGGGGGGGGATGGGGGATATATCCCCCCCCCCGAAATGGAGGAGGGGGTTGCCTGTACAATCATCCCCCTGAATTTTGAAAAAAACAAAATGGAGGAAGCAGAAATGTGATTGTATCAATTTTGGCATACTTGCATGACGTTTGTACGCCGGCCTTCAGACAGGTAACAGAGCGGTAGGATTCTATCTTGTAGGAAAATGTATACATACTTTTCTCAAGCGGCTCGCTCGCTTCGCTCGCTCGCGAAGAAGTAACATCGACATAACCGTCGGCCTTATGCCAAAGGGCCTTAACACCATAGACTTTGTACACTATTAGTGCCCTTTTGGCATGAGGCCGACGATACTGTACAATGTAAGGTATGGCTCAGACGTTGACAACGTCACATAGTATAGCTACATGTAAACATGCTATGACGCGAGTAACTTGGGACCATCTGCAAATATGTACGAAAACAAACAAACAAACAATAAAAAAAAACTATATCGCCATAATTGAACCCCCTCCATTTCCTGAATCCTTCCTGAGAAACGACAGTGACTGGTGACTCAGTCAGGATACATCTAGGGCATACCCAGGGAAGATCAGGGCGTCGAATCTATCTGGGGGGGGGGGGCAAAGGGGCATCTGCCCGCCCCTACGGAAGTGTTTAGGCAGAAGCAATTCCCGAGATGAGGACAAATCTCGAACCTTCTTATGGAAAATTGTCCAAATATCGCCAGAACTATGCACCAGATAGTTTATTGCAATCTTAAACATGCAAAAGCTCCGCTATACAGGATCCCTTTCGATAGACTTTGTACACTTTTGAGATTGACGTATATTTTCCCTAATTAATTTTATCAAAGAGTGTGCAGCAGATCTTTTACTTAACAAAAGCACCCTCATATGCAGAGGCGTCGATGGGGGGGATGGTTCCCCCATAAAAGTGGGACAAACAAAAGCGAAAAATATAGCCACAAACGGCAGTTTTTGGAGTGTAAAATGTCAAAATTTTAAAGCTCGCTCGCTCCGCTCGCTCGCATTTAATCGTTATGCCATTCTCCCGTGTTGCTGCCACGTGACTGACCAGCAGTTGCGCCCGGTGCGCCCCCCCCCCCTTATTTCCAAAGCGAAATATATAGCTACAAACGACAGTTTTTGGACTGTAAAATGTCAAAATTTTGAAGCTCGCTCGCTTTGCTCGCTCGCATTTAATCAGTTATACCATTCTCCTGTTGTTGCAGCCAGTAATTGCC